>NC_138538.1:19736500-20336500 GCF_964234715.1 Podarcis melisellensis
GCATGCACACGAAAGCTCATACCAAGAACTAACTTAGTTGGTCTTTAAGGTGCTACTGGAAAGATTTTTTTTTGTTTTGACTATGGCAGACCAACACGGCTACCTATCTGTAACTGATACATATATGCATACATACTTAGTGCTAGGCAAAAGTATTCACCTTGTACTTTTCAATGATTTCAGAAGGATACTAAAGGGCAAATGGGAAATGGCATTATTTAGGGGAGAGGGAAAAATCTGTTAATTTTCAGTGTATCATTTAAGAGGTAGTAGCAGAACATATAGTAACAAACAGACAAAGGAATACAATCTAGGATGCCAAAATACAAAAGTTACATTTATTGTGAAGACATTTAACACATTTTGGTTTGCATGACTAATATATACTGACCAGTTGCTTTTTTCCCTGTAGGCTCTTGTTTCTGTGACACCTGTTGTTTTTGTTTGTTTGTTGCTGCTACTGCTTTGATTCTGTATCCCACTAATGTCCCAGTACTGAAGTCAGACCTGTTTAGATTGCTGATAGCTTTAATTACATGGCTAAAGGACTCCGTGTAGAACTAAGTGATCTGAATTAATTATGGTGCCACTAAATTATGTAACGCGTGTGTAAAGGACTGTTTGGAATTTTCCTTCCTTTATATTCTAGCAAAATGATTGGGGTTTTCTGGAGCACATTTCCCCCCTTTCTCTAGCGCTTTCCACTGAACCAATTTTGCAAGGCGTGGGAAGCGTATGATTTATGAGTTCATTTATCCAATGCAAGGTATTGAAAAAAAGATAAAGGGGGGGGGAGTGGACCTGCGCTTGCTGCAACCTGGTAAATGCAGACAGACCAATTTCCTTTCCATTCTATTGCTGCTAATACTTAGGTTAAGCATTGACAATGTGCTTGAGATACGAAATGTGAGTTGTAATTATACTACAGGCTTATGACCAATGATGGACCATGTATTTCAGAGCTGGCATCAGATTTCAGGGGTCCCTCGGCATGGTCCAGTCAATGCCCCCCTCCTATCACTGCTACACCCCCTGCCACCCATTATCCTCTCTACAGTAGCACAGATGCTGCCCTCTTTCCCCACCCCTGCCTATTGCTGTGCCTCTCCCCCTACTGCCTCTCCTCCTTTGTTTTAAACAATTCTACGAATCTATGAATAAATTCATAAATGATGATAATAAAAATTAAAATCTCCTTTTATTATGTCGTTTTCAGGGGAGGTTCTTGTGTGCTGTTCTTATGGCTACTGTGAGCTTTCCTGGCTGGGGTGCGTGTGTTAAACCGAACAGCAACATTGGGAGGAAAAGCTTTTTCAATCAATAAATTGAGAAACGTTTTGCACACCAGTGTGGCTGCTTTTAATACACAGGCACCATGGCCGGGTTGTGGCACTGATGGGTTATGAAAGCACTATGGCATAGTTGTGTTGAACCACGGCTTAAGCACTGGCTCAACAGTCGTCTAATAAAGCAAGCCATAGAAGTAACTGAACATGATGTGCTCAAGGTCAATGACCAAGAAAGTGCCAAGGCCTGTGCAAATCTCTCTTTTACTGCCCATACTACTTTGGTTCACCTTTCTTTGCAGTAAGCAATACAGCAGTGATAGCTAAATTGATAGACCGGTGAAAATAGGGAGACATTAAATTATGTTTTGCTCTTCAGAGACCTGTCAGGATTTAAAAAAATAAATAAATCACTGTTTATCAGTCTCAGCTTCAGTTCTTATTTCTGAGAGGTCAGACTGTCGCCGCTCTGCCTGTTTGTTGCCTGGTTGCCATTAGTAGCATTTCACAGGGCTGGGCCTGAACAGCTTTCCCTCATTAGGTATATAAGAATGATCAATCGCCATTAGCAGCCCTTCCTCTAGCCTAACCGCTGCCACTGACGTCTGAAAACCCTGACAGCATTCGCTTTCATTACCTCAAGTGACATTTGTGACATAATGGTTCCCACTTAAATGCAAAAGAAAATGCAGGGTGAGGCTGGGATTCCACGCAGAGAGCTAAGCGGGAGGAAATATACCTCAGCACTCAGGGGGATATTAACATGGCATTATGTGCTGAGTCACCAAATACCTTTGTCTAATGAGCTTCTGAACTGGAGCACCATATGGTACGGGCGTCAGTGCTTTGCAGATGCCAATCATACTACCGCGGTTTATAGTGCCGTATTTTTCGCTCCATAAGATGCACCTGACCGTAAGATGCACCTAGTTTTTAGAGGAGGAAAACAAGAAAAAAAATATTCTGAACGAAACAGTGGGTGTATGATTTTTGTGGTTCATGCTGTGGCCACAGACATGTGATTTGACGGTGAGTTTGGGGTAGCCCAAAGCAAAAATCCTGAGAATCCATGTGGATCCGTGCTTTGTAACCACGTTTTTGCGCCATCGCAGCCCCACGCAACAGTGGATGTGTGATTTTTTTTTTGTGCAGACTGTAGCCATGGACATGCTACATGATCTGATGGTAAATTTGGGGTGACCCAATGCAAAAAAATCCTGAAGATCCATGTGGATCCGTGCTTTGTAACCACGTTTTTGCACCATTGTGGCTCCATGCAACAGTGGGTGCGTGTTTTTTGGGCGCAGGCTGTAGTCATGGACATGCTATGTGATCTGATGGTGAATTTGGGCTATGTACTTCTGCTCGGAGGAGCAGAGAGAGCCCATTCTCCTGCCGTCTACTCAGGTGGCAAGCATCGAGCTCCCGTCACTGTTGTGCTGTCGGGGGTGAGGGGGAAGAGTGCAAAGATGGAGTTCAGAGGCTTGCAAGAGGGAACCTGTATTCTAAAACATTTTATGTTATAAGTGCAATATTTGAATTTTTGATTAGCTGAAAAAGAAATATTTACAGGGTTGGGAAGGGCACTGGTTTCAATAATAATAATAATAATAATAATAATAATAATAATAATAATAATAATATTTTTTAATGTATACCCCGCCCTTCCCAGTTCAGAAAACCTGGCTCAGGGCAGCTAACAACAAATTTAAAACACTTAATTGATGCACCAAAAAACATCATAAAATACAGTATAAAACGTGAATAACAATAAATTCAGAATTCAAAAATTGCGGTAATTTAGGGGGAAATCCATCCACTAAACATTAGATGATCGCCAGGGCCCCACCTTCTGGAGACTGGTAGCAAATGGAGTGCGATCTACCTCCTCAGAAGTGGAGTATACTATACCTGCAGGGACTTGGGAGGCATTTTTCCAATCATCATATTCAGCTCTGCCTTTGACACAGCCACTAATACAGTGTGCGGCAGGTGATGAGTGGCCTCCGGTGTCGGTTGCGGAGATCAGGAGGCTTATTCAGGCACTCAAACACAGAAAAGCCCCGGGAGCAGATAATATCTCTCCTGAGCTTCTCAAAGCCAATATTGACTGGTGGGCCCCAGTCCTTGCCACCCTATTCACCAGCATAGATCAAACAGCAATAATACCAGAGGACTGGGGATTGGCAATCATCGTTCCCATATTCAAGAAAGGCTGTAAACTTGATCCAGCCAATTACAGACCAATCAGTCTCTTAAGCATCATTAGCAAACTTTATGCAACTCACTTACGTGAAAAGTTTGCGGACTGGCTGGAACAGGAACACATCCTAAAGGAAGCCCAGGCTGGTTTCAGGGCACATAGATCAACTCTAGACCAAGGACTGGTATTGCAACATCTAGTGGAGAAATACACCTCAAAGAAAGGAGGCTCCCTCTATGTAGCCTTTATAGACTTCAAATCAGCTTTCGATTTGATACCCCGGCACAGACTTTGGGAAAAATTAAATGCTACAAACATCGATAGACGTCTTTTGCTTCTTATCCGTAGACTACATGAAAATACTCGGATCCGTGTTAGATGCGACCGTTATGGGAACCTATCAAAGGAAATCCAAAGTTTCCATGGTGTCAAGCAAGGCTGTGTTCTTGCCCCTATTCTATTTAACTTCTATATAAACTCCTTAGTCGGAAAGATGGAGGAAGCAAGTACTCATCCCCCAAACCTAAATAATATACCAATCCCAGTCCTTTTGTACGCAGATGATGCGGCACTTATTTCCTTCTCTTGTGTGGGCCTAAGAAAACTTTTACGAGCTCTTACAGAGTATTGCGAAGCTGAACACCTAATAATAAATTACACTAAATCAAAAATTATGGTGTTCTCCAAGAGAAAACTCCGACATAAATGGAAAATTAATAACCAACCTATTGAGCAAGTAACATCCTTTAGATATCTTGGAATAATTTTTGATGAGAAGGGATCTTGGTGCCATCAGATTAAGAATTCCATTGTAAATGCGCAAAGATCTTCCAGAGCTATCATAAGATTCTTTTACAGAAAAGGAGGTCAATATGTTCCTGCTGCCTCCCAGGTCTTTGTTGCAAAAATACTTCCACAATTGATGTATGGCACCCAGATATTTAATTGTCAAAAACTCAAGTCCCTGGAATCTGTACAAACTAAATTTTACCGCTCCCTACTAGGGTTACCTACCTGTGTCTCCAACACAGCCATCAGGCTGGAGGTAGGTCAACTCCCTATTAATGCCAGGATATGGATCCTGAAGATTCACTTCTGGCTAAAACTCATATTTTTCCCAGTGGGAGTGGCTCCATTGACTCTACTAGACCCGTTCCAGTCTAAATGGAGATTGTCGCTTTACGAAAAATTGAAGGGCCTGGGGCTTTCCCCACAAGAACTTATAGCCTCAGGTTTTGAAAAGGCTAAAAGGATGGTGAGCCAGCGAATAGGAGATGTAGAGCTTCAGGACCATATGAGCAAGATAGATAAATATCCAGCTATCCAAGATTATGGAAAAGGGTTTAATCTAACACCATATTTGCTGGATCTACAAATCGCAAAATACAGGCGGGCGTTTACCCTTACCAGATTTGATGTACTGCCATCTGCCTTACTAAAGGGCAGATACGAGGGCACACCCTATGCTGAACGAGTTTGCCCATGTGGTCTGAAAGAGGTGGAAACGGCTTCACATGTGTTGTTACACTGCGACCTTTACGGGGATATTAGGTCACTGTTTATCTCCCCTATCGTTCAGAAATTTCCAGGTCGATCTGAATCTCAGCGGCTGAAAATCCTACTAGGAGATAAAAACCCAGAAGTAACACTGAAAGTGGCCAAATTTTCTGCGGCTGCGATCAAGCGGAGGGCATTAGCTGTAAAAAAGTAAAAGACTTGACCCCTGGACAAGCCCCCTCATTTTTTTAAGTCTATACATATACTGTAGTGCATATATGTGTATATATGTGTGGGTGTGTGGGTGTGTGTGTATATGTGTATTGCTTTTATGTATAATTTTACAATTTTTAATTGACACCATTATTCCCTTTGTAAACTATTGTTGTTTTTTTATGTTTTTCTGGTCTATGACCGTAATAAATTTATTCATTCATTCATTCATTCATGATCGCCAGGGCTAGCCGGCTAAATTAGTCCTATTTGGGCCAGCGAGGAGACCAGGGGAGAATTAGCTGTGGGATCCCAGAGCGGGTAATCTTCATAAAAAGGGGAGGGAGAGGGAAGAAAGGGGAATAAAAGATCAGGCTAAGTTCAACTTGAAAGCCAGGTGGAAGTTAAACCCTGCAGGGCCCTGGTCTCATGGGACAGAGCATTCCACCAGGTCGGAGCCATCACTGAGAAGGCCCTGGTGAAGGATAATAGCTGTGCATCTGGCTGGTGCCAGAGACAGGAAGGGTGGCCATGCATCCTACTTTAAAGAGGGCTTGTTTGAAAATCCCAGTTTAAAGATGGAAAACCCAAGAGCTGGAGGAGTCTTGGAAGTTGCCCATCTGCAGTGTGATCGGCACACAGAGGTTATTTGGTCACAGTCTTCCCCACCATAGTGGGCAGGAAGTAAGTGCTTTTATTTCAATTATAGTGGTTATTTCCGAATTGGCATCTGTACATATAAATTGGCATATGGAAGTTTAATGCAAAGTTGCCTCCCCTTTTTTTCATGGTGAGCTTCCTTTTCCTTTTGGTGATGCACAAATGGCCACCCTAGAGGCAGAGCATTTTCAGTATGGCCCCATCCATACCTTTGGAATTCCAGAGAGAGAAAGGGGAAGGGAGAGAAAGAGAGAGAAGGGGACTCCCAAAAGGATGGAGTTGTGCTGAAAAGGCCCTGTCTCTGTGGTAACCATTGGCTCATCGCTCCTGAACCTTGCAAACTTTCTTGTGTCAGTCTGCAATTTACTGAGGTGTTGCATACTAGGTTTTTAACTGCTGCCAATTTTAGTTTGGGGTAGGATTGTGGATACATATTTAAATCATTTTATGTTGTTTTCAGTTAATTATGCCTGGAAAGGCATATTGCAAACCTTTTAATAAATAATAAGTGACCAAAAAAATACATTCCTCAAAGGAAATTGCTATATTTTCTGTTCCATTTGTGCATGTCTTTGTTTTAGCTTATGAATGTTACAGAATGGAGACTGATCTGTCTCCCAAGATTCTTTCCGTACAATTTCCTTTAGTGCTCACAAGTCATTAGGGGGAAAGAACAGCAGCATTTGTAAAGCTGCTAGCTGTTAAATGGCCCTCCCTTAAATGATAATTAGCTGAATTTAATAATGAATTAAATGTCACTATCTGGGTTGGGTTTTCTAATGCTTTAAAAAAAATGCAGTAATTGTTCCTGAAAAGAATGACTGGGCATTGCCCAGCCTTTCTAATTATATTAAATTGCTATCACCCATCTATAATGAATTACCTTAAATCCTATTTATGGATTGCTGGGATGAGGGGTAGAAAAAGCCCTTTTGTGCTGGACTCTCCATGCTATTTAGTTCATTTTCAAAATATAATTTATACTACATTCCAAATATAATTTATACTAAATGTATAGGCATTCAGCGTGCGGGAGGCAGTGGAAGACAGGAGTGCCTGGCGTGCTCTGGTCCATGGGGTCATGAAGAGTCGGACATGACTAAACGACTAAACAGCAACATCCCATCAGTTTCAGTGGAAGAGATTCAAGCAACTGCTTAAATCAGTGAAAGAGATTTATACATTTGCCCAAGTTTCTTTTTGAAATTGTTATGTACTGAAGTTCTTACCCTGGGCCCGTAGATAGTTATGCAAATGAAGGATCGAAAGTGACATTCAGTGATTGGATAGTTTATATGCAAATGAAGGATTGAAAGTGACATTCAGTGATTGGATAGTTTTAGAAAATGGCAACAGTTACATTGTTCTGGAGCTCTATATAAGCAGGCTGACTGAGCTCCTCAGATCAGTTCTGTTCCAGCTTACAAATAAAGAGCTGCTTTGGAAGAATCGCTGTGTCGTCTGATATGTTCGCCCACAACTTAACAGAAATCTTGTGGGATCATGCCTCTTTGTGTCTATAGTGCCTCATTTATATTGGAGTACACAATTTCTCTCAAGTTGTCTTCTCTAATCTAATCAATATTTGGGACCAACCTAAGACAGAGTTGTTCCGCCTGGCCTTTGGCTTGGAATCAACTTGATCCCCTCCTCCTCTTTCCTTTTTTCTTCTGTGATGGAACTTCAATTTGGGGACTTCCCTGGCTTTCTTCTGGCCCACATAGGACCAGTCTGGATAGTTGGCCTTGGTGAAACTTTGACGTTTTCATCCCCAAAAAAGTTTTTGATTTGAGTTTCTACTGAAATGAGGCTGCATTTTAATGTTGTATTTTAATCTTGTTTTTAAGTTGTATTTTAATCAATTGTTTTTATACCTGGCGTTAGCAGCCTTGAGCCCGGTCTTGGCTGGGGAGGGCGGGGTATAAATAACATTTATTATTAGTAATTTATTACTAACAGGACGTAACTACAGCAGTATATTTTGCAAGGTAAATTGTATACTGCTACACTGCCCATTCCTTCAGTCCGATTACAACTGATTTCTACGATGTAAAGGAACAGTGAGTTCAAAATAAAATTGGAGGAAAGCCTTCTCATTAGGATTGCAAACTCATGTCTAGGGGGAAAGCAGTAACTCAGGGGTCAAGTATTTTGCTTGGTTCAATCCCTGGCAACTCCAGGTGGAACTGGGAGAGAGCCTTGTCTGAAACCCCGGAGAGTTGCTGCGTAGACAGTATGGAGCTAGATGGACCAATGGTCTGATTCAGTATAAGTCAGCTTCCTGTGTTCCTGTGAACGAAAAATTGAACCAAGTGGGGCCCTTTGGTTCGGTTTTTATTAATTCTTAAACAAATGGATACAAATAGTTTTATTTTTTATTATCCAGTTCTTACCCATTTGTCACACATTTAGGGGTGGAAGAGCTTTCCTTTCTCCAATGGCAGGAGAGTCACTCAACAGCCATCTCATGGCATCAGTCATATTATTTTCCCAGAATGCTTCACCCATGTGTTGTTCTAATGAGTCTTAAGGGTGGAAGTAGGGGCTGCCATTTTTGTTGCAGGTGCCATATTCCCCTCAGTGTGATACAGTATCTGGGGCATTCTGGGAGGGAAAAAAATATGGCAACTGGTGAATCATCTTCAGAAATACGCTATTCTGACAACCTATTAAGGTGCAGGCTGTAAAAGAATATACTAGTATTAACCCAAATTTTTTAAATTAATATTATTAACAATAACTTTAATAATTTTATTATAGAGCTTTAAATAACACATAATGTAAGCTTTTAGAAAATATTATATTTGTACTACATCACTATAAATTTATGGTTTTTGAAGTGTAGGTGGGTTCCCACGAGGCAAGACGCAGTGATAACATCAAGAACCTTTATTGAACAAACAGAACTAGACAACAGGGGCAAAACAACTGCTTACATACATTTCTGAAGGCCTGGGCCAATCCCACTCCCAACATGATTGGCTGTCTAAACTTCCAAGCTGCGAATCATAACTCAGAGTTTAAGGGCCAATGGCAGAGGCCCAAATCCTGAAATGTTCTGTGATTGGGTATCATATATCGAATCAGAACACAGGGGCTCAGATTCTTTAGTTCAGACTCAAGCTCAGGCAAACACAGACCACTGAATACATAACAGTTTTAATGTATGCTGTTAATTTTCTAACCACTGGGACTTTCAGAGGAGCATTTTGTATTCCTCGTTGCATGTCAGCATAAGGGGACTGGCTTGCGCACTTCCTTGCTTCCTGCTTGAACACTGGAATATTTACAGCACAGAAAGTGTTACTGCCAACAGCTCCAGAACTTTACTCGTTATTGTAAATGTCACTTTTAATATTGATGGTGCGGACTGTTCCTGACATACCGGGGTGAGCTGTTCCATAAGGAGAAGTTCCTCCTGTGTTGTTCTCCTTAAAAGCACATATAGCTCTTGTGGGTTTTTTTGAAGCAAAACACATAGAAGCCTAAGCAAGTGACCTAGAAATAAAATATTTTGCTACTTGGGGAGAATAGCAATCCAGAACGATCAGAGCCAGGAAGCCATAAAGTCAGACTCCAAAAGCCTCACATGTGCCATTTATTTATAAAACCAAGTATCTTCCCAGTGCTACAGCTTTAGAGTAGCACCTGCCTGTTCATTTATCAGATGCCATATATATATACAGTGGTACCTCAGGTTACATATGCTTCAGGTTACATACGCTTCAAGTTACAGACTCCGCTAAGCCAAAAATAGTGCTTCAGGTTAAGAACTTTGCTTCAGGTTGAGAACAGAAATCGTGCTCCGGCGGCACGGCGGCAGCAGGAGGCCCCATTAGCTAAAGTGGTGCTTTAGGTTAAGAACAGTTTCATGTTAAGAACGGACCTCCAGAACAAATTAAGTACTTAACCCGAGGTACCACTGTATTGGATTATATCACAGCATTTAATTTACAGGGTTGCATCCAATCTTAGTCCTACAGGCTACAGTTTTTAAGTAGATTGCACTGAGAGCTTTGTCCATAGAAAATTAAAAACCAGGCATGGGTACATGGGCCTCGACCAAAAACACGCAGCTTCAATAGGAGTAGCAATTCATCACCTCCCCTGCACAGGCAATAGCTCCTAACCTACCACTGTCATCTTAAAACAGCCTTGTATATAACTCCCCAAAATGACTAGCCTCCTGGAAAATTTACAAGCTTCTTCCCTCCCCCAACAGCCCATTTCACTTCTCTGTCGGGTGTGAAGAATAAGATAAAAATAAGCACCACTAAAACATAAATGAAACAATCATTAAAGAAACAATCCAACACGGAAAATATTAAAACTATATACATATATTAAAAACTGTTGAAATATATCCTGTGCAAGGCCAATGGCAATGATGGGAAACTGCATAAAACCGTGGAGGCTATCAAACGAGTCTCGGCTGATTTTCATCCTAGTTCATCCATCATGTGAATATGACAGATCTTACCCAGCAGAGCGTATGCAAAGCCCTTATTACAGAACCACAGGGATCAACTATATGACAGGGAAGGAAGAGCAAGAGAACTAAATTCAGATCTCACTTGCATATTCCCCTATCCAAATTGGTGGGATTTCAGCTTTTAAAATAAAAAAACTAAAAAATGGCACCACTTACATTTGGCTGCTGATTTCAAAGGGGCTGCGTCATATTGCTCCTCTTCCATCATAAGGATGTCAGCCCTTCCTGCCCATTCAGCACTCCTTCCCTGTCCCTGACATTCTCAGACATCCGCTTAGGGCTATAATGCTTGGTTCTGACTGGCATGCTTAAAATCCAGTTCCCACAGCCCAATTTTGCAGTGTTGATTTGCTGGATAAACTCCAATAATCATCCATGCAATCTGAGCCTAGGCACAGTGGACCTTCAGGTATGTAGGCTGTATTCCAACATTGCAGTTGTGTATGGGCATTTGGGAATGCCAGAAAGTACCGTATGTTATGTGTATGAGCTAGACTGGAGAGAAGCCTTGTCTAGTCTGGTCCATACGCATGGCCTGTTCTCCACCCAGTCAGTGCTGTTACCAAAGCAAGGCATTATTTCTCTACAGAATTTTATTGCTGCAATTAGGAATGGAGGGGTGGAATTCAATTCAGTTCGCATTTAAAGGCATAATTCACACTTTATGAAACAATACATGAAGCGAAACATAGCCCTCCTTTGAAAGTCATACTTCCAGTTTTACAGTGCAGTTCTCCAGTGAAGCAATGTATGTGAAAATGCACACACTGGGTCAAAATGTGGCTAAAATGCATATATTGGTGAAAGTAGCATGCAAAAATGCATCATCTTAGAGGAGAATGCTTTGTAAAAATGTTTAACATTAGGCAAAATTCACACTAAAATGCTAATGTATTTATGAGGGAGATAATCACAAACTGATGTGGAAAATTGAATCGAAGATTGCAAAAATGAGGAATTGAGAAGAAGCAAAATTGAAAAATTTGCCCATCCCTTGCTCCCACAAAACAGTGAACATAAAGCAAGAAAAGGCTTGATTTTATTCAGCATAGTAGCAAATGCTTGCTAGACCGATTTGTACGCCATTTTGTGTGTGGCATAATTACACTTGAGAGTAAAAGTACTTGTTCTTTATTAAATCAGTACAGTTGGCGTGTGGGTTGCCACTGACACTAGTTTTATGGGAGGCATCACTGTAGTAGTGACCCCAAAGGAAATTGCATAGTTTATCGGCCTAACCTTGTGATTCTCTGACCTTCATGAGGTTTGGTGATCAGCAAGACCAACACCCATGGTGATGGGGAGAATTGAATACAATTATACAAGGGTTTCTCATGGACTGATAACAAAGCAAAGGGGAAATGAGCAAAGAAACTGAGAGAGAGGCCTTGCAGCCCCTTTTAATCTTTTCTTTTTATGGAGCAGTATGTTATTAGGATGGGATGATAAGGGCACCTGCAAGTGAATGGGAAGGAAATAAATTGTCTGCATTGTGCTGATGAAACAGTGGTGGCAGATGTGGAAGAAAGCTGCAGAATATATTCAATGCAATGAATTTGTTTTTTCAGAACTATGGCCTACAAATAAATGGGAATTAAGCAATGGTAAGAAACTCTGTTGCTTTATATAATGGGAAACGAATTTGAGCAAATAGGAAAAATTTAAATGTTATCTAGGAAGCAAAACAACAACAACAGAGGATAGGAAATCTAAAGTCGAGATCAGAGTTAGCAGACACAGTGGCCTCTAGATTATAAGAACTACAACACCCATCAACCCATACTAGTGTGACCAATGGTCACAGATGGTGGGAGTTGTAGTCCTAAGTGACTGGAGGCACTACACTGATCTAGAGCAAAAATGATAAAGTAAAGCAGGTAAAAATAAAAATTAGGTATAGTACAATAGATAGTGTATTATAAAGAACACCTGCTAATGGAGCAATAGGTTTATCTCTGAAAAATAGATGTTAGAAAAACATATAGAAAGATGACAGACAGACAATATGTGAATGTAAGGGACAAATGGGAAGAAAGAAGATCTGGAGGCATTTAAAATGTGATACAGAATGGTTCCGGAGGTCCATTCTTAACACAAAACCATTCTTAACCTGAAGTGCGCTTTCGCTAATGGGGCCTCCAGCTGCCGCCGCACAATTTCCGTTCTCATCCTGGGGCAAAGTTCACAACCCTAGGTAACTACTTCCAGGTTAGCGGAGTTTGTAACCCGAAGCTTTTATAACCCGAGGTACCACTGTACTGGGAATAATGCCTAAAGTGACTTGGATAGAAAGGAACTCCAGGGAAGAATTGTGTGTGAATTCTTCCAGTAGAAGCATGAGGACATCTGGAAGGGTCCAGAAGAAGGCTGTTGGTGGGCAACTTCAAGGCCCCTCCAGTTCTCCCTTGTTAGGGTCCTTGAACTTTGAACCTTACATGGACCAGACAACCTTTCAAATGGAGGACTGTTCAGTGACAGAACTTCAGACAGAGCACTGTTTCTTGTGAAGTAGGAGACATGGCCATCCTGACAGCAGGAATTGAGGATGAAACCCAAAAAACCACACTGCACCATGCAAGCAAGGCTCAACTTTCCCAGTCTCTAAATAAAGGGAAAAGTCAGACAAACAGTGCAACCATTGAATTATTGCTTGGGAAATGAGACAGCAGCAACTTTAGGTCAAAAGTTATACGAGGACAATGCTAGGGAAAACAATACCCACAGCAGATGAAGTACACATCAATTCTAATTTAAATTCTCCTGCCTTTTGCACACTGCCAACTACCAGCAGGGCAGAATTTCTACCCATTCAGAATAGATTTTATATGCTTAGCTGCTAAAGCTTAGCACTAGATGAGTGTCTTGTTTTCCGTTGGCCAATTTTCAACTTGTGTTTAATGAGGACAGTTGCATGCAGTTCATCATCTTCATGTATAGGTTGAAGATTCCATCCAGCTGTTTTGTGTACCTTCCCTGGAGACAAAAAAGAACTTTTGTGTCTGTTAATATTACAGACTACCTAAGAAAATACCTCTCAGCTGTTCAACCACCTG
Organism: Podarcis melisellensis; assembly: GCF_964234715.1. Lineage (NCBI taxonomy): Eukaryota > Metazoa > Chordata > Lepidosauria > Squamata > Lacertidae > Podarcis > Podarcis melisellensis. Next base: position 19,749,905 of record NC_138538.1, read on the forward strand.
GTATTCGTTTGTTTTTCCAAGGGTTGTTCTTTGTGATCTCACAGAGAGCTAAAAGTTCCACTTGTATAAGGGGCAAAATGAGATGCAGGGAGCAGGTTGAGAATAGGTTGGAGGGATGTGTTTAACAATAATATTCCTAACTTTTCAGAACACTTCCTCTCTGAATATTCCACTAGCAACCGCAGTACTTTTCTGCCAGAAAGACACCAGCAAATTCTTCTGAGTTCAGTGAAAACAATACACAGTTCTACACATGTTTTCCCAGTGCTTTTGCCTTTTCAAAATCATGTTTCTTAAATGAAATCAAAATTATTTCCCTCCCGATGTTGTTGGACTCCCATCAGCTCCAGCCAGGAGTGATAGGAGGAGTGTCTGAAAAGTTACCACGGGGATAACTTGGAGGCCTGATACAGGGCAATGGTCCACTAAAACAGTGGCAGTAGAGGGGTTAAAAGTATTGGACAATGACTATGACTTGAGAGACCTATATTCAAATCCAAAGCTCTCCCAGTTACCGCCCCTCAGCCTGACCTGCAATGCAGGGGTGTTCTGATCGGCCACATATTTGAAGGCACTGGGAAGGAATCCCATGACTTGGTGCCCCTGGGCAAGTTATGTGCAGTGATATACTTATGATGGTGCCATTTTCAAGGTATCAGTGGGTTGTCGTCAACTAAGTCCTCCTCAGAGTAGACCCATTGAAATTAATGGGTTGCTGTTGTTGTTAGCTTTTCTGTACCACCCTTCATCTCAGGATCACAGGGTGGTTTACAATATGGAAACACAAAAATACATAACATGGTAATGGATAAAAACAATAAGCCCCATTAACTTCACTGGGTCTCCTCTGAGGACTAGTATTGAATACTAACCAATGGTTATACTAATACTAACCAGTGTGGTGTAGTGGTTAAGAGCGGTAGACTTGTAATCTGGGGAACCGGGTTCGTGTCTCCGCTCCTCCACATGCAGCTGCTGGGTGACCTGGGACAGTCACACTTCTCTGAAGTCTCTCAGCCCCACTCACCTCACAGAGTGTTTGTTGTGGGGAAGGAAGGGAAAGGAGAATGTTAGCCGCTTTGAGACTCCTTCGGGTAATGTAATTATCATTATAAAGCAGGATATCAAATCCAAACTCTTCTTCCTCCTCCTCCTCTCAGCTCACCAAGGAGGGAGAAGAATGGTGAATAATACTGCCCTTACTTTAGCCCAGGGGTGGGAAATCTCAGGCTCAAGGACCCAATGTTATTTATCAAGTCCTCATAAGTCTCCTTAGGTGGTGCAGCTTTCCTGGTTCCTGCTCCCAGCCCCTCTTGAAAGCTTTTCGTGGTTGAAATGTGGAACTGTGGTCATGTTTGCCTGGATGGAGAATGGAGCGGAGTATGCTTATGTGTGTAGAAACCTCTTGACTTTCGTGTCCCTGAACTATATGCCTACTATATGAAGGAAATATATCCTTTGTACCACCTGCTTTTTGCTGTTCGTGGCCCTGCCTACCACTGGCACAGTGCCCCAAGAAGGTAGTTGTTGAGGTAATACAGCCATCAAACTGAAAAAGGTTCCCCACCTCTTCTTTACCCAGTCAGAGAGAAATGCTCAAGGAATTCTCCCATCTCCTCAGCAGTTGCTATCCAATCTTAAATTATCACTGCCTTGTACATTGGTAATAATACAGTGGTACCTCTGGCTGCCAACGGGGTCTGTTCCAGAGGCCCGTTCGCAACCTGAAAAGAACGCAGCCTGTGTCTGCGCATCTGCGTGTGCACGTGTCGTGATTTGCTGCTTCTGCGCATGCGTGTGATGTCATTTTGCGAAACCCAGAAGTAACCCATTCCGTTACTTCAGGGTCACCACGGGACGCAACCTGAAGCAAACGTAACATGAGGTATGACTGTAACCTCACAGTTATCATGACCTGTATCCTCTGTACATGCCTGAATCCTATAAGCAAGTTTGGTTTTTTTAATATAAAAACAAAACAAAACGAGGAGTGAAGTATCGTTCACCACACCAGTTTCTCATAAAGTATGATGTATAACCAGGACTCCGAATGATGTTTTGGTTGTTATTATTATTATCCATTTCATTTCTATACCGCTTTATATTTTTAATTTTAAAAATATCAAAGTGGTTCTCAACACATTGAAACATGAAATAAAGCAACCCAGAAAAAATTATTCCTGAAGACCGTCAAATATGAAACATACATCCAAAGCAACTTAACAGGAAACTAAAATATTATCTTAAAGAATTCATAATAAAGCATTACAAAGGAGGTCAACTACAGAATGCACATTTAACGCAGCAGAGTTAACTAAATAAATTATCTTAAACATTTCAAAAGGAGCCATAGATTTCTTTTTTAATGGAGGGCACATTTTAATAATTAATAATAGTTCACAAGCACGACACATGAGAAGACTTGAGCCCTATCTAACTGTTTACATCATTTCTCCAACATGAACAATAAAAGCATGCACTGATAATGCATGGAAAAAGGGAAACAGATCAACAAGATGAATATTTTACACTGCACAGACTTGTCTAAATATCTTAAGGCAATTAGAATTCAAGGTGTTTGTTTCAGATGCAAATCAGCCTAGATTGATGAGATAAGGCTGAGCAATGGAGCCCAAACCAGACAGGGTTCTGTTTTACTTGGGAATAATGCCAGTAAACCACAAGCAAACATCTCTTTCCACTTTTTCACATATAGACTAAATGGACTAGATGATCCTCAGGATTCCTTCCAACTTCACAGTTCTATGATCCTAGGCTCTTAAAGCAGAGAAGTCGCTTCTAAAATATATACAATCAAAAAGTGGCTGCTGGTTTTTCTGCCCAGAACTGTGGAAATTTTTTCCACTTCTATGTTTTTTCTGTGCAATTATTTCCTCCTTTAAATATATATTGTTGTTGTTTGTTGTCATTTAGTTGTTTAGTTGTGTCTGACTCTTCATGACCCCATGGACCAGAGCACGCCAGGCACTCCTGTCTTCCACTGCCTCCTGCAGTTTGGTCAAGCAAGTTATCAATTATGCAATTAATAACTAACACAGTTGCCTTGCGGTAAGCCAATATATGGCTTCCTAGGGCCATACAAATGCGTTAGTTTCCAGAGAGGAGTTTGGAATTGCCTTTGCTCCTTGCTGGGCTTTTCAGGTCCGTGAGGGACAGCATCTAAGGTAAGGTTTAACTTGGTGTGTCATCTGAAGCCAGGATCATAGCTAAGCTGTCTGCTCTGTAACCAAGAGCCATAACCATAGGACCAACCTTGTCTGGCTCAACTCATAAAGGTTATTGTGGAGCTGCAGAGGGTTAAGAAATGGGCAGCCAAAATGATCAAGGGGGTGAAGAAAAGCTGCAGCATTTGGGGCCTTTTAGTTTAGAGATGAGTAAGATGTGACATGGCGACACGGGATGCAGGTGGCGCTGTGAGTTAAACCACAGAACCTAGGACTTGCCAATCAGAAGGCCGGCGGTTCAAATCCCCATGACGGGTTGAGCTCCCATTGCTCGGTCCCTGCTTCTGCCACCCTAGCAGTTCGAAAGCATGTCAAAGTGCAAGTAGATAAATAGGTACTGCTCTGGCGGGAAGGTAAACGGCGTTTCCATGTGCTGCTCTGGTTCGCCAGAAGCGACTTAGTCATGCTGGCCACATGACCCAGAAGCTGTACGCCGGCTCCCTCGGCCAATAAAGCAAAATGAGTGCTGCAACCCCAGAGTCGGTCATGACTGGACCTAATGGACCTAATGGACCTAATGGACCTTTACCTTTACCTTTAAGAGGCGTCATAAGAGAACATGGTTTCCCAAACCTGGGTCTTCTCCAGCTGTTTTGGACTACACTTCCCATCCTCCCTGAACCACTGGTCCTGCTAGCTAGGGATGATGGGAGTTGTAGTTCTAAAACAGCTGGAGAAGACCCAACTTTGGGAAACCCTGTGATAAGACGTTTATAGAATTATGCATGGCATGGAGAAAATAGATACGGAAAAGCTTTTCTCCCTGATAGAACTCATGGGCATCCAGTTGAGATGAATGCTGGAAGATTCAGGACAGACGAAAGAAAATACAGGAGCTATGGAACCTGCCCCCATAGGGGACAGCGATGGCCACTAACTTGGGTGGCTTTAAAACAGTTTTAGACAAATTAATGGGGGTGGGATAAGGCTGTCAGTAGCTAATAGCTATGATGGAGAACCACCAAAGTGAAAGGGAGAGTGCCGTTGAGTCAGGTCGTTCTTGCAAACTTCCCACTGGGGCATCCGTTCGCCCACTGTTCAAACAAGAACCTGGACCAGATGAGCCACTGGCCTGATCCGGCAGGGCTAATCTTAATGTTCTTGTGTTCTTATCCTCCATCAAAGCAAACAAGAAATATTATCAGGGTTCAAGGACATGTTCCAGTCAGGCAAAAATACTCAAGGAGAGTGCAAAGAGGGCTGGTGAGTGGCATAGCTCAGGAGCACGTGTCGCCTGGTGAGAGTCCCGGAGGCTAGATAGAATGGCCTGGATGACCACATGTGGCCCCGTCCTGGACATAAGCCAAGTGCCGCGCTGTACAATGTCTTTCTAATGATCAGCTTAGAATATCCGTCTGCTAAACGAAAACACAGGAATTGCCAAGGTGCCTTTAATGTTGTAACCTGCCCTGTGATCTTCGGATGAATTATTATCAGGCTTTTTTTTTTTTTAAAAAAAAAAGCACTTCTTGTTACAATCCCTCCTGTATTCTTTACTGCAATTTTACTGAAGCCCTAAAAAAAAGAGAATTCTGTGTCCTTCACTTGCAACCCAATTAATCAACTAAAGCTTAGGTTGATTAATCTACTGATTAAACCAATTCAGTGATGCAGGAATAAATATACAACCACTTTTCAGGTCCGTGTGGGTAGATGCTTTATTGACACCGAATTACACACCTGGGTTTCTCAGTTCCCATGACAGAACCTCAGGATTATTCTTCATCTCCATATAAAAATGACAAGAATAATCTTTTGACACGATATGCTTGAAGCTAGCTGCTCTCTCCACGTTTACTTCTGATGGATTTCTGTCTTATGCTTGAGTATTGACAGTACTTGCCCTGACAGGGAATAGCAGTTCTGCTGCGATGGCGATGCCTATGCCTTAGCCTTGGGGAGAAAATTGATACAACATAATTTATGGCTAATCATAGTGTAACAGAAGGACTTTTAGTTACAGAACATTCAAAGACAAATTGGCAACAGTAAAGGCTATCTGCAGTGGAAAAGCTGGACATAAATAAACTTGTTTCATGCTTGCTGCTTCTTCCAATGATATGAAGTCCCATGGCAAGGTTTGTTTATCAGAAGAGATTATTGGAGATTTGTGATGTTTTGTAATGTCTGTTTCTTCACAGCTGCTTAGACTGAATAAGTGGGAAGGAAGTTAGCAGGCAGGCAGGGCTAACCCCACATAAACAACAGTCCAGCATCTTAGGGCTGGCCCTATTATTAGGCAAAGTAAAAAAAAACAACTTGCTGCCTCAGGTGGCAGATGCTGATGAGCGGGGAGCAGATAGGGCTGTGTGCACCACACAATTCATACTGCACCCTCTAAGCTAGTGTACTGCCCTTGAGGGGCATGGTCCCACCAGCACTGTTGAAGTAAGATTCATGTGCCAATCCATTTGACTGGAATAGAAGGGTTGGCATCTTGCCCTTTGCTTCAGGCAGCAAAATGTCTTGGGCTGGCCTTGCAACCTGCTAAAAAAACCCCTGTTACCAATCTTATGCAGCCTGGTTATAGCCTGATACGGTGAGCAAGGAAGAAAATGAAGGGCCATTGTGGTGTAATGGTCAGAGTGTTGGACTATGACCTGGGAGAGCAGGGTTCGAGTCCCTACTGAAGCTCACTGTATGACCTTCGGCCAGTCACCATCTTTTAGCCTAGCCTACCTTACAGGATGTTGCGACGGTGAAATGCAGAGGAGGAGAACCACCTTGAGTGATAAATGTGGCATATAAATTTAATGAATTAATTAAAATAAAATGGAGAAACTTCCAAGTGGCAACCAAAAATACATTTTTTTATGCTAGCATGGTGTTAGCATAGTTCTGATCCCAGTCAAAGGACATGGCTTAACCTGTCCATTCATTCCCCTGCAAGCAATAACTCTGTCAGTATCAATGCTTAGGACTCGATAAAGGAAAGGAAAGTTTTAGGGCTTTGCTGCTTTATTAGTCAAAACCAGCACTTCAAATTGTGCCCAGAAAGCTATATGCAAGCAATACAAATGCCAAAGCACAATGACATGATATGTTTCTGGTAAGGAGCTATGCCAGGAGTAAGGATGCCATGGTCAGCATCAGCATCAGCTGTAGTTTTTGAATAGTCACTTCTCTGTGCATAGCACGAGGCACAACTCTAGCCTCCAGATTATGAACGCACGACCGGCGGTCAGCAGAGCTGAATGCAAAGTGAAAAGTTCACAGCCTGCTGGCTGCACTGGAAGCTTCCGGCCATTAGAGCAATCTGAAGTTCCAAGCACAGTGACAGATCTGAGAAAAGCCCAAGGCTGTAAGTTAGGTGATTGGGGAAGGCCAGATACCATAAACATCAGATCCACACACCCTAAAGTCATAAAGCTGGCTGACTCTCATTGGTTCTGTCGGTTTTAAGTGTGCTGCCTGCATCCTCCGCTTCCCCTCAAACCACAGCCAGAGGTCAGTTTACACAACTGAACTGGTGTCTTGTGAATGTGGCTTGATTGAAAGCATGCATCACTTAGAACTTTGCTGAAGTCACACTGCACATAGTTCACAAGGCAAGTCACTCCCATGGTGATGAAAGTGGCTTGAACGCTGGCAAAGGAAATGAAGGTTGGGCGAACCAGTGGTATGTGGAACAAGGATTCATGTATCCACAACCACGCAGATTTTGTTGTGCGAAACTGCCTGCAAATAATTCAGAGATTCAATTCCGAGGGCCTTCTGGCAGTTCCCTCACTGTGAGAAGTGAGGTTACAGGGAACCAAGCAGAGGGCCTTCTCTGTATTTGTGCCTGCCCTGTGGAACGCCCTCCCATCAGATGTCAGGGAAATAAACAACTGACATCTGTAGGCAGCCCTGACTAGGGAAGTTTTTAATGTTTGATGTCGTATTGGGTATTAATTTGTTGGAAGCTGCCTATAGTGACTGGGGTAACCCAGTCAGATGGGCGGCATATAAATAACGTTGTTGTTGTTGATCTTAAACTGGTCACACCAAACTAGGAGGAGAATATTTCTCACTCTTGCTTTGGGAGACCGGCAGACTGACCATTTTGACTATCCCCGTGGGGCACAGGAGTGAATTTCCCCAAGGAGGATGTCTGCTTCCTTGGCATGAAAGAAGCTGCTCCAGTTGGGACTCTGATGTTGCTGCTTGTGTCAGCTTTAATAACAGTACACATTTTAAACCACCCACTACTTTTGACAGCTACAGTGATGTAAATAAAGTAAATAACGCAGATGCCACCACTGAAGCTTACAGCCCAGTTGTGCTTAGCTAATAATATCTGGGTTACCAGCAGAGACACAAAATACTTTGCATGTATATCTATTACACTAAGCTGCAACTTTCCAAATACATTCATATCTCTGGAAGATGATAGATTAGATAGATGATAGATAGATAGATAGATAGATAGATAGATAGATAGATAGATGATAGATAGATATAGCTAGATAGATGATAGATGATAGATAGATAGATGATAGATGATAGATAGAGAGATAGATAGATAGATAGATAGATAGATAGATAGATAGATAGATGATGATAGATAGATAGAGATGATAGATAGATAGATGATGGATAGATAGATAGATGATAGATAGATTAGATAGATAGATGATAGATAGATAGATTAGATAGATAGATGATAGATAGATAGATGATAGATAGATAGATAGATAGATAGATAGATAGAGATATAGATGATAGATAGATAGATAGATAGATAGATAGATAGATAGATAGATGATAGATAGATAGATAGATGATAGATAGATGATAGATAGATAGATAGATAGATAGATAGATAGATAGATAGATAGATGATAGATAGATAGATAGATGATAGATAGATAGATAGATGATAGATAGATAGATGATAGATAGATAGATAGATAGATAGATAGATAGATAGATAGATAGATAGATAGATGATAGATAGATAGATAGATATAGATAGATAGATAGATATAGATAGATGATAGATGATAATGATAGATGATAGATAGATAGATAGATAGATAGATAGATAGATAGATAGATGATATATAGATATAGATAGATAGATAGATGATAGATAGATAGATAGATAGATAGATAGATAGATAGATAGATGATAGATAGATAGATAGATAGATAGATAGATAGATAGATATAGATAGATAGATATAGATAGATGATAGATGATAGATAGATGATAGATAGATGATAGATAGATAGATAGATAGATAGATAGATAGATAGATAGATAGATAGATAGATGATAGATAGATGATAGATAGATAGATATAGATAGATAGATAGATAGATAGATAGATAGATAGATAGATAGATAGATGGATAGATAGATGATAGATAGATGATAGATAGATGATAGATTGTTGTTGTTTAGTCGTTTAGTCGTGTCCGACTCTTCGTGACTCCATGGACCAGAGCATGCCAGGCACTCCTGTTTTCCACTGCCTCCCGCAGTTTGGTCAAACTCATGATTGTAGCTTCGAGAACACCGTCCAACCATCTTGTCCTCTGTCGTCCCCTTCTCCTTGTGCCCTCCATCTTTCCCAACATCAGGGTCTTTTCCAGGGAGTCTTCTCTTCTCATGAGGTGGCCAAAGTATTGAAGCTTCAGCTTCAGGATCTGTCCTTCCAGTGAGCACTCAGGGCTGATTTCCTTCAGAATGGAGAGGTTTGATCTTCTTGCAGTCCATGGGACTCTATCTATCTGTTGCAAAACTCCATGGACAAAGGCAACAGATGATAGATAGATGATATAGATAGATAGATATAGATAGATAGATAGATAGATAGATAGATAGATAGATAGATAGATAGATAGATGATAGAGATAGATGATATAGATAAATAGAAATACAATTGTGTAATCTAGGCACAACCTCTAGGTTAGATTGCTGCCACACATTATGCTTGGGACTGCCTCTGAAGTTAGTTTGGAAACTCCAGCTGGTGCAGAATTCAGCAGCCAGGTTGCTCACCGGGGTAACAGAGTTTGAGCATATGATGCCAATCCTGGCCCGACTGCACTGGCTGCCAATCAGTTTCTGGTCTCAGTTCAAATGCTGGCCTTGACCTATAAAGCCTTAAACAGTTCAGAACTCAAGGACCACCTCTCCCCATATGAACTGGCCCGGACCCTGCAAGGATCATTTGAGGCCCTTCTTTGTGTACTTCCTTCACGAGAGCTCTGGAGGGTGGCAACATGAGAACAGGCCTTTTCTGCAATGGCTCCCCATTTGTGGAATGCTCTCCTCGGGTGTCAGGCAGCTTGCCAGCAACTTCCATGGCTGGTTGCCCAGGAATGTACAAAGACAAGGAAATGTTTCTTACCATCCACTTTTTATTCAGTATTTACAGAGAGAGGCTTTAGAATCCAGCCTCTTTGGATAACGGTGTTGTCCCGAGTGAATCTCCACCCCCTCTATCTATCCCACTCCCTCATGCATCATCCCTACTGACAAGCACCCTCTGCCTTTGAGCTTTTTGCTCTCCTACTTTCAAGGCTCACCAGGTTGTGGGAGAAGGGATGGTCTGGAATGCTTTCTAAAGACACTGTGCCCATCAGCTGTCTCCCCCTCCCTGGTGCTTCCTCTTCCTTCCTCCATTATTTCCCAACTTTTCCCCTCATCTGCCTCTGAGCTGTGACCTCCCACAAATCCCTGTTGTAATTCTGAACTGTCTTCCTCTTCTTTGGAACGGTCAGGCTGGGGAGGCAGTCTCCACCATTCCTCCTCTGCCCAGTCCCTGACATCAGGGAGATTCACTTAGTGCCTTTTTAAACATATCTTTAGGCACCAGGCAAAAACATTCCTCTTCTCCCAGGCCTTTGGCTAATTAAACAATCTATTTTAATGTGGAGTTGTTTTTGTTTGTTACTATGTTATGCATTTTTTATTTTTTTATTTTTAAAAGTATATCTTTATTGATTTAAGATAAATACATTTATGGGAAAACAGACAAACAAACATACAATCAAACAAACAAATAATGGAGAAGAAAAACAAACAACCACAATATAAGAAACAACAAAATTAGTATAACTAACATCATTTATGCTCCCGATACTAAAATCAATTATAAAACTTATAAAGAAAGAAATTAAAAATGACTTCCAATTAATCTCACTGTACTTTATCTATCAATTACCTTATACCGCACAGTTGCATATTTCTTATATAGTCTCTTTTTATGCATTTTTATGGGGGGGTTAACTGTAAACCCTGTGCTCCTCAGATGGAGGGCAGTATAGAAATTGAAGAAGAAGAAGAAGAAGAAGAAGAAGAAGAAGAAGAAGAAGAAGAAGAAGAAGAAGAAGAAGAAGAAGAAGCCGCCAACATGGTGCCCTCCAGAAGTTGCTGGACTACAACTTCCATTAGCCCCAACTACCATGGCTAATAGTCAGAGATAATGGGAGTTGGAGTCGCAGCAAGATCTGGAAGGCACTCCCCATGGCATAAATCTGTTACTTAGAATTTTAAAAAGACCCAGGATCTCACATGGCTGCCCATGACATGCAATTGATATTTGAAAATGCATTTCCTGCATTTTTAGGCTCAGAATATAAGGAAACCAAGTAAAGGGATACCTTTTATTAGGAAGAATGTGCAAGCATCACAGAATTCATTGGTTATGTGATTTCCATAGCTGCCTAAAAGAAAAAAGGAGAGAACTGTCAATTCCAGAGAGCCAGTGTGGTGTTGTGGTTGAGAGCGGTAGTCTTGTAATCTGGGGAACCGGGTTCACGTCTCCGCTCCTCCACATGCAGCTGCTGGGTGACCTTGGGCCAGTGACACTTCCTTGAAGTCTCTCAGCCCCACTCACCTCACAGAGTGTTTGTTGTGGGGAGGAAGGGAAAGGAGAATGTTAGCCGCTTTGAGACTCCTTAAAGGGAGTGAAAGGCGGGATATCAAATCCAAACTCTTCTTCTTCTTCTTCTTCTTCTTCTTTCCAAGTCTGGTCATATCTGGTCTTTGGGGATTTTTGACGTAGACTGCAAACATTTTTTGTAGTCATTTCTGTAGAACACATACATCTGACTTGTGTGAAACAGCAGAAAAAAGTTGCAATCAGAATAGACTTTCTGGAGACACTAGCCTAAGTGTCTCCTCATCCCACCCCCACCCTACCCCCCACTCTACCCCACACATGCCTGCTTCCTGATTGAAGCCACACACACAAAAAGAAAACCTCAATTATTAAAATGGTGGTCACTCACATGTTCTGTGGCAGCGCCCTCAGGTTATAGCTAAAAACCACTTTGAAAACCACCAAATGAAAAGATTCCGTATGAAGACATAAATAATAAATTTGACAGATCAATCAATCCATCATAAGAGCTGGATTAGGCCAAAGGTCCAGCATCTTGCTTCTGACAGTGGTCGGCCAGATTCCTATGGGAAGCCAAAAGACAGGGCATGAGGTCAGTAGCACCAAGGCTCCCCCACCAAAATGTGAATGACAAAGACCTCACTGCTCAGTGTCAGGGGGAATTTCCCTGTTTCTGTGTTTGTCATCACCGTTCATTCCGAGAAGGCAACAGTAGTTCTTAAACAGATCAAAATGCAGCCAGGAAGCAGTGTGCAAGACACGCTGTGCAGCCCAAATGGCCACGCATATTGCAAGGAGGAGCACAAAGGTCTCCCTGTAATGCTAGAATAAAAAGGAACAGCTGCTGGCATCTGGCCTGCCAGGAAGGGTGTGTGGGCTGGCCAGGCAGGAGAAACTATGAGAAAAGCTGAGCAGAAGGTATGAGAGAATGGTAAATATAAAGCATAAGAATGAAGCACCATAGCTCAGTGGTGGAACATCTGCCTTGCATGCAGGAGTTCAATCCTTGACATCTCCAAGTAGGACTGGGGAAATGCTGTGTCTGAAACCATGGAGAGACCCTGTCAGTCAGTGTAGACAATACAAAGCTAGGTGGACCACTAGTATACATCAACATAAAGCTGCTTCTTGTGTTCCAGAGGATTGTGTTCCAGCAGATTCAGGTTGAATCCTGACAAGACAGAAGTACTGTTTTGGAGAGACAGGGCAGGTGTGGAGAACTCCCTGGTCCTGAATGAACTGTGCCCCTGAAGGACCAGGTGCTCAGCCTGGGAATCATTCTGGACTCACAGCAGTCCATGGAGGCGCAGGTCAATTCTGTGTCCAGGGCAGCTGTTTACCAGCTCCATCTGGTACGCAAGCTGAGACCCTACCTGCCTGCGGACTGTCTCGCCAGAGTGGTGCATGCTCTAGTTATCTCCCGCTTGGATTACTGCAATGTGCTCTACGTGGGTCTCCTTTTGAAGGTGACCCGAAAACTGCAACTAATCCAGAATGTGGCAGCTAGACTGGTGACTGGGAGTGGCTGCTGAGATCATATGACACTGGTCCTGAAAGACCTCCATTGGCTCCCAGTACGTTTCTGAGCACAATTCAAAGGGTTGGTGCTGACCTTTAACGTATACCTGAAGGAATGTCTCCACCCACATTGGTCCAGCTCCAATGGCCTTCAGGTGGTTCCCTCCCTGCAAGAAGTGAGGTTACAGGGAACCAGGCAGAGGGTCTTCTCGGTAGTGGCACCTGCCCTGTGGAATGCCCTCCCATCAGATGACAAGGAAATAAGCAACTATCTGATTTTTAGAAGACATCTGAAGGCAGCCCTGTTTAGGGAAGTTTTTAATGTCCGAAGTTTTATCTTTTTTTAATATTCTGTTGGGAGCCACCCAGACTGGGGAAACCCAGCCAGATGGGCGGAGTACAAATAATCTATTATTATTATTATTATTATTATTATTATTATTATTATTATTAGCCTTTGGGGTGGTCCTCACTTTCATACCCTTCTCCTGTGCTTCAGAAATGTCTGGCTGGCCACTGTTGGAAAGAGAAAGGTGGACTGGATGAGCTGTTGGTTTGATCCATCCAGCCTCTTTTTTTATTCTGAAGATGGACTTTATAAAAATGGTTAGGCTCTCTGATAACCACAGTCCTTGTGCTTAGTAGATTTTAAATAAGGCATCGCAGTATGCAAAGCGCATTTCCAGACTACCTCCTGGGAATTTAAACAGCATATGTTCTTTGTTGTTAAAAAAAAAATGTCAGGAGAAATGCTTTTCAAAACATACACACTTAAAATTAAAATCCAGAACATAGAGATCTTCCTTTAGCCTTCAGCAAGGCAGAATGGTAATTAATCAGTAATATATATTCAAGTCATGGCACGCGCATAAGCAAAGACCCTCCGCAGAAGTTGGCAGTGAAACGCACTAGCTTAGATCCTAAGGGAAGTGAGCAGAAAGAAAGTTTGCCATCCTTCCTCTCCTGAGCTCCCCCAACACCAGCACCGCTCCCCATATCCTCTCTGGAAGGTCAGGATTTGTCAGATCTGCCCATCTCTAAGCAGGTGGTAGCAGCGATGGTGAAGTGGAAGAGAAGAAGGTGCTGTGCTATTGTGAGGATAAAAGGAGAAGAGGGAGAATCATGTATGCTACCTTGAGCTCCTTGGAGGAAAGATGGGGTACAGAATGATAGAATCGTAGAATTGTAGCGTTGGAAGGGACCACAAGAGTCATCTTGTCCAATCCCCTGCAATGCAGGAATCCTGTGGCCCAGTGTGGGTCTTGAACTCACAACCCTGAGATTAGGACTCTCATGCTCTACCGCAGTGTTTCCCAACCTTGTGCCTCCAGATGTTTTTGGCCTACAACTCCCATCATCCCTAGCTAGCAAGACCAGTGGTCAGGGATGATGGGAATTGTAGTTCAAAAACAGCTGGAGGCACAAGGTTGGGAAACACTGCTCTACCGACTGAGCTGTTGTTGTTGATGATGATGATGTCAGGTGTGGGGCAGGTAAGGATTCAGCTATGCTCCCAAATAGCTGAGCAGTTGTAGCAAGGTAAGTCTGCTCTTCTTACAGCAGGCTCAGAGAACAATTAAGCTCCTAGTGTCCTTTGTAAAGTTCATCTCGCTGCCTGGTAAAGGGCATTTTAGGATAAGCATAATAGGATTTGCCATTGCTATATACAGTTGGCTAAGCCAGGAAGTCCTCCTAATGGGCCTTCACACAGTAGGAAAGTCTTTTCAAAGGATGTTTTTATATAGTATATAGCAAAGCACGCAATCGGACTCTGGGGAAGGAACAACCTTTTATTGACATGTAGTGCTAAGTACAAATTGTCCTGCCATTCACACAAAACTTACATTCCAGTGCATGAAACTTAGGATGACCACGCTGTAGCACCTTCAGGTTTTATGGTAAATGTACTGTTATAGCTGTGGTACCCGAGTCTGTTAGTGAATATTAGAAACTAATAAATGGTTGTATTTAGACAATATTGGAGTATTGAAGGGAGGATTCCAGGCCAGTGGAAAAATTCAGGCTAAGATGCCTTTCCAAGCCAGGGCCACACCTGGGATAGAGGCTGTTAACATATTTTTTTTAAATGGTGTTGGTAGCCCATTAAAGAGAAATCATTGGGTCTGTGCAAAACAGAGTTGCTACAGCTACCGTGGGGAGAGAGAAAGATTTGAGATTGAAAACAGGGGAGGGAGCAGGCTGTGCTCACAGGAAAACTGTGCCTTTTTAAAACTAGGTTTGGGATAGCAGACAGGTGATGTCCTGAGATAAGAGTTCAGCCAAAGGAGAGTTCCAGGGCCCACATTCAGCCCCTGGACCAGAGGATCCTCATCTCTGCTGCATGTTAAAGAACCATTGCATGTGATAAGCGCATTTAGCTGTGAAAAGGGCAGCACGGGGCATTGGCATGGGTAAAAAATCAAGCCTCCCCACGCCGAGGTTCTGGAACAGGATTGAAAAATATGGTTTATTTTGGCTGGTTATTTACATGAGAAGTCAATTCCCCATGCCATACTCTTTTTATCCATTGACTCTTAACTCTCGGAAGATCCTATAATCAGATTGTTGATTCCCAGCCAAGTGAAGCAGGCTTTGTGGGGCTGGGAGGGAAGGCTGAGCTGTGAGTGACTCTCACGTCCACCAATCCTGCTAACTAATGTAACATCTGAATGAGTCCCGAGAGACAGGAATGTGTAGGGCTAAGCCCAGTATGAAAAACCCCTTAGTCATCTGCACTCCACAGCTTGTCTTGCCTCGTCTGCTGGTATAATGAGTGTAGCCCAGTGCAACTCACGAGGGTGCCAGTGTATCATAGTTCTTCGCTTTGACACCTGTGAGTGAGACATGTGAACGATGATTATTGCTTTTAAAAATATTATTCACTTTGGCTTGCCTGGGGTGCTGGCTTTGGAGCCAGTTCTGAGCCTTCCACAGCATCTGTGGACATCATGGTGATAATCATCATCGAGAATGACTGGAAGAAGCAGGTGTGGCTGCAGAGAAAGAAAGAAAAATAGTTTAACCACAAGTTCCTCTGACTCCAGTTAGACTGATTCAAAGTAGTTTTGTTCCTTTTCTCTTTCCAGTATGCCCATGTGTACAAATGAGCCTAGCCTCTCGCAGAGGCTTGAACAGGTTAATTTTAAAAGGCTAATGTCTCCATAGCAAATAGTTGCCTTTGTTTTATCATCCCAGGTTGAGATACTGTAGGAATAAGAGACTCTTAGGAAAGCCATCAGAAGTCATAACAGCATGACTGTGATGGCCTGGGATTCAGACTCGGAGGCTGAACCTGAGGAATCCCAGCCTGCACAGGAGTCCCCACCTCCAGAACCAGCTGAGCCGGGGCTGGGGCTTGAGCCTGAAGGGTCCTCACCTGTGCTGGATTTTCAGGTGCAAGCACCAGCTGAGTCTGCTCTGGCTCCTGAGGTGATGGAGGACCCATTGCCTGCAGGTGCTCCACTCTCAGCCCCCGTCAGGGGAAGGTGAGGTTGCCTCTGGGTCCGGTAACCCTCCAGCCTCTCCTGCAGAGGCTCAGGGCAGAAAGGCAGAAGGAACTAAGTTCCCACAGGAGGAGTGCTCGCCTCCAGGCCTGGAGAGGCGAGTCACCTGTGGACCGGGGCTGCCCTATGCCTCGGGGCAGATAAAAGCCAGCCAGTCCCAGGTTGCGGGAGCAACATTGTTGGTAGTCTGTTCCTGCCTGCACCCTCTCCTGCTCTTCTGCCAGAGTTCCTGACCTCACCCGACTCCCTGCCTTGGACCCCGCTTCAGCTTTGATGGACAGCCTCCATATCGCACCCTCGACCTCGGACTGCACGGTTAACCCTCGGGACCAGCACAATGGCAATCAGATGGAGAATACTGTTCCAGCATGTCTCCATCCAGAACAGCAAGTGAAATTGTCCCAGCTCAGCCAGGCAAAAGGAAGGCACAGGACAGAGCTGATTATAGGTTCAGCTTGGGAAAGTAGAGCCCAGAGGGCCAGATCAGGAAGCTTGGAGGGCCACATTTGGCCCTTTGCCTGAGGCTCCCCAGCCAGGCTCTATAATATCTTGGAACATTGTAAGTTACTGCTGTCCTTGAGCTCTATTTGCAACATATTTTCTCCTCTTGAATGTCAAAAGATAGAAACCTGCTCAAGGAAAGCTGTTTTCCCTGTGTTTTTATGTCACCTTCGATATATGTGTCAGCTGGCTCTGCTACAGCCTGTCTGTTCTAACTTTATGAGTGTAAAGTTTTTGATGGCGCGCCAGCCATCACACAACCACTCTGTGATGGTCACTCACAGCTTGTGCTAACAGCAGCTGCTGTTCCAAAGATGGCCAACAAAATGAGCGTTCACCTAATTTTACCTAAGATCAGACTACCAGGGTCTGAAATTTAGAATTCCTAATGCTTGCTTGCTTAGAATTCCTAAGCAAATATTATTTAGTTGCAAGAAGGGCTGGGCCAATCTGCCTATGACCATTTCTCTGTGTTTCTCATATTTTCAGTCTTCAGTTCAGTTCTCCACATTTCAACATCGGTTTGCAATTTAAAGAAAATTCATCAGCATTTTAGTGCAAATTTACTGGACCATACAAAAGTTTGCGTGCAGTTTTGCTTGCGCAGTTTTGCAGGGCAATTTCCCCAAAGCTAATGCAGTGTTGGGCATTTATTTGCATGGATATAGGCAGTACATGCTTTCTTGTTCATGAGAACTGCACTGGAAAATCAAGAGAATTGGGGATTTTGAAGGACGGCTATATTTCAGAAAGTGTAAATTTGATGGGTTTGCCTTTAACGTGAACTAGATATCTCCTCCATCCTTAGCTGCAAAAGACTTTAGAAGGTTGTGGGGATTGTTATTAATATCTATTGATTTTGGGTGAGAATTGCATTCTGCACATTTCTAACTGCCAAGCCGATAGCTCCACAGACCTAAAGAAACAGAAGCAAATTTCAAAAGGGTGTGTTCAAAGTGTGCATGATCTAATGCTGACCTTAAAACAGACTTTTTGAACACCCTACAGTACTATTACTGTATCACCCACTGGGCATGCCATAATTAGGGGCCTGTCAGTTTTTAGCATTTCCTTTTTACACACTATGATTTTCAGGAGCATATAATTTAACCAAAAGCACTCACTCCGATGGCACACCTCCCCCCCTCCACTCTGGTTTTCTTATAAATATATTTAGATATTTTGAAACTATTGGTGTGTGGCAATTGGGGGGGGAGGAAAGGGTAAGAAAATACAAACAATTGCTAAGATTACGTTTTCAAACATAGGCATCCAAATTGTTACTGTAAAATACATCTGAGTCCCTGAAGGACAGTTAATTTGCATCAAAAAAAATATGTGCGGAGCAGGGAACAGTTCACCGTGGCCAGCCCAAGATATTTTGCCACCTGAGACAAAGCGAACCCCTAGTCAAGAGCCACTGTACCCAAGACCAGTCAAGTTATTTTGACCCCTGAGACAGAAAACCCCAGTAGTGCCTGCCCAGTAGCAAAAACAACAATGAAAAGCTGAAAAACTAACACCACTCAGAATCAGCTGCCTGAGGTAACTGTCTCACTCTGCCTAACAGTAGGGCTGCCATTTCCAAGTTCACATACCTGTGGGCAATCACTTGACAGCAGGACAAAGTGAACACATGTGACTGCCATACCACAAAACCAGTACCAACCATCTTGGACCCTATGATTGACCGATGAGGCCTTGTTGGTGGTGTCACCAAGAGGGGCTGCTCACTTGGTGCTTATCTGTGACAGGGCTTTTCAGTGGTGGTTTCCCAGTTGCGGAATTCCCCCTCTAGTGACATGTGCCTGTCTCCATCATTATTCACTTTCAGGAAGAATTCAAAAACATTCTTGGTTACCCAGGTATTTTGTTGCTGAAGAATACTATTCCTGACAATCCCAAGATCATTCGAGGGAAGACCGTTTTAACTGTAACTGCTTTTAGATACATTGTCATTAGAATTGTTTTTGGATATTTTTTGACAGGAATTGATTTTGTTTCAAGTGTTTTAGAATGTTTGTTGCTTTATTTTTTTATTTTAAATTGCGCCCTGGGCTCTTTGTGGGGAGGGAGGCAGGATATAGATTCAGTAAATAATAACGAAATAAATAAAACGGTATGATGTATATATTACTTTCTGGAAAAATGCATGAATAAATAAATGCATCACAAACGAAACTTCATCACCTGAAATGCCATGCTTTTTGAAGGAGTCGGTTCACACATTCAGTGGTGAGTCATTCATCAAGAATAACAAGCAAAGAGAAATCAAGTGATGTTGATGCATGTGTGAACCAGCCCCAGAGTCTTAGATCAGCCTGTGGCTTGACACGTGACCAACCAGGGTGTAGTCTGCTCTTTCGGTTTCTGTGCTTGAAGATCCTGTGATTTGGGGTATCATGTAGGGCAGAAACCATGGGACAGTGCACCAGCAATGTGGGAGCAAGTACAGTGCAATGATTAAGCATGTCACACTGGGACTTGAATTCTCACTGGGTGGCCTTGGTAGTGGCTCTCTTTCAGCCCAAACTACCTCACAGGGTCATTGAGAGGATAGAAATGGCCTTGGGAAAATAAGGATGCCAGCCCGAGTTCTCCACAGGGAGAGTGTGATAGAAATGAAATGAAACGCATAATGCGCAAACTCTCCACTGTCATATACTCACCTGTTAAAATTATTATTCCCAATGGCCATAAGAAGGCTGAGGGAGGGATGAATTGCTTACTCTCTCCAGTGGCTATTTTAGCACCCTTTGTAGAAAGCATCTGATGTGCTACAGATTTTTTTTTTTTAAGTGTGTATGTGACAATTAAACCTTCACAAATTAGTAGCTCCCAACAAGGAGTCTCATCTGTAGCTTCATCACCACAGATCATTTCGCCTTCTATGTATGAGATAGTAATTATTTTTAGCTCAGCTTGGTGTCGAAACACAGCAGCTCCAGAACTAGCAGCTTTTGCAGACTCCGCCTGCAGTATGTTTTCTGCACCCCAGGACTCTTCCTTCACTTTTGTTTTTGTTTAAATAAACAAAGATGGTTGTGGAGCTTGCTGCTGCAGCACCGGTCCTCAGTGGTGTAGCGTGGGGGGTGCAGGGGGGGCCGGCCGCACCGGGCACAACATCTGGGGGTTAGGGTTAGGGGGCGCAAATCCACGGGTTAGGGGGCGCAAATTACTTGCCTTGCCCCGGGTGCTGACAACCCACGCTACGCCACTGCCGGTCCTGCAGAGCAGACCGGGCTGTATGCCTTCCACCTTGTAGCTGTTTCAGGGGTGAATGGGTTTCCCATGACTTGCTGATTATTGATCCAGGAATAGACATCATCAGAGTTCTAAGACACATTCCAGATAGATGAAAACACTCAAAGAATCATGGTTGGAAGGGACCTCAAGGGTCTTCACCCCCCTGCAATGCAGGAATCTCAACTGAAGCATCCATGACAGAGGATTGGAACCTGCATTGCATTGCAGGGGGTTCGACCTTCGAGGTCCCTTTCAACTCCACAATTCTATGGTTCTATGATCATATCCATGGTGCTGGGGAAGGGGACTGTAAACCTTTCTCCCATGACCTTTTCCTGATCTAATAGCCCCCAGGCCCAGACAGAGGGCAGGGCCATATCAGCCACTTGGCCTGGGCCTCCGATTCCAAAGGGGGCCTTGGTCAGCATATTTATCTACATTTTCCATTTTGTCTTTATATGCAGATACTGTTCAAGCCTTGAAATAAAATTATTTGTCAGCATAACTTTTGTGAAAATTATTTATATACTTATTTATAGGCCTAAAGTTATCCCCAGGGTAAAAAAAGGGGGGCACAATATCTACCTGGCCCGGGCCTCTGCCTTGCTCTGCAAGGCTCTGAGTCAGCCCCACTCCCCCCAAAATGGAGTGCTTCTCGATACAGAGGTGCCAAGGAGAGGGCAAAAATCATGAGGTGGGTCTCTCTTTGGTTAAGAATTCCAACCAGCTCTAGAGCAGGGTATTCTTGCAGATGGTGAAAAGGGGGTGGAGGGCAAGATGTGGAGCTAAGTTGGTTAGCGGCACGATACTAGTGCTGGTTTTGACTCACTAGCAGCATGATACCTAGTTCCCACACACTGGATCGAGGCCAGGTAGCCTTGCTACAAGGAGCTGGCACAAAACCATGAACCTCATTGAAAGAAAAGAGCATTTTCTGCTAGTGTTACCAACTAAATTGACTGCTATTCTTCTTCCTAGATATTGTGCTGTTCCTCTAGCAGAGTTTCTTCCTTGCAGGGTTGGGGAGAGGTGATTGTGCTCCTAAACACCCATGCGTCTAAACACACAATAGTTAAATATCTTAATCCCAGAGACCAGAATCCTGGTGATTACTCTCCCACCATTTTTTTTAATATACTGCATAAAAACTACTGAAATGTGTGCATATATGCGTGGGTGAACATGAAGAGTTATGAGAATTCTTAATTTAGTAATTTAAAGCAATTCCAGTCGTGAGGAGCACATGTATCCAAAAATGTGCAAAGTTTATCCTGGGCAAGCAAGGGGCTGAAGTGTGAAATGACACTCAAAAAGCATGTTGGTGCGATCCAGAGAATCGTGTGGAAGCATGTCTCAAGCATAAATCTCCTTTGCTAGACTGAGGGGTGAGCTTCGCGCTTTTCAGACAAATCATTCATGCAGCACCTAGCCATGCCAAGCACAGCAGCAGCAGTACCCTTTGACATCTGCACATTCATGTCACCTAGCTGTGCCGTGTCCAACACCTGTATAATGTGAACACAATCCCTACATGTAATATAGCCATTCATCCATGTATGTAGCTGTACTGCTATAGAAGGACAAATCTGTTGGTATCCAGTCTATATAAATTGTGTATGTTTTTTAATCCATAATTCCATTCATCTCCATTCCTTTGCTTTCCTCGTTCACCTGCATTTACCTCCCCTCTCCCCTAAATCCCACTCAAAATGTGTATTTTGGGTAAATGTGTCATTTGTTCTATGGACCCTGGAATCCTTGTCTCCTCTGGGAAGGTGTCCCAGAGACCACAGGGTGTCTTTGCCCTCCCTCTCAAGGACAGAGAGAGATCCACCCTCAGAGAGGGAGATCTTGTGTTGCGTTCCCCTCTCCCCACCACCACATCGACTTCTTCTGCAACCCAACAGCAGAGCTCCAACATTGGCAGGACTGAAAAGGGATTGGTTTGGGGGCAGACCTGGAGATGACAGGAATCCAAAATGCCTGTATCTTTTTCCAGTCCCCTGACATGCTCCCAAACTAAAGATGGAACTAGGCCACACTTGCAGCTTGTATTTTTCCCTGTCATCATTTCTAGTCAGAGAGGAAATTCTTTTTTTTTTTTTAATTATTTGTAAAAATGGAAGAGGACAGAGAAGTTGCACCTCCACTCCCCCACTCACCTGTTCAATGGGCGGGTGAGCTTTTTCTCTCAATGGGTTCATGGATAAATATATGGATCTAGATTCAGCACACACGTACACCAGCAAAGTGGCAGCCAATTTGGTCAATTCTTCTTGCCTAAAAGGGTTCTGAAGTACTGTTTCTGGGGGACAGGAGGCGGGCAGGTGTGGAGGATTCCCTGGTCCTGAATGGGGTAACTGTGCCCCTGAAGGACCAGGTGCGCAGCCTGGGAGTCATTTTGGACTCACAGCTGTCCATGGAGGCACAGGTCAAATCTGTGTCCAGGGCAGCTGTTTACCAGCTCCATCTGGTGCGTAGGCTGAGACCCTATCTGCCTGCGGACTGTCTCGCCAGAGTGGTGCATGCTCTGGTTATCTCCCGCTTGGACTACTGCAATGCACTCTACGTGGGGCTACCTTTGAAGGTGACTCGGAAACTACAACTAATCCAGAATGCGGCAGCTAGACTGGTGACTGGGAGCGGCCGCCGAGACCATATAACACCGGTCTTGAAAGACCTACATTGGCTCCCAGTATGTTTCCGAGCACAATTCAAAGTGTTGGTGCTGACCTTTAAAGCCCTAAACGGCCTCGGTCCAGTATACCTGAAGGAGCGTCTCCACCCCCATCATTCTGCCCGGACGCTGAGGTCCAGCGCCGAGGGCCTTCTGGCAGTTCCCTCATTGCGAGAAGCAAAGCTACAGGGAACCAGGCAGAGGGCCTTCTCGGTAGTGGTGCCCACCCTGTGGAACGCCCTTCCAGCAGATGTCAAAGCGATAAACAACTACCTGACATTCAGAAGACATCTTAAGGCAGCCCTGTTCAGGGAAGTTTTTAACGTGTGATTTTACTGTATTTTTGGTTTTTATGGAAGCCGCCCAGAGTGGCTGGGGAGGCCCAGCCAGATGGGCGGGGTATAAATAATAAATTATTATTATTATTATTATTATTATGAGAATTCAAGTTTTTCATAAGCAGAGGCATATTCTTTTTTTAAATTTATTTAATTTGAGAATGCTTTTTGATCCATTGCCAGTTTTGACTAAACAGCTATTTTTTTTCCCATGAAGAAAATTAGAAAATGTTTTGGCATACTTCCTTTGCACAGTCATTCTCCTCATCAATAGTCTACTTGTATGCCTGTGTGCTAAACTCAGCAGCCAAAAGTGGTGTCCACACACACATACACATACACACTTCATTTTGGGGATCAGTGTTGAAGGTTTCTAGAAAGCTTCCTTTTCCATCTATATCTTGAGACTGTCAAACACTAGAAAAACCTGCAGTTGGTTGGGCAAAGCTGGCTAACATTTCTTCCATAAGAATGCACTTTTGGTACGTAATCCAAGCCCTGGATCTGTATGCAGAATTACAAAAGCAAATTGCTTAGGAATTCAATGAAGATACTCTCCCAGTAGGAACATATAACAAGTCAAACCATTGGCCCATTAAGCCCAGTATTTTTTCTTAACAATTTCTAAATTGCTTTTTAAACAAATGCAAGACAAGAACCATCAAACACTTACCCAGCAGAACATCTAATGCTGTTTGTTCTATCCATTGACTTAGACATAAGCTTACATATTTAGTGTCCAAAACATATTGCTTAATATAACCTCTCCGCTGAGAAGACTGATCAGACTAGGTTTGTTGGGGGAGACCTAGGTTTTTTGGGGGGGGAGTTATTTGTCCTGTCTTCAAACTTTTTATGATGGAGGACCGCTGTAGCCACCCCCAACGACACGTTCTCAAGATGGAGGGTGAGGGAACAGCTGCAGTCACCTGCGGTTCCTGCGCAATGTTTGCCATCTTGCCAAAGGTTGCAGGCAGCTTTACCTGCAGCAATTGCATGTTGATTGCCCTCTTAGAAGACAAAGTCCAGCAACTGGAGGAATGTGTAGCTACGCTCCAAAGAATTAGAGAGCTGGAGCTCTTCTTGGAAGCAACAGAGCACACCATATCCACCATGGAGGAGACAGGGGACTCCCCTGAGAAGGAGGCAAGTTCACCAACACAGGAGCCAGATATATGGAGAAACGTGACTCAAAGAAGTAGGAGACCCAGGGTTCACTCTGATTGTTTAGAAATACACAATCGCTTTCAGGTCCTCTCCCCTAGCATGGAAGACGAAGAACAGACTCCATTTGAGGATCTCTCCCTCATTACAGTCGATCAGGTATATGAAGACGAGTAGCAAAGTCAGTCCTCAGGGAATGTGCAGGCAACCTTGGAACGGACAACTCACGGAAGAACCCCAACCAGACCTAAGAGGAGGCGTGTAGTGGTGATAGGAGATTCCCTACTGAGGGGAACAGAAGCAGTGATCTGTGGGCCTGACAAGATGTCTCGGGAAGTGTGCTGTCTCCCCAGGGCTAAGATCCAAGATGTAACTGAACGACTTCAAGGAATCATAAAACCCACTGACAAATACCCCTTCCTCTTGGTTCATGTGGGAACCAATGACACTGCAAGCAATAGCCTCCAGAAGATCAAAAGAGACTACGAGGCTCTGGGCAGGAAATTGAAGCAATTAAATGCACAAATTGTCATCTCATCTGTCCTCCCAGTTGAACGGCGTGGCCCAGGGAGAGAGGGGAAAATAGTGGAAGTGAACAGCTGGCTTCGCAAATAGTGTCAACAGGAATGGTTTGGATTCTTAGATCACGGACCGCAGTTTCTTGAAGATGGACTTCTGGCAAGCGATGGGCTGCACCTCACAACGGTTGGGAGGAATGTTTTTGCCAAAAATCTCAGAAACCTCATCAGGAGGGCTTTAAACTGACTAATGTGGGGGAGGGAGACAGTGCTCCTGAAGGTAGGAGTCTATCAATTGATGAAGATGATCATCCAAATGTCATAGACCAAATGGAGCAAACAGCACACAGACCTAGTGGTGGGAGGAAAAAATCCTTAAATAAGAGACATGGGGGAATGATTAATGGACTTCAATGTCTGTACACTAATGCGCAAAGCATGGGAAATAAACAAGATGAGCTTGAGCTCTTGGTACAGCAAACTAAATATGACATAATAGGCATCACTGAAACCTGGTGAGATAAGTCCCACGATTGGAATGTAATAATGGAGGGATACAATCTATTTCAGAGAAACAGACCAGACAAGAAAGGAGGAGGAGTGGCGTTATATGTCAGGGATGTGTATACCTGTGAAGAGATCCAAGATTTAGAACCTCAAAGCCAAAGTGAGAGCATTTGGGTCAAAATTAAGGGAGAGAAGAATAACAGTGACCTCATTGTGGGAGTTTACTATAGATCCCCAAGCCAAACGGAGGACATAGATGATGCCTTCCTGGAACGGATGGCCAAGCATGCAAAAGGAAGGGAGATAGTAGTAATGGGGGACTTCAATTACCCGGATATTTGTTGGATGTCAAACTCAGCCAAGAGCATAAGGTCAAACAGATTCCTCACTGGCCTTGCAGACAACTTCATTGTCCAGAAAGTGGGAGAAGCAACAAGAGGAATAGCCATTTTAGATCTGGTCCTAACCAATGTTGATGACCTGGTTACTGGGGTAGAAGTGGAAGGATCATTAGGCGCGAGTGATCATGCTCTTCTGAAGTTTACTATACAGCGGAAAGGAGCAGCCAAGCATACTAGGACTCAATTTCTTGACTTTAAGAAAGCCGACTTCATAAAACTTAGGGAAGCGCTGGGTGAGATCCCATGGACAGTAATACTAAAAGGAAAGGGAGTTCATGATGGCTGGGAGTTTGTTAAGAGGGAGATAGTAAAAGCACAACTTCAGGCAATACCAATGAGACGGAAACATGGAAGGTGCCTAAAGAAGCCAGGGTGGCTATCTAAAGAACTTTTAACTGAGTTAAGATTTAAAAAGGATGTGTACAAAAAATGGAAAAGGGGGGAAACCACCAAAGAGGAATTCAAACACTTGGGCAAAAAAAATGAGAGGCACAAATACAAGATGGGTGACACATGGCTTGAGAGCAGTACATGTGAAAAGGATCTAGGAGTCTTGGTTGAACACAAACTTGACATGAGCCAACAGTGTGACGCGGCAGCTAAAAAATGCCGATGCAATTCTGGGCTGCATCAATAGGAGTATAGCATCTAGATCAAGGGAAGTAATAGTGCCACTGTATTCTGCTCTGGTCAGACCTCACCTGGAATACTGTGTCCAGTTCTGGGCACCACAGTTCAAGAAGGACACTGACAAACTGGAACGTGTCCAGAGGAGGGCAACCAAAATGGTCAAAGGCCTGGAAACGATGCCTTGTGAGGAACGGCTAAGGGAGCTGGGCATGTTTAGCCTGGAGAAGAGGAGGTTAAGGGGTGATATGATAGCCATGTTCAAATATATAAAAGGATGTCACATAGAGGGGGGAGAAAGGTTGTTTTCTGCTGCTCCAGAGAAGCGGACACAGAGCAATGGATCCAAACTACAAGAAAGAAGATTCCACTTAAACATTAGGAAGAACTTCCTGACAGTAAGAGCTGTTCGACAGTGGAATTTGCTGCCAAGGAGTGTGGTGGAGTCTCCTTCTTTGGAGGTCTTTAAGCAGAGGCTTGACAACCATATGTCAGGAGTGCTCTGATGGTGTTTCCTGCTTGGCAGGGGGTTGGACTCGATGGCCCTTGTGGTCTATGATTCTATGATTCTATGATTCTATTCTATTCTATGATTCAGTTGGTATAACACAGTATTGATGTTGGTCATTAATATAGTTTAAGAATATTTCTTGGAAGGTGTCTCTATTTGTTTTGCCTTAAATTGCCTTCTGCGTCTGGTGAGATGCTCAGACATTGCTGTATCCCAGGTATTATTTTCCCATGTGCTCAGGGGTATTTCAGGCTGGTTTTTCCGTTGTTGAGCTATCGCTAATCATGCCATGGTCACTGAGAAGCCTCCTAGTTCTCTGTGGTGAGGGTGGAGCCCAAATCAATGTCCAAAGATAGTAGGGCTAACCAGCAGTGGAAGCCAGTCAGACCATTGGGCTGGCACAAATTAACCCCTCCCTTTCCCCTTTATGTTGGAAGGGTTGTGGAAAACATTCATCTATTCCTGTTTGGTGGGAATGCCCCCGTTTTAAAAACTTTTGGAATAGAGTTATGTCCACAATTACAAGCCAAGCTCAGTATTACACTGTCTGGCAGAAGCTCTCCAGAGTTCAGAGAGGGAACATTCCCAGCCATATATGAGGATACCAGGTGTTATGTACTGAGTTTTGTTTTGTTTTGTTTATTAAATTTGTGCATGGCCCTTTATCCATAGATATCAGGATGGTTCACAACATAAAGTTTTCTTCATGCAGAACTAAGCTATTAACCCTTTAACAAGGGTTGAATTGGCACAGCCAAGCCAAGAAGGTTGAGTTATTGCTAATTATGACTGTTCTCAAGTGGTCACTGTGCTTAATGGAACAACATGAGTGTTGCATAGTAAAACTAAAGCAAACCGAGGGATTGTTACTGGGATCACAGCACAGGGTGAGTGGAGGTTGTTTACCCATCCCCAACCACAATTTGAGTTTAAAAGGGGGGCTTTCCTCTGTTCCTGATCCCAGCCACTCACAGCTGCTTTGAATCTGCAGTCCTAAAAATGTTTACAAAGGTTTAAGCGCCATTAGGTAGAATGGAGCTTTCTCCTGAGTAAAGATGCACCAGAGTACAGTCCAAACGTAGGTTCTTAGATTATAATCCTTTGGTTGCCTGAAAAGGACGGCTATGTTTTTGTGTGAGTGTGTAAGAAAGGAGAGGGACGGGGGTTAGGGAAGAGAGAGCTAGCGTGAGTGACTGATCGACTGTGTTCCATCCATTTTATAAGTGAATAGCAGTTATAATGGTGCTGACTGCAGTGCAGTAAAGCATAGGGTTTGATGCCACTCAATGAAAAAGAGACCCCTGCTGGCACATTGCTGTGTGTGTATGTTAAGAGAGTATTGTCGCGCTCTTCAGCTGTTTGGGACGGAGAGAGAGAGAGATGCAGAGTCTAACCAAAACTGATGGCATTTAAGATCCCCCTGTTATCTGGAGCACAACTGGGCGCATGTGTGCTTGTTTACTGTGTCTTTTCCCTTGCTTTTTCATTATTTCACATCTTTCATTGATAATTGCCACTCTTTGCATCAATAGGCAATGAAACGTTACAGTAGGGCAGTGTTTCCCAACCTTGGGCCTCCAGCTGTTTTTGGACTACAACTCCCATCATCCCTAGCTAGCAAGATCAGTGGTAAGGGATGATGGGAACTGTAGTTCAAAAACAGCTGGAGGCCCAAGGTTGGGAACCACTGCAGTAGGGGACCACTTTGGGATGGCACAAGGCTTTTGAATACGCATTCTGTATGGCTTTCTGTAGAAATTTGGCTGGCTCGTTACACGCAGGCTCCTGATGAGAGCTGTTGTTCAAATCAGATGATTTAATTATTAGATGCTCACAACAGTTTGTCAAGAGTGATTTTGGAACAGGCGGAACAAATTAGTGAAGGAAGTCTAGTGACCCACATGACCCAGCTGTAGGGTGACCATTCACCTTACTTTACACTGTATGGTCCTCTGTTTGAAGGCCCCCTTGATTTGAAAGACTGGTGTAAAGAAACAGAAACATAACAAAGGAGAGAAGGAGGCATGAAGTTGCCTATCAACAAAAAGCAGTCATTGATGTGGTCTGCAAGTAATACTAAACCAAACCATGGCTTAGCATGAAAGTGCAAGTGTGCAGAACCCTGTAGAGGAGATTACAGCTGCTTTGCAGCTAGACCTTTGCAGCTAGACCTCTAGACCTGCTGATGCTACACTGCTGTGAGCTAAACCATTGTTTGCTTTAGCATGTTGGCTAAGCCTAGGCTCATGATTTGTCTGATCCAGACAGACCAAAGTTTGCCCTATGGCTTATTACTCATGGTTTATCTGGTGGAGATAAACCAAATTATGGCTTAGATTACAGCAGCACAGCAGGCCCAGAGGAGGAAGAAAGCAAGCATGATTTCCCCTCCCAGATCCCGCATCCTTGCACGAACCCATGGTTTGGATTAGCGTTGCCTGCGAACTGAGCAGGCACACGGGTCATTTTCCCACTATGCAGAGCTATATTGCATTTAAATTAGAGTAATAATGCATCATTTACAATGTATGGTTAACTCAATGAACAGGAAAAGAATATCTCCCGTCAATGTATGGGGAAATCTTCGGAAGAAAGAACACAATTTTTTCCCCATTAAATGTGGCTATCAGAATTGCAGTGATAGATTTTACTTTCTTGGGATCCATGATCACCGCAGATGGTGACAACAGTCTCAAAATTAAAAGACGCCTGCTTCTTGGGAGAAAAGCAATGACAAACCTAGACAGCATCATAAAAAGCAGAGGCATCACCTTGCCGACAAAGGTCCGTATAGTTTAAGCTATGGTTTTCCCAGTAGTGATGTACGGAAGTGAGAGCTGGACCATCAAGAAGGCTGATCGCTGAAGAATTGATGCTTTTGAATTATGGTGCTGGAGGAGGCTCTTGAGAGTCCCATGGACCCCAAGAAGATCAGACCTATCTATTCTGAAGGAAATCA
Source organism: Podarcis melisellensis (assembly GCF_964234715.1). NCBI lineage: Eukaryota > Metazoa > Chordata > Lepidosauria > Squamata > Lacertidae > Podarcis > Podarcis melisellensis. The sequence goes on from NC_138538.1 coordinate 19,779,458, forward strand.
GCCCTGAGTGCTCACTGGAAGGACAGATCGTGAAGCTGAGGCTCCAATACATTGGCCACCTCATGAGAAGAGAAGACTCCCTGGAAAAGACACTGATGTTGGGAAAGATGGAGGGCACAAAGAGAAGGGGATGACAGAGGACGAGATGGTTGGACAGTGTTCTCGAAGCTACCAGCATGAGTTTGACTAAACTGCGGGAGGCAGTGGAAAACAGGAGTGCCTGGCGTGCTCTGGTCCATGGGGTCACAAAGAGTCGGACACAACTAAACGACTAAACAACAACAACAATCAGAATTGCTGCAGGATCATGTTCAAAGGGTATATTACTCCAGGGATAATAAAGAACTACGGAAACATTCTGGTAATGCCAAAGACAAGTGGGAATATTTTTCCCCCTTTGACGGCAGTGTCCCATTTGATATCCCGCCTTTCACTCCCCTTCAGGAGTCTCAAAGCGGCTAACATTCTCCTTTCCCTTCCTCCCCCACAACAAACACTCTGTGAGGTGAGTGGGGCTGAGAGACTTCAGAGAAGTGTGACTGGCCCAAGGTCACCCAGCAGCTGCATGTGGAGGAGCGGAGACGTGAAGCCGGTTCCCCAGATTACGAGACTACCGCTCTTAACCACTACACCACACTGGCTCTCATCAGTAAAAATCCGGATAAAATATTAGAATTCACTATCCAATTTGATCTGCTTTTGGCTGATTAAATTACATGGATGGAGCTGTTAAAAGCAGGGCTGTCTCCCTGCCCTTCCACTGTCCAAGCAGGAGGCAACAACTCTTGGGAGGACAACTTCGCAGCAGCACCACATTATCCGCTCCTGAACACAGATCTTTGGTTTTATGCCCTTGAAACAAAGAGGCAGAAGTGGGAGTTTAAGCCATGAAGAAGGAAGCTACAACGGAGCGGGAATAATATAGGGTGGTTCAAAAAGAAGCAAGGAGAAGCAGGAGACAAGATAAAATAGACAAGAGCACCACCAATAGGGCCCTATGGCTGACAGTGGATTGTGCCCTTGACTCCGCCATGTTGTTTTTTCTTTTTTTAATATAGTTTTTTGTATCCTGCTCCTATTTAAAACAATTAATTTGTAAGTACCTAAAGCAAAAAAAAGAGTGATCACTGGTAGAGGCAGCAGGGATTTGTTGTGAAGAAAATCATGACAGACAGCGCTATTTTCTTACAAGAGGAAGGGAAGCTTGTTGGATCCTGCTTCTGCATTTGCAAGAAAATGGATGATGATGACGACTGAAATCCAATTGGGCAACAGGGCCCTTGCATGAGACTGTCTGCTTGACATTTTCAACTGGCCCAAGCTAATATTGATTTTCACTTACTGCTGTCCTGTGCTGGGTTTTAAAAAGTGAAGATTCCAAGCCGCTTTGCTGATCCTCAGGACAGGCCCTATTTCAGCCATTTCTTTGACATTTGGGTGCTGAATTTGATCAAACAAGGGCATTTCGTTTGTTAATTATAACTGAATTGATACAATGTGCATGCAAAGAATTGATAGCGATAGAATTGTGAATAATCCTAGGAAAGAAGCCGGGCAAGCGTGTAATTTCATCAAGGCAAATAAAATAAAGGTGAATAACTCTGACCTGCTGCTAATCTACTAAGGGTTTTAAAGGTTAAAACCAGCCCTTCGAATTGTGGGAGAAACAAAGCACAAGGCAGCGAAGTGTGTTCCATTTGTTTCAGTTAACAGCTGTCTTCTTAACCACTTGCGATTCCCAAACATTCCTCAAGGGCAGCCCCAGGTAGAGAACGTTGAAGCAGTCTTTCCTTTAACTAAACACCCAGTGCTTTTAGGTGACAAGGAATTCCCTGCAGGTGAATCTGTAGCCTGGCAGCCTTGGGATGGATCATTCTGCCCCTCCTCCACCATCCTTCAGTTTTCCTGGGCTGTCTCCAAGGCCCCTACTCCATAGCCAGCATGGGGGAAAGTCACTCCATCAGTCATCCACCATCCCACTATGTATTGATGCTGGCTACAAGCTTCTCCCTCTGAAGCCAGCAAGGAAAACAAGTGGGCTTGTGGACAAAGGATGGAGAGATGTGGCTCTCCTCCTCTGTCGGTCTGCTAGGGGGACTACTGATGTCAGAGGCAATTATATCAGAGCAGCTAAAACACAGGATCGGGGCCAAGCCCCTGTCACATCTGGACATGGATCTGTTGCCAGATCATGTTGGCCACTTCTGTATTAGGTTTCCCTGCTCAGCAGAATACACTCCTTTTACCAGTGTTCCCTTGAACTGAGAAGGAGATCATTTCCTCTCTCTATGAAAAGTCCCCTCTCTGCAATGGATTCGGGTGCCTGCTACCCCAAACCATACAACACAACTAGAATCCATGTTGCATCCCAGCCCTGTACCTGAATGAGTGCAAATCTTTTATATGTTACAGAACAACATGATCTAGCTAAAATGTAATAATTCCTCCAATTAATTTCAAGGGTAAAAGCTTGAAGATATGCTTAACTCCCATGCTAAAATCAGCAGGAGGTGCCTAACTTTGGTGGAATTACAGCTGAGCACAGGCAAAGTAGGTGATACTTTCTCCTGTCCTGACATGCCTGAAGCGGCAATCCTGTGCATACAAAAGCAAACACACATAATCTGCACGCTCCAAAACAATGTGTGATCTGAAATACAGCCATCCTCCAAAAGCTGCACTTTTCTCATTTTTGCAATGCATTTCTCCAGCCAAGTAATGTCTACAAACATGCATATCCTAAGTGTTCATAAATATGCTAGCAAAAAATAACATAGAGAATGTGCTGTTGAGGGGGATTGCTTTGCAATAATGTGTATATTAGGAGAGGATATTATTATTATTATTATTATTATTATTATTATTATTATTATTATTATACAAAATGATGTGGAAATGTGGAACATAAGATGGGGAAAATGAGGCACCAAAATTGACTGAGTTGCCCACATCCATCCTAAGTAAATATTCATAGGTTGCTCTGTAACTGGAATCTTCAGGGCTCATTCTGGAATGATGTCAGCAGAAATATTTTATCCAAACCACAAAACATAGCATGTTCAATCCAGCATTAAACATCCATTTGAGTAATGGTTTTAGAATTCAGAACCATGCTTCATAGGACAGTGGGTGTGGGGACACAAACTGGGAAAAGGTACTGGAAAATGCAATAAAGATTACAAGGGTTTTAAAGAAAAGACCTATAATAAACAATCTGTGATGAATTAACTGCAGACAAGATAACAGCTTTCCAATGTGCAAAAAGCAGCAATAAATGCCAATGGTTTTTTCCCCCTCTCAACTGAAGTTAGGGTCAAAACTAATGGGTTTATAGTTCAAACAGAAATAATTGTGCAGAATACAAGTGAGAATTTTTGAATCATAAAAAAGGCAAGGTACAAGGTAAAGGAAGGTGGATAAGTTTGCAAAATTGGATGCTTTGTTCAAACAGATCTGACAGATTAGATCTATTTCAGAGGTGGAATATTCCCTCCATGAGGTTCCCAAGAAATTTTGAATCTAACAAACTGAAGCTATTGAAAGGAAGGTAGCTGTGGGGGTTTTTAATGAATGGATGAATGAATCTTTATCTGCATCAGCCATCGGCCATAGCAATAAAACAACAATTCGATATACAAAGAATAGAAATAAAAAGTCAATGATATAAAATACATTTTAGGGTTTTGAATCAATAGTGAAATAGTGGATCTTATTCTGATTGCCCCAGCTAAAAACCTTGCAACCTTTGCTGTCACCTGCTCATCTTAATCTGCCAAGAGAAAGGGCACTGTGGCAGTGGTTGGGCAACCTGGAATGGACAATAAAAGAGGGGTGATAATCTCATTCCTCAAGTCTTTATAAAGAGTGCAGGCCAGAAAGGCATGCGCCACTGATTCGGTACTGCCATCTCCACAGGGACATAAGCGTTTTTCATGTGGAATCTGTTGGAATCGTCCCTCAAGTACAGGCAAGGGCAATACACTCAATCTTGCGAGAGTAAAAGCAGTTTTTCTAATGAAGTAGAAGGCTCTCCCTGTGCTCTCAAATGTGCCTGGGAAACAGATTATTAGAGAATGGCTGCAGTTATGTAGTAATTAGGAAAATACACTCTGTACATGCTCATATTTACCTTCCTGCCAGATTAATGTGATGTTAAACCCAGACAGTGAGTCATGCTTCTGTTTTCTTCCATCTCTGCTGTAATGTACAAAGTGAGGGTCATGGAGCTTCGCCTACATTGCCCAGCGAAAACAGAAACCATGAACTGGAAGCATGCATCAGACTCCCAACTCTACAATGCTATGATTCTATGATAGCAGGAGATCTCTCTCAGGCATGGGGACATGGATTCAGTTAGAAGCCCAGATTCAGAAGTGGCCAATCCTCTTTAGGCCACTTTGACTTCAGGGTTGCCCACCTGTCAGTCACCAGGGACAGCAGGCGATTGTAACTTCAATCCACAGCTGCAAAGGGAGCTGTGGGAACATGCGCCTTTGCAACCCCAGCTTGAACTGCAAAGGAAGATTTTTCACTTTGCAGCTGCAACTTGAATCCACTCCACAGCTTCAAAAGATTCTTCCTTTCGGAAGTGCATCTTGAACAAGGAAGATTTTATTTTCGAAGATGACAAACCGTCTTGCTTCACTTTTATGAGGCAAGTCAGCATTATTCCCTTTTAACATGGGATGCGAAACCTGTTTCCCTCCAGATTTTGCTGGACTACAACTCCCATCAATCCCAGCCAGCACAGCCAGTAGGCACAGAGGGTGGAAACTGTAGTCTAACAACAACTGAAGGGCCAGATGTTATCTGAGTTACTAGTTAATTGGGGGAGAACCACGGCTGTTTGGAAAATGCATTGTTTTCTATAACTGTTGCCAAGTTTGTCCAGCTGGCACACAAGTCAGGAAGGGTGACTCTGTGCCTTACTTTGCAGAGGACATTCCCATGTCTGGAGGTTCCTCTATTTGAAGGGTTGTGTGGTTCAAGTCTGGTTTTAAGATCTAGAACAGGGGTAGGCAACCTAAGGCCTGGGGGCCGGATATGGACCAATCGCCCTCTCAATCCAGCCAATGGATGGTCCAGGAATCAGTGTGTTTTTACATGAGTAGAATGTGTGCTTTTATTTAAAATGCATCCCTGGGTTGTTTGTGGGGCCTGCCTGGTGTTTTTACATGAGTAGAATGTGTGCTTTTATTTAAAATGCATCCCTGGGTTATTTGTGGGGCCTGTCTGGTGTTTTTACATGAGTAGAATGTGTGCTTTTATTTAAAATGCATCCCTGGGTTATTTGTGGGGCCTGCCTGGTGTTTTTACATGAGTAGAATGTGTGCTTTTATTTAAAATACATCTCTGGGTTATTTGTGGGGCATAGGAATTTGTCCGGCCCACCACATGGTCTGAGGGCCAGTGGACTGGCCCGCAGCTGAAAAAGGTTGCTGACCCCTGATCTAGAACCATAACAAGGCAGAACAGAGGCCATGATGCTCTCCATCAAATGTTAGCACCTGTGCATAAGACTGAGCAGGCCTACAGGTCGTCTACCCCCTGCCTTCCCCACAATGATGAAATCTATTTCTTTCTGTACACATTGTTTTATCTAAATGTGCATCTATACATATAAATTATCACATGCAAATGTTGTGTATAGCATATGTGGACATCCTATCTCTATATTATTATTGTTCAAGATCCAAGCTAACTCAGGAATTGCAATGCCATAGTAAAAAACCTTTTCTTCAAGGTTAATTCAAAGTCACTTTGAGATTGGTGATATCTGTTCTACGGACTATTTAAACAGCAGTAATTATTTCTGAAACTGCATCTATACATATAAATTAGCCTATGCAAATCAAAGTCCCCTTTTTTGCCCTCTTTTCTGCCAATGCATCAGTGGCTGCCTTAGATGGACCCCTTCGGCATTTTTTGCTCCAACAATAAAATGCTCCTTAGCTGTTAGTGGAGATGTTTGGGTGCTGAAGAATTGTCACTTAACATCCAGTTTTTGTGGCGGCACTGATGGCAAGTACAGTATATCTGCCAGTTTGTTTTGTTAATTGCTGCTTTCTCTTCCTATGCAGGAAAAAAATGAACTTTGCTGTGTAGTAGTAATATCCTATTATCTTTACAGACTTAGCTGTAAATATGCAAATTTACCTTTTTGGTTTAAGCAAGCACAGACATGCCTGTCTAACCGAAGACTTTTGATCTTTACTTTTGATCTTTATCTGTGGATCTCAGTGTATCCACATGTTGACCAACAGATCCTCTCTAGAGGGGATATAAACCAGCCGCAGACTTTGCTGGAAAGGAAAGCCGAGTGAAGGGTTTGTGTGAACTGAAGAGCAGTTCTGAAGCATCTGACAATGTTAATTAGAAACAATTCAATCTGATTGCACACAGTGCATAATCCAGTGGCTGAACTCACATGAGTGGCTTTTGCATGACCTTGTACAAGTTTGTTCTAACTGCTGAAGTGGATGGAATGCTTTCATACTTATCCTTCCAGACTGGCTCTTTCAATCAGGACTGCCATGGACTCAAGATGTCAAAGCAAAGCTGATTTCTTTGTTACAAGCAAAGGATGAATAGCAAAGACTCCAGGTGAATCATGCCCTAGGTCCACCTGAATATGCACATCCTTCCCACAGCTGCCATATGCCAAATTGGTTTGGTTGTACATCAGGCATCTATGTGCCCAGATGTGGCTTTCTAGCGTCATGCAAAACTGTCCAGTTTTCTGCATGGTGGCTGCATCACACAATGGGCCAGATGTGGACACACTCAGGCCAGGTCTAAACATAATGCTTTCCTTGTAATATTTGGCATTTTCATGGTGGCTTTCCTTGTTTGCAATGCGTACCACACTTTGGGGTGACATATTGGGCTGCCCTTGTCTTATGATAAATTTATGTTAACTTCACATGGGCAGTGGTGTAGTGTAAGAGGAATGCAGCAGAGTGCAGCTCCAAGACCTTTTTTCAGAGCAGGAGCAAAGATATCTTCAGCTGGGAGCCTAAGGTGGACTTTCCTTGCTTTGGCCAGCGAAGGAGGTGATAATGAGGCTTGGATTTGTGGCAGATTAGCACTGGGGAAGTCAAAGAGTGAGGAAATCATTGAGCAGAGGCTTCATTGGACAATGCTTTCCTTTTCTTTCATGGAATTCCTACTTTATATTTGCGGTGGGAGTAGGATGTTATCATAAAGCACCAATGCTGCAGCAAGCAAAGGCTCTAGCAGCTCAGTCAGCTGCTTGTGGCTGGAAAGCCAAACAGGATGTTTGTGACTGTTGCCATGGGAACAAAGGGGCAGTCCATTCTGTACTGAGCACCGGATGTTAGCTCTGTGTGTGTGTCAGATGACCCGTACTGGAAGTACATGGGTGGAGTTTATTCTTACTGCTGTGGAGTGCAGACATGTTTCTCTGTACTGATATGAAAGACAGAAATAAAGGATGTAAATAGATTTCTGTCTGCTTCTTTCCCCTCCCTGGGGGACACCAAAGGGGAGAGAGAATGAACGGTGTGTTCTTCTCACACTTCTGGGAAGAATCGCCGAGACCTCGGCTGCTTATCAGCAGAGTGGAGCAGCGGGGAGGTCGCCAAGGAATATCTGCCGGTGCCTACGCTGTGGCACATTCCTCTGACCCAGGCAGAATTCCAACATAGGAAACTCTTTTCCGTTGAGAGCTACATTCCCTCATTAGCTCCAGTCGTGACCAACTCTGGGGTTGCAGCGCTCATCTCGCTTTATTGGCAGTCGTGACCAACTCTGGGGTTGTGGCGCTCATCTCGCTTTATTGGCCGAGGGAGCCAGCGTACAGTTTCTGGGTCATGTGGCCAGCATGACTAAGCCGCTTCTGGTGAATCAGAGCAGCGCATGGAAACGCCGTTTACCTTCCCGCACTTTGACGTGCTTTCGAACTGCTAGGTTGGCAGGAGCAGGGACCGAGCAATGGGAGCTCACCCCATCGTGGGGATTCGAACCGCCAACCTTCTGATCAGCAAGTCCTAGGCTCTGTGGTTTAACCCACAATAGGTTAATAGAGACAATAGGTGGCCCTTGTATTTGAAGATATCCTCTATTTGAAGTATTGTCTGGTCCAAGTCCACTTTAAAGATAAAGAACCATCAGCAGGGAGAACAAGGCTTTGCAGCTGCCCATCAACAGTTAGCACCTGGGCAGCAGGTTGAACAGACAGGCAGCTCCACCTGGTCACTGTCTCCCCTACTGCGGTGAAATGTATTGCATTCTATTTAAACTATAGTACAAAAGAACATAAGGAGATAAAAAGAGCCTGTTGGATCAGGCCAATAGGTGATCTAGTCCAGCATCCTGTTCTCACAGTGGCCATCAAGATTTCTGTTGGAAAACTGCAAGCAGGATCTGAGCCCAAAAGCCTCCTGTGGTTTCCAGCAACTGGTATTCTGAAGTGTCACTACTGTGGAGACAGTGCATAGCCAACATGGATGGCCAGTAGCAACAATAGTAATTGTTTCTCAGTTTGCATCTATGTCTCTAAATTAGCATATGCAAATGTTATGCAAATGTGGCATCTTTTGGGGTTGTGTATATACTGAGGTTGGCTTGTTGTTGTTGTTTTTGCAAAAATGAACAGCCTAGACACAGTTTGCCCACCTCTGCTTTAGGTACAGTGGTACCTCAGGTTACATACGCTTCAGGTTACAAACTGTGCTAACCCAGAAATATTACCTCGGGTTAAGTACTTTGCTTCAGGATGAGAACAGAAATCGTGCTCCAGTGGCGTGGCAGCAGCAGGAGGCCCCATTAGCTAAAGTGGTGCTTCAGGTTTAAAACAGTTTCAGGTTAAGAACGGACCTCCAGAATGAATTAAGTACTTAACCTGAGGTACCACTGTATTGTCTTTATACTTCCTAACTTGGCTCCAGGTTCCTAAGCTTTGGATTCATTGACATGCAGTATGAGATACATTTTTATTTTTAGTTTTATTTTTTTAGGGCTATGTATGATTCCAAATAGCCAGTAAGCTGCACTGGCAGTTGTGATGTGGAGAAAGCCACTTGTTTTACAAAGCAAAGCAGCTTATCCATCTCACTATTTTTCTCTCTCTCTTATTATTGCACTGCTATCTCCATTCAGCTGGGAAACAGGAGAATCTGGCAGTAAAAATGTGCTTCAAGGCTTTCTGGGTTGATAAGGAGTTGCAGAAATCAGCCAATATATATGCCTGACAGATATTCTTGATCTTCTATACAAACCCAGAATGCAGCACGAGGGTAGCTCTGCTAATGAATTGCCAATCCGCAAGAGCAGAGGCCCCAATTCAGAGATGCTAAGGCACCTGAAATTACCGTGCATGAAAATTCATCAAGTGGGCACCGCAAGAGGCAGAGAAATATATCAAACGCCAAAGACGCCATGAAAGCGTGAATATTTATACACTGCTGTGAAAAAAAGTTTCAGTTCGGCTCATTTTCACACATGCAATCCTCACATGCTCTGGAGTTCTTCGCACAGCAAGATCTCACAAGTGCTTTTAAATGTTATCAATTTGAATAGGGTTACTTATGTAGCTGTTTTTGGTTGTGTATCCGTATCTGTTTTAATTTATGCAACGAGGCATCTTGGGTCGGGCACTGGGGAATAATTATTATTATTATTATTATTATTATTATTATTATTATTATTATTTATTTTTACCCCGCCCATCTGGCTGGGTTTCCCCAGCCACTCTGGGTGGCTTCCAACAAAACACTAAAATACAATAATCTATTAAACATTAAAAGCTTCCCTAAACAGAGCTGCCTTCAGCTGTCTTCTAAAAGTTTGGTAGTTATTTTTCTCTTTGACATCTGGTGGGAGGGTGTTCCACAGGGCAGGTGCCACTACCAAGAATGCCCTCTGCCTGGTTCCCTGTAACTTGACTTCTCGCAGTGAGGAAACCGCCAGAAGGCCCTCGGCGCTGGACCTCAGTTCCGGGTAGAACGATGGGGGTGGAGACGTTCCTTCAGGTATACTGGACCGAAGCCGTTTAGGGCTTTAAAGCTCAGCACCAGCACTTTGAATTGTGCTTGGGAACGTACTGGGAGCCAGGGTAGGTCTTTCAAGACCGGTGTTATATGGTCTCGGCGGCTGCTCCCAGTCACCAGTCTAGCTGCCGCATTTTGGATTAGTTGTAGTTTCCGGGTCACCTTCAAAGGTAGCCCCACGTAGAGTGCATTGCAGTAGTCCAAGCGAGAGATAACTAGAGCATGCACCACTCTGGCAAGATAGTCTGCGGGCAGGTAGAGAAAGGTGGGAAATAATTAAATAAATCTTTACATAGCCTAATCAACACTAGCAACACAATAGGAGGGAGGTATATCAACAGGCTCAGGGAACTTAAGGTACAAAAAATAATTATCAGGGAAACACAAAGCAGGAAGGAGGGAGTCAAGCAGCCTAATTAGGACAGAGCATGCTCAGTGGTCAGGGAATTCCAGCTGTTTGGGGGAGGGAGGGGAAGTCCAGATGCAAAGAGAATGGAATGGCGTATCAAGGGAAAGACATGGCAGACTGGCTGGAATCTTGAACAGGAACATTCCAAACTGCACTAGGTTCCTGCTTGTAATTATTACTAATTTTTTTTAATGCATCAGTGGCGAGTGAATGAATTTCTGCCAAACTAAATTGCTGGATGGGCCTCATCAGTGCGAGAGCTAAGGCACCAGCAGCCTTTGAAGCGGTGAAAAATGCTGACTCAGACCATACGATTGAATCAAAAGGTGAATGTGTGCCATTACTTCTCCCCTTTTCTTCTAAGCACTGCAGAGCTGTCCTAACTGATTGATGCAGGAATTTAGATTGTCCCTTGGTGTGGGGGAAGCAGAAGCGTTGGCGTTACCTTTCCATCTCTCAACTGCCAAACCTCTTAGCCTTGATAATACTGTTCATTTGCGGCTGTGCGGGAGCAGAGTGGCTTGTTGATTTCGTTGCTATAAGAAGTGACAATTGGAATTCATGGCCAGATGGGTTACTGCTAGTTACCTAACCAGTGTTACCTACCACTCATCTTGTTGGCATAGTGCCACCTCGGAAATCCAAGAAAGATACCATCAGTGGATGCCAGAGGTGTTGAGTTGCTTTCGTGTGTTCCTTTAAGACACAGGGTCAGGGTGCTATCAGCGGCTCCCGGCTGGTTGCCCAGGAAAGTATAAAGACAAGGAGAAGTTTCTTAACGTCCTTTTTTATTTCAGACTTTACAAAGAGAGGCTATAGAACCCAATCTCTTGGACAATGGCGTTGTCCTGAGTCAATCTCCATCCCCCTTCTCTCCCACTTCCTCATTTGTCATCGTCATCTCCTTTACGGGTGCAGCTAAGTGCCCTCTGTATTTGAGCTCTTTGCTCACGTACTTTTACGGCTTGCCGGGTTCTGGGAGATGGTGGGTCTGGAATGCTTTCTAGCGACAACGTGTCATCCAGCTGCTGCTCCCGTTCTGCCTGTTTCTCCTCTCCCATTATTTCCCAACTTCCCCCCTCATCTGCCTCTGAGCTGTGACCTCCCGCAAACCCCTGTTGTAAATCTATACAGTGGTACCTCAGGTTACAGATGCTTCAGGTTGCATATTCCGCTAACGCAGAAATAATACCTAGGGTTAAGAACTTTGCTTCAGGATGAGAACAGAAATCGCACGGTGGCGGCACAGCAGCAGCAGGAGGCCCCATTAGCTAAAGTGGTACCTCAGGTTAAGAACAGTTTCAGGTTAAGAACGGACCTCCAGAATGAATTAAGTTCTTAACCCGAGGTCCAACTGTACTGTCTTCCACTTCTTCCTCCCTGGAAGGGTCCGCAACTCCTCCTCCTTTGCCCAGTCCCTGACATTTGGCGATCACCAAAGGGACACGCCAGGGCAAAGACGCTCCCCCCCCGTGTCCCTGTTGAAAATCACCAGCACGCCTTCTATGCTCATGGTCAAGACATGTTGAGGGGGCTTGACCCCCTTCTTGAACATTTGGGGGGGCCTGGTCCCCTGGCCCCCCTTACATGATGCCCCTGGTGGGTGCATTTTCTCTCCTGCATCCTGCCCCACCCTGCCCTGCCCTTGCACCATCCAGGCACGCAGCAGTGGCACTGCTGTCATGATACTGCAGCGAGTGCCACAGTACTGTGGTACTGCCTCACCTTTGTACCATACCAGCCATTCTGGTTCCTGTGCATATACTGTGTTTTTCCATGTATAAGACTAGTGTTTTTTTTTTCTTTAAAATTTGCCCTCGTCTTATGCATGGGTAGTGCAGAGGGGGGGTTGGTTGGTTGATTGGTTGCAGCCATGAGCAGGAGATTTTCTGCGCGACAGGGTAGGCGATTGGTGGCTGTGTGAACGGCTGTTTGTGATCGGGTGCTTCTGTGGCAATAGCGTGGTTGATTGGCTGCTGTGGGCCTTTGGTGGCGAGCACAATCATCAGCGGCGGGTGAGCGATTTTCCACCCATAAGAAAGCTCAACAACTCTGGGCATTTCCCCCCTCCCCAAAAAAACCTCAAAACCTGTGGGCAATCCCCTCCCAAAAAAAAGCTCCACAACTCTGCTGGCGATGGGACAGAAGGGAGGTGGATTTAGTGATGTGTGTGGGTGAGTGATTTTTGGCAACCCCCCTAAGCAATCCTCTGCAAAACAAAGCTCAACAACTCTGTGCCAGCCCCTCCCATTTTCTTAAATCAGAGTCCCCAAAAATAGGGGTCATCCTATACATGGGTGCATCCTATAGACGAAAGACTTGTTGTTGTTGTTGTTGTTGTTGTTGTCATCGTCATTGTCGTTGTTGTTGTTGTTGTCATGTCCGACTCTTCATGACCCCATGGACCAGAGCATGCCAGGCACTCCTGTCTTCCACTGCCTCCTGCAGTTTGGTCAAACTCATGCTCTGTCGTCCCCTTCTCCTTGTGCCCTCCATCTTTCCCAACATCAGGGTCTTTTCTAGGGAGTCTTCTCTTCTCATGAGGTGGCCAAAGTACTGGAGTCTCAGCTTCAGGACCTGTCCTTCCAGTGAGCACTCAGGGCTGGTTTCCTTAAGAATGGATATCAAAGACCCCACTGCACTGCAGAGTGGATTCCATCTGCAACTCAGCCTTGGGATGCTGCAGGCATGGGGAGAGGGTTTAGCTGAGCCACTTGGGGACCAACGGCACTGCAACCAATTGTCCTGCCCTGCCCCCGCCTTGTCCGCTGTGAGTAGCAGGGCTGTGGATGCACTGAGGGCTCTGCTGTTCCAAAAGCCCTGCTGCCGAAGGTTGGGAGGGAGTTAGGATTGCACCCTAAGACCATGTAAAGAATTGTGGAATCTGTCCCACCTGCTGCCACTTCCATAATTTCAGCATTCCATTCCCCGCCTCTGACAATTTTCATTGCTTTGCCTACCCATCTTGCAGAGCTGCTCATCCATCCATGCAGCTCATGAATATTCCAGAGCAAATAAATCTTTCAGCATGCCAAAATCTGCCTTCCACTACCATATAAATTCCACCTAAAATACAACAATGCTGGGCAATAGAGGACTGCTTGTACTAATTGACCGTGCTGCGTTTTCAAAATCCAGCCGATCTTTCCCCCTGCCCTGCGCTCCTCTTTCATGCAAAACAGATGTTAGTTGCCAGCATTGTGTTAGGTTTGTAAACAGTGCAACCCAGAAAAGCTATCGCTCTTCTACAGCCAGATTTCTCAGGCAGGTCTCTACAAAGATGTGCGTGGTTGCCTCATGTGGTGAGATATCAGAACTGCAGCTTGGGACATCCTACTGATAGGGAAGCTTTTTCGGTCTTTTTTGGTTAGATTGCAGAAACCCCCTGGCATACTGAAAGCATGCATTCGGTGCTGTGCTGAGATTTGATTCAGTTCACATATAAAGGCGAACTTGCCTAATTCTCACTTTCTGAAGCAATCCTTGAACCAAAACAAACAAACACCAGGCATCCTTCAGAATTCACACTTCTCCTAATTTTCTCCACAATCTGTGCAACAATGCATGTCCTAAGGTAAAGTGTGCATAGAAATGCAACCCGTTAGCAAAAATAACATACAAAAATGCATTCTATTAGGAAAAAAATGCTTTGCAAAAAAATAATAATCCATCTGCTTTGGAGAAACTCATAGCTAAAACGCTGATGAATGTTCATGGGCAGAGAATCACAAACTGATGTGAAACTGTGGAGAACAGAACTTGAGATTGGAAGAACGAGGACATGAGAAAAACTGTCATCCAGCAATACACCCACCCAACAGCCACATCTTTTGTATGAAGCAGCCCTGTAGGCATACTTGGAGGTACAAGTTAGGGCTCATCTGCACAAGGGTGGAGTGTGGGAATCCTCAGCCAATTCAGATTCCCCCTGCATGTGGGTAAGGCTGTTGCACATGAACTGCCCATTCCAGTGGCGAATGTAGCAGCTCCAGATTGACGGCAATGTGAGTGGTTATCCCTCACACAGGGTGCCAAGCTGAAGGGACACAAAATTGAGAAGCTCCACAATTGAGAAGATCCATTTGGGGGTACCAAATATTGGCCTCGCACAGGGTGCCCTATTATGAAAGGTTACCAAAGTCCGCCCCTGGATGTGGCCAGTAGGCACATCAGCAACAGGAGCAGCATGAATCATTGTAGCCCTCCATGTATATTTTCAATGCATAAGAAGGTTTTCTCTGAGATTTTAAACCAGCCCTCAAGTGGGACAATTGGTGTCCTTGGGGATTCCTGGTCTCTTTTTCTCAGACACTTCCTTTATGTTATGAATTGATAGCCCTTGTTCCTCCTCCTTCTCCTGCTCATTGGTCTGCATAGCTCCTGCCAACCCTACTGTCTCATTGGAAGATTTCAAAGCATTGTATTTAGTGCTCATAATGTCTTTCTCAAAGTGAGTCATTGCATCAGATCTTGTTGTCTATATAATTTCGTCTAGAAATATATGTTTGAACAGGATCCCACCCAACTCCAGTTAGGACCTGCTTGGGGTCTGGTATCTTCCCCTCTCTTTCATCATGGATGTTGGCTTATTTTATGGATATATGCTGCAGGTTATTTTATTAATACTATTGCTACAAGTTTGTCATGACCTTTGGCTAGAACAACAAACCTGTGAACTTGAACTTGAATTGGAAAAATGAGAAACTGTGAGAACTGAAATTGACAGCTCCTTCCACCCCTAGATTGACAGGTGCTAAGAAGGACCTTTAACTGAGACTCCAGAGACCAGTTGGAGCCAGTCAGAGAAAAGAATACTGGGCTAGGTGGACCAATCATCTGACGGAATATAAGGCAGCCTCCTACAGTCCTACTTGCTCTGACTGGCAATAGATCTCCAGGATCTAAGACAGAAATCTTTCCCTTCTCCAACTCTGCTACCTAAAACCCTTTTAACTGGGAGGCCTTCTGCATGCAAATCGTTGTGCATCCACAATTGGCAATTTGTAAACAGGCATGATCTCCTGTATTCCTATATTATAAGCATATTTGATGCTTCAGCTGAAGTTTCTCAAGAAAAACAATCTGTAGGCAGGTTTATTTTTTCTAATTTTGATTGGGAAGGGGGGTTGCATCATGCATATCATCAGCATACGGTTTCTATTTTCTAACAATTTAGCAGGCCAGTATCACATCAACAAATGTATTTCTCCCAGCTAGATGCAAAAATAAACATTTGATCATGCTGCTGTTCTCCACTCCCTTTTTATTAAGGAGGAAAAATGCATAATTGTGTTAGCTATGCTTCTCCCTCCCACCCCTTCTCTCTTTTTGGGAAAAAGAAAAGTATCAATTATTTCCTTGCATATTCAGGAAAAGAAGGCATCTTAAGCAATCAAGCTAATAGTTTTTCCTTAATTACTTTTAGCTGATTTCATGCTCTCATGGCACATTGCTGATTGAACTAAACCATCCAAAATTCACTAAAGACAACATTTTGTACTCAGTGTTTTGTAAGTGGGGCGGGGAGGAGCTGCTGGGTCTAGCAAGCCCCCGGAAGCATCACATTTTGCTGTAAAGATGATAAAAGCATAGAACACATTGACATGAGTTGTCTTCACAGCTGCTGGATGGTGCATGGCCTTTAAAACCTTGCTTTATCTCCTCTGGAGATTTGGAAGTCAGGCACACAAGGATTTATAGAGCTGAGCCAAAACAGGTGTTTTAACTTTGCTCTTTTTTTCTTTTCTTTTGCTTTTGTTATTTCCAAAATGCGCCTCCCATTTTTCAGTAGCTTTTGACTGCCTCTTCAAAATTTCATCTTGTTTTGAAGCGTGCAAAATACCCCAAGGGCTGGATTTTAAGACAATGGGAACTGCACGGGCGTGAGTGGGCAGAAGGTAGAACTGGAAGAAAATCAGCTTATTGCCAGGACTTCAAAACACCACACAAGGCTTTCTGCAAACATCAGTAATCACTGACAAAATGGGGAGGGCCCGCAGGACAGATGTCCTCCCCCAGTGCTCTATAG
Organism: Podarcis melisellensis; assembly: GCF_964234715.1. NCBI lineage: Eukaryota > Metazoa > Chordata > Lepidosauria > Squamata > Lacertidae > Podarcis > Podarcis melisellensis. Next base: position 19,795,905 of record NC_138538.1, read on the forward strand.
GAAGTCATTTTAAAGACTTCCAGAAGCAAAGCAAGGGCCTTGATGTTGCCCATCAATAGATGGCCTCTGGCGTGCTTAACCATTTCCCAAGCCCAGTTTCAGCACCTATAGCGGGGGTGGGTGGGAATTATCTAGAATTACCTGAGGGGGGCTCTTGTAAGAATCGGTGGGTGGGAGGCGAGGGTTAAGCGCTGTCTATTCTGTGTGTTGATCAGTGGCGTAGCGTGGGTTGTCAGCACCCGGGGCAAGGCAAGTAATTTGCGCCCCCTAACCCGTGGATTTTAGCACGCGAGTTGCCACCTGCGGCAAAGCACAAAATGGCGCCACTTGCCCACTGCATGTATGGAAGCTGACTAGAATGAGAGCTGCATCTAATTCAGCGTTGCCACTGGTGCCCCCTGGCATCTGTCACCTAAGGCAGGCAGGTGCCTCACTCTACCTAATGATAACCTGCCAGGGAAGCTTTTATAAACTAGAAGGCAAAAACTCCCCACCCCCCGCGCTTCTGCTTCCTTTCAGGTTATCAGCGCACCACAAACTATTCATTATAGCTATGTTTGTAGGCTTATGTAAATGTTGTGTTAGCAGTGTTGATGGACTTTATTTACAAAGTCAAAATTGCCTGTAGCATCTCTTCCAATTCTGTAATATGAAAGCGAAATGCACATTAGACAGAACATCCACTTAGTATTAAAATGAGTCTCTTCCACTTTCAGTTTCCAGATTTATCATTTTCATACTCATTTCAAGAATAGCTCGAGAGATGCTCAAGGCAATGTTGGTGCTTTGCATCCAAATGCCCTGAGCTTTGAGGGTTAGAGTGGCCTTTTACGAGTGAAGGTACAAGCCATTTGGGTAGCTGTGGCAGAGAATCTAAATGGCAGCCTTCTTTGTAGTAGTGAGTGACTTCCTTCAGATCTGCTCTATAATGGTTCCAAGACTCTGACATCTCTTTGGTTCTGCTTGGATTGAACTCTGACAGGGTTGGTAGGGTGGTATCCAGCTAAATGGTTCTGCTAGCACAAGGAGTTTTAGCTGTACAGTGGAGTTTCTTCACCTTCTTCTCTCCACATGCAAACCCACACAAACCTGAACTCTGTCCCAACCCTCCGAAGCAGATTTACAGGGGGCACACAGAGAGAGGAAAAGGTGGGGGAGATCCATTTTGTGTAATAATTGTGTGTGTGTGTGTGTGTGTGTGTGTGTGTGTGTGTGTGTTGTTGTTGTTGTTGTTGTTGTTTTGAGAGAGTGTGTGTGTGTATGCACCTGAAGTAAGAGAGACAAGAGGAAAGACACATATGGAGAAATATCCAATTAAATGTCACAAATCACCATTAAAAAATATTACACATTAATATTTCTGCAACATTATGCTTTTACACTACAGTGGTACCTCACGTTACAAACACCTCGGGTTACAAACACTTCGGGTTACAGACTCCACTAACCCAGAAGTAATACCTCAGGTTAAGAACTTTACCTCAGGATGAGAGCCAGTGGCCCAGTGGCAGCAGGCGGCCCCATTAGCTAAAGTGGTGCCTCAGGTTAAGAATGGTTTCAGGTTAAGAGCGGACCTCTGGAACAAATTAAGTTCATAACCAGAGGTACCACTGTATTGGGCTATTTCCCATAGTGCCAGTATATTTACTTCTTTTTTACAAAAAGCCTTTGGAGTAGAAAGTTCTGTTTTTAATTTATTCTTGGTGTGTTTTTACTTAGTACCCAAAATGGATGACCAGAAGAAGTGGGATGGTTGGAAAGGACTCAGTCATGTCCATCGGAAAATAAGTGGGGTGGGTCCGCAAAGGGGATGACAACCTACCTTACTTCAGAAACTGTTCTACTTGTAAATTTCAGGAATGATCCTCCTAACCGGGGCTTCTGACAATTTGAGTTCCACTTGATACATTTGAACCTCTAAATCTGAATTGGAGTTTTGTAGAGGCAGATTTCATAAAGTCCATTTGCTGCCTTTTGATAGTACCCTCCCCCAAAGTCTGCTACCTGAGATGAGCCATTAAACAGCACCTTAATGGTAGGATCGCTGCTCTTTTCTCATTGAAAGATAATCTTACACTGAACACTTCACAGCCTTTTCTACTCCACTGTTTGCTGCAGATTTGTGCTATAGCGTGGTAAAACCACACGTGCAATTAGATTGTAAATCTCTCTTGCTTTGTGCAATCAATAATCATCATTCTGAAAGCGTGTGTTTGATGCACCTGGTCCTTTAAAGGAAAAAAAACCACCGCAGATTTGTCCTGAAGTTACTTAGCACTGATAATTCATTAGGAGTCACAAAAATTCAATCAGGGACTTGTAGATTTGCACTGGTGGGAAAAGCTCTCCTGGAAGCAGCTGTCATTTTGTGTTCCTGGAATCCTGCCTGTGTATACGGAGCCTTGTGTTCCAAGACAGCAATATCATTAAGGGCCAACACCTTTTGGCAGTAGCCCAGGGAAGTATCTGAGGTGGAACTACAGTATCAGCACTGCATTTGAGCAGGTGAATCACAGCAGCCTTCTTCTACCAGTCAGAACATAACGGGAATAAGTTCTGAGCAGCACATAACACACCCGATGAGCACAGTGTGGCAACACAAGCACGGATATGGGTCAATCACCAAGCCAGTGCTTCTGAACCTGTCAAGGCCGGCCCTACCCTTAGGCAGCTGCCTCAGGCAGCAGATACAGTGAAATGCTGGAGGACAGATGTGTGTGTTCCATACTTCCTTAAGCTAGCCTCCTGCCCTTGGGTGCAGTGGAGAATCCTGCCCTCTCACCAGTCAGGGCAGCGTTGCTCACTTGGCTTCCCCAAACCATATGTCATTACTGGTTACTAAGAAGGTGGGGTGGGGAGAAGGCATTTTTGCCAGCCACCGCTGCCCATCACTGGTGTTGAAGTAAAGTTCAACTGCCAATACATTTACCTTCTGGACCGATGGGGGTAGCTAAGCAAATCAGTCTCTTAAGCTTAAGCCAAGAAATAGTATTCTCTGTGAAACTCAATATCAATATACGTATCAAGGCTTTGAGATTAGACCACTGAAGAAGCCCGGAAAACTACATTGGGAGTGTACTATCTGCAAGCTCCAGTAAAAGGGCCCCATCGGGGCGAACAGCTGCCTCTTGATTACTTTGAGTGCCAGGGCGAAACAGGTCAAAACGCCAGCACCCTGTCTACAACTTCATTAACATCCATCTACAACTTTGCTAGCATCTCTCGGTATTATGAACAACACCGAACTTACCTTTTGTTGGTATCTTCATGAACTTACCTAAAAAGATAAAGAAAACAAAAGACTGAGTTAAGTTCATCTTAGGTTGGTTAGTTAGCAAGTCTCTGTGGCTTTGCATAAGGTTTTGTATTTTTCTCAGAAGATTGATAAAGAATGTATAATCCTTTTGGTAATTATTGTGTGTATATTAGTCGCCAACGTGTTGCATGAGTCGTACTACGTCCTCTCCTCTGACAGCAAAATATCCTGGGCTAACAGGCAGAGTTGACACACCTGCCCTGATGTCAAAATGGCCTCCACTGTAGAATTGCCAGGCACTGACTAGTAGGCATTCAAGAAACTGCAAAAGTACCAAAAACTAAAGTGGCGGTTGGTGTGCAATTCTGCTTTCTAGCAATCTCAGCCTTCATTTTAAGAAAAAGAGAAAGTTGCCAGGGTTTAACCTTGTGAAGGGATGCTTGGAAATGTGTGAGCCGTTCCTACTGGTGAAACCTCAGGAGCCAGGAGGATTACAGAGCAAGATTATGAGCTCCAAGTGGTTGGGTCTCCCTTCAACACCTTAACTAGAGGAAGCAGAAGAAATGAAACAAAAAATGTCAAGCTTACTAAAGGTACATCGGTTGTAAAATCTGCCTTTTCTTGGTAAATATTTTATTTTCTTGGTACAGTGTTCACACTGCCCACAGAATCCATCATCAAGCCCAGGGGTGCAACAATTGTTTTGCTGCAAAGCAAATGTTCACATATAATTTTTAGAAAACAGGTTTGACTTATGCCTTTGGCACCATTGGCTCCTCTTTGCAAATGGCGCCCAAAGGAAAGAGTAGCCAGCTCCAGGACTTTTTACTTTTTGAATTAGTTATGTTGTTCTTCGCTGAGCACCAGAGTTCAAGCCAGTCCAGTAGAGGCCCCCTGAAAACTGTCTGTTCCACCTGTACAGGATCAGTTTAGATCAGCCTTTCTCAAACGTGGGTACCCAGATGTTGATGGACTACAACATGGGTAGGCAAGCTAAGGCCCGGGGGCCAGATCCAGCCCAATCGCCTTCAAAATCCAGCCTGCGGACGGTCCGGGAATCAGCATGTTTTTACATGAGTAGAATGTGTGCTTTTATTTAAAATGCATCTCTGAGTTATTTGTGGGGCATAGAAATTTGTTCAATTTCCCCCAAAAAAATATAGTCCGGCCCTCCACAAGGTCTGAGCGACAGTGGACCAACCCCCTGCTAAAAAAGTTTGCTGACCCCTGGACTAAAACTCCCATTATCCCGGACCACTGGTCCTTCTAGCTAGGAGTAATGGGAGTTGTAGTCCAACAAGGCTACAGGCTACAAGGCTAAAGGCTACTTTAGATTACTGTGGGCCGAGGAGGTGGGCATCCTGCTTTAAGAAGTGCATCTGACCACCCTTGGATGCTGACCACCTTGTCTTCTTGGATCAAGCTAAAGGTGATTGCTTGGGTAGGTCCAGGAAGTGGAGAATGCTGAAAACGTATTTAACCTGGCTTTTGACACTTGAGATATATGCTATTAGGAACCACTTTATTTTTATGGTTGTAAGATCTTTTGAATTATTTATGATACTGTGTTTCAATGTGGTAACCTACCCTGGGATGTTAGGGTGAAGGATGGGTAAATCAATCATCATCATCATCTAACTTAATATTGCAAAGAGAATATTACCAATGCATGGATAATTCTTACATTGGTCAGATGGACCAATGCTTCCAGACAAGGTATTACATGCCCATATGTGATGTGAACTCCTGACAAGTACAACATTTTAGCACCTTGATCTACCACTTGCTTTTGTGTGTGACTGTGACTGGAAATGGCAGCTTCTACTGTAAGATCAAGGGCTCTATTTCAGCTTGTTCTATTTTGATTTTTGTCCACGCAGGTGGATGTGCACAGAGGCTGATGCATCGTGACCGCTGCTGTGTTTACATTCAGCACGGAAGATGATAAGCATTCAGAAAGTGTACAGAGCTAGGCATGGGGAAGAAATCCAATTGAGCTCATATTTAAAGGCAAATCTACCTAATTCACACTTTCTGAGGCAATATGTGAACTAAAACACAGCCATCCTTCAAAATTCATACTTCTCCAACTTTTACAGTGCAATTCTCCACCTTAGCACAGGGAGTTGGACTTGATGGCTCTACAACTCTATGATTCTGAGTCATGTGTAGAAAAAAAATACCGGTACATATACTGGGGTAAACTCTATCTAAAAGTGCATATATTGGTGATAATGTCAGGATGCTGTCAGCGCCTCCCAGCTGGTTGCCCAGAAAAGTATAAGGACAAGGAAAAGTTTCTTATCATCCTTTTTTATTTCATTCTTTACACAGACAGGCAATAGAACCCAGCCTCTTGGATAATGGCATTGTCCCGAGTGAATCTCGACCCCACATCTCTCCCACTTTCTCATTCATCATTCTCATCGTCTCCTCTATGAGTGCTGCTACGTACCCTCTGTCTTTGAGCTCTTTGCTCTCCTACTTTTAAGGCTCTCCAGATTCTGGGAGAAGGAGGGTCTGGAATGACAATATGTCATCTGGGTGTTGTTCTGGCTGTCCCATGATTTCCCAGTTTTTCCCCTCATTTGCCTCTGAGCTGTGACCTCCCACAAACCACTGTTGTAAATCTATATCTTCCTCCTCCCTGGAAGGGTCAGGATAGGGAGGCGGTCTCCACCATTCCTCCTCTGCCTGGTCCCTGACTAATAGCATACAAAAATGCATTATGTATAGGAAAATTTGCTGTGAAAAAATGTGTATTTTAGGGGCAATTGTGTTTATTGTTTTTAAAGCAAGCTGATGTGGAAATGTGAAGAACTGAATTTAAGGTTGGAGAAAAGAGAAATCGACAGATTTGCTCATCATTAATAGGTGCCTGGCAATTTACCATGATTCCTAATCTTTCAAAGGCCACCAGCTTCTTTACCAGATGTATTAATCAGATTAGGAAGGGTATAACAATCATAATATTTGAGATACAGATGAGGAAAAACCAAGTTAACAAGGAAAGAACTAATCTTAAAGGGAATGTAGAAAACACACCCTTGGTGGCTGAAATGTCGAGTATGGATATGATACATAATACCAACATCTGCTGAAGTATCAAAATTTGACTGGTCCCAAGGGGACCCAGATTTGAGAGCAATTACAGGAAGTCTGGTCATTACATATAAATATCTATTTTAATGTACTACTGAATTACTCAGAAAAGATTTTTAGCATAAATATGAAAGTGCTTTATCAACAAAAGAAAACATGGTACTATTGCCCTTCACTGTGAGCAGATTATCTGCTTGGGAAGTAGAGGAACCTAAGAAGGTTTCTTAATTCCATAACTATAGATAGGGAGGTCATTTGTAACACCTAAGTGTTTTAACAAGAACACATGAAATTCCACTTCCTATTTCCCTTAAAAGCAATAATCTTGGCAGGTCGTTTCACATATTTACTGCCTTTTGTTTCATTTTCTAAAAATTAAATTTATATCCCATCCTTGAACATGAAGGCTACCAGGGCAGTGCCTGGGATCTGTGTATAAAATATGTAATACAAAGACGATTATGCAATGATATAAAGCAGGTATCCAAAACGAAAACAAAAACAATGGTTTGTATCCAACTAAGTTGCGCCCTGTTGAGGCCATTTCAGCATCTGATGTGCAAAAGTGAGAGCAGGAAATGAAATGATTTTAGTGATGTGAAATCATTACCCATTTCAGTGGCCCTAACCACTTTCTGTTTTCTTTGCAGATTTTGGCAATCATTTCCATCATGTTCATCGTCCTCTCTACAATTGCCTTGTCACTCAACACTCTTCCTGAGCTCCAAGGCACAGATGAATATGGAAATCCCACCGATAACCACCAGTTAGCCCATGTCGAAGCTGTGTGCATTGCATGGTTTACAATGGAATACCTCCTACGGTTCCTCTCCTCTCCTAAGAAATGGAAGTTTTTCAAAGGGCCGCTGAATGCGATTGACTTGTTAGCCATCTTGCCATACTATGTCACCATCTTCCTCACAGAGTCAAACAAAAGTGTACTTCAGTTCCAGAACGTGCGGAGGGTCGTTCAGATATTCCGTATCATGAGGATACTCCGAATTCTCAAGTTAGCTCGGCATTCCACCGGTTTGCAATCCCTGGGATTTACGCTGAGGAGAAGCTACAATGAGCTTGGGCTGCTCATTTTGTTTCTGGCCATGGGGATTATGATATTTTCGAGCTTAGTGTTCTTTGCAGAAAAAGATGAGGAGGATACGAAATTCAAGAGCATCCCAGCATCCTTCTGGTGGGCAACCATAACCATGACAACAGTTGGCTATGGAGACATCTACCCTAAAACCCTCTTAGGTAAGATCGTCGGTGGCTTGTGTTGCATTGCTGGTGTCTTAGTCATTGCTCTCCCTATACCAATCATTGTAAATAACTTCTCTGAGTTCTACAAAGAGCAGAAGAGGCAGGAAAAAGCCATCAAGCGCAGAGAAGCTCTTGAAAGAGCAAAAAGAAATGGGAGCATTGTGTCCATGAATATGAAGGATGCTTTTGCCCGTAGTATAGAACTGATGGACATAGTGGTTGAAAAAAAGGGAGAAAATACAGGCAAAAAGGATAAAATTCAGGACAATCACTTATCCCCAAGCAAGTGGAAATGGGCCAAGAGATCTCTCTCCGAAACTAGCTCCAACAAATCTTTAGAGACAAAGGAACAAGGGTCGCCAGAAAAGGCTCGCTCATCTTCCAGTCCTCAGCATCTGAATGTTCAACAGCTGGAAGACATGTACAGCAAAATGGCGAAAGCTCAGTCCCAGCCCAACCTCAACATGAAGGAGTCAGGCCAACCCAACAAGCAAAAGGAAGAATTAGAAATGGAAGCTATTCCTGGCCCTATGGTCCCTTTGCTGACCACTCGGGCAGATGGAATAATTGACATGAGGAGCATGTCAAGTATTGACAGTTATATAAGCTGTGCTACAGAATTTCCTGACTCCGGGAGATATTCCCATAGCCCACTAACTACGCTGCCTAACAAAGGTGGGATAAATCCACTTCAGGATCCATATAGGCCAGAGGGAAGCGGGTCCAAATTCATGGAGATAAAACCAAATCTAGAAAGCAGTCGTTGCTCTACATTTTTCATAGAGAGCCCCAAAAGTACCATAAAAGTCACCAATCCTCTAAAATTAAGATCCCTGAAGGTTAACTTTATGGAAGAGGATGCCATAGGACCAACAGCATCAAACGTCCTGAGAATATACCCAGATCCCCTCAAGAGCAAAGGAGCAGGAGGAGGAGCTACAGATAGTTCTGGCCACTCTGATCGGTCTTTAATGAGTCCAGAAACCTCTATCTATACTACTGCAAGTACTCAAACACCCACAAAATCCCCCGAGAAGCAGGCAGCAATAGTTTTCAACTTCCACGATGCTGGGATACATAAATACATTGACGCCGACACTGATGACGAAGGTCAGTTGCTGTATGACTCAAGCCCTCCCAAAGCCCCACCAGGAAACCCAGCTCCCAAATACAGCATTACACACGGTGGCTATTTAAGACAAAGGGATAGTGTTTATAGAACAGAGAAGAACCACTTAGAGACTGCTGCTTTACCCTCCTCACCCAAGCTAATTGGGCAAAATTGCCTTTATTCCATGGAAAGTATCACTGGAAGAACCCGTGGTAACCAGGAAACTATCAAATTAGAGAACCACATTTCACCCGAGGTTCACATATTACCGGGTGGAGGAGGACATGGTAACACACATGATCAAAAGATCTGACATGTAACCCAGAACTTTTGGTCAAAGCTGAAAAGGAATGCCTTTACACTCAACACACGAAGAAGAGCTTCTGCATGGCATGAACTTTTGACTGAAACAAGCCACCTGTTTTTTAAAAGCAAGAGGATGCCCTCAAGGTGGGCTCAGGAATAAGTCCTTCTCTGGATCCACTACAAAGTTACTGCCCACAGCCATCAACTGAAACGAAGATTGTGCATCTTGGTCATAATTTGATCTCCTTTCGACTTCCTTCATTGACGATAGTGTGACCAAATATTCCATTCACTCCCCCCCCCCCTTTTTGATGGATCTCTTATATGTGGCAGTATCAACATCCGACACTGCAATTCCCCCTTTAAAGGAGACCAAGGTGGCCAGAGTCAAATACTGGAAGAAATGGTTAGGTGTGGTAAGAATAATCAGTGATGCAACACTTTTTGCATGAGGGCAACTGTTTCAAACATCCCCAGCTATGCCTTCTTCTCTGAGGGATACGAGGTCGAAAGGTAACAGAATGGGCTGGTTAAATTGCGGATTCAGTGAATTGAGAAATAAACTGTTTAAATTCTCTGTGTGTGCTTAATACTTCAAGATTCATTGAGACCTGAAGTTTTCTTTATAAAAAAAAGTAACAGCAGGGTGAGTTGCACCACTTGTATCTAAGTCCAAAACACCCCTTCAAAATTATAGCTAAGGATAGCACTTATTACTGCTCATAGTAACACCAAAACAGAGATCAGGAAAGCAGTTTTTAAACTGAGATTAGAAAGGCAGTTTTCAAACTGAGAAGACAATGGGAATGGGTGTGTGAAGGAAGCATTGTTCTGCTGTTATGGGTGAGAGGGTTTGGTTGGTATTCTTAGAAGGGAGCAACCAAGATGTAGCTGACCCTTTTGTGTGTTGCGGGAAGGCTACTACCCAAAACCACAGCCATAATGTAAACGAAAGGACAGTGCAACCACTGGAGATTCTGACCAAAGCATTAAGCTGGGAGTCCATACTGGTTTTATGATTGTCTCCAGCACAAAAGGGACTAAAGTTAATAGTATGAAAAGGCATTAAATGTCGGCTCCCTGAATTATTTGCACATCCTTTCATGGCTTACACCTAATCTGTTATCCATGCCAGAAGAATCTTTCTGCCACATTTTGCACTTAAATAGCGCAGAATGAAAAGATATGCAAGTTTAAAAAACATAAATATGCAAAAATAGTAACAACAATCTTAAGCAATTAGCCTGATCCTCCTCTCATTTGGACTGGTTGTGAATCATAAGAGGCTCCCGCTGGAGTTTCACAGGTGTGGTGTAAATGAGAAGAGAATCAAGTTTCAAATATTTTGTTTTTAAACTGGCCGTTTTAAAGAAAACCATAAACGCCAGCTTGGATTTATAACATAGGCTGGTATATTAAATCTTGTATCATTTAGGTTTGCTGATATCAAAAGCACTTTATGTTGATTTTATTATTGCGTTTGACAAAGGTGGCGTAGAGAAGCAGAGAGAATGTATTTTTTTAAATAAAAAAACAAACAAACAACCTAGCACTTTAAAACAAGCACTATCTTGATTTGTGCCTCGTCACATCTGTGATTTGTTACCCACCTGGTAACGAACTGCGATAACTGTGATGATAACACTTAATGTTGTGTCCATTGTTGCTGTAGTATATGTGTCATTGAAGGTTTGACTTCTCTTTCAGGGTACACTGTACTCTGATGTGGACTCAAAGTCTAGTATAAGAGGTGGGCAGTAGAAGAAGAAACTTTAGGTCACTGCTTTCCCCCCTATAAACACAGGTGAAATAGACATGAACTAAACTTCGGAGCAAGTTGGTAAAAGTAGTATAGAGAAATGTCATGCTCTTGTTTTCCTCCTTCAATAATAATGTGGGTTTTGTTCAGTTTTTCTAGGAAGATATCAAAATATTGCATATGGGCTATATGCAATATTTTCACTGGCCATATTCAAGGACTGAGTTTTAAAAACCTGGGAATAGTGAAGTTTTTTGGCCAGTACATCAAATCAAGGTTGCTTCCAGCTGGGTGTTTATTATGGGATATGTGCTCCTCATGCATGCAGATTTTTCGCAGCATCCACATTACATTGCTGGCATCAAAATGCTGGCCTGTATTCTCTCCTGCCCCCGTATCATCTGGATTTAGCCTTCCCCGGGCGAAACCCAAAACATTTTTAAAAAACACCTGTTGTCAGTGACCTGTGTGCAGTATCTGAATGGCCCATTTACAATATTAAGCCTCCATTTGGAAGCACAATAACCTTTTTAGACATGGGTGTTTTATCAGTGATGTGCATTGCACCTACAGTGATGCATAAACCACCTGCATGCTACAGGCCTCGAGGCTCAATTTTTCTGAAACAAAAAGCTGTCAGTAATATATTGCACCCTTGAAAAAGACCACCCCACTATCTGGATATACATGTTTCGTCAAACAGTTACGTTTCCGATGTCATATAGTCATTGGTTGGTCATGACTGTCATTCTTGTCCATTCAAGCTGTACTGTACTCTTGCCTCTAATGCACACAGCGTGGATGGACAAAAGCAATAAGCGCATTGGGGTTGTCATTATCGCTTTGTTAAGTTAGACCTCTGGCTGGCACAATATTATATGTAGGTATGGAGATGTTGCACATTGGCTGAATTATTCAGTAATCCAGTATTGTTGGGATTACTGAATAATTTCCCAATATTTCCAGAGAGGCCTTACAGTTACGCTATTGTCCTATTCACTCACAAGCGCATAAGACAGATCAAGATATGGATAAGCTCAAATTGGGTACAGTTTAGGCCAGTAAAAGTCGGATAAGCTCCTTTCCGTGCAAGAAGTCGCACAGTCAACAGCCAAAAATGCACCTCTGTATTCAAAATCCCAACAGAATAGCATATTTGAAAAGAACACCCCCTACCCCAAGTTAGAAGTCTGTCTTTGTTCATTCAAAACTTGCATTAAGGGTGAGCCTCACAGTAATTCATACAATGTACTTAGAAGAGTTAAGTTGTAACAATCAAATAATTATTAGGAACTAATGATACAGCAAATGAGCTTTAAGCATATTATTGCAGTGATCCATTCTTAATTAAACTGACTATTAAGTGAGTTCCATTGAACTCGGGAAGCTTCCTTCATGTTTAGGACTAGACTCTGGGAAAGATTATTTTAGGGATGAAAACCAATTGCTACAGAAAACTCCCATGTATTTTAAGTGAGGGGGTGTTAAATAGTTTCAACACTGGGATTGGCAGGGAGGCAAGACCTAGACTGCTTATGTGCTTAAGCAAAGGCAAGTGAATTAGGTCATTTGCAAGTCAAACCCCTAAATTGTTTGTGTTAAAAGTCTGTCATGTCCATTATCAGCACAAATGTTTTAAATAAAAACAAATTCAGGGAAAAATTACTTTTTGATATATAAAAAGTATACAGTGGTGATTTCCACCTTGCATATTTTAGAGCTGATTCTTTCATGTAAAAAGTTTTCAGAGGAATTGTATTTTTCTTATCCGAAAGCAAATGCGTTTGACTATAGCCATATAGAGAAAGTATTTAACAAATCGCTATTGGAAATGAGACATTTGAGTTCCTAGATGACAGTCACAAGAATCGCGGCATTTAAAAAACAAACCTGGAATATCAACTGGTGCAACTCTCCTTGTAACCAAAGGCCCTGTTATTGCCTTGCGTGGACATAGTGTGACACAAAACTATCATTCATCTAGCGCTAACTTCTCAAGTAGCATGTTACCGGGTCACTTTTGACAGCTTTGTTCAAAAGTATCATAAAGTATCTATCCTTTGAGTGTGAACCGCCAAAGTCCTATAGATTTCTTATAGAAAGAGAATAATTAAAGATGGGCATGCACTATGCTCAAAAACATTTCTTTCTTCTGTTTGTGAAAGTGTTATTCTAGCTCACATTTTGTGCCCCGCAAAAAAACAAAGAAACATGGATCTCTGGGGCAAACCGCACTGCTGTGAATGGGTTCTACACAAAGCCATAGCAATGGTCCTGTATCTTCTGTTCATTTCAGTGCAGCTTGCACCGGAGAACCTAGGATTGTGTCCTATGATTAATTTAAATTAAATGATGCCTGACAATGAGCTGCTTTGTACAAACTAGGTATAGATGTATGAGCACTGGGAAATCTACTCTGAACTTTTGAGAAGCATTTGGAATGAAAGGAAAAATCCAAAAGAATTGGGGAAGGGTCTGCACTCATCACAAATGGGAATAGTAGTGGGGTGGTTTTTTGGGGGGACCACAATGCAGAAATCCATAAAGTATTGAAAATAACGCCTCTGTACAATTTGCTTGTTTGTTAGATGCATAGCTGGGCCTTTCACTAGCTGAACTTGCCAAGAGGAGGTCAAATGAGCAAACACACTGTCTGGTAAATCAGTTGCTGTGGCTCTACAGTAAAACAGACAAACAGGAGTCCCATTTGATGTGGCTCTTGAAGGGCTGTCCCAATTCAGACTGCTGAAGAGAGAATGAAATCTTTTAAATTTCACTCTGTAGAAATAGGCACGGCCAGCTTCAGGTTTGAAGGGACCTGGGACAAAGCACGCTCAAGTGAGCTCCCTCCTCTATAATTGGGCTCTGCTGGGCTTCCCTAGTGGCAATGGTGGCGGCAGCAATCAGAGCAGCAGCAGGTGGCTGTTGCCCAGCCACCATTTTGATTTCCCACAATGCCTTCAACACAGCACTTCACTGAGGCATGGTGGAAAATAAGAATGGTATCTAGACTAACTGCCGGGTCTTCACTTAAAATGCTGGGCCAAAAAAATATTAAAGGAGGGTCAGGGCAGGTAACAGGCAGGGCTGGAGGCCCAGGAGCTGCCCAAGGGTGCTGGGTGCCCCGGAAATGGTACTGCCCAGCAGAACTTGTTTTCTCGTTAAATCTTTTTTTCTAAAAGATACAGAGATGCATGAGAGAAAGAAGAGAATCCAGCGAACAATAATGAGCATACGAGATGAGAGAAAGTGGAGTGTAGGTATCTACTTTGGAGATAGACCATTTGCTGGGATAGTGAGGGGGGAAAATTCCAGTGCAGAAGCTCCTAAACTAACCATAGTTAAATGGTCCTCTTGACCCAATAAACTTTATTGGCAGAAAGTATTTGTTAGGTTGTGGGCGAACATAGCAGACGACACAGCGATTTCTCCAGAGCAGCTCTTTACTTGTAAGCTGGACAGAACTGAACAGCAAACAGCTCAGCCGGCCTGCTTTTATAGGCAGCCGGCTGTCATCATTGTAGCAACAACAACCCAGAGTTTCCCGCCTAAAATAACTGACGTGGACCTGAGTGAAAACTATCTACAGTATCCCCCTGCTGGCCCAGGGTGAAACTTCACTACATAACAGTATTCACTCGGCATTTGATCATCAGCACTTTCCTTTTTTTAAATCTTTGCCTATGTGCTATGCACCATGCAAATAAACAAACATATTACAGGGCAGAATTCGCCTAACAAGTCCCATGAACGGACACTGCTCAAGGACTTCCATTTGTGCAACAGTGGTTTCCCCTCTCTCCTCCCCCCAAAATTGGCCCAGGTGGGTCAGGAGAACCCCCAGAAATGGTGCATAGAACTGTGTGCTGGGGGAGGAGAGGGAAATCATGCCATCTGACAAACTTTGTACCTGCCTCCATCTTTGTTTGCCTGCCCCATGATGGACAGCAAATGGGTTGAAAAGAATGAGTGCAGACCTTGCACTTAGCTGAGGGGCAATTCTCTCAGCTGCTAGCTTGCTTCTTCTTTTTTCCTTTAGCAAGAAAAAAAAATAGCCGTATTTGTGATTGTGGTAGATTTCTCAGTGCCTTTTTTCATAGAAACATCACCTAAGCACACTTCAGGAACATGAAGAGCATTGTCCTGTCCTATGGGTGGTCCACATTTTATGAAAGTCTTGAGAATCAATGATTGCAAAAGAAGAAAAAGATGACCCGCAGGGTGCGTATTTCTTCCCCGAACAGACTGTGTGGCAAAGGGCCTGAGGAATTTTTCCCCCTGCGTATATCACGTTGCATCCAAATCAGTGTGACGTGTTACCTTAGCAACTATGGCTATCATAAACTGTAGCCTTCCCTTCCCTTTGCAGCTAATAAGGTACAAGATTTTTAAGCAAAACAGTATTCTCTTCTGTAAAAAAAAAAAAGACTGTAATGTATTGATAATATTTGTACCTATTCTATATTTATGTCTTGACAGAATGACGACTGGTACTAACTTGTGATTCGTATACCAGGGGTATTTCAAGCTCATGTGGAGGTTACTAAAGCCGCATTCTCTCGACTGATACATTCCACATGACATTTGGTAGATCAGAACACTCTTCCGAAACACCCATGCCATGCCGTTGGTACAATCGCCACATAAAGCAACAATAGCAGTGGGTATTCTGTGGCATGGCTAAAACACTAATGTATGTGAACGTGAATTCGCACAGCCTGTTCACATGGCGGTTATCACATGATGGGCTTATTGTATGTCAAGCTTTGCTCCACCATGGGAGTGCTAAATTTGAGGCACTCTTATTTGCTTCCACAGCTGCCAGCTCCCCAATGCATTCCAACAGGCAACCGGACAAAAATCCAGCTATCAGCATTTAAGGGAGAAAATAAACATATCCCTCCTGCATCATGATGATGAGAGATGCTGCAGCTGTGGACGTCCTCTTCCCCCATCTCACTACTTAGCTGCCTAACAGCTTCCGTCTGTCAACTAGCCTTAACAGTATTCAGCTTCTCAAGAGCCCTTCTTAAAGGGGATAGATGACATGGTGCCCTTTGGGTGTTGTTGGGCTTGCGGCAGAGGGAGAAATTGGATTTGACTCACATTTAAAGGCCAATCTACAAAATTCACACTTTCCAAGAAAATATGTGGACCCAAACACAGCTGTTCTTTAAAAATTCACTCATCTCCAAATTTTGCAACAGAAGTAAGATGTACTAAAATGCATATAAAAGGGTAAACTGTATATTTTTTAAAATGTATTGATGAAAATAACGTAAGAAAAATTGGGGGAATGGCATTGCAAAAATATGTATATTAAGCAGAACTGAGTACAAAAATGTGCCTGTTTGGAAAAAAGTCACACTAAAAGGCTGGTGAATTCTCATGAGGATTTATTAAAAGATAATACAAACTGCTGCAGAAATTCAAGATTGGAAAAATGAGAAACAACACCGACAGAGCCATCCATTCCCAGTTGGGCCACAACTCCTGTCATCCCTGACCATTAGCTTTTCTGGCAAGGGCTCATGGGAGTTGTAGTCCAAAAACCTCTGGAGGGCACCATGTTGACTCCCCATGAGCTAGCCAAACTGAGGCTCCTACTTACATCAGTAAATTGTTGTGCTTGGACACGATTTTCTTGTTTAAAGCTCCCTGGAACGTCCAAGAGGAGCAATTCCATCAAACCGCCCATTATATGGGACTTTCACTCATCCCATTTTTTAATAAAAACCAGGGTTGTGGGAATCCACTCTCAATGAACTGAGAGCGCAGAGGTTTCAGAGTCACTCTTTCCCTTTGTCAAATTTTCCCGTACGACCAATCATTAATTCCCCTTAGATGGTAACCAAAACAAAGCAAAAGTAGTCATGGAGGTTGCTTTATAAACAACCTGTCAGGGAGAATATGGCTTTAATAAAGTTCTGGTTGAAAGTACAGCTCTTTGCTGTTCCTCCAGTTTGCCATTGTGTTGGCTCTGTAAGTAGTGCTGAGGGGAAAGTCGGGCGACTTTCATGCATTCCAGAGTAGTCTATTTTTCTGTTCCGATAAAAAAAAAATGGGGTGGGGGATGATATATAAATATATGACTGTATTTTTAGCAAATTTATAATAGGGCAATCAAGTCAAAATTCTTCTTTTGTATTACAGAATAATATATTAGAGTCTCTGTTGTCAACAATTTCCATAGTTGACCTTCTTATTTCATTTTGCGTGTGTGTCCGTTCTAAAGGAATGTTATAGTATTTTCCCACTGAACTGTGATGACTGCAAAAAAGGTCACGGAGTCGGACGTTGTCATGTTTTGATATTCTCCTTAATCTGTCAGATGTTTCAAAAGTGCAAATGGGAGTTAACGTGAAGTTCCTCCTTCTGTGGGAGTGTGTGTATGTTTGCGCGTGCCAGTCAGAATGGCTCAGACTCTGATCTAAGTGGAACGCAGACATGTAATCCGTTAACTTCATACTTTGACCTCCGTGAGGTCCCTTCCAGATGTACATCAGTTATAATAAGATTAAAACCAATCAGAGTGCATGGATTACGTAATGGGCTCAATCCTTTGGGCAGGATAAGTGGCCAGTTGAGAAGATCTTATCCACCACATGCTTTGTGTGCAAAAAAAAGTGGGTGCTCCAAAAGTCCAGACCAGCCTTTCCTAGCCTGGTACTATCCAGATGTTCCCATCAGCGCCAGCCAACACAGGCGGGAGCTGAAATCTAGAGGGCACTGAGGTTGAGGAAGCCTGGTCCAGATAATTCAGAATTCCCCTCCCCTTGAGAGCAGGAACTGGTGCTGGTGTGGTTAGGAAAGAACACTCTGCACACCTTCAGAAGCACAGCATTTACCAGGCAGTGTGAAAACATAATTAAAACACAGTCCCAGCAAAGACAAGATACACAGAAACAAAAAGGCTTTCCTCACAGCCAGGCATAAGCTTATCTGTGTCAGCTTCACAGCACCGCACATTCTCCCAGGAAGCATAAACCTGCCTGCTAGCCTCCAGTGCGATTCCTCCTGCAGAGACCAGTGGGAAATACGCTCGCCAACTTTTGAGTGGAAGCTGTGCTCTGGTGCCTGTAACAGCTGCCTGGCACTCGGAAATTTAGCAAGTGGCGTCTTCTCAATTGCTTCATCTCTGTGCCAAATAAAAAAGAAAGAAAGCTGTTGAAGGCACTAGAGACAACTGAGCCCGTGTGGTGTAATGGTTAGAGTGCCTGGGAGACTAGAGTTCGAATCCACACTCAATAAATAAGTGGCAGGCATGGGAAACAGGGAAGTAGATTCCACTTAATGCAAAACACAGAACTTTGGTTTAAGGGAAGGGGTTTTGCAGAGGGGAAAGAGCGGGCATGGATGCTTCAGTCACCTGCTCCCTACACTTCTGCGCTGCAGGCTTCAGTATTTCCTCCTTTTCAAATATAATCTTACATCAAGCAAAAGGGCTGTAGCGCTTTGCATGCAAAAGGTCCCAGTTTCAATCATCATGTAGGGCTGCAGAGGGATGGCATTCTGTCTAAAACCCTAGAGAGTCACTGCTGTTAGTGTAGAGTCCACAAACAATACTAAGCTAGATGGACATGATAAAAGGCAGCTTCCTACATCCCTTATCGCCACACTTACTAGGTAATGAGACCAAGAGCCCTGCCTTCATTTGCATCTGGTTACTCTATTCCTTACATAGACTAGAGGGATTTGCCCAAGTATAAACTGAGCAAAGAATCCACAGTTTGTTCCAATTAGGATCTGACATTGCTTAAATGTGCTGGGATATGTAATCAAGCAGCTGCTGTAGGCCAGGAATAGCTAGCATGGCATCCGCCAGATGTTGTGGACTACAGCTCCCATCATCCCTCACCACTGGCCATACTGGCTGGCACCAATGTGAATTGGTGCCCAAAACGCCTGGAGGCTACCACTTTGGTTACCTCTGTTATATATATAGAGAGAGAGAGAGCATGTGGCCAGGTTTGTTTGTTTGTTTTTTCTGTTCCTTTATAATAAAGAGCTGATTCCATTGCATCAACAGAATCACACGGTGTGGAAATTTATTATATAGGCCTCCAGCTCTGACAAGCAAAGGCTCCGACATGATCTAACATGAAACCTTGTGTTATATGGAACTTTCATAAAAGTAATTGAATAATGAGAAGAGCTGGTACCAGATATCTAGCAGTCTGAAGAAATAGCCAATGGTTAGATAGTTGATAGATGATAGATAGATTATGATAGATGATAGATAGATAGATAGATAGATAGATAGATAGATAGATAGATAGATGATAGATAGATAGATGATAGATAGATAGATAGACAGATAGATATAGATAGATAGATGATAGATATAGATAGATAGATAGATAGATAGATAGATAGATAGATAGATGATAGATAGATAGATAGAGATAGATAGATGATAGATAGAGATGATAGATAGACAGATAGATAGATGATAGATAGATAGATGATAGATAGATAGATAGATAGATAGATAGATAGATAGATAGATAGATAGATAGATAATGATAGATGATAGATAGATAGATAGATGATAGATAGATAGATAGATAGATAGATAGATAGATAGATAGATAGATATAGATAGATAGATAGATAGATGATAGATAGATAGATAGATAGATGATAGATAGATAGATAGATAGATGATAGATAGATAGATGATAGATAGATAGATAGATAGATAGATAGATAGATAGATAGATAGATGATAGATAGATAGATAGATAATAGATAGATAGATAGATAGATGATAGATAGAGATAGATGATAGATAGATAGATAGATAGATAGATAGATAGATAGATAGATAGATGATAGATAGATAATAGATAGATAGATAGATAGATAGATAGATAGATAGATAGATAGATGATGATAGATGATAGATAGATGATAGATAGATAGATAGATGATAGATAGATGATAGATATAGATAGATAGATGATAGATAGATAGATATAGATATAGATAGATAGATGATAGATAGATAGATAGATAGATAGATAGATAGATAGATAGATAGATAGATGATAGATAGATAGTTAGATGATAGATAGATAGATAGATAGATAGATAGATAGATAGATAGATGATAGATAGATAGATGATAGATAGATGATAGATAGATAGATAGATAGATAGATAGATAGATAGATAGATAGATAGATGATAGATAGATGATAGATAGATAGATAGATAGATAGATAGATAGATAGATAGATAGATAGATGATAGATAGATAGTTAGATGATAGATAGATAGATAGATAGATGATAGATAGATAGATGATAGATAGATAGATAGATGTGCAGTATATGCAACAAGATGTGAACCTGTGACTGCCTTGTGCTGCAAAACACCATTTTACCATATTAAGCCTTTAATAGCTCAAATGAATATGTTTGTCCCAAATGTCAGCTGGTCCTCCCACTATCCAGTTTAGGAACCTTTTACGCAGGTAGAAGTAGTGAAATGCATTCATTAGGATAGGCAGGAAGTATGTATACTACAACTCCCATCATCCCTGATTAGTAGCCATGCTGGCTATGAGAAACTGGGAGAAACCAAAATCAGTATATTCTCCCAGCCCTAAAGGCCTGGATATTCTTCTATAAATTGCACAACCCACAGAAGTTCCAGCTGGTGGAAGTGAGGCCATGTAGTGGGCTGGTAGGTGGGTTTTGCCCTCACTGTAGTGGTGTCCCCATCTTAAGTGATTTATTTCCTGCCCCAAAGAGAAGCCAACGGCATTCCGTTATGTGGGAGAAAGCAAAGAGCTATGCAACACGAACTCATTGGGTATGTAATTTCAGTCCCAGGCATCTCCAGCTAAAAGGGGCCGTGTAGCAGGTGATGGGATAGACTTTTCTGCCAGAGGTCCCGAGGAGCCAGTGCCAGACAGAAAAAGCCACACTAGATGGACAAATAGCTTTATCTGGTATAAGCACTAGTGCACAGAATGGTGCTATCCTGACTTCCTGACAGGTGAGTCACTGCTGCTTACCAGGGGGGAGAAGGGCAAGCTAGCAAGGTTGGTGCAGTGCAAATGCACCAGCAGAGTCAATCCACTGTTGCTGCCAATGTGTTTGCACTACACCACCACTTTGCCCCTCTCCCTCCCAGTAAGCAGCAGTGATTCACCTATCAGGAGGTCAGGCAAGTGCCTCTGCCCCACCATGCTGGCTGCTACTGGGTCTAAGGCACCTTCCTGTGCTCCTCTGAAGAGGCACTGCTCACTCACACAGGTTCTCTGCAGAAATTGCAAAGCTGCAACTGGCGAGTTTAAGGATCTGCTACAAACATCCCCATGCTGAAACCAAGATAAAATAGTGCAAGAGTTGTTGGCCAGCCCTTTTCTAAGGCAAATAACTTAATACAAGAGCGCTGTTTTACCTTAGCCTAAAATGCTTGTGCCACATAGCACTACAGCCAATGGAAAGCTACACCTTTGGTATGAAGAAAAGAGATTATACTAGGGATGAACCTGCGTTTTAAAAAGTGCTCATTTACTACAAACAAGGGATGTTAAGAACATGTGTTGTCTTCATTCTAGTCCACAACAGCTCCAGGAGCAGGCAACATGGTGGAGTGGAGTGACCTCCCTGCTGCTTACCAGAAGAGTGAAGGGTAAAGCAGTGGGGAGGGTGGTGCAGTGCTAATGCACTGGCAGGAAGATCAAATTGGTTCTGTTGATACGTTTGCACTGCAACAACCTTGCCACTGCATCACCTTTTCTGCTCCCCAGCAAGCAGCAGTGACTTGGCTGCTGAAGGTCATTTATGCGCCTCTGCTTCACCACTCAATCCAGTACTCCACAGCTAATAGAGGGCATTCCTTATTCCAGAACACAGTAGCCTTCCCCAAATTGTACAGAAAAGAAGCCAGATCTCCACAGTAAGCCAAAAGTCCAGTCTGGTACAGCACAATCTTACACCTGCCTACTCCGAGGTATCTCTCTTTCGAGTTCAATGGGGATTACACTTAGTAACGTGATATGGGAGTCTAGCTATGATCCCATATACTCTGCCCTAAGCTCCCTGGAGAAACAATAGGCTACAAAGGCAATAAGTACACAATAAAGGCCTATTTCCATTTCATCGGCATCCAGTTTTGAAACAGACCTGCCTTTGTCCAACAAGAGAGGAAATTTAGATCAAGTGAAAAACAGCTTTTCTTGAATCAGCTGTTGAGGGGGGGGAAATGTATTCAAATATTGATTGATCAATTGACACTCTCATCTCATTCTATTTCTTGGATACCAGTGTATATTAACAAAATGGAGGGGGGCTATAAATAAATAAGTTATAAAGTGAATAGTCTGTTTGGTTAGAGCAGGCGTTGGGAACCTTTGACCTTCCAGGTGACGTTGGACTCCATCTCCCCTCAGCACCAGCCAGCATGGCCAATAGCAGCAATGATGGGTGTTGTAGTTCGGTAACATCTGAAGGATTCCCCTGCCATTCCTGCCGAGTCAGGGACTTTCTCTAATTAAAAGGTGCATGTTCTTCTCAGCATTAAGCAGGAAATCCCCGAAACGGGGCTTCCAGAGGCAAGAATCTAAGCTACTGCTTTCTGACCTGATGTTCACTGGTGAGTCAAATGCTCCTGATCAAACTTCCACATCACCCCTTATTTTATTTTCTTTACTATATTTCTAGGCCTCCTCTCAGCCACAGTTCCCAAGGTGGAACTCAGGGCTCACCTACAATTATTATTTTTTCCTGTGCTTTTTGGGCAGAGATCTGTGCTTTAAAACTCCATGTCTGAGCACAGTTGTTGTTTTTTCCTCCAGAGCTTTCCCCATGAAAACCCGCTCTTTAAAGCTCAGTCGACACAAACAGGAGTCTGTGAGTCAACCGCTGAATGTTCATGCACAATACGCACACATCTGTGAACAGGCCTTCAGGAAGTCCTTCCCAACTGGGAATTAAGTTTCTGCCTTGTGGTCCTGAATCATTGAACAGTATTTTAGCTCTGGTTATTTTCCCTGCATGCTTCCCCTTCTTCCCCTCATTTCTTGTCCCCACCTCCTTTGCTTCAGAAATACTTGTCTTAATGTGACATTCTTGGCCACTGAGGCCAGTGTTTTTGGCCACAGAGAGCTGCATTTTTTAAAAGAAAATATATTTCTCTTACACCAGGAAACTTGTTAGGAGTCTTTGCCTGTTTATTTTTGTGTATCTACAGAATTGCTTCTCACCTTCTCTTTGCTCTGTCTTCTGTGAACTTTTCAGCTATGGATACACAGCCGCAACATCAAAAGAACTATTCCACACACACACCCAAAAAATGAGCAACTAACTTTTCCCCAGATTAAATAATTACTACAACAAAAGTCCTGCTTGATAGTTAATCCTGTAAATACATCCTTCAAAGTGACGCACTACTAGTATTTCCCTCTGTGGCTTAATGGCTCATTGTGTCTGGCTGTTAACCAGAAGGTTGGTGGTTCAAGCCCACCCAGGGATGGCTTTGGGTAGGATTCCTGCATTGCAGGGGTTGGACTAGATGTCCCTTGGGGTACCTTTCAGTGCTACAATTTTATGATTCTGGTACGTCTCTGCATAGGGGAAGGGTACAGGCAACAGCACGACATGCATTGTATGCAGAAGAGCCACGGCTCTTGGCATTTCAGGGAGGGCCAGGAAAGACCCCAGAGAGCTGCTGTCAGTTCACATAAACAACACAGAACAAGATAGACCACTGCTGGATTCAGTAAAAGGCAGGCTCCTTTGCTCCTAGGGTTGCACAGGCATACTGCAGTGAGTGCATTCGGTACAGCAGAAGGAAAATAATTCAACATAGCTTGCTTGGAAATCACAGGCCTCTGCTCTTTCAGGTACCTGAAGCAGCTTTTATTAGGATGGGAGTACTAGCCACAGACCATGGTGGAATCTACACACATATAAAAAAAGGTCTAAAATGCTTTTTATTAAAACCTTTTTTCAAAAATCCATTGAATTTTCCATAAGGCTCACCATCGCCATCTAGAGTCACATTGTATATTGCACTTAAAATGATTTATTTGCAGCTGTATAGCTGAGTCCCATGTAAGCAGTGCTCCACGAAGAGAACGACTGGCAAGGCGACATGAGCCTAGAAAAGCCATAGAATAGCAAGACTTTTTGGTGAACCTGGCTAGCAGGGTGTTTCTGCTCATCTCACTTGCAATATCCACCCATGTAGTGCAGTCTTACTTGAGCACCGGCTACTTCTGAGGCATCAAGGGATCTCAAAGGCAGAAATGTTGGAATCGCTTGCACAGCGGGTCCAGAATGGCCTTGTTGCTGTTAAGGTCCTCACTCACCCCTCCACCCCATTCTTGCTTTCAGTGGTGTGTTTCATTAGGTCTCTCCCCCCTGCTTGCCATTTAGGGCAGAGTCAACAGGCCCCAAATGGCATCACTAGAAGCAGCCAAATCAGTGGCGTAGCGTGGGGGTGCAGGGGGGGCCGGCCGCACCTGGCGCAACATCTGGGGGTTAGGGAAATCCACGGGTTAGGGGGCGCAAATCCATGGGCTAGGGGGTGCAAATTACTTGCCTTGCCCCGGGTGCTGATAACCCACGCTACGCCACTGAGCCAAATGGCTGGCATCGTTGTGCAATTTTCACACTCTTTTAGAGACTGCAGGTGTGGTTGTGACAAGCGTAGCTGAGCGGATGGTTTCTTTAAAGGGACAGGGGTTTTAAAAAGCAGCCTTCAGAACAGAATTATAATGGGAAACTGCATCATGAGATTATAGATTTTAAGGGGATTAAAAGGGGGGATTTAAAAAGAGAAAAGAAATGCAGTTTTGGATCTTTACCTTGTAGAATGTACACTCTAGCTCATTGCAGAAAGCAACAAATCAAACCCAGGAGCTGGATTTGTGCATCAGCTGATATACAACAGCAACTGGCCTGCTAAATTGTATATGGATTCTTTGCATTCATGGCCCATGCTCTCAAGACTCAATGCATCAAGACATTTCACCATTTGAGCATTAACAATTCCCATATGTTTGGGAGGAACAAGGGTTCCATTAGCCATAAACTAGTGCACTTGAGAGTCTTACTTTTTTAAATATTTATTTTTGGTAACTTTAATTTAATCCTTACTTGTTGAAGTTTATTGACCTCTCCAATTGTTTCTGTAAAAGAAAAGAAAAAGACTTTTAAACGTGTCTTTATATGCATGTGGTGGTATGAAACTGTGATCATTGTGTGACATTCAAAAACTGTACTGTCTTGTAAAAATACGTCCAAATGTCTACAGATTTTAAAAGCAATGGACCCTTCCTCCAGATTGTAGAAATAAATAAAAAGGTATTGTTAAAACTGAGCAGTGAATGTTTAGTATGTGCACTTATTTCCATTTAGATTTAACTATTTCTATAGTAACTTGCCGTGATGGCTCAGAGCTGGTAATAAGAGTCATCGAAAATGGCTTTTTGTACCCAATGCTTGAAGTGTATAAAATGAGACTAAAAGAACAGGCAAATAGCACCTGCTTATGAGAGGGGGGTACTTTAATTCATGTGAGTGATTGTCAGTTGAAATTCGTGAGCATTCAAGTGGGCTCAGCCATTTCCTACAATGCAAGATGTGATTTTGTGCATGACGAACAATGCAGGGGAAATAAATGCTTTAGAGCCAAACTACATGTTATGATAAATAGGGTTTTGTAAATAAAAAATAAAAAGGTGTTTAAGCTTAACACTTTTATTTTCATAAAAAGGAGCCACGGGGCCAAGAATGGACTATGAGTGTTTGGCAGTTTTCTTCCAAAACTCTCCCTAGTTCTTATTTGTCCACAAAGATGTGAGCAAATTACAGCCACACGGAGGAATTTTCAGCAAGAAGCCGATTAACGCCCCAGTCCATACATAATAGGACAACAGAACTGTAGAACTGGAAGGGGAACATGAGAGTCATCAAATCCAACTCCCTGCAGTGAAGGGATCATTTTGCCCACCATGGCAAAACACTCCTTTTTCTTTGAAATAAAACTGATTATGTTAATCAAACTTTTTAAACTACATATTACAAAATATGCAGGAGGCAGAGGCAAGATGGAGTGACAAAAAGCCTACCTAGTTCATAAAGCTAAAGGTAAAGGTACCCCTGACAATTAAGTCCAGTCGTGGCCGACTCTGGGGTTGTGGCGCTCATCTTGCTTTATTGGCCGAGGGAGCCAGCATACAGCTTCCGGGCCATGTGGCCAGCATGACTAAGCCACTTCTGGGGAACCAGAGCAGCGCACAGAAACACTGTTTACCTTCCCGCCGGAGCAGTACCTATTTATCTACTTGAACTTGACGTGCTTTCAAACTGCTAGGTTGGCAGGAGCAGAGACCGAGCAATGGGAGCTCACCCATGTCGCAGGGATTCAAACCACCGACCTTCTAATCAGCAAGCCCTAGGCTCAGTAGTTTAGACCACAGTGCCACCCGCGTCCCTTACCTAATTCATACTTTCCAAAATTATACACAAACTGAACTCGACCACCCTTCAAAATACAAACATCTCCGAATTTGGCAGTGTAGTTCCCCAGCCAAGTAATCTGCACAAATATAGTAAAGTGAGTCTAAAGCAGAGCCGGCGCACCCAGTTTCGCCGCTTGAGGCAACACAAGAAATGCCACCTCCACCAGTCGTGGAGAAGCAATACCACCATTGGTACCCATTTCTGGCAAGATCTCATGAGATTTCTCTTGTGCTCTGTGAGATCTCACAAGGTTTTGGCAAGATATAGGCACTGATGCTCTACTACTTCTCTGCCACCAGCAGTATGGGGCATCCACGATGGCACCGGCTCAGGGCTTTCTGCTGCCTGAGGCAGCTGCTTCCAACTACCTCATGGGTGGACTGAGCCAGGTCTATAAAGATGCATATAATCATCATGGAAATAGCATACAAAACTGCATTGTATATAAGGAAATTTCATTTGAAAAAACTGAGTATTAATAATGTTAATAATAATTATATTATTTATACCCCGCCCACCTGGCTGGGTTTCCCAATTAGAAAAAGTTATATACAAAAAGGGGCATATATGGGGGGAAATGCACTAAAATGATTGTGAGTTTTTCAGGAGGACTATTTAATCACACACACACACACAAAATTTGAGAAAGCAAAAATTCAGATTCGCCCAATCCCTAGAGCCAGCCCAAGTCCCCAGCAGGTGAGCTGAATGTGAAGTCACCATTAAGCACTGAGTGTATTATTAAAATCCTTCCTCACTGGATCTTCAGGCCTCCTTGCTGAATATCTCATTCGGTTTTTCCTGCAGGCTGTAGGAACATCTCAACAAGGGGCGGGGGATCATTATAGACCTCACTAGGCAGACATTAAAGCATCCGATTGAAATTGCATGCTTCTATAGCTTTCATGATTTGCTCCAGCTCGATTTTTAAATGAATCAGGACTCCTTTGCTCACTTTTTTATTATTTCTAGCCGGAATTATTCTAATGCTCTGGAGCTTTCAAAGAAATCATTTCAGAATGTGACGTGGTTACCAAAGAAATACTAACTTTACCCAATCAACTGGCATGCCACCATTATTTTAAGATGCAAGGATAGCCTCGTGGACCAAACTGAAGCCTCTGCTAAGGTAGAACTGCAGTCATCAAAGTGATAACTAAGCAGCCTCTGTGCTCTTACCTAGATTGATCTGCAGTCTGGAAACTGGCTGAGAGTGTGGCCTGGGGCTTCAGTCTGAATATTTAAAACTGCTGTTGGGTCCGGGTTGCAGCTCAGTGTCCTGCAGGCACACAAAAAGAGTTTAACTTGAGTTTTCCTCCCTCTGTTGACTTCTCTCTCTACAGATAGTTAGCTTCCTGGAGGGCAATGTTGCAGATCCCG
This sequence comes from Podarcis melisellensis, assembly GCF_964234715.1. Taxonomy (NCBI): domain Eukaryota; kingdom Metazoa; phylum Chordata; class Lepidosauria; order Squamata; family Lacertidae; genus Podarcis; species Podarcis melisellensis. The sequence goes on from NC_138538.1 coordinate 19,823,561, forward strand.
TCTCCAGACAGCAGCTTCATTGCTGCCTACCTGGATGGTAGGGAAAGGGCAAGATGGTGGACAACTTGGGGCTGTGTGCACACACCACCAGTGAGAGGCCTGGATTGGCTATGCCAGACTGCCTGTGCAGTCCTGACCTTGCCATTGCCTCTCTGCCTGCACCATCAAGGTAAGAGGGGCAGCTCCATCAGGCCAGCTGCCTCTGATCTGCTCCAGTTTGGCCACAGGCTCTTGAGAAATGGATTGCCAGCTCACCAAGAAGGCAGTTCAACATGTTTTGCTGCCTGAGGCAAAACAGGAACATGCTGCCCCATCCCACTGCTCCCCTGCCAGTGCAGCAGGGTGACCACAGGGGAACTGCCTTTTGGGTTTCTGCCACCCAAGGCAGCTGCCTCACCCTGCCTCATGGGTGGGCCGGTGCTGTCACCAAGTCATTCACTTCTCAGCCTAGGACTCAGCTATACAGCTGCAAATAAAACGTTTTAAGTGTGTTGTAAAGTACAATATACAAATGTGACACTAGACAGTGAGCTATGGGGAAATACCGCATATTTTTCAAAACATTTTAAAAGGCATTTTCACAGCTTTTTTTAATGTGTGTGTAGATTCCACCCTAGTGTTCTTCTCTCAACTGCTCTGCACTTTCAGCCAACAACAAAGAAGAAGAGCCCTTACACAACGCTCCTCCAGATTGGTTTAGTTGTGAGGTACCACTGTATTCAGAATTAGACAGATGTGCAAAAAGAGACACCAGCAACTCCTCAACCCTTTGTAAAATACAAACGTATTTACAGTGCAATCCTGTGCATGTGTACGCAGAAGTAGGTCCCACTTTGTTCAATGAGACTTAGTCCCACAGGTAAGTGTGTACAGGACCGCAGCCTTACATGTTTTTCTCTTGCTCCCTCTATCAGAGCTGTAAATGAGTGCCACCCTCAGGAAAATGGCAGTAGTTAAACTCTTGTGCATAGGGTTGGCTCAACCCATTTCGCTGCCTGAGGCACGGGACAATGTGACAACCTTCCTGCTTCTACAAACAAAAGCAACCAGACTGATGCTGCTTACCCATCATACATTGCTCCACCAACAAGTCCTGGGAACTGCAGTTTACCCCCTCACAGAGCTGTAATTCCCAGTATCCTTAACTAGGGTTGCCATACGTCTGGAATTTCCTCGACATATCTGGAATACTGCTGTCTCTAGCAGTGTCTGGGTGGAAATCTGGACACCCATGTCAGCAGTGTCAGTTTTTGGAGATTTTTGTTAAAAAAAAATAGCTCAAAAACTTGGGCGGGGGTTTGCTCTGTTCTCAAGGACACATTCCAGCCAGGCACACCAGGACCAGTGAGGGGTGTGGCCTGGGGGCTGATAGAAAGACACATTTGGCCCACAGGACTGAGGTCCCCACTCTTGATTTTAAAAAAATAACCCTGCCTATGTAAATGCAGTCTGTTATTCTCTTACTCTGTGGCTGTAAATGAGTCATAGTAAAAGGCACCTTGGCTTGGGGAAGTGTTATTGCTGCTCCGCCTCAGGCAGCAAAGTGTCTCGAGCCAGTCCTGTTGCTTCTTCCGAAGACTTACAGAAATATTTTTAGTTCCCAGGTAATGCCTTACCTTAACGTCAGAGATAACAAGCTCTATCTCAGAGGACACTGTGTCAGGAGACAGCAGCTGTAAAAGTCCTATGACTCCACAAATCTCTCAACTGCAGAATTATTGGCTGGATGTTTCTCGTTTCCAGAAGAAGCTGCTTCTTTAAACATAGATTGCTCCATGCTAAATGTTTTGTCATTGATACAGGCCTGTGAAAATTTGTCAGCTGCCATTAACGTATAAGGCTGTGTATACACTATACCTTTAAAGCACATTCAAAGCTCATTTCCCCACTCAAAGATTTTTGGGCACTGTAGTTCACTCCTATTGCCTTGTTTTCCACATTTAAACAACTGAGACTAGAGGCCTATGACCCCCTTCTTTCATTCCTTCCTCGCTCATTTCAGTAAGATAATTATGCCAATGCATACAAACAGTGACTAAATAGGATCTTGGAAATGGAAGCTATAATGCTTAGCGGGGGAACATCAAGCCTGACAATCAGTGCAGAAGTGAATGAGGCCTCCCCAAGTCCGTGTGGCTCTGTGCCACCTCCTAATCATGAGTTATTACAGGAGCAGAGAGAAAGATCAGCACATATGGTAATGAAAAAACTACCATGTCTTGGCAGCTTCAGGCAATGTCTGTAGAGAAAGCGCCAATTTAATAGGAGCATACTTTTGTTATGGTACCTCTGGCACTGGCCTTAGCCTGATATTACTGAATTTGTTATGCATTGCTTTGCAATAATGCTGGTAAGGTCGTGCATTTGAAATGTAATAGGGATTCAAAGCCTGGCACTAAGCTGACCAGACCAAAGATTGCTAGGCAAGGAGCCATTTTGACTGTGGGAGGGACTCTGGGCAGCGCAGCACACTTGTGCCAACTTGCACCGACTTTACTCTTTGACAAGGTTGGCTTCAGGTTTCAGGGGTCCTTAGGTAGGTGTTAAGTTGTGGGTGAACATATCAGACGACACAGCAATTCTTCAAACAGCTCTTGTTTATTCACAGGCCAGAACAGAACTGAACTGAAGGGTTCAGCCAGCCTGCTTATATAGAGCTCCAGTACAACGCAACAGTAACCACTTTTTTTAACTAGCCAATAACTGAACGTCACTTTCAATTGCTTATTTGCATACGTGGATCTGAGTGAAAACTATCTACAGTATCGCCCTGCTGGCCCAGGGTGAGAACTTCAGTACATAACAGTAGGCCCTCTCCTCCATCAGTGGACTCTGGTGGGTTTACCTAGCAGTGGCTACAAACAACAGCAGGCAGCACCAGTGGCAGTCTGAGCAGCATTGTGTGGCTGGTTCTAGCCAAAATTTAGGTTTCCCACAATGCCTCTTGCTTTGAGCTCCTGGGTCATTTCAATAGCAGCTGCTAAGTTCAGTTGCCCAGCAAAGCTGAGAATGCTGGGGCTGTGGGGGAAGAGAATTAAAGGGGAGCTCGTGACAGGAATTAGCAGTGTGTTTTGCTGTGGGCAGTACCAGGTATGCAGAATCCCACCCTGCTAAGGTGGTCAGCTATGTATTACAAAAGTGATTTTGGGGCGACAAGATGAGAAATTGCATGAGATCACAGCAACCCAAATGGCCACTGTGCTCTTGTGATAAAAAATGGGAAGATGGTGGCATTCCAGATTTTGGCTTCAAGGTGTTGGAGGGTATGATGAGAATAAGCTAGGAAGTGCATCACCAAAGAAGAGCACAAAAAAGATGTTTGCGTATTTCCATATACTTATTGATATGCACAGAGGAAAATTTCTGTAATTTAAATAGAAATATAGTCCATAATTAGACCTGTATGCCTACTTGAGTCCAGGTATTAGGGAACTGTTGATGGGCAACTTCAACGCTTTTTCTGGTCTACCTTCCAATGGTTCCTTATTCCTAAACCAGATTTGAACCAGACAGCTGTTCTAACAGAGGACTCCTTCAAATTGTCCTCTGGCAGCTTTTCCAATAGAGGACTATCCTCTGTGAAGGAGGACATTTCATTGCCCAATGGAACTGGTGGAATCGAAGGCAGGGAGCTCAAAAGTAAGTGGAGCCAACAAATTCTAGTCTTGTCAGCATCAACCTTCCTGCTGGGTTCTAGAATCATAGAGTTGGAAGAGACCACAAGGGCCATCGAGTCCAACCCCCTGCCAAGCAGGAAACACCATCAGAGCACTCCTGACATATGGTTGTCAAGCCTCTGCTTAAAGACCTCCAAAGAAGGAGACTCCACCACACTCCTTGGCAGCAAATTCCACTGTCGAACAGCTCTTACTGTCAAGAAGTTCTTCCTAATGTTTAGGTGGAATCTTCTTTCTTGTAGTTTGGAACCATTGCTCCGTGTCCGCTTCTCTGGAGCAGCAGAAAACAACCTTTCTCCCTCCTCTATGTGACATCCTTTTATATATTTGAACATGGCTCCTCCTCTTCTCCAGGCTAAACATGTCCAGCTCCCTTAGCTGTTCCTCATAAGGCATCGTTTCCAGGCCTTTGACCATTTTGGTTGCCCTCCTCTGGACACGTTCCAGTTTGTCAGTGTCCTTCTTGAACTGTGGTGCCCAGAACTGGACATAGTACTCCAGGTGAATACTGGAATGGCAACACTGAAGTTGACAGTCTGGCAAACTCCTGGACTGGTTGTCACTCAGAAGGAGCGTGGGCAAGAGCAGGTTGAGGTTGGTGGCACAGTGCCCATAGCTGTCAACTTACAGATTTGAAAATAAGGGACCAGCAGCCTTGAAAATAAGGGATCAGGGTGCTGGAAAAAAATCTAACAAAAGAGGAGAAAGATAGGTTTCAAAGTGAAACTGGGTTGGAAATAGAAAAAAAGGTTAAGTACCTGGGGGTGAATCTGACATCAAAAAATGTGAATCTATTTAAAGATAACTATGAAAAATGTTGGACAGAAGTTAAGAAAGATCTAGACATATGGTCCAGGCTGAAACTTTCCTTGTTAGGCCGAATTGCTGTTATCAAGATGAATGTATTGCCAAGAATGTTGTTTTTATTTCAGACGCTGCAGATTCTAGACAAAATGGACTGTTTCAAGAAGTGGCAGAAAGATATATCTAAATTTGTCTGGCAGGGCAAAAAGCCCAGAATTAAATTTAAGATTTTAACTGATGCAAAAGATAGAGGGGGCTTCGCCCTGCCAGACTTAAGACTTTATTATGAATCAGCAGCCTTTTGCTGGTTGAAGCAATGGCTACTTCTTGAAGACACAGACATTCTTGATCTGGAAGGATATGATAATAGTTTTGGTTGGCATGCATATCTGTGGTATGACAAGGTAAAGGTTTATAAAAGTTTTAAAAACCATATTGTCAGGAAAGCATTGTACAATGTTTGGAATAGATATAAGGATTTATTGGAAAGTAAAACCCCTAGGTGGTTGTCACCAATGGAAGCGAAAGCAGTGAAAAAAATTAACATGGACTCTAATTGGCCTAAGTATTGTGAAATTTTAGAATATGATGGCGAGAAACTGAAGCTACAAAGTTTTGAGAAGCTAAAGCATAAAGTTCGAGATTGGTTACACTACCGTCAGATAAATGAGATGTTTAAGCAGGACAGGAAACTTGGTTTTCAGAAGGAGAGGTCAAAGTTAGAAACAGAATTGTTAGAATCCAATACTAAAAATCTATCTAAAATGTATAATTTGCTGCTGAAATGGAATACACAGGATGAAACAGTGAAATCAGCTATGATTAAATGGGCACAGGATATTGGTCATGACATTATGTTTGACGACTGGGAACAGTTATGGACCACCGGTGTTAAATTTACGGCATGTAATGCCCTGAAAGAGAATATAATGAAAATGATCTATAGGTGGTACATGACCCCAGTCAAACTTGCAAAGATCTACCATCTGCCCAATAACAAATGTTGGAAATGTAATGAGGCTGAAGGTACTTTTTATCACCTTTGGTGGACTTGCCCAAAGATTAAAGCCTACTGGGAAATGATCTATAACGAAATTAAGAAAGTCCTTAAGTGGACATTTGTAAAGAAACCGGAGGCTTTTCTCTTGGGCATGGTCGGCCAATTGGTACCAAAGAAGGATAAGACATTTTTTATGTATGCAACCACAGCAGCAAGAATCCTGTTGGCAAAGTATTGGAAGATGCAAGAATTACCTACTCTGGAAGAATGGCAATCGAAGGTGATGGAATATATGGGACTGGCAGAGATGACCGGCAGAATCCGTGACCAGAGGAAAGAGACAGTGGAAGAGGACTGGGGGAAATTTAAAATATATTTAAAAAATTATTGTAAAATTGTGGACTGATAAGATGACAAGGGGTAAGAAACAAAGAATTACAGCTGTAAATCTTAAACTTCAAGAAAATGTAAAAGGGACTTGATTAAATACTGACTGATGAGTTGCTCGAAAAAATGGCAAAATAAGGATGTGGCGAAGGGAAGGCATGGGGAAGTCAAATTTTTGTTGTATGTCTTTGATGTTTGTGTTTTGTTTTGTATTGTCTTTAATATGTGTAAAAACCAATAAAAATATTATTAAAAAAAAGAAAATAAGGGATCAGCAGCCAAAATAAGGGATTTTCCAAGCACAGGTATGTTCAACTTCTAAGCCCCTCCGAGCCAAAGGCAGAAAGCCCAGCCAGTAGCCAAATGAAGCCTCAAGCAGTGGTTCCCACAGCGCATCAACCCGGCAAAGGGGATGCAGCAAGGAAAACCACCGTCACCTCTCCGCTGGGAAGCACTGAGCAAAGGCAAGTCCCCAGGCAACGCGGCCAATTTGATCGACAAAAGTCATGCAAGCTCCACCCCCCAGTCGTTCTAAGACTCTTTATTGGGTGAGCAACGCAGCCAAGCAACACAGTTGGAGCCTCCCTCCTCCCTGGCCGGGAGAGAGGGAGGGAGAGGAGCTCCTTCCTTTGAAACCCGGGAAATTTAAGGGACATCATCAATAAGGGACAGCAGCTGGGATAAACGAGTTTCCCGCCAAATAAGGGACGGTTGACAGCTATGCAAGGTGCCCCATTTGGCCAAATTCAGTTGCCTCCACCGGACACATAGCCGTCTGGGGCCCTGATGCTAGGAGCAAAGGCATAGCTCTTGTGAAACCTCCTTCTTGAGTGTTGCTGAACTGTGATGAAATATAGGGATAATTTCTTCATCTGCTGATTCTATTACTTATGGGAAGAAAGGGAAATGACGGCTCTCCAGCCCCCTCTCCAAGAGGTGGTTTGAGGTGCTCTTGGAATGTGTCCCAGGGATTGCAATCGAAGCCAGAGATGGCTGCAGGCCAGATTCCGACATAGGCTGACAAAGCAAAGCAGACACTGGGGTAGATTTGTGGTGGATTTCCAGGCCAAACCTTCTAAAGATGACAGTTAAGAATAACTGTTAAGACAAAGACTAATCTGGATAAATGTGCAAATTTGCATCCTTTTATTAAAAAAAAAACTAATTTCCATTAGCTGTGTCCCCTTAATGAGCCCCTTAACAGGCACCATCTGCAGTTCCAAAGGCTGCAATAAATTGGATACATTAAGATATTAGCCACAAGGGCCTGGAAAGTAGAGTCTTAAAACATTTCTTCCCCTTTTAAACCCTGAAAAGTGGTTGGCTTAGTATGTGGCCTGCTGGAACTATTTGGGGCATATCTTTCTCCCCGGGGCAAAATGAAAAATTTAATTCCTGAGGCTGACATTCCTCTAAGATGTTCAGGTGCTTCCTTTATGTCTGTGCAACTGAAGCTGACTGGAAAGGCCAGCCCAACCATTAGGCTAAATGTGGCAACTGCCTCAGGCAGCAGGTGCTGGGGGGCAGCAGCCCCCACTGTTATTCCTCAGCTTATTATTATTATTATTATTATTATTATTATTATTATTATTATTAATACCCAGCCTGGTTGGGCTTCCCCAGCCACTCTGGGCGGCTTCCAAAAAATATTAAAATACAAATAATTAAAATACAAATAATAATAATAATAATAATAATAATAATAATAATAATAATTTATTTATACCCCGCCCACCTGGCTGAGCTTCCCCAGCCACTCTGGGTGGCTTCCAATCAAGTGTTAAAAACAATACAGCGTTAAATATTAAAAACTCAAATACATCAAACATTAAAAGCTTCCCTAAACAGGGCTGCCTTCAGATGTCTTCTAAAAGTCTGGTAGTTGTTGTTCTCTTTGACATCTGATGGGAGGGCGTTCCACAGGAAGGGTGCCACTACCGAGAAGGCCCTCTGCCCGGTTCCCTGTAACTTGGCTTCTCGCAGTGAGGGAACCACCAGAAGGCCCTCGGTGCTGGACCTCAGTGTCCAGGTAGAATGATGGGGGTGGAGACCCTCCTTCAGATATACTGGACCGAGGCCGTTTAGGGCTTTAAAGGTCAGCACCAGCACTTTGAATTGTGCTTGGAAACGTACTGGGAGCCAGTGTAGGTCTTTCAAGACCGGTGTTATGTGGTCTCGGCGGCCGCTCCCAGTCACCAGTCTAGCTGCCGCGTTCTGGATTAGTTGTAGTTTCTGGGTCACCTTCAAAGGTAGCCCCATGTAGAGCGCATTGCAGTAGTCCAAGCGGGAGATGACCAGAGCATGCACCACTCTGGCAAGGCAGTCCACAGGCAGAGGACCTCAGTCCTCAGCTTCCCTCTCCCATCTGTTTCCATCCATCTCCACCCATACTCTCCTCCCTCCCTGCACCCCAAAATCTGGTCTGCTGCCTCAGGTATAGTGGAGGATATTACATCGCCATGACCAGTGTGTAAGGAAAATTCAGCTGCCAGCCCAGTTGTTTTCTGTGTGTGGAATGGGTAGTGGATGCCTGCCCAAGGCTGAAAGCAGCTGGGAATTGTCAGATGATTGAGACAACTGAACCGCATCTCTGTGGAGCCTCACAGCTGTATGGAATTCACTTTCCTTCACCTGCATACTACAAAGAGGGAGAGAAATTTGGGGAAGGAGATCCAAACAGCATAGGTTTCAAAAGAAGAGAGCTTGCCTCTGAGTTGGAGATGCAGCATGAGGCAACAGGGAACTCTTTCTGGGTTAAAACCCCGTAGTAAGCCAGGGAAGTAAGCCCCTTCCAGAAACAGGTACTCAGAAAGACAGAACTTTATCTAGTAACACCCAGGGAGAGCTCAATGCTGAGAAGAGTCCTAGCAACCACCCCTCCCTATGCTGGGAGCCAGCAACGCACAATGGTTGCTCTGAGACTACTCATAAGTTGGCTGCCCTCATTTGGGGAAGATTCCGGAACAAGCAGGACTCTGGAGTGTCACCCTATCCTTCATGCCAAGCAGCCCTCCTGACCAGGAACAATGCTGAGGAGACTGCAGCAGTTTCCAGTCCATCCACCGAGATGTCCAATATAGCAAGGTAACACCACTTGGAGTTATTCACACTCAAGGTGGGTCAGCAATGTCCAGGAAGGGTGGAATTAGTTGGTAAATTAAAACAGGATAAGAAAGGGTTCTGTATTAGGTGAACAGTCAACTCACATTTCTCCTTCAGTCTCGGGAAGTTCTTGATAAATGCCTTAATGATGCCACCATGCTTGACGAAGGGTAGAATGTTCTTGGTTCCTACCTCAAGCACTAAGGTTGAGCCTTCTCATTTCCTGAATGCAACCCAGGGTGCAATACACAACTTCACACCATAAGCCAGAATGGCTGAAGTCCTCTAATTAAGTTCTCCTCCCACAGTTCCTTCCTTTCGCCATCTGTTCTCTGTTATATGACACATTGCTTAGTCAATTAGCAACACCAATAGGATGGCTACGACAAGCCAGCAGAATGACTCAGAAGCCCATTCAGCACTCCAAACCTACGGTGGTTAAGGTGTACACATTATTATTTTCTTCTTCTACACTTTTCAATTCCACTTTCACAGCCAACTGGGAAATCTACATTGAGAAAGTTCAGGCACACACTGTACTAAGACCTAACTCAATTTGTGGGGAAAGGCATTAGTTTCTTGGGTCAGCATCAGTAAGCAATAATGGAGAGATGTTTTTATCCATCTCGGGAGAAGGGTTGTGTACTTGCCATACATCTAAAGGACATTTTACCTCAACCCCTCACAAAGTCATGGAGACTGTAGTTTGCTAGGGGTGTTGGGAATCATAGCTCTGTGAGGACCAAACTACATTTTTCCAGATTTTGGGGAGTAGTGCTTTAAAAGTATATAGTGTGTACACAGCCAAAAATAAATTTAGCTGTAATCCAGTGATCCTAGAAATACTACAGATTACATTGAGTTACATTCAATAAAGTCATAGTAATGAAATCGCTAGACATAACTAACTTAATCCATTTATTCCAATGGTTCTACTTTTGAGTATGACCTTTCCCTAGTATTTGAAGTTCTCTCTCTTTATTAACGATATATTTCACTCCTGTACTCCAATCTTATTTTCCACAGATAAGACTTTAAGGGGGGAGGGATAATTTTATTTATTGGTTTAAATTTACTTGTATGCTGTTTAATGGGTCCAAGCCTCCCAGGGCTGTTTCCACACATAACAAAAAGGAAGCAGTCAGATAAATAAAAATAAAGTAAAACAACAGAACATCAAGCAGTCAAGTGAATAAAAGCCGAGACTTTAAGGGGTGGGTGGGTGTCAAAAAAACCCGAATGCATTAAATGGACAGATAGAAAGGCCTTCACCTGGCCGCACGCATTTCGGAGTTGAGGTACCGCAGCAAAGAAGACCCTATCCAAACCATGTCTCTGGGAAATATTGTTAAAATACGCTGAAAGTTGTTTTGCATGTGACTTCTTTTCTTCTGTCTTGAAGAAGTAAATGTTCTGAAAATACAGGATTGGGGAAGGGAAAGGGGAAATGCCAGGCATATGCTCCTTAGAACTACTTGAAACACATCAGATGGGAGTCGAGAAAACAGAATACTGTATACCTAACAATAAATTTGATAGCTGAAGCAGCCCTGACAGTACTTGAATGCAGAGATCAAAGTGATAGCTAAGTCTCTCTCTCTCTCTCTCTCTCTATCTCTCTCTCTCTCTCTCTCTCTCTCTCACACACACACACACACACACACACACACACACACACACACCTCAGAACCAGAAAATGTGTGCATATTTTAGAGGAGATGCTTGAATCCCTGAGCCACTTCCAGTCATTTCTCTCCATCTTCTTTAAGGGTGAAAATAGGCATTAACTCACTGGTCCCCAACATGGTGCCCTTCAGTGCCCTCATTTGCCCTTCCTTGTAAAGGCTGGATAGATACCATTGGCCAATAACAAAATGCATAGTTCAAGCCTTTTGTTGCCTTTAATTTCACAGAGCATTGGAAGTGACATTAAAATATAAATTTTTAGTTATGCTTTATGCATTGTGGATGTGTAACTCTTTTATTGTGAGCTTTTAAAATGATAGACTGCAAGGGAAATGTCAGCGTAAAATCCCCTGTAGCACTCTGCTCTCTTGCTTATTGCAATCCTGCATTTATTTTCTGATAACTACCACGATGAGCTTCGGTGTGATTTATGCCCTTATTAACTCTGCACAAGACTGTTGCTTTTATTTGGTCACCTCTTGGCCAGCTGCCTCGGCCAAACTATCCCCACCCAGACAAAGGTGCTATTTTCCACTCATCGTGCATTTCGCACTTCTGCACTGTGCATTACCTTCAATGTTGTTGTGTGTTGTTATTTAAAAAGCAAAAAATAGGGGGTTATTAAGAAGCTGATCTCCAACCCTATGAGACTAAAGTTAGTCTGCAGGTAGCAGTGTAAGCAATATCTATGCACACACAGAAACAAACAAAAATAATCATGTATTGGCCATTTTCAGGGGAAGAGACTTTTACTGATATCTTCTCACTCCCAAACTGCTAGTTGGCATAACTATCCACAGCTGCCTGAAGGACACATGTGGACCTCCAGATGTGGCCTTTCTGCAATTCCCATCATCCCTGATTGTCAGATGCTGGTGGTGGTTGCTCGTGAGTAACCAGGCAGGACTCCGACCTGTCTTTTATTTGGTACAGTGCAGAGACACAAAGTTCATGTCCGTCTTAGTCACTTGCAGAATCCGGGAGTGGCCCCTTCCGGTTTCTCCCCCAACATAAGAACTTCAGCACCCCACGTCCCCTCCTTCCCTCCTTAGGTTTCACCCCTCTGAGCAGGCTGGGCGATGGAAGGGCCATGCCTCCCTCCTGGCCAGCCTGGCTAGGTAGGGCGCTGGGGCTCTCCACAGCATCCTAGAGCCCTTTTCCCACTGGACTGGTCCCTTCCCTCTCTCCTTCACTGGAGGTGTGGCTTTCCCCACCGCTGGAGAAGGAACTGCTCCTCAGGATTTGTGGAGGCACTCTGTATCCCAACGGCCCTGCCTCCCTCCCTTGTTCCGATGGCAGTCCCCTGACACTGATCATTGGGAATGATTAGAACTGGAGTCCAGCAACATCTGGAGGGCCACCACTTCCTGGCTCTCAATTAATAACCTAGGAAGCTGCCTTATACTGAGTCAGACCATTGGTCCATCTAGCTCCATATTCTCTGCACTGGCTGGCAGCAACCCTCCAGGGTTTCATGCAGAGGACCTTTTTTGTTCCACCTAGAGATGCCAGGGACTGAACCTGAGACCTTCTGTAAGCAAAGCAGATGTTCTGCCCTTGAGCTACAGTCCTCTTCCTCAAAGTCTTCATCTCTACCGTTTTTATCGTGTTTGCAAGCTATCCCTGCAAGATAGATCATTATAGGTCCGCTATTAGAAGACCAAGACCAGCATGACTGTGCAGCTGTCAAGGCCTATGCCAGCTCCTGGAACACCCAGGCCTGGTTTCTGATTTGATCCCGGAATGTCCCACTTTGCCTTAGGATGTCCCTATTTTCACTGGAGAAATGTTGGAGGGTATGGAGTTATCTGACCCCCGAGCCATCTGAAGGCAATCCTGTACAGTGGTACCTCTGGTTCCGGAGGCCCATTCGCAACATGAAAAGAGTGCAACCAGCAGCAGTGCGTCTGCGCACATGCAAGTTGCAATTTGGCGCTTCTGTGCATGCGCATGACATCATTTTGCGCTTCTGCGCATGCGCGAGTGGCAAAACCTGGAAGTAACCCTTTCTGGTACTTCCAGGTCGCCGCGGGACGTAACCTGAAAGAACGTAACATGAAGCAAACGTAACATGAGGTATGGCTATATAGGTAAGTTTTTAAGAATGTTTAATGTTTTATTATGTTTTTATATATGTTGGAAGCTGCCCAGAGTGGCTGGGGCAACCCAGTAAGATGTGTGGAGTATAAATTGTAAGATTATCATTATGTGGAACGGGACATCCCTATTTTCACTGGAGAAATGTTGGAGGGTGTGCAATACACCACAAAATCAACTACTGTAAAAAAACAGTTTCATAATAACAGCAATAAAACAAGAATATAATACAAAATGTAAAAGCATACAAAAAGCATTTCAGTGCTATACGTGTAGCAACGTTACACCTCCTGGCAGTAGGAAAAAGAACAAGGGAGTCTGAACAGCTTCACCTTTGTTCTTGTTCCAGCTGCTACCACTATGTCCATTTGCAGGCCCAGGTGAAATGCACCTCAGTCCACTATCCCCCCAGAGAATTAGGGACAATGAAGACTGATTTGAATTGAAACAGGCCACAACTTTACTGAATACAGATGAAAGAGGTTTGGCTTAGGCAAAGGGCAATAGAATATTTCTGGCCGGCCTGCCAGAAGTGACGCCATAGGTCAATCCGTGCAGAGATTCCTAAGCCTTCTATCAAATAGTGTCTCCCGCAAGGACCGCCGTCTGGGGGGGTGCTATCGGCCCTGGCCCCTGAATGGGCAGAAGGACATGGCAACTCCCCCTGGATCCTTTAATGGGATACCCCAGCATTTGGAGGGGCAAGTAGAGACTACAACCTCACTTTTGTTCTTGTTCTCGCCGCAGCCACTATCTCCACTTACAAAATAGCCAAAACTCAAGTTAGTCTGATCTAGGTCTTCGTTTCCCCTAAAGGACCACTTCCCCTTTGGCATCAGCGTTCAGCTTTCATCCCATAACATTACTCACTTTGATGTTGTTTCAGTGCCGGACCCTTTTATGAAAAGGAAGAAAAGAAAATTACTGATTCATATGCACACACAATGATGCTTTACATTCCATCTGTAAATGTAATCTGTGAAAGCAATCATTCAATTAACCCATATCTCTCACCAGGGATGGATGCTAATTATACAAAATTATAATTATTCAAAAAAAACCCATGGCCATACCTATAAGTTACCCAATATTGATTCATTTCCATATTTAGATCAATTCTAGAATAGCACATATTTTAATACTAAACAGCATCACCAACTATAATAAATTTAGTCCAAGATTATAAAACACAATCATTAACCAGCCAAAGGAAAATCTTTTATTAAAATTCCCCAGACTTTTTAACTGGATTTGTTTTGTCTCTGGTGATCTGTTTATGCTGCTTTGCATTTGTTTGATCTCTTCTTTTATGTCACTCTTTTAAAAGCTGAGATACTTGGAAGGTTCTATATTATTTTTCCTGCCATTTTGATTCCTTGTAAGCTGCATTTAGAACTAGTTGAAGGGTGGGATAGTGATCCCTAAAATAAGCAAAATAAATAAACATTGTGGCTGTTGCTAATATTTCCACATACTCCATTTTTTTAAGTTAAAAAGAGGGTACTTATCAGGTCATCTAAAACATCATGATCATCAACAGTTTATTTGTAGATCCTGACTTCTGCCCCAGATACAACAGCAGAGTCTCTTACTTGTGAGTAAGAGGCTTATATTAAGGCAAAGAGAGATACAGGTGCAGCAACCAGCAAGAAATACCGTAATTTTTGCTCTATAAGACTCACTTTTTCCCTCCTAAAAAGTAAGGGGAAATGTGTGTGCGTCTTATGGAGCGAATGCAGGCTGTGCAGCTATCCCAGAAGCCAGAACAGCAAGAGGGATCGCTGCTTTCGCTGCGCAGCTTCTGGGATTCAGAATATTTTTTTTCTTGTTTTCCTCCTCCAAAAACTAGGTACGTCTTATGGTCTGGTGCGTCTTATAGAGCGAAAAATACGGCAACTCCTTCCCAGAGCTCCTACGCAGGAGGAGGAGGAGGAGAAGGAGAAGGAGAAGGAGAAGGAGGAGAAGAAGGAGGAGAAGGAGAAGGAGGAGGAGAAGGAGGAGAAGGAGAAGGAGGAGAAGAAGGAGGAGAAGGAGAAGGAGAAGGAGAAGGAGAAGAAGAAGAAGAAGAAGAAGTAGAAGAAGAAGTAGAAGTAGAAGTAGAAGTAGAAGTAGAAGTAGAAGTAGAAGAAGAAGAAGAAGTAGAAGAAGAAGAAGAAGTAGAAGTAGAAGTAGAAGTAGAAGAAGAAGAAGAAGAAGAAGTAGAAGAAGAAGTAGAAGAAGAAGTAGAAGAAGTAGAAGAAGTAGTAGTAGTAGTAGTAGTAGTAGTAGTAGTAGTGATGCCGGCTAACCCTAGCATTGTCCCCATCCTCTTCCCAGCAGAGTTTGGAGGAGGAGGAAGCTGATAGCCAGGCCCGCTACCTGAACTGTAAGAAGGCAAGCAGACTGAGGTTGGTGGGGCAGTGCCCCATTAACCCTAATGGGCAAGTCTCCACTGCGTATGTGCATGACAGCTCCCATGACGTTCTTTGAGAGCAGAACCCTGAGAATTCTTAATCTGCCACTAGCATGGAAGGTAGAGCATACGCCAAGAAGTTCCTAGCACACTTCTGTCAAACAAAACAAGACATTGTCAGATCAACTCAGCATTTGAGAAAGCTCAATATCTGCCTTAACAGCTAGATCTTTGAGACTTTACATCAACCAAGTTAAACATGAGTCACTTGCAGCTGATTGAAGATGATCATTCCAGAGTTTTGCTGTCTTAACTGTGCTGTTTTGACATACTAGTTCAGAACCTGTCACTTTAATTATAAGAATGGTTGCTGATACAGGAAACCAACAAAAAGAGTCTCACACCACTAAAAAATAGTGCTTTTAATTAGATAAACACGGCATCAAGTAACGATTGCAGCAGAAGAGTGTTTGTGATGAGTCCATGTGTACATATTCAGGCAGTAGCTTACTTATGTAGAACAGAGATCACAGATCAAAATCCACATACACCCTTTCATATTATCTGTCTTCATTTATTATGGGGGGGTTATCTCACCATTCCACTCCTTATTGATTTTATCTTCACAATATCCCTGTGAAGCAGATTAGACTTAGAGTCAGGGAATGGTTCAAGGTTACTCTGAGCTTCAATGTGAATTTGATCCTAGATCTGCCCAATCCTGGTGCCCTTCCCCAACTTGGTGCTCTCCAGGTGTTTTTGGACTACAACAGGTGTGAGGAACCTTTGGCCCTCCAGATGTTGCTTAACCGTAACTCCCATCAACCCTGACCATTGGCTACGCTTGCAGGGGCTGTCCATACCTGGACTGCAATAAAGCCTGGCCAACACCAATGGACAAGCAAAATTGGGTAAAGATGCTCAGGATGCAATTCAGCATTCCAAGTTCCAACCTGGTTTCAGGGATTGGGGTGGCATATGCAAATGAATACGGGACTCCTGCACTTTTAGCCATTGTACAAAAGAGGAAGATTCAAGAAATGTAGTTTGTCATGCAACAAGTTTGTCATGCTTGCTGAAACTCCCTCATCTGTGCAACTATTAAAGGTGCAGAATTTCCATAATCTCTTGTCTCTGAGCACCCTGTAAGAGGGGGGAGATAAAATACAAAATACAAGGCAGTGCAATATCTCCCTCACTCACCCTTGAAACAAAAATGTACGCTGGTGGTGTTTAGTGAACTCAACAAAAAGCTGGGAGCTATTCCACCCCCTCAATAAAGTCAAAGACTAGTACCTTAGAATTGGGCACCCTGGATAATTGAGTTGCAGCATTCTGAGTATTAGGAAAGAAGCCCTCACACAGAGAACTTCAGAGAGATTTTTGCCACTGTCCCACCATAGCCATCCATGGCTACCAGCCATGATGACTATGCAGGGCCATCTTACCCATAGGTGCTAGAGGTGCAGGGCACCCAGGCGCCGGACTCTCAGGGGCGCCAGGCCAAGAGTCTGGGGTCTGAGAATTGAGTCTGGGGAAGAGCCCGCCCGTCGGTCGGAGCACCGTGGTGGGCTCTTCTGTAGCAGGCAGCTCTGCACTGTGAGCTCAGGAGCAACCGAGCCAGCGAGATGTTGAGATGGCCAGCTGGCTCCACCTCCTGCGCACCTGGGACTGGGCAACCGGGTGGTGTGCTGGGCGGATCTTTGCACCCCAGTGCCGCATATGCTTAAGACAGTCCTGTCTTAATGGCAAAGGCATCCGGTTGCTGGAAACTGCAGGAGGGGCAAGTGCTCTTATGCTCAGGTCCTGCTTGTGGGGTTCCCATTGGCATCTGGTTGGCCACTGTGAGAATAGGATGCTGGACTAAATGGTCCTTTAGAATGACCCATCAGGCTCTTCTTGTGCTCTTAGGTTCTTACGCCATCAAGGCCCAACTCCAATGCATACGAGCTCAACTCAGGTGAGGCTTTTCAAACTGGCAGAGTTCATAGAACTCATAGACACCCCATCACTCTGCATTTCAAAGACACACCCCAGGTGTACCCCATATCCAAGGGTGCCAGGAAACAGCTTAAAAAGGAGGCCCCAATGCAGGTGCAAAACCTGACTTGAAGATCAAGCAACTACATTGAGGCATTTTTTAGTTTTAGGACCAGGAACAAGTGACCTCTGCCAAACACTGTGCTTTAAAAATCTCCTCCATCCCTGTGCACTAAAAAGACAACAATGAAAATATCCCAAACTTTGCTAAGTAGTTTGCAACACCAGGCACATTTTCTCCCAGTCCCATTCACCATGATGAGAAATTGTAGCTCCCATGGGTCTCTGGACACATTATTATACTGTCTAATTCCTTTTGAAGAAAAACCTAATTAACTGTGCATATCTATGCCCACCCTGCCAACTCAGTCGTTTTATAATTTCTGAACAACAGAGTAGAAACAACCGATGTGTTATTACTTGGAAATTCCCCACAATAATTAGTATATGCAGGGATCAAAGCAAGGAGCATATCAGACTCTAACTTATTACCATAGTCAATTACAGAGATGCTATCTACATGTCTTGAACGTTGTCTAAAATTAATTGTCTTATTAACCTTGACCATCTCAACATTGCTCCTTCGCGAAGGTCACTCATGCAAAAAATGAGCACAAAGCTCCTACATTAAAAAGAAACCTCATTTCAGTCAGTTGGTGATTTCACAGATGATGCCCAAATTGAGATTTGACTTTTCTGTGTTTCAAATATGACATAACAAAAATCTGCATTTCCTATGTTTGCGTTGCACAGCAGGTGTGCTGCTTCAAGTTAGGGGGAGGAACCAAGATTTACAGCAAGAATATTAAATTGCCAAAATGATAGAGCTTTATTGTAAGGAAATTAATTGGCCAACTTTTTGTATATCTCACAATATAAAAAAGAGCAGGCTCAACTTCTAATAAATTTGCCACTGGAACCTGTTGGATTTTTATTTTTTACTGTTCTTTGGACTATCTCTTTTAGTGTAATAACTCAACTGACTATTGAGAATGGGGCACTGGCTCCTAGGGGCTGAGCCCTTTTAGACCCCCTATATTTTTGGGGTAGGAGCACACACACAATGTCCCAGAAGCATGGAGCTGAAGCATGGAGCTGAGCACAGTGTGCCCCCAGTGGCTGGCTCCTTCTCCTCCTCCTCCTGCCATGGAGGGGAAGGAGGGTCGAAGCGGTAGCAAATATCAATACCCATACGTGTGCTTTCAGGATTCCCACATAAAAAGCACTACAGGTGCATTTTGGTACATGCATAAAGCTCGTTCCCACAGCCACCAAATTTGCAGCCAGCGGAGCCAAGGTTGATATGCCCGACACTTTGGAGTCAGGCTAGTTGGTGCAACCCCACAACCCCCACATGTGTACTTTCAGTGCATGTGGGGGTTCGTGTCAAGCCCCAATGGCTTCTAAAGATTCCTAGGTTACTAGGTTTATTGAAGGTACAATGAGATTAAGGGCCACTATTTCAACGATAATCTTGGCCATTTGATTGCCCTTTTTACCCACTGCTGTCGTTTTTATTTGTATATATTTTATTTGTATATATTGCTTGTTTTATGTTGCTATGGCCGTTGGCTAATGTGAATAAAGTTTATCTTATCTATCTATCTTCCTTAACATGCTTTAAATAAGTTTTTTGTAGCCATCGTAGTGAAACCGTGGTCGGGTGTCACACACAAAGTTTTTCCAAGAAGCAACGTAAATATTTGAACCAAGAGTGCATGCAGACCTTTGCCATTTTAGCAGTACACATTGTGGGAATACAGTCATACTTCGGTTCTGGACCACCTTGCAACTCGAATATTTTGGCTCCTAAACGCCGCAAACCCAGAAGTGATTGTTCCGGTTTCCGAACGTTCTTGGAAGTCAAATGGACTTCTGGAACGGATTCCGTTCCAGAACCAAGGTACAGCTGTATGTACCATATTCTAGCCCATGTCGATTTCTAGAGAAGTCTCTTTTCTGATATGAATGGAGATCAGATCTGCATGGTACTAACTGGCTGGCCTGTATGCAGTGTCAGATTTACATATAAGCTAAACAAGCTATAGCTTAGGACCCCACTCTCTTGGAGGCCCCAAAAAAATTTAAAGGAAAAAAACTGGATGTACATATCCAAAATATAAGGGAAAAAAACCCAATAAAATAAAACCTGCATACAGCAACAGTATTTTGTGTTATGTAGGCTCCTATTTGTTATGTGAAAATGGCTTGAGATACCTATTAGGTCCATAAATGACCATATAGCATATATTCAACACAAAAAAACAGCAGCAATTTGTTGTTGACGAAGGACAGCTGGACATATAAAGGGCCCCATTACCTTCAGTAGCTGAGGGCCTCATCAAACCTAAATCCGGCCCTGCCTGTATGGTAACTGCAAAGTCACCTCCTCAATTCTCTGAGCAGGGCTGTGTGAGATGGTGGCAGATTGGCACTTGCATGAGTACTGAGGCTGCTCCCTACTTCACTGCGCAGTTTTTGAAGTATGAAAAAGGCATTAAATTAAACATCAAAGGAAGCAAAGAAAGGTTTGAGCATATGAATTCAAAGAACTTGGAAACCTGCCACTTGATGCGGAGAATTCTGGGCTGATGTTTCCCAATAGGTGGCTGTTAAGCTTTTTGCTTGAAGAACCTCCACCACCCTCAAGGTAATTGATTCCATTATCCTAGTCTCCACTTCCGTAAGTGATAAGAAGTCCAGGACTAATGCTAAACAGCACTTACTTCCTTTGGGTGAGAGAACACGGAAGGCTTATAGCATCTATAGACAGTAAATAAACCTAATATTACAGGAAGAGAGTTTTGGAAGCAAAGAGGCACTCCTACAGCAAGTAGAACATGCCTATAACAAGTCGCACACCTGCCAGCTCTCCATCAAATTTCTGAAGAGCAATTTGAGCATCTCCATCACCCCAGGCTTTTCAACTAAGTCCCGCTAGAAACTCGCATATCTTCTCTCCCAATTCAAATGGCAAATGTAAGTCCAAACCCTCTTTTTGAACTCTTCGACTAGCTAAAGGGTGTTACCTTCCAAAAGCAGGAGAGAGCGATACACCAGCCATCAGTGTACTGATTATTTTGTTAGATCCTGAGCAACCCATCAAGAAAAAACAGCTACCGGTAATCATTTCTGTCCATTAGCAAGTGGATGGTCAGGCATCACCCACAACACCACAGTACATTTGTTAGTCTTTAAAGTGCTACAGCATTCTGTTGCTATCATTTCCAAGATCTTTAAGTGACGTGTCACAAACTTTGGAATTATTTAGCTGCAACTAAGCCTATTTTAAGTTCTCTTTTAAGTTCTCTTTTAAGTTCTCTTGATGTCAATGGGACTTGAAGCCTGATCCTATGCATGTTTCTTCAGAAAAAAATATTTCAGCAGGACGCTCTGCCAATTTTGACTGGGTTGTGCCCTTATTTGGCTGGTGAAACTACCATATTTCTGCGGGAAATAACAGAAAGGCTATTTATAGAAATGATGTACATAGTTGGAATAAATAAAGCCCCGGAAATGAACCCAGTTATACACACATTCAGCACTCTAGAAAGCGGCATGTGCTTAATTCCAGCACACGCACGCATTCCTGTAAATGGTTTAAATATACTCATTAAACCATTTGCAGTCAAACACGTGCCCATTAATATACAACCCGTGCTGTCGTAGTATAGCTTTCCAATTACAAATGTTTAAGAAACCGTTCCTAATGCAATTTAGAAGTGTGGGTACAAAAGGCCCATTTGTGCAATGAGAAAAAAAGAAACATAAAAACTTTGGGGACTTTGTAGTTATTTGATTTTTGCGAATTATAATGGAAATCAATGTGGCCCAGCTGTAAGCTGATAGGTCAGGTCCACCCATGCAACAGACTGGATCTGTGTAACAGCAACAGCGGTTGTCACCCCTTCCACGTAATGCAAGGAAGTATTTGAAGTCAATTCTCTTTGTGTGGCGTATTCCTGGCAATTTATTGTTTTGTTTAATTTTTAAATGTATACCCCCATTGTTTATGTTGAAACAATCCCACTGTAGTTATCAATCAGAAGTATAAAAACTGCATAAACAACACAGACCCTAAAAATAGAACAGCTAAAATGAAAACCAACATCATCATAAAAAAGCATGAAGTGGGCACTATAAAAATCCAGACAACCCACAAAATGGAACCAACAGCAGCCATCATAAGAAAAGCCCTGGTGAATCAGGCCAAAGGCCCATCTACTCCAGCATCCTACTTTCACAGTGGTCAACCAGATGTCACCAGCAGGACCTGAAAGCACCAGCACGCTCAACTCCCACCAACCGGAATTCGGAGCGTATCTAATCCTGGAGATCATATACAACCATCCGTCATGACCAGCAGCCATTGTGAAAAAGTCAAGTTTTATTGGGTTGCCTGCAGTTGTATAAAGTCTAGGCCTGGCCTGCCTTCTTCAGAAGGCATTTCACAACACTGGTGCCACAACTGAAAAGGCCCTTCTCCTAGTGCATGTCCAATAACCCTCATTAGGTGGAGGTGCCCACATCAAGGCATCAGATTATGACTGGAGAACGTGGGGTAGTATATACCAACGAATCATCTTGTCCCCTCCACTGGCACTCTCTGCAGCAGAATTTCTCAATTCTCTTGCTTTTCTGCCTGCCCAGTTCTCAGTCCCATGCCAACCCATCCATCCCCAGAATCCCTGTCACTGTGGTGCCATTTTGCTTGCACTGCAAGAGAAGAATTCGACTGCAAGTTCCCTCTTGACCCTTTGCTGCAGAACTCGCTGGTTCTATGAGCAATTAGCCAGTCTTCTTTTATCTTGCTTCTTTCAAGCCTCTCCTTTCCCTATGCCTTTATTATGCTCTTAAGTCAGATACAAGCCTTTCAAGTAAAGATCACCTCCCGCCAAGCTACTCTGTTCCCTGCTGCAGTTTATTTTTCTATTGACTTCAAGGGGGATGGAAAGAGGGGAAAGTGCAGCAGGCTATCAAGCCTTTTCACTTCTGCATTGACTGTAGATAAATAAATAAAAAATCCCTTAAAGCTCATCAGCAAGGGGTGGCTGTTTCAAAGGAGCTCATTGATAGGCATTCAGCATTCCTACCTGTAGCCACAGGCACAGCTTTATTTCGGAATCCCCTCTAACCCCTTTTTTCTAATATTAGACAAATGTCACATTCAGTCTTTCAGCATCCTGTGCCAACAGATCTAAGTTATGCTATAGAAAGAAATATTTTTAATTTCATTAATGTTGTTGTTTAGTTGTTTAGTCATTTCTGCCTCTTCGTGACCCCATGGACCAGAGCACACGAGGCACTCCTGTCTTCCACTGCCTCCCGCAGTTTAGTCAAACTCATGCTGGTAGCTTCGAGAACACTGTCCAACCATCTCATCCTCTGTCGTCCCCTTCTCCCTGTGCCCTCCATCTTTCCCAACATCAGGGTCTTTCCCAGGGAGTCTTCTCTTCTCATGAGGTAGCCAAAGTATTGGAGCCTCAGCTTCACAATCTGTCCTTCCAGTGAGCACTCAGGGCTGATTTCCTTAAGAATGGATAGGTTTGATCTTTTTGCAGTCCATGGGACTCTCAAGAGTCTCCTCCAGCACCATAATTCAAAAGCATTAATGTTAGCATTTTATTAAAAGGGGGGCTGGTCCCGGTGGTGTATCACAAAATGTGCAAAAAGCAAAGCATGGAAATAATAGGCTATCAGACCTTTAAAATAGTCCTCCCAGGTGAGTTCCAAAAGTTCCCTCTTTCCCCAGCATGTACAGTAGGTAACATAGTATTGCTTTTAAAAACAAAATGAACTCCTCAACTGTAACTAGAATAAAACACTCAAAAACCAGATCTCAACATACTTTAATGCCCCCCCCTTAATATATAATGGGCATAAATATTTCAAGTAAGAGTGATTGTAAAACAAGCACCTGGTTTCTGCTTTACAACAATCGCAAGGTACCAGAACAATGGTTGGAAGCTGATCCCTGTGTGCTATTCAGGTTTCACACTAAGGTACTATGAGACCTGATTTCTGAATGCAGTCATATAAAAGAACATTTCCCTCCTTGTAACTGCATCATTCCCTGACTCGTGGTTAGCTATACAACCCTGATACAGAATCACGTGTGGATGGAAGCAAACACCTGAGTGCAGAAAATTAAGTACTGAATGAACTCAGTTTTAAGGCTCAACATTTAATACTGTACATGTTCGTTGTTAGTTAGTTGGCATCCATTTGACTTGAGAGACAATAATGTAACATCGGGGGTAAAGTCAAACAGTTGGGAGCTGCCCAGAGTGGCTGGGTATAAATAATAAATTATTGTTGTTGTTGTTGTTGTTGTTATTGTTATGATGATGATACTCGCTGTGGCTGTAGAAGCCAATACAAGAGAGACATGTTTTACTGCAACTGGGGCAGATGAAGATGTCCAGTTTCAGTGTTACAGATGCACCATGGCATTTCTTATCTCTGTGGATGTTTTAAAGAAAGTGGCAGCCATTGCTCAAAATACATTGGGTATTATTATCAGTGCTTTTTTTCTGGGGTGACGCAGGGGTACGCATACCCCTAAACATTTTGTGAATCTTTGTACTTTTGTCCATTTACTGTATTTGAACTATAAAATGGTGATTTTCTTGAGTCAAAATGAGAGTGCCCCTAAACATTTTTTTAGAAAAAAGCACTTATTATTATTATTATTATTATTATTATTATTTATTACCCACTTTTCACCAGCAGGTCCTGGGGCTACTACAACAATATAAAATTCAGAATTGAAAACACTTAAAACAAAACACTCCCACAGGACATAGGATGGAATAGGAATAATAACTGGTTTTCAGGCTCCAGTATGAGAACTGCCCCTCCCCTTGTTCTTCCGTGGGGCATTTAGACAAATCTCAGAGCCCCATGTGGGTAATTCTGAATTCCCAGCATGGCTCTAGGCTTCCACTTCTGAGCAGCCGTTCAGAAGGAAATTTCAACAGCAGTTTGTTTGTTGCTGTGCTGTGGACCGGATCCTTGCTGTTCCAAGAAACATGTTAGATGTCCTACATGCCCACGCCACACATAGCTTTCTGGACTGTGTCCATCATCACTTCCTGTTCTACATCTTGCATCACAATGACATCCTGATCTGCTATACCAGATTTTGAAATCTGACTCAATCCACTTTACCTCCTGCTTCAAATTATGTTCCGCATCTCACTTCCTAATAAGATACAAGTCCCCCAGCAGAGCATGAAACATTCATGCTGTTGGATTTATAATTATATTATTAGCCTCATTTGTGTCTTATTTTAAACAACTTCAGTGTTGAGCGAGTGAGTGTGTGGTTTTTGTTTTTTGTTTCATCACCCAAACAGACCCTATTTTATTTGCAACGTATCTATTTTCAAGTTGTCATTCTCTGCTTCCAAGAAGGCTGTATGATCTACTATTAATATTGTGGCTTTGAATGTCAAAATGCAGTCTGACGGAGGGATCTGAATGACTCTTCAGCCTAGCTTCCCTGAGCCATCTGTCTAGCTGTTATGTGACAAAAAATGCAAGCCATGTGGCCGGCATGTGCTAAGAGGAAAATAAAATTGTCTTACAAACACTGAGTGACCCGGCCTCTGTGGGCTGGTGCCACTCTCTCTGTCTCTGTCTGTCTCTCCTCTGTTATGGATCCCCCAGAATGTCAATTGTCCATGAGGAAGCCTATAAGGTATAGGTGGAAACACTAATCCAAGAGCTACAGTTAATATCGAGCCTACATTTCTCCACTCTTTCTAAAATAAATAAAGGGGCAGGTGGCAGACAGTGCCAGGAAATATATTCATGAAGGTTGGCATGCCAGTTCTTGGGAAGGAATGTAAGCCTTTACAATACCTCCTTTGCCATACATTACTAAGGAGGGGGAGATCCGTCTAATTCTAGTCTGTGACTAGCTTGCTCATTCATAAGTCTGCTTCATACCATTTCAATAATTATCTGTGATTTTTTAAATAAAAAAGTATGAAAACTCATATTTAAATGTATGTTTTATCACATAGATAAATACATAATCTCATTTCTATATTTATTTTACCCTGAACTATGGGTGTCTACACATACGGTATGTTTTTTAAGCAAAAAACAGTGTTAACAGAATTCAAAGAAGCTTTAAACCCCATGTATAAATATGTTCCAATCCATATCTTGGTCTGAAAGGTAAAAATTAGATCAATTAGATGGAACAAAACTATCCTCCTTTCATTTGCATTATATGCAATGTAACACATTGCTTGGTCCCAAACATTTACCCCTCTGAGGCTGAAGCCATGCCAGCTGAGAGTGATTTCAAGCCAACATACTTTGAATTTCTTCTGATGAATGAGAGACGTGCTTCTGCTCCCTAAAGTAATATTTTTGTGTACAGTACAGTCATATGTTCCACGTTTCGTTCCCTGTCACATCTATGAGTCTCTGTGTAATCACAGATTTTCCAGTTTACCCAGCATTATAAACACTGGAAATATGCACACTCTTTGGTATTGGGGAAATGAATGTATGATATTGCTGTTGCAAAATCGTCAAGACATGGTTATTATCCTGCTAAGTGCAGAAGGGGCTTAAAACCCAAAGCAGACATGGCCAAGTTGCTAGTAGAGCTCAGAGGTAGAGCACCTGCTCTGCATACAAAGGCCCCAGGTTGAGTTGCTAGCACCTCCTGGTATGGCTAAGAAGCACTGCAGTCTGGAAGCTTGGAGAGGCAGTGCTAGTCACTGTAGAGTGAGGAACAGGAACCATCTGGTGGGTTGAAGGAGCTGGATATGATTAGCCTGGAAAAGAGGAGACTGAGAGGTGATATGGTAGCCATCTTCAAATATCGCAAGGGCTGCCAACTAAAGAAGAGCGGCAAAAGAAATTGGTGAACTATGCTGAGCTGGCGAGATTAATCAGGAAAATTTGGAACCAGCAAGGCCAGACTTTCCTAAAGGAATGGAAGAAGTTTTCCATACATTTGAAAAGCAACTATAATCAATTGACATCACTTGTAGGGTTAAAAGAAGTTTTGTAAGGAGTAATATATAAACTATTGTGAAAAGAATTAAGGTTAGGTATTAAGATTTGAATTTATAGTAACAAAATGCATAACTAGAAAAGATTTTAG
The DNA here is from genome assembly GCF_964234715.1 of Podarcis melisellensis. NCBI lineage: Eukaryota > Metazoa > Chordata > Lepidosauria > Squamata > Lacertidae > Podarcis > Podarcis melisellensis. Next base: position 19,849,876 of record NC_138538.1, read on the forward strand.
AAAACCATTAGTTGAGGTTGAAGGAAGTCTTAGGCTGTGATAGCCAAAGATTTTGAAATGATGTTTAAAAGAATGTTATGCTGGAAAATATGTGTAAAAACCAATAAAAAATATTATATATAAAAAACCACAAATATCGCAAAGGCTGTCACATGGAAGAGGGAACAAGCTTGTTCTGGAGGGTAGGAGTTCAAGTTACAAGAAAGGCATTTCCGACTAAATATCCTGAAGAACTTTCTGACGGTAAGAGCTGTTCAACAGTGGAACGGTCTCCCTTGGGAGGTGGTAGATTCTCCTTCCTTGGAGGTGTTTAAGCAGAGGTTGGCTGGCCATCTGTCATGGGTGCTTTAGTTGAGATTCCTGCATTGCAGAGGGTTGGACTAGATGACCCCTGGGGTCCCTTCCAACTCTACAGTTTGATGGTTACTCATCTCCCTCTCCCCCTCAGGCCACCTTGACAGATGGACAGGACCTCTGGGGGAATGAGAAAGAATGGTTTGTGGAGATCAGCTCAGGAAAGCCCCTACCATAGCACAGAACGCTGGGGACACAAGAGGTTAATTCCTGGGTGCATGAGAGAGACTGGGTGGAAGACATATGGGTTGGAAAAGAAAAAGGAGGAGGAATGGGTAGATGGCACAGTAAAGAAAGTGGAATGAGCCTGCCCACTTCTGGTTCTAGCCCCATCTGCTTTGGGTTTCAGGCTCTGGCTTGCAGCCCCTGAGAGACGACTCCCAAAGGAATGTGGTCCTTGTCATTAAAAATGTTATGCCTCCCAGCCATACACAAAGTTTTCATAAGCAGAGATTGCCACGGGTAGCTTTCCACAGCATGAAGCCAAGTGTCATCTCCTGCTAATTTCTCCAGATCAATCTACTCCAAGAGGGACAACCATGACAACTGGCTGAAGAATCTCTACATCTCATTGGCAATGGTGCTGCTGCTCAGGAGCTTTCCGCAAATCCCAGTTTTGTGGGAGATCAAGTTGTTGTTAATTAATGTGGCACTATCAATGAGAGCTAGAGCTTATGGCAGCTGCAATCCTAAACATCTGGCGGGCACCAGGTCAAGGAAGACTGAACCAGAGTATCCTATTATCTAGGGTAATTTCACACAACTGCTCGTGGGGAAGTACGGTAGTTATCAAAGCCCCCTGCGGAATCAACCTAGTTTTACATTGTCGGTAGCAATGACGTCTTTGCAAAACTGGCCACAGATAGGTTTCCCAGCTGTCTTCATTAAAGGCCTGTCTTCAGTCACACTCCTATTTCACACTTCACTTTATTTATTATATCAGTGTGATGGGTATGCAGTTGCGTCAGAAGACAAGGGTGAAAAGAATAACTGGTTCTTTGCAATTGTAAACCAACCAGGATTCAAAATGAGAAATGAAACTTCAATAGGTTTGCATCGTCTCAGGCAATCTATGAATGACCATACATATTTTTCTTTTATCTTTTACAGTAATTTTAAAGGTGTCTCAATTATGTTAGTAACTCTTGCCTTTCCTTTTTTTACTACTCTGAATTCCACAGGGTTCTGAGTTATAGCTCCGATATCGCTGGAGGGAAAGGAAATGGCATGCAGCTAATAATAACTTTGGATCATGGGAAAACATTTTTATGATCAAGGGCTACTCTGCATAACCATCTACCATCTGGGATGAAGGAATAACATTTCCAATACTCTGTGACCCAGACTTGGAGTCTTTTCAAAGATCATATATAGTCCATGGCAGTGTTCCATTTTGGTGACTTCATTGGTCTTTGCTGATAAGACATTCACTGAGGCTGTAGTCCTATACGCATTTGCCTGGGAGTAAACCCCACTGAACTGAGTTTATAGTGCATTGCTGCGTCTTGTTTTCATGGTTACCTATCCTATACTCCATGTGATTCTGGGTTTACAGGAAAGGACAGTTCTTCAATCATTAGGGGACCTTGGCGTATTAGTTTGTTTGTTTTTCACTACAAGAGAAATAACTGGAATTCTGCTCTCAGATTAATAGGTTGAATGGGGTGCATGACCAGAGGGATGCAAATGTCCTGCATATGGGTTTCTGAATTTTCAGGTGTAAGAGGTCCTTGCATATGAGTGATTGTGAGTGGTATTTAGTTACAGGTAGGTAGCCATGTTGGTCTGCCGTAGTTGAAACAAAATTTTAAAAAATTCCTTCCAGTAGCAGCACGCAAAAGCTCATACCAATAACAAATTTAGTTGGTCTCTAAGGTGCTACTGGAAGGAATTTTTTTATTGTGAGTGGTATGTATATTATGAGAGAGCAAACAATGTTAGTGTGAATGGTAGGTGTCAGGAACTGGCTGGATGAAGAGGAATAGTGGGAGGCACCAGCCTGGCAGCCCTCCAGGCCAGAGGAGCAAGGCTCAGAGCCAGGGGAGTTGTGGTGGGACACCGAGGAGAGGTGAGAGGGAGAAGATTGGGAGGAGGGATGCTGGATGTTGAAGAGGCAACAGGGTTTAGTGAGCAGGAAGATTCTGTGACAGGGAACAGCTCAGACTCCGTTGCTGAAACAGAGGAACGAGAGGTCAAGAAACAGCTGCTCCATGGTGGCAAGACCTACTGGGAAGTGTGGCTGAGTTGTATGTTGTTTCCTTAAATAAAGAGTTAAGTTCATTGGCAACAGAGTTCTGCTGCTTTTGTGCTGACCAGCATCTGACTCCAGTCCTGACAGTAGATGTAAATCATATATGGGGGTGTATGGGGGTGTGAAAGGTAGTGTGTCAATGGTGTGTATATGACAACGGGAATGAGGACAGTGGAGATAGATTTCAAAGCATAAAACAAAGATAAACTTTTAGATTTTCACAGGTCTACACTTGTGACACATATTTCTTTTCCCTAACAATATTCCTGCATTGAATGAAGTAAACCACATCTTGCCTTTCCATATTCTTTTAAGCATTAATATCAAATGGTTTTGTAACAGTTTTTCCCTATTCACTGTTCCCTTGGTTAAGAGAATTTCACAGACGAAATTCACAGGCTACTGGGCTAAATTTAAGACAGCATCTAAGTAAAGTGCCCTTCCCCTACCTGGTGGCCTCCAGATGTTTTGGACTACAACTCCCATCATTCCTACGGCTCCCACAGCTGCATTGGCTGAAGATGGTGGGAGTTGCCATCCAAGTCACTGGGAGGGCACCACGTTGAAGAAGGCTGCACTAGAGCCTTTGCATTTGGTCTTACAAGAGAGGTTTTTTCTCAATATGATATGAGAACAAAACTTGAGAACACAGTGCTAAAGAGGCACTTTGCCTTTTCAACTTTCCAATCAGATAGCATTATTCACCTCAGATGCTAATATCTGGATTGCAAGCTCAAAGAGTAATTTTTTAAAACTGGCTCGTTTGAAATAAGAATGGATATCAACGTGGATAACTCTTGAGTCCATTAGCTCTGGCATTCCTCCACACCCTCCTTCCAGTAATTCAATAATGCACAATTATTGGTATGAAAAGCCACCAGGAGGAATGGGTGGGACTCAAGTAAACAAGCACTAAGCACATAATGTAACAGCAAATTCCATGACTCTTGAAGACAGAAACATTGACCTCCTTCCCAACAAGACCTCAGTATGGTAACAAAATCATTCCACCACGTTGAGTAACAGTATGCTTACTGGAATTGAAAGAGTGTTAATACATTAAATGTAGCAACGGGAGATTCTGTCCAGAGTGCATCAGTGATATTCACAACAATGTGGTTCAAGGATGATGTTATGTACAATGCTTGGTGCTGAAGCCCAAAGTTTCAAGGTTTTTACCTTTCTCAAGGTGAGGTCTTCTGGGGAAGGAGTTACATCTCAGACTGATGATCCAGAAACGGGGGGGGGGGGTGTTCTGTTCTGTATGTCCCAGCCTAACCCAACTCCCTAGTTTAAACTTTTGAACAACACCCAATTTTCCTGCATGTTTCTCCAGTGTCAATGGCACAGTACAATAATGGAAACCATGGTTTACTGCTATGTGAATAAGGTACATAAAGTTTGGGACTCGTCCACTTCCCTTCCCATAGTCTCCTCTTTCATGCACACAAAAAGGCAATTGGAAGCATTTCAGTTCTAAACAAGCTTTCCATGATGTCTGAACTCAAAATGTATTGCTTGCTTAAACTATAATTAGGGAGAACAAGACAGTATCAAACTGTGGCTTGTTCTGAAACTGTATGTTAAACAAACCACAGTCCCCCATATTTGGGCATCACAAGGAACTGTGGTTCATTTAAAAGTGAAAGCTTCAGAGCTCTCCTTTGTGGGCACAAAAGTGGAGGGGAGGGGCATGAAAGCTCATGAGACCACGATTCAACACAGTTCATTCACATAAAGAAATGATATATCATGAGACATCTTCAGGTGCTCATTTGCCCATGTGATTAACTTCATGTGGAGGAGGAAGCAGAAATGAGTGTGCTGACCCTGTGCCTTCCTGCTCATGTAGTCTCCTATTGCATTTTAGAATCCTGACTGGGAACCAACTCTTGGAAGACAGAAGAGATGGGAGACAGTGGGAGTGGTGTGGTCATCTGCCCTTATATCTGAAACAGGCCAACATCTTTCTCACTCTTCCTGTGAAGGTAAATGACTGAGGTATATAGTAAGACAAGCATAACAGCTATGTTTTGAAATATATGAGGAGGTGCATAACAAACCCACTACAGAGTTCCATTCGCAGGAGATACTTGAAATCTTATTTAAAAGCAAAACAACAACTGGAAATGCCACTAGGCTGTGCCACTGTGCATTTCCGGGTTCTACTCCTTGGGCCTCACACACTCAGATGGTACAAATCTAGTGGGGAAATAAACAAATGGAAAAGAAGGAAACAGAAGTGTAGCAAGGCATGAATATGGGTAAATGTGGCTGTTTCAAGTCTTGAATTTGGTTATGATTGGATGGATTAAAGGATCGATCCCAAGGCCTTGTGGTAACAGGTAGGTAGCCATGTTGGTCTGCCATAGTCAAAGCAAAATAAAAGAATTCCTTCCAGTAGCACCTTAGAGACCAACTAAGTTTGTTACTGGTATGAGCTTTCGTATCTGAAGAAGTGTGCATGCACACGAATGTTCATACCAATAACAAACTTAGTTGGTCTCTAAGGTGCTACTGGAAGGAATTTTGTTATTTTGTTTTGCCTTCTGGTAAGGTGACTTAGGATTTGAAGGGGAAGAGAGGCATAGATTTTTGTTGCCCCCTATTTTAAAAAAATGCATGTGTAAGAAGCAATAACAGAGAAAAGAGGAATGGTGATGAGGATGATTATAAAATACTACTTAGAAAACTAGAATTGCTCACTTCATCAATCAAACAATGGTGCAATCGCACATTACAATAATTGTATTTCTTTTTTCTTACTTTGTTCCCTGCTCTGGGACTGAAAATATTCAATGACAAATGGGCTATAAATACTGTAAATAAATAAATGAAGAGATGTGCAATATGTGTACCAGTGTACACAATAGTTGTGCTGTACAAATCTACAAGTGCACACTCTTTCACACAAATACTTGCATGCGTGTGTGGAGACTGCTTTTACATGTGTTAATTATGATGTGTGGGAAAATCTGATACAGTGGTACCTCAGGTTAAGTACTTAATTCATTCCGGAGGTCCGTACTTAACCTGAAACTGTTCTTAACCTGAAGCACCACTTTAGCTAATGGGGCCTCCCGCTGCTGCCGTGCCGCCGGAGCACGATTTCTGTTCTTATCCTGAAGCAAAGTTCTTAACCTGAAGCACTATTTCTGGGTTAGCAGAGTCTGTAACCTGAAGCGTACGTAACCCGAGGTACCACTGTATCAGTGCTTTTGTGTGTAAGGTGTCCTGTTTTGTTCAAAGGGGAAACAGGGTCTTCTATATTCTTTCTCCAGGCTAGGAGTTGAAATTAGCATCATTTGGAGTTTTCCAAGAATGATGCCAAATGGCCCAGAGTTTTGTTTTGTTTTGTTTTGTTTTCCCCAGAGTAGTCCTGCAACAACAGACTATGAGCTACCATGTTGGCATACCTCATAAAACATTTGAAACTGCTCTCACGAAGATCACTCCAAGGTTGCACCAAGGTCTCATCAAGCTCATTATCTGTGTGCCTTTCCTCCATGTTCTAGTTCCTGGCTTGATATCGTCACTTGTCATCTTTGGAGGAGATGGAAAACGTTAGGAGGACGCAACTGCTTTATTGCATCTTTTACAGCAAGTGTGACATTTGCTGAGAAAAATAATCTTTGCTTGGTAAAAAAACAAACAAAAAGCAAAGCCCTCCATCTCTTAGGCTCCTGATGTTCTTTCTTCACATTAAGCCGTAATCTTCTGTTTGCAACATCACCGTTATCTCCACGGCAACAAATTGTATTGCTCCTAGCAGCTGTACAAGGGCCTTTGCAACAATGTGGAGAACTTTGCACGATTATTTACCATTTTCAACATGCTTTCGCATATAAGCTGAGGGATAGGGTGACCAAGGAATCATACCAACAGCTGTCGCCAGGCTCATCACAAGAATATTTTAACAACAAGCCTGGGAAAAGGTTCATCAAATTAAAGTTGATTAGAGGGGGAGGGGTTGCTAAAAGACATTTGAATGATTATTATCCTGATCACTGACTCCCTGAGATCCTGCACTGTGATTCATAGGACTGGGTGGCAAGCCACATGGCCCCAGTGGTGATGTTTGGACCTGTTGTTTCAGTAGCTGCCTCCAAGCTCTACACATCACCCCTGTGTAATGCAAAGAGTTAATTTGGGGCCGAGGACAGACCTGCCACCAAGCCCTTGCTCCAGATGCTAGAGACTGCAGTGCCCACTGCAACAGCCCATTGCATCAACTTAACTGTACATTAAAGCCATAAATACATGACAGGGCCTGCTAGATCAGGCTGAAGACATGTCCAGTTCAGCATTTTGTTTTCACAGCAGCCAACGAGATGCCTATGGGAAGCCAGGAAATAGGATCTGAATGTGACAGTGACTCCTCATTGGTGATTCCAAGCAACTGATGTTCAGAGACACATTGCCTCCAACAGGTGAGGCAGACCATTGTGGCTAGTAGAAAAGTGGAGCACACACAGAAGGCTTTGTCTTACAATGCACACGTTAGATCAGTGTTGGCCAAACTTGGCCCTTCAGCTGCTGTTAGACTACAACTCCCATCATCCCTAGCTAACAGGACCAGTGGTCAGGGATGATGGGAATTGTAGTCCCAAAATAGCTGGAGGGCCAAGTTTGGCCAACACTGCTTTAGATGAAACACTCTGTGTTGTTGCAACCAAGCAGTATTAGTTTGGGGTGTGAGTATGAAACCTTTTCCTATGAAAAAGTCTAATGAGACTCTTGGTTTGGTGGTAATATTAAACTGCTGAAGTAACTGTATGTGCCATTACACAATCTTCACGTCTGCTATGAAGTGATTTAGGATTATTTTTAAGTAACCAGACAGAAGAAATCTATGAGGACTACAGCCAGGATTTGGCTGGTGAAGCTGCTGAGGTTCTGTGGCTAAGTCTTAATTACATCTTGGGCTGCTTGTTAAGAAATGGTTCCATCAAAGCAGGAATGAATTTTGCCAGGTTAAACCCCAGCTCAAAATTGTCTGTCTATTTTTATTCTGTTGCAAACTGATTTAAACGCTACTCAGCTTAAAAAACAGGAAATAAGTTTTGGAAATAACAAAATGTATAATAAAATATACAAATGAACAGGCAATAATGAATAGCACAAAGGCAGCAGGAAACTATAAAATGGTAAAACAGCATATAGTCAAGGAGTAACAGATACATCAACAAAATAAAAAAACAAAATAGAGTAGAAGATAAAAACACATATCAAACCATAGGTGCAGCATAAAATGCCAACTATTCATAGGGGGATAAAGAAAAAGGCCTTCAAGTTTCTCCTGACTGGGGAAGTATAGAAAAGGAAACAGGCAGTCATTGTGCAGTATAATTAGTTGATATAATAATTTGGGCCCTTTTTATTTAATCACAGTATAACTAAACAAATAAACAAATGCCTGGATACATTTTTCAAGAATTATATTATTATATTCCAGGACCAACTAAGGAATAACTGGAGGATTTATAATGAGAATAAAGAAAGGTTCTTTATCCATTTACTTATTAAAAAGTGATTGTTATTGATTTATTAAATTTATAGCAGCAAAATTTTCATACTGTAGCTTGATGAATATTTATATATAAGCATTTGGATACTTGTGGATAAACTTGAATGGAAATAAAACAGGGACTCAGAATAACAACAACAACAACAACAACAACAATGTGATATTGATCAGCCATCGGATGTGCTTTAAATTTACATTGTGTATGCAGCCATATTCTGCTGCATGTGAAGACCAGGCTTGGACTATGCAAATACAGTAACAACAAAAGAGATATGGGTATAGTAGTCCAGTGGCAACAGGGCCCACTGATGCCTGCCCAGACTTGGGATCCCCTGATGGAGAGCTGCAAATCTCCTGGTGGCCATCATTTTAGCCTTCCCACCATGTGCCAGTCACAACGTCTGCAGTGCTATGTGAGACAGAAACAAAATGGCGGCAGCTGGGCGGGTGCCAATGAGCTTTACAGTTAGAGGAGGAGTAAGAGAAAAAGTCAGCTTCTCTGCCAGGTAGGTCCTCCTCACGAACCTTAACAGGACCACCGGAAAGTCCTTACCTGCCTCCCTTGAAGGAAGCCCTGGGTGCACATGATACTTTTCCCATGGACATTTCTCCCTCTGAAGTGTGAGGGATGGCAGTCCTAGAGAAAGCATTCTCTGGGGCAGCTCCCAGGATGTGGTGCTTCCTCTAGATAGAAGTGTGTCAATAGTTGCCATAATCAGGCCTGGCCTCTGACAGTTTTAAGATTTGGGTGCTTTTTGCAGGACCTCTTCTGCAGCCCAAAGTGCATTCTTCGGTTTGTTCTAAGGGAAGATAGGAAACCTCTGAAATAAACAAGTACGTAAAGGGAGGAGTAGGCTTGTGTTGCGCTTTGCGACTGGAATAAAGCAGACAGAATACAGAGAGAAAAAGAAACTGATAATCCTTCACTGGTAACAAAGGGACCAAGAACAGTGTATACATGGAGGAGAAATAAAACAGAGATTTGTCTTTATGTACAGGGTTCAGGCCTACGCAGGGGAAGAATGCCTTCAGAACTACCGTACTTTTATTTCCAATTCCTCCAGCTATCAAATACCAACCATCTTCCTCACTGACAGCTAACTCCCAGCTGACCAGAACCTCCTGCCAATCTGCTGTCCGCCATATCAATAACAGAATTAACCCTTTAAACCACAAAGTGATTTATCTCTGCCTTTGCTCCTCCAGCTTTTGGTGCCTGCATGCTACATACCTGGTGCTCTGTGTTCAACCTGAATAGGAAACGGGTCCGATGCAAGTATTCTGCCATCCTAAATAAGGCTACAATATTATGCACAGTAGACGCACCACCTCACCCCACCCCACCACCCCTTTGAACACAGTGAAACGTATTTCAGAGTAAACCTACTTTGGAACAGACTGCACAACTCTGTATGCCTACTGTGGCAGATTATTGTGTGGGTGCAATTGCCCATCTTTGTAGCCATCAGCCGCTGCCAAGTAGAACGAACCATGCTCTTGGATGAAGGTACAGTGGTACCTCGGGTTAAGAACTTAATTCGTTCCGGAGGCCCTTTCTTAACCTGAAACTGTTCTTAACCTGAAGCACCACTTTAGCTAATGGGGCCTCCTGCTGCTGCCGTACCGCCGGAGCACGATTTCTGTTCTCATCCTGAAGCAAAGTTCTTAACCCGAGGTACTATTTCTGGGTTAGTGGAGTCTGAAGCGTATGTAACCTGAAGCGTATGTAACCCGAGGTACCACTGTAAATCTCTCCAACCAAAGGCCACCATATAGATACAATCCCTTAATGGAAAGGCGGTTCTTCACACAAATACATAGCTAAAGCTATGGGTTTCATCCATTCACAATGGTAGCTGCTCTCTCACTGATAGCCAATGGCAAAGAGGTCATGGCGTTGTCATGGGAACATTTGCCATCTCTGGAAAACGCACTGTGGCATGCAAGGCCGTCGGTCTTGTTTATAGTGTAAAGACATTTTAAGCAGGATTTAAACCCTGTTTTTCTAATAGCATTAGATTTACATTTTTAAATTTTTTTAAAAAACCAAAACACTATTGTATATAGGGCATATTGCAGGAATATATGGGGATAAAAGTGTCTTGTGTTGTATGTCTGCTTTAACTTGTAGGCAAAAATGTGTCCCATTTCAAACATCTGTGTCCCCCACATTTTAAAATCGATTTACTTTCCCCACTTATACTCCTTTTTAAAAACAAATAAAATTTACTTTTATTATGGTCTTACTGCTGATATTAAAGCAAGGAGTGGATGCTGCCCTCTTGTGGACAAGATAAATTCGCTGGATTTCACTGCAATACCAATTCTGTAGATTACAGGCCTCCTTTTTTGAACTCGCAGTATTTGTAGAGAAATTCAATGAGAAGTAGTTGCACACATGAATTGTCTAGGAGGATCCCAGCCACAGACTCTTGGCTGAAAAGGAATGGATCTGTCAATTCTGGTTCTCTCAATTTCATATTTTTTTTCCAATCTTCGCCACCATCTCCACAGCAATTTGTAGATTTTTTTTAAAATTCTCATTAAAAACTGCCTGCATTTTAAAGTAAAATTTTCCTTGCTTACACATCTTTGTATGCCATTTTCCATAACAAAATGCATTTTGTATGTGATTCTGTCTAATATGTGCACTTTATACACAATTTTCTCTTGTGTACAAAAACATACATATACATTCAGTGTCTGGAGAACGTCACTGTAAAATTTGGAGAAGTGCCAGTTTCAAAAGATGGTTGCATTTCTAATCACATATTGTTTTGAAAAGTATGAATCTGGTAGGTTTGCATTTAAGTGTGAATAGAATCAAACACCTCTCCCTACTGAAATGAGGACGCACTTTTAAACACCAAATCCCCATTCCAACATAGTACAGGACTGTACCACATGTCTATTTTAACATTTGAAAAGTTGTAGACTGGAGACGCGATTCCCCCCCCCCAACACACACACACAAAAATATAACATTCGCATTTTGTATGACAACACCCCAAAGTTTCCTTTAAAATATTCTCTGGTTCAATATGAGACCATAAAGCATCGTGACTGTTCCAATGGCAGATGATTCCTTTTACTGGACTCCAGATCCCATCATCCCCAGCCAGCATGGACGATGGTCAGGGATGATGGAAGTTGTGGTCCTCCAGGTGTTTCCCCATCTCTTGGTCTAGACGGCCATGCTGAAATCCCCACCCAGTTCCCCACCACCATTTCTTCAGAGGAAAACATGAGAATTGCCAACTCCAATGCTGTAAATGCAACAATTCCCCTTACCAGGAAGGAAAAAACCAGCAATAGGTAGAACTTTCCATAAATATTAATTTTAATGGGCTCTTTCAAAACACAAAGCCTGCAAATGGAAAAAAAAACTACCAGTGTTTCCAGGTCCAAATTATTTCAGAATAAGGTTTGACATGTCACAGGTGCACAGAAGATTTTTTTCTATTGAACAGGGCAATACTATGTCTACCCAGTCAATATAATCAGACACCTTCATCTGTCACAGCTGCAACAAAACATGTCTCTCCCATATTAGTCTCTACAGCCACAGCAGGTGCAGCAACCTTCCAACAGTTTGACGTCACCCCCAAAGGTGCTCTCTTCTACTGTCTCCCAAGGCAGATAGATGCCACCCCAGAGGTGAGCCCTATTAAGTTCAAAAATACTTTCCTGAAGGTGTGTGTGTTAGTTTAAAGCTTGGGAGGAAGTCCCACTGAACTCTGTGGCACTTGTTTCTGAGTAAACATGCACAGCAGTGTGTGTCCTTTGTAAGTGTGAGTACAACTAAAGATGGCAGAGGAGATCCATGAGTACAATCACTTCTTGTTTGTTTTAAGAAGTTAATAGCAACTTCTAAGGAAGTTGTGGCATCTGGAACTGTGGCAGTCAGAAGGAGAATGATCTCCCCACCACCAGTTTCCTAAATTACAATTCAGGGGGGCGGTGGCAATATTTATTCAGGAAAATGGGGAGGAGCACCAGCACCATGGTACTAATCCAATTCTAGGGCTCCAAATAATTGTTTTTTTCTTCTTAAACAATAGGCATTTGTAATCCCAGATCTCAAGCGACATGTCTAGATTGACACTGTGTAAGGCACTTCACAAGTCAGCCAAGTTCTTGACCTCCCCAACTTCCACCAGTGAAAGGTCAAGTGTATCTAAGCTTCACAAGGATGTTTTGAGTGGTTTGTAAGGCTCAATCAATCAATGGGAACTAGCCCAAGCCTATACAGTATTCCATTTCCTTGTTCCTCAAATAATCTGGCAGGGTGCTCCACAGTTGCAAGAAAGTACACAGGACATCGGGCCAAAGTTCATGTTAGGCAGGAGATCTGTGGCAGAATTCCTTCCCCCCAATCAATCAGTCAATGTATGTTGTTTTTCTCCAAGTGTCCAAAGCCAAATTTAACTGGAGTTGCAGTAATTAAGAGTGTGGGTGTTCAAAACTCCCCCATCCTCCTCCCCCCTAGAAACTATTGTAGTTAAGTGGTATATACTGTATATTGGTGGTGGTGGTATATACTGTAAATTGTTTCAATAAAATAAAGTGAAAAATAAATCTACCAACAACCCTTTATGGGGGGAGGAATACATATCATGGAACACCTGAAGAATGGATGATTTGGCCCAAAGGCTAAAGCTTCTTTGAAAACTCATTTTTTCCACCAATTTAAGGATAATGTGCAGCTATATCCCCTGTGATTAATTAATTGGAGACAAGGGGATGCAGAAATTATCCTGCTACTTACTGCTAGTTCAAGGGGGAAAAAGAAGCTACCCATAAAACTGAAGCCCTGCTCACATGGAAATCTTACTCAACCACCTCCTCTAACCTTGCAAGATTTCATCAGATATTCTAAGCATATGTTGGCAGCAGCCATGGGGGCTAGAAACTTGCATTTAAAATATAAAATTGTGGGTGAAGGGTACAACATCTGCTTTGCATGCTGAAGGCCCCAGGTTTAATAATAATAATAATAATAATAATAATAATAATAATAATAATAATAATAATAATGTTTATACCCCGCCCATCTGGTTGGGTTTCCACAGCCACTCTATGCGGCTTCCAGCAAGAGAGAAGAAATAAAAAATGTAAGACATGAACAGCTGCCTTCAGGTGTTTTCTAAAAGTTGTCTAATTCTTTATCTCCCTGACATCTGACATTCCACGGGGAGGGCGCCACTGCCGAGAAGGCCCTCTGTCTGGTTCCCTGTAACCTCACTTCTCACAGGGGGAGAACCACCAGAAGGCCCTCAGAGCTGGACCTCAGCATCCAGGCAGAATGATGGGGGTGGAGACGCTCCTTCAGATATCCAGGTCCGAGGCTGTTGAGGGCTTTAAGGTCAGCACCAACACTTTGAATTGTGCTTGGAGATGTCCTGGGAGCCAGTGAAGATCCTTTAGGATTGGTGTCATATAATTATTATTATTATTATTATTATTATTTGAATTTATATACCGCCCTATACCCGGAGGTCTCAGAGCAGTTCACAGAAGAAAATCAAAATATAAAACCACAAAATACACAATCAAAGTAAAAACAACAACCCAATAACCGCCCCGCCCCCCAAAAACCACATTTTAAAAGGACACAGGATGTCAATCAAATCAACCAAAGGCCTGGTTAAATGGTGATATGGTCTCAGCGACTACTCCCAATCACCAGTCTAGCTGCTGCACTTTGGATTAGTTCAATTCCCAGCATCTCCAGGTTGGGCTGCCGGTCAGTGCAGACAATACTGAGCTAGATAGGCAAATGGGCAGTTTCCTATGTTCCTGAGAGTCCCCAGCATTCATAGGAAGCAGAGTTCTCTGCTCAGTACCACACATTCAACCCTTTCCTCCTACACATGCAGAATCTACCCGGCCCTGACCAAGGTGCTCCACTTTCAGGCCTGAGTTTCAGTGGCTTGTAAAAACCTGAGTCAAAGGAGTGGTGGACATCACAAGCCCCTAAGTTCTCCTCTGGCTTGGATCTAATCCACACAGCAGAATCCCCAGCTTATAGCCTGGCCAAATTATTTCCCAGAGGCCAATGGGGTTTTTCTACTCCTTGTGATCATAATGGGCTTGGGTTGAGCATAGTTTTAACTACGGAAAGGTACCAATAAAATGATGCTGGAGAACAGGAGGAAGAAAGATGGAGAGGATCAGATTTCCTCTTATAGTGCCTCATTCGTTCTGGAGCATCACTGCAGCAAACCCAGACAGTGTAGAAGGGGATGGAGGTTTAGGGGGCTGTGGGAGGTGGGGCTGACCAAGTGACATGACATTATCTCCAAATCATAAAAACTGATGTCTCAGCACATTTCAGAATCAACCCGAGTTTGGGATGAGCTCACTCATCTCCCAGGCATCTGGTTGGCCACTCAGAGAACAGGAGGCTGGACAAGATGGGTCTATGGTCCAATCCAAGGGTTCTCCCTAGGTTTTGATCTTTACTGCTCACTTGACAGCATGGTCTTGTTGGCCTGCCAGCCTCAAACCTGACTCTCCCAGGTCTCTCCTGCACATATTACCTGCTTCTTTAACATGCCAATAACTTCAGCTTGAGACTCAAGGAGAACGTCCTGTGTCACCAAGTGACAGTTCCTTAAAGCAGCAAGTACCCTTGATCTTAGAATATATCCGTTGGCATCACAACTGTGGCTGTTCACAGTTGAACTTCTGTTAAGGAGAACCAAGGAGGAGATGCAGACTCAAGGCAGAGGGACAACTACGTGAAAGTCAGATGAACAAGAAGCTGTGGACAGAAGGGCAGGAGCAAGTGTGCAGCTGGCGAACTCGCTTCCAGGTCCCTCTGCATCTTGGGTTTCCTACGGCCTGCCAGTGCAGTAGCTGGTTCCTGGAACAGAAAAAGCAGAACCAAGCATTGATACAATGCATTCAGCTTCCCCCAAAAGCAGCATCAAGGAAACACACACACACAAGTCACACAGCTTCAGGTGAGCACATAAAAAGAGTTGAATCAATCTTGGCTTTTGCTTGTACTTCAAAAGCATTTCTCAATCCGTACTCACAAACTAAAGGCCCTTGAGAATGGCAGGGACACCCGGTAATTCTGAATCACTGAAAACACAGTAAACACCTTCCAGATGCTGGACGTTCAAACAAAGATAACTGTGCAGTACTGAAGTGCACTGTTCACTTGAGCTTCAATCTCTCAACCTGCAGGTCCAAAGTGGTTTTTATCACTTAGCTATTGCTTCAAAGGGACACCGTGCAATCTCCTAAATTTGTCACAAGTAGCAGGCATCGCTCGGTGTTGGTGTATAGGCTTGTGGGCATTATATCCCATGTTCTCTATCCATAGCATTTTCAGATAAAAAGCATCGCAGGTAGCAGGGCCAGAAACGCCATCAGAGCAAACATTACTGGGAGAGATGAACCAATGGGGGCTCCAGAGGCACGGATGAAAACAACTGCATGTTTATTTTGTGTGGGAGAGTAAGTTTCGTACCAGCACCTTTAGATCCTAATGTATCCTCAATTCCTTAATATCCAGTACCAGAGCCATGCAATAAGTTAGTGAAACTCTGCTTTTTTCACAAAGCACAGGCATCCAGAAAGGCGCCAAAGTACAGACAACTGTAATTTTCTTTCGTTTTCTGAACGTGTTTCCCCACCCCCTCATTAACTGAAGAGTGGTTGGTGAGGGAAGAACCGAAGGAGAAATTTTCAGTACAGCACTAAATGCACTAACTTAGGTCCATTAGTTTTATTATTATTTTTAATGGGATTGCTTTACTGAGTATTTTTATTATGCTGCCTTTTTTAATCATTCTGTATTTTAACAATTAGGCGTGGTCAGTTTTTATATTCTGTATTAAGCAGTATATAAATTAACAAATAATAACCAAAATAAATAAATACTGTACTCATCTCTTAAGAATATTGGGAAGGGGCTGTGTGGATACGTCTCAAGCCCACACTCTCAAAATCTCCCCCTTTCCCTCCATTTTTGAGACAGATTTCTTTTTTTGAAACTAGACCTCCACCCACTAGTAAATGGTCAAAGAAAAGAAATGGGTGGAATCAGGGCAGAATTAAGTGTCAGGAAGTCCTACATACGAGTAGGAATCCGGCAGAGACACATGCCCAACTGGCATGTTCTCTCCCTCCTGGTCGGTCGTTCGGGAGATTCAAAAGCTTCCTCCAGCCCGAACATCCCAGCAACTGATACCAAGAAGAATCAGCAGACTTCAGCATCAGTAGAGTATAGGCAGTTAGTGTACAGACTCAGTAGTGTAGCTTTTGGCTATACTACGTTTATTTACATATACACACTTGGAGCATCGCAACTCAGCTCCTTCCTCTTCAGCATCAGACAGCAGAGAGACAGAACAAAAGGACAAAAATCCTACATCACGGAAACACAGTAATAAAAACATCCTGTCTCTGTCACTTCCCACAATGTGGAATGAAGTCATGTGATTAAAAACAATCCCATGACTGCAACACGGTGGAAAGAATCCTAACATTAAGTAGGGTGTGCACAAGTAGAACAAGGTCTGCTCGTGCACAACTCAGCTTAATCCTGCCCACAGCTTTACAGTGGACATTGTGAAGGCCAATTTGAAGTGGTTACTACTGAGCAATCATGTTTAATCACTTGCATATTAGCCTTTGCTGATGGACAAATTATACTTCTTGGCCCTCCATGTAAACAAGGTTATACTTGGAAAAACAGTTCCTTACACCCGTCCCCATCTGCATGTACATAAATGTCCATAACAAAAGCACATTCCACAGTGAATACATCTTACTGCAAACTATAAGGAACAGCTAATCCTTGCAGGCTTGCAGGAAGCACTGGTTTTTCCAGCAATTCCCAGTGCATGCTCTCTGCAAATGTCAACTGTACTTACTCAGGTCTGAACTTTCCAGTACCATTTCTTAAATGCTCCATTAAAAAAAAAAATAATACTACATCATTTTAAAGGCTGGTCGTTTTAGGCTTCAGTGTACTTGTTGGAAGAAGGCACAGCCACCAAGATTGTAGCCCTGTGTAAGGTATCTGCAGCTCTAGAATCTACTTTTTAACTGACTTGGGTACTGTATGGGTTCATAATGGCATAATTTGGAACTATCTCCAGTTATACCAAGACAGAATATGCTGGCAAGCTGTTACTGCACAGATACTGCTTTTAGGCAAAAATCCCAACCACACACCATTTCCATTTTTCTTTTTCTGAATGACACATTCCATAAACACTAAGCACTTTAAGGGGGCTTTTCTTGGGTGGGTGTGTATCCCTTGGGGTCCTTTTTGTTTTTTTAAATGTATGTCTGCAAAACTCGAAGTTCCACCAAACATGCCAGTTTATCTCGCACTTGTTTCTCAGTGGGCCTATTTTGGCTCCGGGCCCATTGGCCCTCAACACCCAAGTTTTCTGTTAAGAGGGCCATATTACCCCTTCATTGTACCCTTGGAAAAGATGAATAGTCTCCCGGCTGCAGGCTCTCTTTCCCACTCATTCTAGAGGCTGCTCCCCAGCTGCTCTCCATTCTCAAATGATTGAGACTGGCAGATCATCGTGCCATCACGTCCCCCAGCTGATTTGGCCAGCCCTTCACAGCCTATTTCTGGAAGAAAGAAGGAGGGGAGGAATATCGATGCACCGGCCCAGTTGAACAAGACGTGACCTTGCGAGACATTCCGAACGTGGCTCAGCTAATTCAACAAAATGCTTTGAACCACACACACGCGAGCCTGAAATTGGATCACTCCATTAAGCCAGCTTCATAACGGGTGAAGCACTTCCTAGGAGATTTAGCAAGAGGTGTCATTCTAAGCCCAACTACTCTTTTCTTACTTTCAAAGCAGAGATTAGTTCACGATGGGGTCATCCTCACTAGCTATGGTCTCTGTTGCTTTCCCCACCAAGGAAAACCAGTTTTTAGCACTCTATCCAAGCAAACAGCAATTCAGGTATTCTCTGGATTGACGTTTGCTCTGATTCACCACTGAAGAGCAGGTTTTTCCTAGAATAGAAAGGAAAACCACTCTGACCTGTACCTGGAAAGCATGGGTTAAGTGGATGTGGGGACGAGCCCCAAGTCTTAAAAGAAGCAAAGAAAAACAAAAAAAGAACAGAGATTTGCTTGTCCTAAAAGGAAAGATAGGGGAAACGCGGGTGGCGCTGTGGGTTAAACCACAGAGCCTAGGACTTGCCAATCAGAAGGTCGGCAGTTTGAATCCCCGCAACGGGGTGAGCTCCCGTTGCTTGGCCCCAGCTGCTGCCAACCTAGCAGTTTGAAAGCACACCAAAAAGTGCAAGTAGATAAATAGGTACCACTCTGGCGGGAAGGTAAACGGTGTTTCCGTGCGCTGCTCTGGTTCGCCAGAAGCGGCTTAGTCATGCTGGCCACATGACCCGGACGTTGTATGCTGGCTCCCTGGGCCAATAAAGCAAGATGAGCATCGCAACCCCAGAGTCGGCCATGACTGGACCTAACAGTCAGGGGTCCCTTTACCTTTACCTTTAAAGGGAAAGATAACTTGCCTAAGAAAGTGATGGAAATGCTTTTTAGTTTTAAGGCGCAAGGCCGGGGGGGGGGGTACCATGCACAATAGGAGGATGCAACTGAAAATGAAAGTGGCAACAAACACAAAGCAATTTTAAAAAACAAGGCAATTCTGAAAGCTGGGACTACTCTTCAGCATGTGGATGGTTCAAGGGGTTGAAAAAAATCACATTGGTTAAAATGATTCAGGTTTTCATTGCAAAAACATAATGACTGGGCTGGATTGAGTGTGGTCACCCCTCCCTCCCTGCTCCCAAAGATTGAATTATCAAAGCTCAATACATGTTAAGGATCAGAGTGTCCTTTCCACTACCGATTCCTCTTCATTTGGCCCTCTCCTCACTGTGGCATGCGAGTGCTGGGACAAAGTTTGAGAACCAAACATTTTTCCCCAGCAGTTATTTGCTCTTAGCTTCAGAGCAGCCCTGATGGACTGGACCAAAGGTCCATCTATAACACAACTACCCTCCCCCCACTGCATCCCTTTTCCCACGGGGGCCTCTGGGGATGCCAAAAGCAGGGCCTCCCTTGCTCTTCCTTCATGGCAGCCGGAATTCGGTGGCATTTTCTCTCTGAACCTGTAAATTCCACATGAGCCCTTTTCAGGCATTTGCCTTCTGTGAGCAGAAAAGGCAGTCCGTCTGGATCAGACCGAAGGCCTGTCTAGTCCAGCATTCTGTTCTCACAGTGGCCAAACAGATACCCATGGCAAACCCGACATGCACCAGGTCTCTCTGACTCGCAGTCTCCAGCTATGACTTCATCTGGTTTGCCTGTGATGACTGTTTCAGGACAGGGATAGGCTACTCACTGTAAGCCTACGTGTTGGTACCACTGAGGCTAGATTACTGCAATATGCTCTATGTGGGTCTGCCCTCGAGCCTGGCTCAGAAGCTCTACCTGATGCAGAATGTGGCAGCCAGGCTGCTGACGGGGGCACATGGCTGACAACAGGTGACCATTGTTAAAACATCTGCACTGGCCAGGTTGAAGGTCTTTGCATTAATTGATTTGTCTTTATTCTTGTATGTCACTGAATTGTTTAAGGTAAAGGTAAAGGGACCCCTGACCATTAGGTCCAGTTGTGGACGACTCTGGGGTTGCGGCGATCATCTCGCTTTCTTGGCTGAGGGAGCCGGCGTACAACTTCCAGGTCATTTGGCCAGCATGACTAAGCCGCTTCTGGCGAACCAGAGCAGTGCACAGAAACACTGTTTACCTTCCCGCCGGAGTGGTACCTATTTATCTACTTGCACTTTGACATACTTTCGAACTGCTAGGTTGGCAGGAGCTGGTACTGAGCAATGGGAGCTCACCCCGTCGCGGGGATTTGAACCACCAACCTTCTGATCGGCAAGTCCTAGGCTCTGTGGTTTAGCCCACAGCGCCACCTGCATCCCTTCACTGAATTGTATGCTCCTGATCAAATAAACAAAAAGATAATATTTTTTAAAGTAGTTTTTTTTAATAAATAAATATTACTTCTGACACCAAAAGTAATACAACCATTGTGACAAACAGCCTAATCCCCCATGGGCACATGATTCGGGAGCGGCCGTATGCAGATTAGAGCCTTCGGTACTCATGGAGGCTTCCAGGAAAGGCAGAACCCCGGTTTTCCAGAATTCGACACCAGGCAAGTAACCTACATGGGTCAAACAGGCCCTCTGCTGCAGACATTCGCTCTCCAATTCATAGAGGGGGGTGGGGACTGAGCTAACACACTCATTCCTACTCTCTCCCCTTGTGCCTCCATTGACTGAGCTCATAAGATGAATGCCTGAAGAGGACTAGAGTCATCCCATATACTAAATAGCAAACTCAGTACTCCTCTTATGTTTTTACTGCATTTTATGGCCTCTCCAGACAGCTACAGTGGCTGTTATTGCTGCCTTATCAAAATAACTGCACTTCTATAATGAAAACTTCAGGGAGGTGCGGGGAGAATACCTAGCAGTGCTTTTCTTGCTCAATACCGCTGAGAAAATGCTACCTGGAAGAACGTGCTGTTTCATACAAACTTATTTGTTGTTTAAAATGTTCTTGAATGAGCACTGTCACAACAACAGCCAGGGCAGATTTAGCTTGCATGTTCCTATGCATTAAGAACGGATCGAGTTGAGCCAGCTTGCTTTTGACGGTCAGGATGGGCCAACAACGCAATCCTATAAGGGCCTACTCAGAAGTAACTCCCATTGGGTTCAATAGGGCTTACTCCCAGGTAAGTGGGTACAGCCAATTGCAACCAGATTCACGCATGCATGTTCTGGAGGACTGCAACATCATGTTGCATGTGCATAGCTGGAGTCCTTCATATCACACATATTTTGAAGGATGTACATTCATATTTTGAGGTCAATTTAAGGCACTGGTGCTTACTTTTAAAGACCTAAAGGCTGGTCCATTGGGGCAAATGAGATGCTGCCCCACCAGTCTCAATCTGCCCTCTGCCCACCCACACCTGCATATTTTCTACAGCCAGGGTGTGTAAAAAGTAACTCACTGTACAAAGGAAAATTCACATTCATTGCCTAGTCCGCTTCTGCCTCTTGCCCCACCCATCACTACCATGTGACCCACCCCAAAAGTTGCCCAGAAGCAAACGCAGCTCCCAGGAACTGAAAAAGTCACCCCGCCCCTGTGCTAGGCAGTACAGAAGTTTAGAAGACGGGGTTGCAATTTTCCCAACAGCAAAGCATTTCCAACTGAGCAAAAGCAGAACAATCAACTCTTACTTTTTGGCTCCGCTGCCATCCCCTGAGCAGTGCAGGTTCCTGGAATCCAAAGCTGGGTGCTGGCACTCAACACACACCAGATGTCCTTCGCTGAGATATTTCATCCAATGAGTGTAAGAGCTGTTCCCACGCAGACATCCTTCTGTGATGGCCATGAGCTGAAATTCGACACAGTACCTGCCATGGGAAGAGAGGGGAATAGGGTTGCATGTTACCCCAATCTCCGAACTGTGCAAGATTCCAGGGGTTCCAAACGCTCACCCAGGGTCTATGTAAGGCTTACTTACAAAAATAAATATGTGTATCGTGTGTCAGGGGAGGTGCAGTACCTCTGGTGTCATACTATAAATACTTACTGGGCCAAATTCATTTCAACAAAGTCTTCAGGTGGGGTGTTTTACTCAAGACGTATTGTTAAAGCTATGGTTTTCCCTGTAGTGGGAAGTGAAATGTATGGAAGTGAAAGCTGGACCATAAAGAAGGCTGATCGCTGAATAATTGATGCTTTTGAATTATGGTGCTGGAGGAGACTCTTGAGAGTCCCATGGACTGCAAGAAGATCAAACCTATCCATTCTGAAGGAAATCAGCCCCAAGTGCTCACTGGAAGGACAGATCCTGAAGCTGAGACTCCAATACTTTGGCTACCTCATGAGAAGAGAAGACGCCCTGGAAAAGACCCTGATGCTGGGAAAGATTGAGGGCAAAAGAAGGGGACGACAGAGGGCGAGATGGTTGGTCAGTGTTCTCAAAGCTACCAACATGAGTTTGACCAAACTGCATGAGCCAGTGGAAGACAGGAGTGCCTGGTGTGCTGTGGTCCATGGGGTCACGAAGTGGCGGAAATGACTAAACGACAACAAATGCCTGCTAAAATTAATGAATAGGACTAAGTTCCTGTGCATATACTCAAGAGTAAAACTGAGCTAAATACCACCCTTCAACTCTACATCCATTATTTGCAGGAGGCTTTTTGAAATTTATTTGGCCAACCTGTATACAGGCATCTCTCCACTTACACAGGGATTATGTTCCCGGGTACCACTCATAAACGTGAAGTCACGTATGGTGAAGAACACCATCTATAAAGCCTGTAAATGACCAAAACCTCTGCCAAAAATTCACAAAAACCCACCAAACTCCACCACAACCGCTCCCTCCAAACCTCCTTTCTCCAACGCCCAACTCTTCACAGGCCTCAAAGATTGGTGCAAAGGTTCATGGGATTGCTAGCTCATTTCCTGCTCTTTTGGGACCATTTTGCCCTTTTTTGAAATTTTAATCAATTTATTTAAATATTTCCTAGGGCTGCGCATGTTAAGTTGTGGGTGAACATATCAGACGACACAGCGATTCTTCAAACAGCTCTTGTTTATTCACAGAACAGAACTGAACTGAAGGGTTCAGCCAGCCTGCTTATATAGAGCTCCACTACAACGCAACAGTAGCCGCTTTCTGTAACTATCCAATCACTGAACGTCACTTTCAATCCCTTATTTGCATATGTGGACCTGAGTGAAAACTATCTACAGTATCACCCTGCTGGCCCAGGGTGAGAACTTCAGGACATAACAGCGCATATACGTGGTTGCACAAGTCCATTGTGCGTAAGCTGGGGAGACATCTGTACTTATTCAGGACCCTATGCGTATTTTTTTCTCCTCCTTTAAGCAGCTGCAGCTCAGAACCAGCTGAATTGTTAACGTTTTTAATAAGGCCGCTGCGGAAGACTTTGTCAAAATGTGTTTGGCCTATTAAGGATTTACAGCGGTGTATTTACAGGGATTGTGACAGCACCATATAAATGAAAAGTGCAGGTTAAAGCATTGTTCTATGTATAAGCAGGAGGCTGGGGGAGCATATGTGCTGGAGGTTGGCTTTGCATCAGGGAAATGGGCCAAAGGCTGTACCAGTATGTCTTCCAGGCCTGTGAATCTAGACTTGTGTCATTTCATTATATGAGCTCCAGGCCATAGTGTGACCCACAGGAGGACAGCAACGCTGTAGAGTCCTCAAGCAGCTCGTTACTTACCCGGCTCTTTCATTCTCAATGGACACAGCTCGCTTTCTCCTCCCTTTCCCATAGCCTCCAGTGGTTATTAATGCTGGGACTGCTCACATCAAAGGGGAAAAAGAAAACACAGCAGACATGATAAGTGACAACGGTGCCCCGAGCCCGCCTGCATCTGCAGAACAATAACAACTGGGACATTTGCGGTCTTTAATGCCGTGTCATTTTCCCTCTGGCAGGAAATCAGAGAGAGAGAGTTCTCTCCCACATTCTCAGACCGCTGGTGATTATTCATCATTCCGCTGGGCAGAAAAGGGTACCCTCCGCCCACAAAATCCCCCCTTGTTGTCCGTACAAACAGGCCTGCTAATTATCATCCCAGAAACTATGCTGGAGGGAGCAAGCTATTTTAATAATATCCCAATTTAGAAATATACCACTTAAGCTCTTCTGCAGCCTACAGATTTTATTTTGGTCTCAGAAACACTGGTTTTGTTTTGTGTTTTTTTTCCAAAGCAAACCCAAAAAATAAAAAGACAGAAGAAAAATAATAACCAGTCTAAACAAGTACACCAGAAAAGGGCCGGTTGTTTAGGAAAAGGGTGGGCAAAAGCTAGAGATCGCAGATCTCTGGTTGATTTCCAGTAGCACAGCAAAGATTTTTGACGCCCAGTTGTTTTGACAATATCTGCAATAAAATGAGTTGTCCTGCCTAAATTAGGCTACTGAAAAGAAAAGCTCCAACTAGGACCATGCTTTTGTGAAAAAGGGCTATGGACTCAGTTCAGTTCCTGTGCTGAAGACAATTTCCTAGCCTCAGAATGTGCTCAGAGTAACCCTGTTCTTGAATTCTAACTGTGCGACTTGTTGCACCTGCCTCTGGCTAATAGCTCTTGGGGGTCTAGTAAAACAGGAGAATATGAGATGAGCCTTTCTGGATCAAGCCAAAGGTCCATTTAGTCCAGCATCCTATTCTCGCAGTGACCAACAGATGAGATGCCTACAAGCTGGATGTGAGAGCACAATAGCACTCCACACACACACACACACACACACACTTTGATTCTCAGCATCTGGTATTCAGAGACATACTGCATCCGACATGGGATCCAATAAGCCTGTATTCTGCCCACCGCTGCTTTAAAATTCTGGATAGTGTTGTTCACACATTGCACTGAACACGGGTGCAGGCGGTCTCTACAAGCACACAAGTCTTAGTGTGAAAGTGTTGCACTTGTTCATTCGTACAGCTCAACTATTGTGTGCACAAGCACGCAGACTATATATTCACTAAATATTAACATGTGTATTACGGTACATGTGGGACGCGGGTGGCGCTGTGGTCTAAACCAAAGAGCCTAGGACTTGCTGATCAGAAGGTTGGCGGTTTGAATCCCCATGACGGGGTGAGCTCCTGTTGCTCGGTCCCTGCTCCTGCCAACCTAGCAGTTCAAAAGCACGTCAAAGTTCAAGTAGATAAATAGGTACCACTCCGACGGGAAGCTAAACGGTGTTTCCGTGCGCTGCTCTGGTTCACCAGAAGCGGCTTAGTCATGCTGGCCAGAAGCCGTCTGCGGACAAACACTGGCTCCCTCGACCTATAAAGCGAGATGAGCGCAGCAACCCCAGAGTCGTCCACAACTGGACCTAATGGTCAGGGGTATCTTTACCTATTACGGTACAAATGTATAGCTCAACTATTTGTGGACAAAGTTTGTATGAATGTAATGTGTGAATGTTACCGTTGTCTCTCACGTGCAGATTTAATTAAATAAATATACCAACAGCACAATCCTAACCCCCTCTACTCAGAAATGAGTCCACCTGAATTCAGTGGGGCTTACTCCCAGGTAACTTGGTTTAGAATCACAGTCTTAAACTCAGCTGTGATTTCTCTAAGCAGGTGACAGCCATAATTTGAATGGAGCCCAGCCCCAACATATCCTCTTGTACAAGCACAGTTTTCAGAGAAGCAGCCATGTTAGTCTGTTGCAGCAAAAGCAACACAGAGTCTTGTGGCACCTCAAGGGATATGGGTGGCATTCAGCTCTTCTGCTGATGGAAGGCAACCTTCCGTGGAACTAGGAGGGAGGCCAAGCCCAAGGGAAATCCTACCCAGAGTGCACTGCGGTAATCCAGCCTCAAGGTAACGTATGCATGGACTACAGTGATCAGACTTCTTTGGCTGCTCTGCAGCAAAGGCACTCAGAAGAACACCTTGACCAATCCTTAATAATAATAATAATAATAATAATAATAATAATAATAATAATAATAATTTATTTATACCCCGCCCATCTGGCTGGGCCTCCCCAGCCACTCCGGGCGGCTTCCATAGAAACCAAAAATACAGTAAAATATCACACGTTAAAAACTTCCCTGAACAGGGCTGCCTTAAGATGTCTTCTGAATGTCAGGTAGTTGTTTATCGCTTTGACATCTGCTGGAAGGGCGTTCCACAGGGCGGGCGCCACTACCGAGAAGGCCCTCTGCCTGGTTCCCTGTAGCTAGATGTCACTTTGCATCATCCCATGAACTAGAAGAGGGACATATGCAACTGCTCTCCAAGCACAAACATGCATCTAAAGCTGTTTTGTGTGCTGTAGGGCCACTCTAATTTAATGAATGTGTCGAGGATTAAGCACAGGGCATTATAAACTACAGCACTTTCTTTCTTGCATCTGGGATAGCTCAGTCGGTAGAGCATGAGACTCTTAATCTCACGGTCATGGGTTTGAGCCCCATGTTGGGCCAAAGATTCCTGCGCTGCTGGGTGTTGAACCAGATTACCCTTGTGGTCCCTTTCCAACTTCTGTGATTCTGTGTAGCTACCACCCCAGCAGAGCAGTGCAAGAAACCCAGCCAAATATGGGATACCCCTGTTAAGCAAGAGGCACTTGACATGAGTCAATAACTTTCTTCAGCTTAGAACAAAACAAAAGTAACCAGAAGAAATGCTCTAAGAAGACTTTTTTGGGGGGGGGTACAATTTAAATCTGAATGCACCTTTTTTCTGCCAATAATCTGTCGTCCCCCCCACTCCACCCGTGCCCTGCTCCACTTACTGAAGGGCTGCTTGCACTCTGTTCCTTGCCGAGTCCAATACTCAAAACAGCCAGCCTTGTCCTCAAGAGGAGGGCAGGCTTCGCCGCCATTTCTCGGCTCCCGGATGATGCGCCTCCTCCTCACACGGTAAGCTGCCTTGCAAGTCTCCGAACAGCTGCTCCATTCGCTCCACTCAGAGACCACGCAGGAGACCACTGAGGAAAGGAGGAGGAGGAGGACAAAACTCACAATTGTTATCTATTCCATGCATTTCCAGGTTGGCATTCTTCTCAAATATAGCAAGTCTGATCCATTCCTGCCAAGCAGGAGTGGCAGCATTTAGGTGTCCCAACTTAGCCCACATTCACAATAGGCGTTTGAAGCAATCATGATACCACTTTAAACTGCCAAGTTTTCTACTTACAGGGTCATCTGTCTGTTTACATTGGGAATTACTTTTTTTAAAAAAAAAGTGGTTCCCCAACAGCAGGATGAAGTGAGGCAGCTCATTTTACCAGCTCAATTACGGTACTCTGGACGTGTAATGCAAAGCACAGTTTTCAATCCAAGTATATGTGCGGATTCGGACATCTTCCAGCCCTCCCAGTTGCCAAAGCAAAGATGATTACAGTGAAAAGAACAGCTCTCCAATTTCTGGCTTTTGCCACAAACACCCCACCTGAGTGTCAGCAAGTCACGTCACCTATCTGCAAACTACCACAGTACATGCAGAAGACCAAGAGTGACACTTGCGAAGGACAATATTGTGCCATTTCTTCAAAAAGCCACAAGATGGCACCAGTTGAGAATACAGTGGTACCTCGAGTTAAGTACTTAATTCGTTCCAGAGTTCCGTTCTTAACCTGAAACTGTTCTTAACCTGAAGCACCGCTTTAGCTAATGGGGCCTCCTGCTGCCACCGCGCCACCGCCACGATTTCTGTTCTCATCCTGAAGCAAAGTTCTTAACCTGAAGCACTATTCTGGGTTAGCCGAGTCTGTAACCTGAAGTGTATGTAACCTGAAGTGCATGTAACCTGAGGTACCACTGTATGGATTGATGAGGCATAAAGGAAAGGGACTTACGCTTCAGTAGCTCTAATAAAGGCTAATCAAGCAACCTGCATTTTGTGGAGAGGGATAATTCTGTTTTGCTTGAATTTTCTTTTACATATGTTCCCTTTTTAAAAAAGGACCCCATGTTTTCAATTGCCTAATAGAAAATAGCAATGTTTGTCTCCTGGAAAGTTTTACTAAGAGTTATGGGAAGTATAGATTATTATAGGGATGGGATGGGTTGTAAGTGGGGGTGGGGGGGATTCACAAGCAGAACTCTGCATTAAGTAAAATATCCAATATGCTGAAAACCTCAGCTTTTGAAAAGTCAAGATTTGGGAAATTCCTATTTGCCAATATTTGGGTTCTGTTGCACTAGGGAACAGGAAGAAGATGTTAATATGCTCAGTGTGTGAGATTTTTTTTTTTAAGTAGTATTAAGAGAACCACTGCAGTTACTCCAGGCCATCACAAATGCCTTGAGTTGTACCATATGCTCCAAACTCTACGAATAATTGTGCATACGGGCCTTCAGTGTTAGCTCTTTTTGATGCCTTGCAACAGCAGGATAAAACAGCACAATTTGCATAGCTTATGCTTTTGCACAGAATGTTATTGATCTTTTTAATAAAGAAAAAGTTCTGAATGCAACTCTCCCTGTTTATGACAATATACATGTCAACAGCACTCAAATGTCCTCCAAGAACATTGAGATTCATTGGTATCTGATTTCCAACACAAGAAAGCTTAAGCCACTATCGCTTCCCCCAAGTTGCAATCCTAACTTTAAAAGGAAACACCTTTATGCAGGTGTTAGCCACCTGCTGAACTCCAAAGTACTTATCTCCAAGTAAAACATGTTTAAGACCACATGGAACAGCTGCCTTGGGAGTAAATCCTGTGCAAATCAGTGGGATTTAGTTTTTAAATAACATAGGTAGGAGTAGATTGTCAATACTGTAATTTTCCACCTGGGCTCAGTAACTTCCAGCTCCCTCTAGTACTCTTAAATTCAGGGATGAAGAACCTCAAGCCCTGCAGAGATTTTTGAACTTCCAACAGCCCTAGCCCTAACAAGATGAGGCAGATGAGAGTCTGCATTTGGAAGGTCACAGGTTTCTCATCCGGACAATAAGCCAAAAAGTATTCACACAAATGGGCTGTAGTCCATTTGAATTGGCTACACCAAGTCATTCTTCCACCCTTGAGTTTCAATCGCAGTTCCCCTTCTGTTTGGGATCCGGCACTCTGAAAAAAAAGCACTGCTCTTTCTAAGCATGTCATAGAATTGTAGCGTTGGAAGGGTTCCCCAGGGGTCATCTAGTCCAGCCCCCTTGCAGGTGCTGAATTTGACTTATCACTGGAAGCGGGAGTCTGTGGCCTTCCAGCTCCCATCAGCCCCAACCACCAAACCCCATGGTGAGAGATGAGGGGAATCCAAGAAAAGAAAACACCCACAGGTCCCCCATGCCTAATCCTACCTGAGCTGGACCATCCATCCTCAGGTGTAGCATCCCCCTCCCCTACTCCTCCTGCTCCTTACCCACCTGGGCACACCTGCCGGTAGTCCTGGCAGCAGTCCAAGGTGTAAGGGCACGCCTGGTCGCAGTAGCAGGGCCCGTGGGACCCGTCCGCCCTCCAGCCGGTGCTCACGCACGCCATGCTCCGGCCCGCGCAGCAGCGCCCCAGCGCCGCACAGCCGCCTTCCGCCTCCGGCGCGGCCAGGAGCAGCAGCAGCCCCGCGCGCAGCGTCCAGCAGGGGCGCGCCCGCATGATCCTGCCCGAAAGGGCGACGCCGCTGGACCTGCGCAGCGCCGAGCACCAGCTACTCTCGGCCGAAAACTAGGCGCTCGATCCGGGACTGAGACCGGAGCGGATCCGGTGGAATTCAGTAATGCGAATTAATAGTAGGAAGGTGGGTGGGGGCAAGTCCACGTGGACTTCCTAGACGTCGGGTGCGGCGGGGGATGCTGCGCGGAGCCCACGCGCAAAGTGCTCCGGTGCGCAAGTTGGGCAGCGCTTGCCTGGAGAAGAGCTGTTGCCGCCGCCCAGCCGAACATCCGCCCTGCGCGTGAAAGTTTCCGAAAGCGGATCTGGAAAGGGAGCAGCCTAGGGCGACCTTTAGCCAGCGCGCCAACCTGCGCTCGCCCCACCCCAAGGCTCCGCTCCCTGTCCGCGCTGACCTTCCCCCCTTCGGCGAGGATTAGAAGGCGCCCAGGCGGCGTTTAAAGGAGCAGGACGCTCTGGGGAGCTGGCGACGCTTAGTGCGGAGCGGAGCGGCGGCCGGCGCGATGACCCCCCCCCCCCCTTTGCTTGTTTAGCAGGGGGGCCAACTTGAATAAAATATTGGGGGGGGATAGGTAAGCCCCGCCCTGCATAATCGATCACAAGACGCTGAGCACGCCATAGCTGTCAACGTTTCCCTTTTTTAAAGGTAAATTCCCTTATTCCGAATGGGATTCCTCGCAAGAAAAGGGAAAAGTTGACAGCTATGGCGCACGCACACCATTTCGATGGCAATGCCCATCAACTGAGGGGGAGGACTGGCCCCCCTCAAATATTTTATTGACTCCTGTTCTCAGAAGCAAGGGAACCCCCCAGCCTTACAGTGTGGGAGAAACTGCTTGCTCGCCCTGCCTGGGCTACAGGATCTGGCTTGCTTTCAGTCAATGGGCATTTGGTGGTGTAGTTCACTGGTTAAAAATAATGAGCTGTGAGCTGGAATTACTTTTTTTTGTCCAAATTTTATTCCTCCATGAATAGCCATAGGTGAACCAGCATTATTACTATTTGCCAGCTACAATGCGTGTGGGAATTCTACTGCTTGCCTACCTTACAAAATCGTTGTGTGTATTTCTGGGATCGTTTGTCTGAAGTGTTTTGAGCACTTTAGGGAAAGCATTGCATAGCTGTTGACTGGCAGAATCCGAGACCAGGGAGAAGAGTTGGTGGAAGAAGACTGGAAAAAATTTAAAGATTATTTACAGAAATACTGTAAAATTAATGAATGTTAGGAAAATGTTGGAATGAAGTTATATGGCTTTAGCAGAAATGTTATAGGGAATTAAGTACAAATAGATTTTTAATGTATTAAAGGGGAAAAATAAGGTTAGAATAAGTTAGGATAAATTACAGGACAGAAAACAGAGGAAGATGGAAAGGAATTACTGAAACAGTTAATTGAAGTGGAATACAAAAAGGGAGGTGTGAGGAGGTTGTAGAAACAAGTGAATGAAAGATAAGATACTGAAATTACTGGATGTGTTTTGAATTGTGTTTGTTTTGTGTTCTTAATTCAATGTTTTAGTGTTAGTGTAATGTAGTGTTTTTGTTTTTGTATTGTATTGTATTGTTTTGTTGAATTCTTTTTCTTTCTTTTATAGTCTTTAAACTGTTAATATTTTTAAAAAAAAAGCATTGCATAGCTGCTGAGGCTGCAATCCTGCGGTACCTGCAGATGGAAGTAACTGTCCTACAGTCCTGAGAAAACACACACAGGACTGGGCTGCATATATTACTGTATCTCTTCCCTTCCTTCTGCATAGTTTTTATGTCCACCCAGATGACAGCACACCAGGCTGGTGGAAATTAGTTGAACCAGAACAAATGTCAGCCGGGTTTTCTGTGGATTGACATTTGCTCTGATTCAGCAGTAAACAGCAGGGGGGTGTTTCCGGGTGGGCCAAAAGAAAATCCTCTTACTCCTGTGCCTAGAAATCATGGGACAAACAGAAGTGTGGATGAGTCCTAAAACTTGCAAATGTTGGTAAAGCAGAGGCAGTAGCAGTACTTAATTTTTATTTACTTAATTTGATGGTGCCTCACAGGTCCTAACCAAGACCAGGGCTGTGCACACAGACCAGTGCAAGTAGATAAAAAGGTACTGCTGCGGCGGGAAGGTAAACGGCGTTTCCATGTGCTCTGGTTTCTGTCACAGTGTTCCATTGCACCAGAAGCAGTTCAGTCATGCTGGCCACATGACCTGGAAAGCTGTCTGTGGGCAAACGCCGGCTCCCTCAGCCTGAAAAGTGAGATGAGCGCCACAACCTCATAGTCACCTTTGACTGGACTTAACCATCCAGGGGTCCTTTCCCATTTACCTTTTACCTATACATGATGTTAGCCACAATTCATCTCATCTCCGATTGTTTATTTCATGTAAGAGCTATTTCATGTGGTTATGTGCTTTTCCCCAAATGGAGAAAAAGAGCGACTTAGCTGCCTTTTAAGATGGCATTGTGTTCACCGCCTCTATGTTAGACATCTCAGTCTTCCAGGGAACACAGTGCCAGCTCTGTTTG
This sequence comes from Podarcis melisellensis, assembly GCF_964234715.1. Taxonomy (NCBI): domain Eukaryota; kingdom Metazoa; phylum Chordata; class Lepidosauria; order Squamata; family Lacertidae; genus Podarcis; species Podarcis melisellensis. The sequence goes on from NC_138538.1 coordinate 19,881,705, forward strand.
CCAAGAGGGAATAAGAACAAGCATACAGCAGTGGCCTTGACTCAAAGAAACCGTGCCTGTTTGCCGAGACCACACCAGGCACACACGGGGTACTTTATCTGCTCCTTCGGCATACAATCTTCACTGCCAGCCGCTTGGGAGTTTCCTTTTCTGCCTTAATTAAGCAAGCTGTACAGCGGTGGAACTGCCAGTGACCCAGTTCCCAGAGGCTCTCCCTCTGTCCTCTTTTGTTAAACGGGTGGGCAGGAAGATCCTGGCAGCTGGGGATTGATGGACACAAAGGAGCACTTATTCTCACTTTCCACTGCCTGCTGGAATCTGGGGTTGTTAATTGTCCCTGCTGGCCAGCAACATCAGGCTTTGTCTCTCTGCACTACAGGCCAAGCCCTCCTGCTCACAGAAGTAGGAGCATCCTTATATAACACATTTAGAACTGGGCAACGTTTGCCACTGCCAGCGGGCACGCTGGAAACATCACCAGGAAAAACAAACAAACAAACCCTGCAATCAATCTTCATAGTTAATCGCATGCAATAAAAACTTCAATAATAATGTTTCACACATCTCTCTGACTTCTCTTTTCTGAATAACTTTCCTAGAATGGGCAGGGAAGCTATCACCAACAAGCTAAGTTGCTGGGGAAGCGAATAGTCTGAGTTTTGGGGAAGCAGCAAGAAAACCTTCACCCCAGAGACAGAATAAAGGAGTATCACAGCTTTCCCCTGATTTAAGGGAGCTATCGCTGTCTTTGTGACATCATCAACCATTACACCAATCCCCATTCTCGAAAATCTATGTTTGAAATTAACATCTTGGGCTAGGCTCTTATGCACGCTTATGTCAGATGTTAACCCCCCTGTGTCCAGTTGGAGCTGACTCCTGTGTTTAGGATTGCAGCCTCAATAAATGTGTCTGAGTTTGTTCATATGCACGCCATTCACCTCACACTGCCTTTTTCTCTCTTTCCCTCTCCTACATCTATGCTATCATCCCTACTGTTTTTAAAATGTGCACACCATAAGTCAGGAACCTAGCTTTTTGGGGCTTATGTTATGCTGTAGAATAGAGCACCATGTACCTCGATGGCAAAATGAATGAATGTTTTGAACATCAAACTGTGTTCCATTTACATTCATGCCATGCAACACACCCAACCATAGCTGTCAACCGTCCCTTATTTGACGGGAAACTCCCTTATCCCAGCGCCATGTCCCGCTGCTGTCCCTTATTGATGATGTCCCTTAAATTTCCCGGCCCGACTCAGGAGGGAAGCAACGGCTCGGGGTCCTCCGCCGCGAGAGAGAGCATGTGCTGGCGCCATCGTCCTGGCGCAAGGGGTTCCATCGGCCCTTCCCCGCCCGAGAGGGAGGGGAAGGGAGGGAGACTCTCGCCCATGCCGCCCGCGAGCCCGGAGGCGGCAGCGGTGGTGGCAGCTGAGGAGACGGCCTGAGGGAGGAGGAGGAGGAGGAGGGGATGGGGAGGGACGCAGAAGGGGGGCGCTTCAGTGGCCGCCATGGCTCCACAACAGCCTCATTCTAGATTGACAGCATCTGTCAATCCTACCAATATATATAACTCTTTACAATAGCAAAATCCCTTATTTTGGCTGCTGATCCCTTATTTTCGAGGCTGCTGGTCCCTTATTTTCAAATCTGTAAGTTGACAGCTATGCATCCAACACACGTGTAAAGCACATTATCCCCCCCCCCCAAGAATCCTGGGAAGTGTAGTTTCCCCTGCACAGAGCTACAATTCCCAGCACCCTTAACAAGCTACAGTTCCCTGGCCTCTGAGAGAGGCCATGCACTTTAAATTTGTGCATGGGAGTGCTTTGAATCTGTGGTGTGAATCTGCCTGCAAAACGTTTCTCTTCTTATCCAGCAACTTTTGATTCTGCTTATAGCACCTGCCCTTCAGAGCTGGTTGACATATTCTTTGGATGCAGAGAGAGAAAAATAAGCTCAGTTATTATTAGGGGGAGGGGGGGACGATGACAAAGTCCAGAGAACAAACACTCAGTTTTATGGCTGCGCAAAGTAATCTTGCTCTTTTGTTCCAGGTGGCAGGGAAATAGGAGCCAAAGGAGATGAAACAGGCCTGCCTTGTACTCCATTCAGCATCCTTTTCACTCAGCTAATTATGTGTTCACTTCACTGACCCAACAGAAAGGCAGATTACCGAAGGAGCTCCCTCTGGCTAACTGCATATTGCCATGCTCTTTCTCTCAAATTCCCTGAAGGCTTCGTCCTTTTTCCTTGAGGGAGAAGAGGGGGAAATCCCCCGAGATGCAGAAATAAAAATTGGTGGTTGTGCTCATCTATTAACATAAAAGTTCAGGTTCATGCCTCTCTAGGACAAATTTTGAAGGACCTCTGTGGTTTCCCCCATCCCTACCCATAACACACTACCAGTGTCTCCCAGGGAGGTCACTTTGGTACTGCTAATGCATCAGTTTGACTTCACCCCTGAAGGCACACTCTATTGTCTCTTGAGAGGGATGCCAACATCAACCACCCAAACCCCAAAGGAGGAAATGCCTCTCTCACACACACATTTGCATGAGCTAATGTATGCACATTTAGAAATAATTGCCACAATTCAAATAGAAATACAGCTCCTCTCACCATAGCCAGAAGCTTGAAAGAGCAACACTGGCTCCCAGTACATTTCTGAGCACAATTCAAAGTGTTGGTGCTGACCTTTAAAGCCCTAAATGGCCTTGGCCCAGGATACCTGAAGGAGCGTCTCCACCCCCATTGTTCAGCCCGGACACTGAGGTCCAGCACTGAGGGCCTTCTGGCAGTTCCCTCCCTGCAAGAAGTGAGGTTACAGGGAACCAGGCAGAGGGCCTTCTTGGTAGTGGCACTCACCCTGTGGAACACCCTCCCACCAGATGTCAAAGAGAAAAACAACTACCAGACTTTTAGAAGACATCTGAAGGCAGCCCTGTTTTGGGAAGTTTTTAATGACTGATGTTTCAATGTATTTTTAACCTTCTGTTGGAAGCAGTCCAGAGTGGCTGGGAAAACCCAGCCAGATGGGAGGGGTAGAAATAAATTATTATTATTATTATTATTATTATTATTATTATTATTATTATTTGTAGCAAGGTGACTTGTTTGCCTGCTGAGTTGCTAACTATAGACGGACTCTGCCCTCCTTTCTGATGCTGGGAAAGAGCCTTGCATGAGAAAGGTCCCAGGTTCAGGTCTCCAGTAGACTTTGGAGAGACTCCTGGTCAGAAACCCTGAAGAAGCTACTGCAAACCAACTGTAGACAATGCTGAGCTAGAAGGGCCAATAGCCTGACTCACTATAAGGCAGCTTCCTATGTTCTTGATTTTCAACCTCAGCCCTGGACAACAGGCCTTCAAACAGAGGAGTGTCTTCTGCAAACTGGATGTTTAATAACGGGGGAGCTCAAGAAACCAAATGTCTGCTGGAGAAAGGGAGATCTTTACAGGGTGATAGGCAGGCACCAAAGAGGGAATGAGGTGAGTCTTCCTAAGGCAAGGGCGGGACAATACTGTATTGGACTGCCAGAGGGTCCAACCCGGCCCATTTTACCAAAACCACACCCTCCTGCCAATCAACTGAAGTCATTGCAATGAGCAGGTGATATCAACTGATGGACAGGGTTCCATTCTCTCTTGGTTGTGTCCACTGCTAAGAACTGACACGCAAAGGCAAAGCAGCCAGATTTAAATCCCTGCTCATCAACCGAGTTCAATCCTGCTTGGTGCAGTTTCGCTGGTTACTGTCTTCTGCCACTCGTGTAGCTCAATTTTAACAGGTGGGTGGGGAGAAAGATCTGGCCTGGAAGGTCAAATTGGTTCACTGCCACCCCCAAGGCAATAATTTCCAAAGCTTAGGTGTGGCTACAGAAAAGACTGCTCCTATATCACCAACCAAACACAACTCAAATGGGGCTCCCTGGACTAACTCCTATCCCTTGCCAAACTAGAGACAATGAAGAAGAGACTAAAACGTCCATCATCCCTGACCATTGGCCCTGCTGGCTGGGCTGATGGGAGTTGCAACCCAACATCTGGAGGGCCACAAGTCCCCCCCAGTTCTGCTTTTGGAGATGTTGACCCACCCACCATTCCTATCTCAATATGGTCCCCTGAGGAAACAAACTGCCAACTAGGGCAACTGAGCAAGGACTAGCCTATCATCAGTTCTTGCCAAGGGGCTGGGGAAGCTGTAGGGGTCAAGGCAGCTGGTCGCCACTGTCGTCTTTACAGAACTATTTTAAGAACAAGGATACAGTATCCTCAGGTTTGTACAGCTGGGCTGACATATTGACAGTTTCATTCTTAGGATCGAAAGCCACAAGATGCCTCATCTGGGAAGAAGAGATTTATTCCTGTAACTGGATAGGGTGAATCAAGCACTATCTCCCATCAGAATTCCATACTGTTACACGCCTTGCAAAACATCTTTGACCTTTTCAAGAGCCACACATTGTGGGCCCATTAACCCAGGGTTGACTTCATTAGTTGCAAACACAGCAGTAATGTCAGTATCATAAAGTTTTGTCCATGTATTTCTTTAGTTTTGCTCTTGGATTTGATCTGATTTTTTTTGTATGTGCTATTGTCATTTTAACCTGTTTCTATATTTATAATTTGTGTGTGTGATTGTTTTAACAGTATATGTTATTATATTGTAAATGGGAAGCTCCTTATAAATGAAATTAATAACTTAATGCACTCCAGGGACTCGGCAGATTCTGGCTGGTCTTGGGTGAAAAGGGTGGGAGAAAATTACTGGCTTCCACTGGAATCTATGGAGGGCGAGAATTTCCCATTGGAAACTGGAGCAAGTCCAAATTGGCTGATCTATTTTTAGGCGAAAAGAAAAACACACAAAATGCACTTGGAAGATGCATTGTCAACTCTCTCGCTTTATTCCCCAGCGATGAAAGCAAAGGATCACCCTTCTGATTTAGAGGTAGATGCAGCTCTTAAAGCCTCTAAGGTTTTGGTTTGGTTCTTTGGGAAATATTTTCCAGTGCAAGAAAATGCTTTTGAAAAAGCCAGCAACAGCATTTTAAAAATAGCTCCCATTCCATAGGACAGACGTAGGGGTTGGATTCAGATGCAACACAAAACTATGGGAGTCTGCAACACCCCATCAGCACTGATCCTTGGCCATGTTCTCTAATCCCTGAGCCACCACTGATTAAATGTTCAAGCAAATACATTTAAACCCACACCATTGTGCTTCCATTTTACACTGACTCCTTTTGCAGTTGGTGGCACTGTGGGTACCTGGGTTAAACCACAGAGCCTAGGACTTGCTGATCAGAGGGTCAGCAGTTTGAATCCCCTCGACGGGGTGAGCTCCCCTTGCTCGGTCCCTGCTCCTGCCCACCTAGCAGTTTGAAAGCACGTCAAAGTGCAAGTAGATAAATAGGTACCACTCTGGCGGGAAGGTAAACGGCGTTTCTGTGCGCTGCTCTGGTTCGCCAGAAGCGGCTTAGTCATGTGGCCACATGACCTGGAAGCTGTACACCGGCTCCCTCGGCCAATAAAGCAAGATGAGCGCCACAACCCCAGAGTCGGCCACGACTAGACCTAATGGTCAGGGGTCTCTTTACCTTTACCTTCTGCAGTTAATGCCCCATTGTCACAATATTGTTAGCTACAGTTCAGGTGAATAAAACTGTTGTATATTTTTCAGAACGTAAGAGGAGCCTGCTGGATCAGGCCAATGGCCTTGTCTAGTCCAGAATCCTGTTCTCACAGTGGCCATCCAGATGCCTTTAGGAAACCCGCAGGTAGGAGTCATGCACAAGAGCATCCTTGCCTCCTGTGGTTTCCAGCAACAGGTCTTCATAAGCATGATGGCATCCATCATCATGGCTAGTAGCCCTCTCTTCCATGAATTTGTCTAATCCTCTTTTATTTTATTTTTTAAAAAGATATTTATTAAGGTTTTCAATATTAATACAGTAAAAATCAGAAAGAAAAAAGAAAAAATAACAAAAATACAAAAATAAAAATAAAAATAATTAAAAACACACAAAGTTTTCATAACTTATTTTCCATTAACTTATTTCCCAGACCTCCTCATACGTCCCTTTTTTGTATTCCAATTCAGATTGTTAGTTCAGCAAATCCTTATCAATAAATTTTAACCTGCTTCTAAACCTTTTTTTCCATATTCTCTTGAAACATTACAGCTGGAAACCGCTTAATTTCTATCCGACATTGTTCTAGCATTCATTAATTTTACAATATTTCTGTAAATAATCTTTGAATTTCTTCCAGTCTTCTTCCGCCGACACTTCTCCCTGGTCTCGGCATCTGCCTGTCTAATCCTCTTTTAAAGCCTCTTCTAGGCTGGTGGCCATTGTTGCCTCCTGGGGCAACGAGTTCTATAGTTTAACCATCTTCTGCATGAAGAAGTCCTTTATCCTCTTTCCTGAATCCTCCAACATTCACCTGTCCACAAGTTCTAGTGATATCAGAAGGAGGAAAAAAATTATCCACACCACACAGGTTTCTTTGATCATGATAGCCATATTCACTCAGTACTGTCTGGTAGATGAGAACCTTAAAAGAAAAACAGAGGGGAAATGTCAGTGACAAATGGGGTCACTAGACTTTAAATAATTGCACTTCAAAAGAACGGGGGACTTTTAAATAACATGTTAAATGAGCAAGAGTAATGGGCATTGCAGCCCCTCTGAATGGCAGTCATTCCTCCTTGTTATCTCTGCAGATAATTGGGAAGAGAGAGGGAAATCCCTTCGCCAATTCTCAGGTTGCATTGGCCAGGTGAAAGGAAAGCCAGAGGTGACATTAGGGAGGAATATAAGAAGCTGCCTTATACAGGAAACCCCAATTTGCGTGGGGATTGTGTTCCTGGCCCCCCTGTGTGTGTCAGCAGAGCAGGCACAAGCCCGCCCTGCCTCGTTATGTTCCACCCCCGTTCTGCCCTCTTTCGGGTCCAAAATGACCCGGACTTCGGTAGTCAAGCATCAATTGAATGCTCTCAAAATGGTTGCAGCCTGGGCTACTGCTCCATCTAGTTCAATATTATCTGAGCTGACTCATAGCAGCCCAGCTCTCCAGGGATTAAAAGACAGAAGTCTTCTCAGCTCTACTTGAAGATGCCAAGGGACTTCTGGAGCCCTTCACAGAACATAGCCCACTGGCTCAAAACTATTGACATTTCAAGGTGAAACTGATCCTCAGCCAAACTCTACTGGCAGACATGTAATTGGCTTGTGCTGAACTTTGTTAAATTGTGGCTAGAGAGTTCAGAAATTTGGGGCTTGTAATGACCATACAGTGGGACAGGGAGATGGGAACAAACATCCAGTGGTAGACTAGGAAAACGTTGAAGTGCAGGAATTCACAGGGGATTCAGCTAGAATGGTAAAGACAAAGCGTTTTATATGTGTTGTATATGCAACACTACAATACCAGATGGTGCTGTGGGGTCCCATCTTTCCCTACCGGATTTCCCTGTATGAGTTTACAACACGTTTAATTGAAACACTTCTTTGATGTGTCTAGATCCAGCCTGAGACAATAGCCATTGTCCCCAAGGAGATTCCAAAAATTCAGACAATTGTGTTGATCCATGATTGCACACACAAAAACCACACATCCAAAGGAGGAGCAGTACATACAATAATACACATGCACCTATCCAATCCTGACATCTTCAGGGTTGTCAGCCCTCAGTGTTGTCAACCCATCAGCTGACATCACAAGTGGCATCAATTACAGATCTTGCAAGGAAAACATTCCTTTTTTGCTTCTTGCACAGCACCAAGTGCTGGACAGAAAACTATCAGAATATGCCCAAGGTTGATTCCTTCCCCCCAGCACAGAGCTTGTGCTGCTCCTTCTTGATTCCACCGCCCACAACTCAAGGAAGACGTATGTTCAGGTGGGGTCTGGGAAAACAGCAGCAACGGAAGCAGGCATGACATTTTTTTGAAGCCCAACAAATGCAGGAAATCCCTCCCAATTAGGAGCACTTTGGTAATGTCCTTTTTTTTTTTTTTTGGTTACAGCTCTCCCAAAGCCTTTTTAACTAAGCTCTTCATCAGCCTTCCTATGCTGGGAAATTTGAGCGCCCGGTGATTATTGTAACGAAACAAAGCCTGGGAGTTTGCTCCCCTGGAGATTTCCTCCCCTGCTCGCTTTGGGCTCCAAGAATAACTGTGTTCCAAGCGAGATGACAAGAAGATTATATGCGGGCTGCAGAGAGGCCAGGTTCAGCCATTGTCCCAGGGAAAACCCCTTCCCTTACGTGGTCTTTTCTTGACTGTTGACGCCATTGCCGTCCCAGTTTCTTCTTCTTCTCTTTATGCAGAAACGAAACCCAGGTTCTGCTCTGCATTTAATATTGACATCAATACTGGGTTAAAAGGGCAGGGAGCCCTATAATTAACCATCCTGCGGAGTCCCATATCACTGTGAGTTAAGGGCGGAGAGCCTCAGGCCTGGGTGAAATGCAGCCCTATAGGGGCTTCTGTCCGACCCTCAGGGCTTTCCCCCAGCCCCAGCCCTTATTGGCCCCACTTTGCGCCATTCTCGGGTGTTTCTGCCTGGAATGTGTCCTTGAACTCTGAGGCCACATGCACACCCATCCCCAAAGAATCCTAGGAACTAGTTTGTTAAGGGTACTTGGAATGGAAGGTCTGGGAACGGGTAAACGATGGTTCTCAGGATTCTTCAGGGGCAGGGTAAATGTCCAACACAGTCCAACAATGCCTTTTGCTTGCCCGGATAGAAGATAGGTGTGGAACTGTGCATAGAAACCAGCCTATTATACACACAGTTAAAATTCACATTCAATTTTTCTGCCCACTTTTTGCCTCTGGCCCCACCCAGCTCTGGCAAGCGGCCCCCAAATGTTTCCTCAGAAGGGAACATGGCCCTCAGGCTGCAAAAGGTTTTCCACACCCCCTGATCCGTATATTGTTAGACTCCAACTCCAAGCAGCCTCTGCCAGCATGGTCCCCAGCCAAAGACAGCTGGAGATGTAGTTCAACGTATGGAGGTGTACAGGTTCTCTATCCCTGCCATAAATGATATGAGCCAATTTATTCTTGACACCAGCTTGGCAGGTCCTCAGCCAGAGACAAGAAGGTTGTCCCCTTGCTGTTCCGTCTCCAAGACTGTTGTCTCTGACTCACTGGGGTGCTTTCATCTCTGGCAAGGGAGGACCATGAATCACCTTCCCCATCAGTCTCCCCCCAGCCTCCCGTGTCCATTTTTGACTTCTCAGCCTTGCTTGCGAGTAGCAGGCCTTTATAAATGAGTAGGTTCATGGGAAGTGACTGATAGGAGGCTCTGGCTTCCAGCTGTCACCATCATATGACGCTTCTCTTGCATCAACTTTCCCTCAAAATAAAATAATTCCTTCCAGTAGCACCTTAGAGACCAGTTTGTTATTGGTATGAGCTTGTGTGTGCATGCACACTTCTTCAGATACACTTCTTCAGATCATACCAATAACAAACTTAGTTGGTCTCTAAGGTGCTACTAGGGACGCAGGTGGCGCTGTGGGTTAAACCAAAGAGCCTAGGACTTGCCGATCAGAAGGTCGATGGTTCGAATCCCCGCGATGGGGTGAGCTCCCGTTGCTCGGTCCCTGCTCCTGCCAACCTAGCAGTTCAAAAGCACATCAAAGTGCAAGTAAATAGGTACCACTCCAGCGGGAAGGTAAATGGCATTTCCGTGCGCTGCTCTGGTTCGCCACAAGTGGCTTAGTCATGCTGGCCACATGACCCGGAAGCTGTACGCCGGCTCCCTTGGTCAGGGGTCCCTTTACCTTTACAGTGCTACTGGAAGGAATTATTTTATTTTGTTGTGACTACGGCAGACCAACACGGCTACCTATCTGTATCTTTCCCTTCAGTCTTCCATTTTCTTCCACGCACCCCAGCATGGACCCTGTTCCTGCCTCTGGGGCTCTGGTAAGGTGGGGCTGCTCCTTGAACGCCTTTAATAAGTACGCTTCCAACACTCTGCTGTGACCAAGATACAGAATGAATGAATGTTCAGGTAAGAGCAGGTTTTAATTATTTGTGGGGGAAGTCACTGAGGTCATCACTGAGGTTTTTGTGGAGGGAGAAACACTACACCACCGGAGACTATTGCAAAGTGGGCAAAATTTCTCCTCCACATCATCACCCAAATGTCCCAGGCTCAGTCCTCCAGCATCTTCATATAGTTAGGACCTTGGAGGGCTGCTGCCAGCCAGTGGAGGCAAGACTCAGCTGCATGGGCCAATAGTCTGACTTGACAGCCTATGTCATTGCAAACAAGATTTTATCTGTTTGCGCGCGCACCCACACACACGTACATTTAGGCACAAATCACAGGTCTTAAGTTACTAACCAATAGGAAGAACTTTCTGATGGCAAGAACTGTTGGGCAATAGAACAGTCTCTCCTTCCTTGGAGGTTTTCAACCAGAGGTTGGACAGCCATCTGCCATGGATGCTTTAGTTGAGATTCCTGCATTGCAGGGGGTTGGACTAGATCACCCTTAGGATCCCTTCCAACTCTACAATTCCATGATTCTCCAGTGAGGGTCATTTATTGTACCATTTTCCACCAACAGCAAAGCAAGCTATGATGAAAGAAGCTTGTCGTCCTTCATACGCACACAGCTCATTTTCCAAAAGCTGATTAATTAAATTGACCAATCCTTGGGGGAGGGGGAGAGCCTCTCGCTGCTTCGGCTACCTCTTCTCATTTATTCTTTGGCTTCTGCGGGATACAGTAGAGGTTAGGCTACAGCTGTGGTCAACTTTGCATAAGAACATCAGAATTGCGCAGGGAGCGTGTGCTTGCTAAGTAGGGCAACGAGGACAAATCTAGACTTGTTTTGAGGAATAAAGTTCAATGCATGTACATTCTGCGCAGACCAAAGTGAACCATCTGAGCATGACAAGTGATCTGCCATAATCCATGACGGGACCAACTCTCTCAGAGAGGGAAAGTTCAAAACGCAATAGCAAGGAAAGATCAAACTGAGGAAGGCAATACCTTCTACAGTGATGTACAGGTTTTTTTTGGGGGGGGGATTCCTATGCAAATCAGGGCAATCCCATCATCCACCTTCCCTCCGTACTGCTAGAGCAAGCAGAATGCTTACACTGCCCCACACCAGGTAAGAGAGAGGACCGGCAATGATGGCAGAAGTCTTGGCTTGATCCTCTTTTCCAGAACTCTTAAAGAACTAATGCCATCTATGGATGACAAACTGACAACCTAGAACCCTTTTTTTAACAGAATTAAGCTGGGGGTTCAGGTCCATAAAGAAAGGTGGCAGCCAGGTCTGGGGCACTGGCAATCATCACAAGTTACAGGTGCCCCAGGACTGGGAAGTAGTTCTAGAAAGGCAGGTGAGGGGTGCTTGAAAGTGGCATATCAAGCATAACCTCAAATGCATTGCAATTCAATATACTCGGGTTACATACGCTTCAGGTTACAGACTCCACTAACCCAGAAATATTACCTCGGGTTAAGAACTTTGCTTCAGGATGAGAACAGAAATCGTGCAGCGGTGATGCAGCGGCAGCAGGAGGTCCCATTAGCTAAAGTGGTGCTTCAGGTTAAGAAGAGTTCAGGTTAAGAACAGACCTCCAGAATGAATTAAGTTCTTAACCCGAGGTACCGCTGTAATGCATTCAAGGCTATGCCTACATTCCAACACAACTGGTGGACGCAAAAGCTGAACAATCCAAAAGCCATGTTGATAAGCACATCAGCACGGAGTAGAATGTTTCAACCGTGCAACACGGGCAGGACATCCTGTCCTTGCCTAGAAGAGCGGCAAAAATCTAACAAATCTGACTGATAACGTTGGGTGGGGTGGAACAGAAAGGACTATCAACAAAATTGATGCACCAGGAGCCCAGGAAGGAAATCAACTGGGTCCACAATCCTGTATACACTTATGATGTGGGAGTAAGCGCCGCTGAAATCAATGGGACTTACTTCCAAGTAAAACATGCATAAGATCACAGGGTGTTCAGATGAAAAAGGAAGGATGCACTGAGTGAATAGGTTAAACTGCTCTCTCTCTTAATAGAGCTGTCCTGCTGAGCACTGGGAGATTAAATATAACCCCCAGCATGTGTCTAGAAAGAGTCAAGTCTGGGGAAGGGAATATAAATATTAAATTATTCCTTGCTTATTGAAAGAAGAAATTCCAATGTCTGGCAGAGCTATATTTTGTACTATCTTCCCCAGTGGAACCAGAAAACAGATCTGTTTGAACATACAAACTATAGTAACTATGAGCTGGGTGGGGATTTAAACCCTGGTCTCCTAGGTACCAGTCCAGCACTAACCACTACACCAGACTGTCTCATAGTTTCATAGATGAAACGCTGCTTGCACAGAACTGCAGCCGTATGTATTTGATTGCACAGTACTGTCGTTTATTTCAAAGGGACTTCGTTGTGATGAACATTTATTGGGTTGTGTCAAAGGAACCTTTCCCTAAAATATTTGCAGATGGCATTAACCACTTCGGACAACTCAGAACCTAAAGGTCCTTCAGAGTTCAGGCTAATGGGTAAATTCTTTCTTCCAAGGCTACATGCCAAATAGGGAGTCTCCCCTCCCTCCCACCAGCCCCTTATTAATAAAAAGTAAGAACATTGTTTTTAAACTGTCCATGATCTATTGGTCAGATAACGAACGAATGAATCTTTATTTGCCATAGCAATAAAACAACAATACGATATACAAAGAATAGAAATAAAAAGTCAATTATAATAAATAAATCTTAGGGTTTTGAATCAATAGTCAAATAGTGGATCTTATTCTGATTGCCCCAGCTAAAAACCTTGCAACCTTTTGGTCAGATAATTTATTTATGGCATCCCTTGGTCTAGTGACAAAGAGAAAGCACCAACACAGAACAGAGAGATGGCTTGGCAGATTGAAATGCACTCCATAATTCACAGAAGGAGGAATGGGCAAGAGGCAATCAGATCAAAGGGAAATCTCAGCAAAAGGTGTGCACACAGCGCCCCCTGCAGACTCATAAGCAAATGCAAGTTTTTGCGTTACATCCCTAGCAATTAATATAAGACACTTCATTTGCCCATCTCTGACTTGTGCATTCCTACTGACAAGTTGTCTTTATTAGAAATAAAAGCTTGCAGGAACTGCTGCCAGCGTTTTATAGGCGCAAGGTCCCACAATCTGCTTCCACTGGCAGAACTCAAGCCATTGCATCAATTTCTTGCATACACACACACACACACACACACACAGAGAGAGAGAGAGAGAGAGAGAGAGAGAGAGAGAGAGAGAGAGAGAGAGAGAGACATACACACTCACTTAGATAGCCCCAAACAACTTGCAACTTATGAAGAAAGGAAGCTGACCTGCCATCGTTGCAGCCAACCTACCAGGCATAAAAGGATACCCAACTCCATCCAACTTCTGCTCTCTCAAGGAGACAAGCCCAGGAGGTCTCACTACACATGGTTTATGGGCTACACTGCAATTGGTGGATCTCAAGTTAATGATAATAATAATAATATTTATACCCCGCCCATCTGGCTGGGTTTCCCCAGCCACTCTAGGCAGCTCCCAGCAGAACACTAAAAACAGAATAAAACTTCAAACATTAAAAACTTCCCTAAGGGCTGCCTGTTTCTAAAAGTCTGATAGTTGTTTATTTCCTTGTCATCTGATGGGAGTTCTACAGGGCGGGAGCCACTACCGGCCCTCTGCCTGGTTCCCTAACCTCGCAGTGAGGGAACCACCAGAAGTTGTACAGATGCTACAGTTGCCAGCTTTTATATTGCCCCAACGTCACTGGGCCTTTAACAGGTGCTTCATCTGCAGGCATGCATAAGTAAAAATAAATATACTGATGCCATTCAATTTCAGCTGCCGAATTTCTTGGGGTCAAACTTCTATAAAACAGAGCAGGCTGTGATACTATTTTTCTGGTTAGTTGGCAACATGTGAATTGCTATACCCATCTTCCCATGTACCTGAGTTCTCTCACTCCTGCAGTGCCACAAATAACAAGTTGCACCTGCCCATTCGCCTTCAAATAATTACAGCTGTCCTATGCACCATTAGTTTGACTGGAGAGGCTCATACTGCTGCAAATGGTAAATATTACCTTGTTTAATTGGGAGACTTCAGTTACTTCTACTGCAGTTGCTAATGAGGGGAAAAAATAATCAATCTACGTAATTGGAAAGAGCTTTAGTGAGCCTCTTTTTTTAACACCTTATCTAACACACAGAGCCAAGGGCAAACATGTTCTGTACCCGCCTCCCCCTTCCATTGAGATCTGAATATTGCAGCAGCCCCTCAGAATGCAATTATCCTAAATAATAACCATGCCAAGGCTTATTCATTATGCACTGACTAGCGGGCACAGAATTAACAAGGCTGCATTTTAAAGGCCATCAGAAGTTTGGATTCCATCAATATTTCTTCCACTTTTCAGCTGTGTGCTTACACTTTGCAACCACCTGCCAACGAAGAGGGTAACAGATGCAGCAACATTTTAAAGTCAAATTTGTGGACAGCCGAAGTAACAATCTTCTGTCCTTCACAGAAAAACCAGCATTACCTTTGCAAGGCGATCACAATCTAGGTCAGGGGTGGAGGAACCTTTTTCAATCCATGGGCTGTATTTTCTTCTGGGAATTTTTTTTTGGGGGGGGAGAGGGAACATATCAATAAAGGTAAAGGGACCCCCAATCATTAGGTCCAGTTGTGACTGACTCTGGGGCTGCAGTGTTCATCTCGCTTTATTGGCCAAGAGAACCGGTGTACAGCTTCCAGGTCATGTGGCCAGCATGACTAAGCCGCTTCTGTCAAACCAGAGCAGTGCACGGAAACACCATTTACCTTCCCACCGGAGCGGTACCTATTTATCTACTTGAACTTTGATGTGCTTTCGAACTGCTAGGTTGACAGGAGCAGGGACCGAGCTACGGGAGCTCACCCCGTCATGGGGATTTGACAAGTCCTAGGCTCAGTGGTTTAACCCACAGCGCCACCCGCGTCCCTATCAAAGGCAAAAGTGGGCACTGCAATGAATGTGAATTTTACCTTTGTACAACTGGCTAGTCTCTTCTCTCCCTGTAGTTTTATTGATTTTGTGGCAAAACAGCATTGATCAGTTCCAACAAAACCTGTGATGTGTTGCACGCTTGTATCAATCACACATAAAAAGAAAAATCGAGTGGGGACATTGTCAAACAACTAAATACATAATCAAGGCTTCAACTATCCATGAAAGTCTCTCTATAAGCAAGCTTGAGTGAGTGGCTGGAGGTCTTAAATCACCACTGATATTTACAGACTGGATAAAAGCCAGATCCCAAACTTTCCCTTGCCATCCTATCAGAGGTGATCCTTTGGAGACTTTCCAATTGGAGGCATTCTCAAACTGGGTACACAGCAATCAGATCCTTATGTAGGAGAATCAAGATCGGCATCTATTGACAGATGGCCCAGAGCCAATTAGAGACAAAATGCTTTTGCAAAGTCCTGGGGAAACTTGGCACCCAAATGTCATAAATTTCAAGATGTGGGTATATAACAGCAAACCTGATTGGTGAGACACACATCAGTATCTCATGTCAAAGGGTAAAAAAAGGAAGTGCCTTGCAGGGCTGCTGTGAGGACAAGTTAAATACAGCGATACAAGCGATTAGCCTCCCCTTAGGAGGGATGTGATTTTGATGTACAGATGTCCTCCCTATACTACATTAAGCATGGCAGATTGTGATAAAAGGCACCATTTGGACTGTCAAGTGAGCTTATGGAAGACAATTAAGCTCCTAGCTTGTTTATTCCCGGAGCCCTCTACACCTGTCTACCAGCTGGCAAAACATCTGGTGAAGTTTGCCCTCCTGGCCTGCTCTCTTACCTGTACTCAAAACATTCCCGACTGCAGCAGACAAGCTCCCAGCTTTTCCTAGCAAGGTCAATGCAGACCTCCATGCTATTTGCTATTTGTTTCATATGCAAGAGTCCCAAAGTAGCAATACCTTCTTCCCCCAAAAGAGCTTTGTGGGCTCAATGTTCCCTCAGGGATCCCAATTAAGAATCACAGGTGTGTGCAATCATTCCAGTTTTGGAAGACAGACAACTTAGTAAAGTTTTTTGTAAAATCAGTCCCGTTAAGTTCCTAGCCTACTAAAATGGGGCACCTAAGCTCAACACACAGGATGGTTTCTCCTCCTCCACAGCAAGCAGAAATGCAATAGGCTGCCATCAGGATAGCCACCCATCTACCTAGCTGACCATTCCCTCCCTGGATGGAATTCCTAGTCGCCTATGGTGATCAAACAAGAAGTTAAGAACCATTGGTGACCTATATAGAATTGTGGGGTCCTTCCTAGGACATTCCCTTCCACAAAACTCTTACCTGCTAGCTATGCAAGAGTTGCACCCAACCACTTAAATCAGGCATAGGCAAACTCGGCCTTCCAGATGTTTTGGGACTACAACTCCCACCATCCCTAGCTAACAGGACCAGTGGTCAGGGATGATGGGAATAGTAGTCCCAAAACATCTGGAGGGCCAAGTTTGCCTATCCCTGACTTAAATGAAGAGAATGGGAACAGTGCTGATAAGGCCCTGAACAGCAAAATTAAATGTGTACTTGTGAAATGAAGCCTGTATTTGTGGGACAAGTAGCGCCAAACATATACAACTATAAGACTGTCTGCCCCAGTAGGCTTTTGCATCTGACATACTTTTTAGCAGGAAATGCTATAAAACCCAGGTTGTTATGAACACTAAAATATGCACTTTCCCATCCAGCTGCAGCCTTGCCCCCAACTGCCCCTTCTCTAAATGATGGCAATCCCTGGTGAAACAGCGTCAGGACAAGCCCTGCAAACCGAGGAATGTTCCTGGGGAAGGAGAGGAGAAAATTGCCCCGTGCCACCACTGAAAACTCAAAGCTGCTTTTTAATTTGCCACGGTGCAAAACCATGCATTTATTGTACAGCAACATTCATGGGACACTGAAATGATTTCTCCTTCAAGTCTCAGCCGTTCTGCTTCAAGCCATCCATTGGGCAGGAACCAGGAACCCCTGCGCCTGTTGAAAGAAACAGAGAAGGCTTAGCCACCCATCGACTGCAGGTAGGATTAAGTTAACTACCATGCTCATGTGCCAACAAAGCCACTTGTGTTACTAACTTATGTCTTCCTTCCGATTGAGGGCATGATCATTTTATTCTAGTTATTAACAAATGCTTGCAACAGCAGCAAAAAAAAAGCTTCCTGGTTGACGTGACAAAGAGCAGCTGCTTTGCACCCCAAAACAACCAGGCTTCTTCCTCCATGACAGCCCTTAAAATATTTGAAGATGGCTATGAAGCTGAGGCTCCAATACTTTGGGGCCACCTCATGAGAAGAGAAGACTCCCTGAAAAAGACCCTGATGTTGGGAAAGATGGAGGGCACAAGGAGAAGGGGACGAGATGGTTGTACGGTGTTCTCGAAGCTACCAACATGAGTTTGACTAAACTGCGGGAGGCAGCGGAAGACAGGAATGCCTGGCGTGCTCTGGTCCATGGGGTCACGAAGAGTCGGACACGACTATACAACAATAAATAGTATCTCCTTCTCAGGGGCTCTTAAATCTGCCCTGAAGCCAAAATAGTAAAGGGCTCAACAAATAAAGGCTGTTACATTAGCTCTTAGAGTAAAAAACTGTTGTTGCAGAAATTTGAATTGTTTTATAAAACTGGCCATCTATTCAAAGGCAAGGAAAGCATTTATCCATCTATTCACACAAGTGCAATAATCATTCAATAGGGAGGTACATTACCCTAGGTAGGTAGATCTCAAATCTACCCTCCTGCACCAGCTACCTAATAAACCAAAGAATCAAGAGGTCAGCAGTCTTGGGAAAGTTGCCTTCACCTTCTCATTATCCACAACCCTCATGCTCCCACCATCATGAAAATCCAGCAAGCAGTGTGCATTTATAGCAGAATATTTACATTAGGCTTCTGTCTTCGAAGTGCAATACAAAAGCATGCAATGTAAGATTTGGACATCAGTGGGATCAGACCATCTGGCTAGAACGCATGTTTTATCAGCATTGCCGATAAGATGGGGAAAAAAGATTAAGTCATCATGTACCACTGAATAGCACGCCATGTGAGCGCCCTGCCACAATCTTCTAAATGGGATTTTGGTCTTACAAAACTTACAGCACTTGGAAGACTTCACAATTTCCCTTGCCATCCTCCCAAGCATTCAGTCTGTCATACGGTCCTGCAGTCTGAAAAAAGAAACAGGGAGCATAGTAAAGAAAGGGAACATTTTGCTTTGTATTGCACCAGTGAATTTTCAAACAAACGCATGCTTTAGGGCAGCAGGGTATCACACAAGGTGGGAGGGGAGTGCATAAGCCTCAAGGCCTGTGGGGACAGGCTCACATAAGACCGAGTCAACATGATCATAAAACTGTGTATGAATGGGTCTTTTGAGTTCACTTGAAGCACCAGAGCCTGCAGTGCTATCCCTACTTCAGGGGAGTAACTAAACTTAAAATAGGATTTCCAAGTTCTATTTTGTACAACCCTGCAAAGATTGCTCAGAATGTGCGGCTGACAGTTTAATCCAATACAGTGGTATCTCGGGTTAAGTACTTAATTTGTTCCGGGGGTCCGTTCTTAACCTGAAACTGTTCTTAACCTGAAGCACCACTTTAGCTAATGGGGCCTCCTGCTGCTGCTGCGCTGCCGGAGCACAATGTCTGTTCTCATCCTGAAGCAAAGTTCTTAACCCGAGGTAATATTTCTGGGTTAGCAGAGTCTGTAACCTGAAGCGTATGTAACCCAAGGTACCACTGTACAGATGCTCACTTCCCACTAGAACCAATCTGTGGCTGAATGATATCCTGAAGTGGCCTTGCAGGATCATGGGCTTCTTTGTACTATTTAGTCCCTGCATACAGAAAACAAGGCTTTCAGGGAGACTTCCAGACTAGTCCTCACCACCCCTCTAAGTTTTCCATGTACAGAAAACTGACTGAGAAGCAATTATGCAAAGACCCACTTGAAGCCTAAGGTTCACCACCAGTCCTGTTTTTCAGTCGTCTGCTTGATTTATACCAGCTACACTTAACTTCCACATGTCGTTAACCTCCCAACTCCCATCTTTACATCATATTAATTGTATTAATAGTTTAATTACTTTTTAATTTATTATCTTTTACAGCTTTTTAGCTTTCTGTGTGATGTGTTTGCTTTCATTTTTGCAAGTCTCATTTGAGTTCTGGTTCTGGGGCAAAAGTGGGATATAAATAATAATAGGCTTTAATACTGGCCAACTTTAGGGTTGCTTTAAGAGTTATGGGGGGGGAATGTGTCTTAATACAGAGTATACATCCTTGCTTAGGCATGCCTGATGACTTGCCATCTGAGATGCTGTAGGAATTAAGAAATTACTGATAAAGATGATGGGTGGGGGAAATCTGAAATTGAGAGTGCTACAGCCACCTAGTGCATTCATGTCAGTGAAGGAAGGATTTGAACCAAAAGCCCCCCCCCCCCCCCCACACACACACATCAACTTCCTAAGATGCCCTACTCAGGTTAACTTTTCTAAATTAAACAGAACAAGAAAATGCAAAGCCCCTACCTTCCATGCTTCTTGTGTAGTATCAGAGCAAGATATCCTCCTTTCAAGGTTTTATTTCAAGTCACCCATCTCTTCTGCTTGGGCCTACCTCAATGATTACAACTTCAGGCTCACTTCGATCCTAAAAATGATACAGAAAACCAAAGAGCTGTCATTTTATTTATTTTTGAACCAGGAGGAGGCTGCTGTAAAAGCAGATTATGCTGATGTCGTCAGACAAAGATCTGGCTAAAGCAGCAACAAATCAACACTGTCGCTCTGATGGGGAAAAAAGTGTTGGTCATCACAAACATCAGCTAGAGACCATAGCAAGGAAGGGACAGCCGCCACACACAAGAAACTGTAAGGCTACTTCTAGTTACTGTTTTAAGGACTTTGAACCATCTTATGTTTTATCAACAGGAAGGCTTAAATTGCACAGAAGTTAGAACACTGCCCCCAACTGAATGAATGGTATCTTCCAGCCACATGGCCATCCCTGGAATTAAATTCAGCTGCCGTATGCAGCAGTTTGGGAGACAAATTGCAACTATACATCAGAATTCTGGAATACTTGGTGAATTTGACAATGAAGCTGCCTAACCAAATCACAATGGCCAAAAATATGTGGGCAGTTCAAAAATACAGCAACAGCCAACATATTGTAAGCTGCGTATTAATTCTGCAGATACACAAATTTGGGTTTACAAAAAGCAGCCTAGTCCAGCACCCTGTTCTCAGAGGCCAAACCAACATACTGAGTTGATTCCTGATCGAAAGCTACTTTTGACCCATGTGCTACTCTAGTAACAGAAAACTTCAGTACAAAATAGTTACACAAAAATCACAATCTTTCCTTTAAATTCTTTTACAAATAGGCAACGATCAGGCACTCACATGTGTGCTCAATTAAGTTTTATTATGAATTTTAAGGTGTTTACTCAAAGCACAGTGCGTACCATGAAGATACACCCCTTAGTACCATATTAACATCTAGAAATGAACTGTTAAAAGAGCAGCCAGCAGAACCTACTGAGTTCACATTAGAGTAAGAGGCAGTATAATCCTAGTTTAATTACTCAAAAGCAAGTCTCATGGAGTTCAACACTTTTAACTCCTGAAAAATGACGATTGCGGCCTTCAACCTTTTGTATGTGGAATATTAACAAACTTAAACCCTTTAACACATCATTGGTGGCTGGTGTCTCAATGAAAAATAGGATTGAAGGCGTAAACTCACACGTGTATTCTGATCGTGTGCGGGTTTCAGGTGACTCCATCGCCTCCTTGCGCCCAGCTCGATTTTTGCAGCAGTTCGCTCTGTACATGCCTAGCGGCATCGTCGCCCTAAACGGAAAGACACCCACCACAGTCAGATTAACCGAGAGAGATTTGCTCTTGCAAACTGCATGAATTGGGCTCAAGAGAATCTCAACCGCCCTCTCCTCTCGCTGTTAAAACACTGGTGCATCAGACAAATTCTGGCTATAACAGCAAAGAGATCAACACTGACGCTCTGATGGGGAAAAAAGTTTCAAGTCATCATGTGCACCAGTTAGGATCCGATCGGTATGGCTGCAATTTGAGATACGCGGGGGGAGGGGAGATTTTTAAAAGTCGAGCTTTTAAGAGCATGCAAGTGAACTGGCCCCATAGGAAAGGCAAGGGGGGGACCCCACTTAAGGAGGAAAAACAACGAGAAAGCTTCCCCTCTGCAACAAGTTAGCCCTCGGCGGTTGCAAAACTCAAAGCTTCGAATGCGAAGCAACGTTCCCACCCGCCCCCGCCCCGGATTTCCTAACCGAGAAAATAAAACGGTCAATATAGGGCGAAGGGGGTTAAAGGGGTTCTGAGGAACAGCTCGAACCAGCACGCATCGTGTAATAAACAAGGAAGGGAGCCGATGGCAAAGGATCCTCCAGCCCCACCACCCAACCGCTTCCCCAAAAGGACATCTTACCTCCACGGAAGCCACATGTGAAAAGAACGAGGAGGCGTGCCGTGGGCTCTTATATAGCCCATAGCGTCTCACTGCGCACGCTCTTCTCAAGGCACTTCGGGAAATGTAGTCTTTAGTAGCCCGTGGGGTGTGGCTTCTATGCGCTGGGAGTCCTGCCGGCTTTTTTACCAGATGCTGGTGAATAGGTCAAGAATGGTAGGGGCAGACTATGCCCTAGGCAGGGATTTAAAAACACCCCATATAAATATGCCATATAGGTGTATAGATAGATCCAAGTGTCCCTCTTTTCCAGGGACGTCCCTGATTTACAGAAGCCATCCTGGTTTCTGATTTGAGCCCAGAATGTCCCAGTTTTCCTCAGGATCTCCCTGTTTTCATTTTCATTTGAAAAATGTTGGAGGGTATGGAGTTATCTAACCCCCGAGCTGTCTGAAGGCAATGCTATATAGGGACTTTTTAAAATGTTTAAATGTTTTATTATGTTTTTATATATGTTGGAAGCTGCCCAGAGTGGGTGGGGCAACCCAGTAAGATGTGTGGGGTATAAATAGTAACATTATCATTATGGAATGGGACATCCCTATTTTCATCGGAGAAATGGAGATGGAGAATTGTTATAATTATTATTGCTTATTTAGTATACTGTGTCATGCTTGATTGCTACAGTTGAAGTATAAATAGAAACGTGATATTTTTGTTCCAAAGTTAGAGGGTGTAGGATCTCTTGGAACAGTCAATGCCACCTTCTGGACTGGTTGTAAGAAACAAGGTAGATCCTTCAAGGCTGAATTCTGCTAACTAATTTATAAAGCTCAGCAAGTCATGCTTTTGCATGTAGAAGGTCCCAGGTCCAGTCAATAGTATCTCCAGTTCAAGAATCAAGTAGCAAGCAGTAGATAATGCCCGTCTGCTCTTCAAGGGTCACTTCCAGATGATGTTACTGGACTCAGAGGGGACCAACAGTCTTTGATATAAGGCAGTTTCCAACACCCAAGGATCACACAGGGCAGTTTACAGTTTAGGTTGTGTACATGCTATACCTTTAAAACACATTCAGAGTACATTCCTCACCCCTCATGAGCTATAGCTTTTTAAGGGTTGCTGTGAGGAGTAAACTTCAGTGCCCAGAATTCTTTGAAGTAAATAATGTGTTTAAAATGTGATTTAAAGGCAAAAGTGTCTACACAGCTTTAGAGGAAATTCTGCCATGCCTTTGCACTGAACTTTTGTGCCTTTGCACAACTTTTGTGTCTGCGTTTTCACTTTTTGAAATATGGCAACCCCATTCAGAATAGGACACTGACCCTCAGCTTCCTTCGCCTGTGTTGCCCTTGTAGAACTTGGCAGGAAGGAAGATGAGAACGAAAGTATAATTAGTTGACTGTGCCTCACATTGGCTGTTGCTCCACCTACTGTTGGACTCCTGCTGTACACCTGTCATTCCCAAAGGACAGCAGCAGCCGCCACTCCTGGATGCAACTGAATGATCCGATCATACTCAATGGAATAACTAGACAAAGTTGTCCCCCTCCAGTGGAGACTGAGTGGCCACAACAGTGACTCATGGTTGTTGTTGTTTTGTTCTTATAGGAGTCTTTAGTTTCTTCTTGTTGTTGTTTAGTCGTTTAGTCAGGTCTGACTCTTTATGACCCCATGGACCAGAGCACGCCAGGAACTCCTGTCTTGTTTGGTCAAACTCATGTTGGTAGCTTCGAGAACACTGTCCAACCATCTCGTCTTCTGTCATCCCCTTCTCCTTGTGCCCTCCATCTTTCCCAACATCAGGGTCCTTTCCAGGGAGTCTTCTCTTCTCATGAGGTGGCCAAAGTATTGGAGCCTCAGCTTCAGGATCTGTCCTTCCAGTGAGCACTCAGGGCTGATTTCCTTCAGAATGGATAGGTTTGATCTTCTTGCAGTCCATGGGACTCTCAAGAGTCTCCTCCACTTTAGTTTCTTAATCCATTGCTTTGCCATCACAGCCTATTAGCAGTACTTTCATTATATGCTAGCATGTACCAGTCTGCCACTTGGGAATTACTGACGAAATGCCTTCATTGTTGTCCAAATTCCACCTTCTTAGTGGTAGTGGTTGCTATAATCTCTTAAACCTTACTTTCCCCATAAATACAGCATGTCTGATTGCATTGTCCGAAGGCTTCTCAATGCACTAGCCTTACAGAGCTTTCATTCTTATTACCGTCTCCCCAGAGATCCAAGACAATGTCTGTGCTTGTAGACTTTCTTATACTTACAGCTAAAGTATTTGGCTACATCATCCATGCTCTGCTTCGGTGGGTAAAGAAACCTGCAGAGAAAAGAGTCACTAATGAAATCTGCCTGATAACAGGTGCAGCCAGCCCAACTGGCATTGGGAGGTTTTTTGCACTGGAATTTGCCCGACGAGGAGCAACACTTGTTTTGTGGGATATAGATACCGAAGGCAATGAAAATGCAGCCAGGGAAGTTCGCAAGCTGGGAGCGAAGGCTTACATTTATACTTGCGATGTGAGCCGGAAGGAAGAAGTCTATAGCGTTGCCGAGTATGTGAGAAAGGATGTAGGCAATGTCACAGTCCTGGTCAACAATGCTGGCATTGTAGCTGGAAAGCCCATCTTACAGTGTCCTGATGAGCTGCTGGAAAGAACCATGAGGACTAACTGCCATGCTCACTTTTGGGTAAGTGTGTATCCTATGAAACAGGAATCAGGCTCCTGAATGAGAGGAAGGCTGAGTTGTGAACCTGCAGCTCTTGACAGCTGTGAAAATACCAGGGGATGGGAAGCAGAAGAGGGTGCCCCTTTTTGCACCTTTGGACGATGCATATAGAAGCAGTTTAGCAATTATTTGAGGCAGTATTCCTCCCAATCCATCTGTATCCATGGCACTGGCTAATTAGACCATAAATGCAACTGTGACAATGGTGATAGATGTTCATAGATTATTGGCATGCCTTACTAATATGTTTGATTAATGGTGTCTGGGAATGGCAGTGTTAGTACATTAGAATCCAGATTAATTAGTTTGGGAAACATCAGTGTAATAATATTCTTATTTTCACCTTTAGTTTAAGCAATTTCATTCTCTTCCTTACTTTGTGATGGGTGTACTCTTGATATATACTTCTCAGCAAATGATGAAGTATGTGGCTCAAAATACATTAGTTATATCAGATGTTATATGTTTCAAGTATGAAATTTCTGATATTTCTACCACAATATTCAATGTAGCATATGATAACACCGATGAATAGAAATATACAACTGACTAAAAATATTATAAACGAATTTAAACATTGGCCTTAGAAACAGCTTTAAAATCTGTAATAATAGTTTAACCCTGCAGAAGGCTGATGCCTTCTTAACAGATAGCACAATGAAAAATCCCATGGAAGGACTTCCACTAGTGCAACAGGGCTCCCTCCCTCCATCCTGATGCCCCTCACAAATTGTCTTTTGTGGGGTGTTGTCGGGGGAAACCCCAGAACAGCACATGTGAGGTGTTGGGGGGGATCATCATCATCATCATTTTTAATTGTATACTGGCTTTCTATCTTACAATACTCAAGGCGGTTTACAAGCTGAAGAAACAAAAAATGTACATCTTATAACAATCTGGAAAGGTGAAATGTTTGTGCTGGTGGAATGAACACCACAGTGCTATGTTGAATTCTTCTCAAAATTTCTGATCTTTGCTTGGCAAGCTCAATGCTGCATTCATACGGTTTGGCACATAAAAGGTCGTATCCCAACTACACATTTAAAGGACTCTTATACCACTTTAAGTGTTGTGACTTGCTTCAAAACACACACACCTGGGAACTGCAGTTTGTTACAGGTGCTGGAAATTTTAACTCTGTGAGGGGGTTAGCACCCTTAACAAACTATAGTTCCCATTTTTCTTGGCAGGGTGGTGAGCCACGACTGTTCAAGTGGTAGAAGAGTACATTAAATTCATGGTGTGGATATGACCAAGGAGTTATGCAAAAGGCTATATCTTGTAATTATTCAATCAAGTTTGCCCAGCTCACTCACGCAGTGTGGATGGGTAGCTTTGCAGCAGCTAATTCTGAAAAGCAGCTTATCAGTTCCGTCTTGCAGAACATGGCCTGGCTCTCATTAATCCTACTTTGCAGAGCCTGAAAAGATGGAGAGACAATCAAATGGAGGGCAATTTTAAGAGGATTGCAATGAAAACTAATCTTGTTACACGCTTTTATCCTTGTCACATGTGCCATTAAGACTCAAATTTCTGAAGGAACTTTGAATAGGCATTAATGTTTCTTACTTGGAAGAAGAAAGGGGGAAATTGGGAAGTACATGGATGAAAGCAAAGTTGTGGTGGCTCCTCCTCTTTCTAGGTGAACGATTAGTCAGAAAATCTTTGGAAAATAGACAGAGACCTCCAGACACTCCAAGCCAGAGTGTTTGCATCTTGTCTGCATTAAGCTTGGGTTTGTTCAACTCCACCCACTTGAAAATAAAATAACAACAATCATTTGTTATTTATACCCCATTGGTCTGGCTGGGTTTCCCCAGCCACTCTGGGTGGCTCCCAACAAAATACTGTATCAAAAACATGCTGAAACATCAAACATCCCGCCCTGTGGAAGGGCCTCCCATCGGATGTCAATTGAAATAAACAGCTATCTGACTTTTAGAAGACATCTGAAGGCAGCCCTATTTAGGGAATTTTTAAAATATTCTGTTGGGAGCCGCCCAGAGTCGCTGGGGAAACTCAGCTAGACGGGCAAGGTATAAATATATTATTATTATTATTACTACTACTACTACTACTACTAATAATAATAATAATAATAGCCACCAATAATTTTACCTACATTGTATCCCGTAACAGTAAAAAAACTAAGCAGATTTCTGCTTATAGAAAGAAAATGGAGCTACTTTGATCTCTATTTCTAAAATAAAAAAAATAATACTGATGAAATACATGTAAAAAAAGTTGGTATAAATAAGAGCTAAGCTTAGAAGAAGTCAAAACTAAGAAATATTACCCTTGTGTATACAATGATATATTTAATAGGACAGTTGTAGTGTGTGTGTGCGCGTGCGTGTGTGTGTGTGTGTTTACATATTTATAATAAAAGAAACTAAACAGATTTGTTCTTATATTCTGCTGGTACCTTTGCAAAGCAGGCCTTCAAACATTACAACTGCTGCTTACTAGCTGCAAATCTGAACACACAAAAAGGAAGCATGAGTATAATCAAAAGTCTCTTATCCCCTTTTGCAGACAGTCAAGGCTTTTCTTCCACAAATGATTGAGAGAGATCATGGCCACATTGTGACAGTCGCAGGATCATTTGGACTTTTTGCAACAGGTTGTCTGGAGGTTGGTAAGCGACACGTTGACGGAAGTTCACAAAAGCTAAATTACCACTTTGACATTTGCATGATTTATGTCTATAATCCATCGGTTCCCAAGGCCAACCATCACTAATGATGCAGGGCATCTCTCTCATTGCAGGGTCTTACTAAAACAGTGGTTGAGCCCCTAAGTTAAGCATGTAAACGGGAAAATGTTGCTTGTTTCCTCAGGGTTACTGCGCTAGCAAGTTTGCCGTGGTTGGATTCCATGAAGCTCTGAGCCATGAGCTGAAAGCCAAAAGAGTCAGTGGTGTGAAGACTACCCTCGTTTGTCCATATTTCACAGACACTGGCATGTTCCATGGCTGTAGAATCAGGTAACGCTGCACTCAGTTTTGATGTTTTGTTTGTTCACTTTTTTTAATAAATATTTTTATTAGTTTTCCAACACAATTATACATTTTTCTCTATGTTTTAACAAATTAATCTTTTTTGACTTCCTTCCGCTTCTCTGGCAATCATCCATATTTACTCTTCAGTACGCATTCCCTTGGTTGTATTGCCATTTGTCTTCCCTCCCCTTTCTATTTCTTTTTGACAATACATCTCAAACTTTTACAGTGTTTCTTGAAACCCCATTAGCGTTGTTTGCAATTCACATACATTTTTCAGATAATCTACAAACTTTCCCCAATCTTCAATGAACTTTTGGTTTCGAACATATCTTATTTTCCCAGTCAATCTGTCCAGTTCTGCATAGTCCGTTAATTTCATTCTCCATTCTTGTATCGTCGGTACTTCCTCTTGTTTCCATTTTTGTTCACTTTTTATGACTACTTTTGCTATGTTTATAGGTTTCTAATTTATATATATGTTGCAAGCCACCTTGAGCACGGTTTTGACTTAGGAAAGGGGGCGTACAAATAACATGAATGGTTGGTTGGTTGACACTCACACAGATTCCTACTCAAAACACACACACACCAACTTGATCCCTGGTACAAGGAATGCACCTACTCTTAGTAAACTTAGCTGAACAACAGAACATTCTGCCCCTCTCCCCCCGGTGCACCCCCTTAATCTGTTGTAAGGGTTCCCCCAACCCTTTTCAGAGGCGGCAGGAGTCACACACCAAGAAGTTGGAAGCCCTGGCACTGATGGGATGGTTAGTTAAAGGCCACCCATTCATTTCAACAGCACAATGAAAGGTTCAGAATGGATTCAGAGCCACTCATTTCTCAATGAGTAGTGGGAAATGTAGACTGGCTGTAAGCTTCCATTCTTGGACGTTCCAGTCTTTAACCTACGTAAAATACCACCTCTGGTAACCAAGCAGGGCATCATCAGGACATGATGCCATCAGGGGAGGGGCTTCTTATCTCCCCAGGCCAGAACTCTGGCATGAAGTGAGGTGAACTCTACCCTAGACTGAAATCCCTTAGCACAAAATTCTCCTCCTATCGTCAGCTTTTGAAATTTAGTATATATTCATCCATAACAGGAGTGGCAAACAGTAGGCCTGGGGGGTTGAATGCAGTCTTCCAGGTGTGTGTGTGTGTGTTCACCTCTGGCTTTTGTGTGACTTACCAAACAAAGAGTCATAATATTCAGTGTGATGCCTGAGGCAGAGAAAGAAGGAATGGAGAGATGTCCACTTACTTAATTTGAATTGTTCCATGGATTACTGACTCATCCCTTAGCTGCTTGATTCTTGCAGGGGAATATATTGTTCACATGATTAATGACAGGGTTCGCCAAGCCGTAACGATACCTTGAACTCACCTTATATAGAACAGAACCAGCAGATCCATATTTAGACTTTGTTACAGCGACTCCACTCTGGTTCAACGATTCATGCATTTCTGCAATTAATAATGTTTTTAGCCTGTCTGAAGTGGTTGCTGCAAAGTGTTAACTTGGAACATTGTTAATAGGGGCAGTGGTTCATCTGCGAGGATGGAAAATCAAAAGGTTTCTAGCTAAGGGTGG
This sequence comes from Podarcis melisellensis, assembly GCF_964234715.1. Taxonomy (NCBI): domain Eukaryota; kingdom Metazoa; phylum Chordata; class Lepidosauria; order Squamata; family Lacertidae; genus Podarcis; species Podarcis melisellensis. Next base: position 19,910,597 of record NC_138538.1, read on the forward strand.
GCCTCGTGGCTTGGTTTCCGAGAAAGAGCTAGATTACACAAGAGAGCAAAGCAAAACAGAACCACACCCACCCACAATTAATATCAATGATCTGGTCCCCAAATAAGAAACTGCCATATATCCAACTCAAGACTGTTGAACTTTTAGTTCAATATCGTTGTCTGCTCTGGAAGTGACCTTTAATGGCCAGACAGTGGCGTTTTCTACTGCTTGCTACTTGATTCTTGAACTAGAGATGCCAGACTGGACCTTCTACATGCAAATGCATATATCGCTGAGCTATATAGACCAGTTGACAGACTTCAGCCTTGCAGGGTCTACCTTGCTTTTTACCTAAATCCTGAGATCCACAAACTGGAGCCTGGACCAAAAGAAACACATCGAGAAAGAATTCTGCACCCAGGAATTTGTTTTGAGCAGCAGAACTGAGCAATGCTCTTTCCACACGAAAGTTGACACTGCTTCCTTTCCCTCAACATGCATTTTTTTCTTTTTCTAGGCAAGAACTGGAAACCCTACTTTCTCCCTTAAGGCCAGACCAGTTTGTGAAATCAGCAATGCACAGAATAGTTCAGAATCAGCATGTGATCTACGTCCCCAGAATGCTGTACCTTGTGGCCATTTTAAAAAAGTAAGTCACTGTATTCAGGAACTGGCAGACCTATGACTGCTTAATAGGGGTGGGGTGGGGGTTAATTGGACAGCGTTGAGAGTTTACTGCAGCCAATAAAGGCTAAAGCAGTGTTTCATGAGCAAGGAGTCAGGCCAGACCTCAGTGCCATAGCCCACTTGCCTTGCCCTCACTGACCATGCTGTAGCCTTTTGGCTAGACCAAGGCCAGCATCAGTAACCTATAAAAATGTTACACTAACAAAGTTACTAATATGTATATATAAATCAGTATCAGTTCATTTTCCTTCTGACACACTGTCTCTCTCAATCTCCTGAGTTCTCACCCAAGGTCCAAACAAACTCTCAGTTCATTCACAAGTCTCCCAAGATCCTGGAAGCAGCAGACATCCTATCACTTGAGTTTCACATTTTAGACTTGCTTTTTATGGGCATTCTCCAGATAGATGGGTCCTTCCTCAGGGCTGCTCACATATGTGTTCTATTCACCTGCACACGCCACACCCAGTTCCAGGTGCGGAAGGTTTGTTGAGTTTCCCAGGGGGTCCAAATCATGGGAAAAGAGCCCCCCTCCAACCACAAATCTTTCTTCACCCTCTATCCTCTCCCTTCTTCTCCAGAGCCAAGATGGAGAGTTTTCATGTGGAGGGGATGCACACTGAAACATTACTAATTAAGACACAAGAAGACTCTGGTGGAAAACGTTTATTGTTGGTAGTAATTCTTTCCATGTTGAAAAATGCCTGAGTTTAGGAAAGTCCCTTTTCACATCTGACTCACTAACCCCTCACTTTGGTTTCTGTTTATGGATTGGGTGATAACTGGGTAAATCCTTTCTGCTCACTAGAAGCGTAGTTTAACGCTATGTACAGGGTGAGTCCTTTAAAAGAGGCCCCGTGGATACAGAGTTCACATGTTCCACAGGGCCTCTTTTAAAAGACTCACCCTATATTTCATAGCAGCACCCCAAAGGGCTTGATTTTGCAATGTTAGAAACATGTTGTGGGAGGCCAAAGCAGATATAAAGACAAATAGTTGGATACAACACATAAAAAGCGAAAAGATAGCTCCGTTGGTTCATAAGAACAGAACGACAAAATCCGTACTTGGGCAATAACTTTACTATGCCCAACCAAAATGTCACAAATTCATGGCAAGTTTGTAGTCAGTCTCCAGCAATATCTGGGGAAGTGACAGGTTCTGCAACCCTGAAATAAGGGGTGGGAATGAGACTTGTTATTTGTGCTCCCAATATTTCAGAGATGCTTTTAAACAAAGCTACAATTTTTCCTTCTCTCTCTTCCTCAGTCTCCTTCCTTGGGATGTTCAAGTTCTTATTCAAAAATTCCTGGGACTGGACAAATGTATTCCACAAAAAGCTAAATAAACTACCACCATTAAGTGGCTGGAAGGTGAAAAGGATGAAAAGTGTTGTCCTTTTGCATCACTGCTTCGGTAGCAAGATTTCCGATTCTAAATGCAGGCAAAAAAGGACAGATGAAATCAAAGTTTGGCATTCAAGATTCACTGGAATATTCTGATTTTGCACAGGTAACGTACATGCAAGGGCTCTCTTTGTGAGCATTTATGCCTTTGGCTATCGAACAATTGCTGGAGAATCTCTTTCAACATTCAGCGTTCAGAAAGATCAAATGATACAGCAGGTAGAAACATTTTAAGCATTGACGGAAAATAAGAGATTTCCCTCCTCCGCAATATTTCATCCATTCTTATTTGGGGGTGTTTCACTTGACTTTCCATTATATTCTGAGGTATACACAAGAATCTTTCTTCAGGAAACCGACTTGATAAACCTCATTTTCAGCTCCCTATCATTGCAGAGATATAATCTGAGTTGAATGATGCCGGCCTTGGAGGCAGCCTGTAACAATGGATCTGAAGTATGCATTACTGTGTATTGTATTAAACCCCATGATAACACTTTTGGGTCACCTATTTTCCAGCTGTTCGTTTTATATAGGAGAATGGAAAGGAATAGGGATACAGCCATTTTAGGAAGTAGAATTTAATGCAGAAGACAGGGATTTCTAACAACAGCTACACATTCCTAGCAAGTCAGGCAGAACATGTTTGTGGGATGTTACTGCCCTTGCTCAAGAAACTAAGCCTATGTGAATAAAACAGTTATGCATTTTCCACCTTGTTTATCTCTTCTTCCAACTTCCCACAATGCTTCTCCCTTCATCTTGTGTTCCAACACAACCAACACCATTCAAGACATGTAATCGCTCTGATAGCTCAACTGGTAGAGCATGAGACTCTTAATCTTAGGATCGTATGTTTGTGGCCCACACTGGGCAATATTCCTGCACTGCACCACTAGGTGACCCTCGTGGTCCCTTGCAACTCTATTCTGACATTGGAGACAAATTGACATGAAGCAAGCTGATCATTTGCAAGTGAGCTGGGGCTGTTGAGTCCTAGAATAGCTGGAGTGTTAACAGGTCCCACTCCCCTGATGTAGGATAGGAACATGTCCCAAGACAAACAGGTATCGGCCAGTCAAGAGATATTTGGTATCTCTTGGTATTGGCCAGGCAAGAGATATGATGCAGACCACATGCACACAGATGGTCAGAGAGTTACAAAGCTTGCAGTGTAACACTGGAGCTTAATTGAACATATTTTTTAAAAAAGTTCACATGTAAGGGAAACATTCATAATGGGTGGCATCAAGGATGTTTTGCTGCTCTGTGGGAAGTGTCAGAAAACCAGTTATGTGTATGGAAACTGAAGAGATGCAAACTCAGAATATTATTTACAACTTGGCCAGGTTATATACCAACTGTGCAAGAACAGTGAGAGTATTCTTATGTAGCCATTAAGGTTATCTTCTTCCCTACCCACACCTGTACAGAAGAAGTGGATTGTGTGAACAAAGTACATTAAAAGAAAATAGCACACCCAAGTTATCTAAACTAATGTAAAAATTCACTTTTGCCAAGTAGAAGACCATTAAGATTCTGGGGAAATGGCATAAACAACAAAAATAGTATCCAAAAAGCCATTCTGTAATAGCCTTGAGATGATTCAACCTACCAAATGCTGCTGCCTTCTCTACTCATTTCAGTGCATTTTGTATAGACCCCATTAAGGTAAAAGGAGATTCAGTAGAATCGGGTATATGAAGATACTATCTGTACACCACTCAACTTAGGCACACCCTGCTGATAAAGGGAAATGCCCATAGCTATGGAAAAAATAAGCCTAACCTTTGATTGAATATACCATGAAAATAACCTGAAGGAACTTAGAATTAGGAGCACTTAACTTAGCCTTAGGGACGCGGGTGGCGCTGTGGGTAAAAGCCTCAGCGCCTAGGGCTTGCCGATCGAAAGGTTGGCGGTTCGAATCCCCGCGGCGGGGTGCGCTCCCGTTGCTCGGTCCCAGCGCCTGCCAACCTAGCAGTTCGAAAGCACCCCCGGGTTGCACGTAGATAAATAGGGACCGCTTACTAGCGGGAAGGTAAACGGCGTTTCCGTGTGCAGCTCTGGCTCGCCAGAGCAGCGATGTTACGCTGGCCACGTGACCCGGAAGTGTCTCCGGACAGCGCTGGCCCCTGGCCTCTTAAGTGAGATGGGCGCACAACCCCAGAGTCTGTCAAGACTGGCCCGTACGGGCAGGGGTACCTTTACCTTTACCTTTAACTTAGCCTTAGTGAATCAGAGTCCGGCTACAAAAAGATGGATTCCCAGCATTAAGTGAAAGCTAAACCTTAGCTGAAGAAACAGTGAAAAATACAAATAATGTTGTGAAAGAAGGGTTAGGTTTAGGTTTAGGGTTAGCAGTTGTTACAACTGCTTTGAGATTTGGGTTCTCTTTTTTTAATCAAGTGTTACATAAATCTTATGAAATAAAATCATTAAGAAAGTTCCATGCAAATTCTGGAGTCAGTGGACCGGGAAGGTAATACTGGTATTTAGACACAATATAACTGTTAATACCATGGATGAGCTTAACACACACCCTCCCATTCCTTTATATACGGAGAATAACCCTGGTCTACCTTACAGGATTGTTGGAATGATTCCAGAACACGTATGTAAAGTATGTTGAGCACTAAGGGAAACTGCCAGGGAAATTGCCATATGAAGTATTATTCTGAATATACTCAGTTTTGGATCCATTTGTGTCGAGAGATTTCAGACCAACTTTTATAGGTTTAGCCCTTCATCTTTGCTCATATTAGCACAGGAAACAAATATATAAATATATATATCGAGGGGAACAAAGAAACCCACCACTTTAGTATTTACCATTTATTGGTGACAAACACTAAGTTTTACTTACATTCCATGGGGAGAAAAAATTCCAGCGTAAACAATGAACTGAAGCAGTACTTAACTTGCAAGGCTATCGTGCTTTACCTGGACCATATGCAAAAACTTTATTGCACACACCACTGTGTGCAATAAACACAACATCAAAAGCAACACAGTTTATATATAAACATAGGTATTTTTTTTCAGCCCTACATGGAGATGTAATTAAACAGTATAAAGCACTCAAGGAAAATCAATCTGCAGTTTTATATGCACTACATTGAGATCATATCCTGTACTGTACTGAGTTTGTGTGCCTTTATATATAGACACACACACACAATTTTTTTAAAAAACAAAGATTAGAGACCATTTAAACTTCTGCTGCATTCAAGTCCCACCCCCCCAATATTCTAGAAATCAAAATGATCAAATGAAGTTTTAAAATTCCTAAAAAGTGTAATTTATTCAACCGTTCAATAATTAGGCTAGACTTGCCTAGCTAGCTTTGTTTTCAATCAAATGGCAGGCACACAGTTGTTTCCAGTGAAATTCTTTTACAATTTCATTAAAAACAAATGACCAAACATATACATGGATATGATCTTCCCAAGTTAGTTCATAGGTAAGTGTTATCAGACAACAAAAGTTTCTAAACTGTGCTATATTTCTAGGTACAATTAAGAAACTTTTCTCTTCTTTTTAAATGAAAAATTTATAGTGTCATTCAAAACAATGTAATGAAACTAAAAATTTTATCACTGTTTGAAAAGCAACGGTTATGATTTAGATACTACAGTGGATTGTGACAACTGTAGCGCTCTAAAACAGTTAGGTTACATTAATTAGGAAGCATTTGATTTTCTCTGGTGCTTTCAAGGTTTGGGTCCAGTCAAGCCTTTTTTAGGCAGTGGTGTCCAGTGTTTGTCCCAAAGTGTTTGAGCTAGCCGGTTTGAGGAGAGGGTCGTTTTCCATTTCTTGCTTCACGCACCTAGAAAAAAAAGGGAAAAGGTTTTTTTTAAAAGGGAACCACGCTTGGGATTATGGATCTCTCAGCCAGAATTGTGGCACTTTCAAACTCATGCCAAGAGGCATATTTCCTTTGAAATAGCAAACTCCCACAGTCGCATTTATCCATTGACTTTAAATGTGCTGCCAGTAATGCAATTAAACTAGTGCTGGCAAGAAAACTCTGCTCCGCTAGCTTAAGACTAGGACCCTCGTACCTATGGGACCGCCTCTCCTGATATGCCCTGCGGAGGACCTTAACGTCCACAAATAACAACACTTTGGAGGTCCCAAGGCGCAAGATGGTTAGATCGGTCTCAACCATGACCAGGGCCTTTTCAGTACTGGCCCTGACTAGGTGGAACGCTCTGGCACCAGAGACTAGGGCCTTCCGGGACTTGACATCTTTCCGCAGGGCCTGCAAGATGGAGATGTTCCGCTTGGCCTTTGGTTTGGACTCAGTCTGACCCTTATGTTTCCCTCCCCTTATGGTTTTGATTTATGGGCTACTATTAAAATGAGGGACGCGGGTGGCACTGTGGGTAAAACCTCAGCGCCTAGGACTTGCCGATCGCATGGTCGGCGGTTCGAATCCCCGCGGCGGGGTGCCCTCCTGTCATTCGGTCCCAGCGCCTGCCAACCTAGCAGTTTGAAAGCACCTCCGGGTGCAAGTAGATAAATAGGGACCGCTTACCAGCGGGAAGGTAAACGGCGTTCCGTGTGCTGCGCTGGCTCGCCAGATGCAGCTTGTCATGCTGGCCACGTGACCCGGAAGTGTCTGCGGACAGCGCTGGCTCCCGGCTTATAGAGTGAGATGAGCGCACAACCCTAGAGTCTGGCAAGACTGGCCCGTACGGGCAGGGGTACCTTTACCTTTATTAAAATGAGGCTGCATTTTAAATTGTATTTTCACCCATATTTTAATAAATCAGGTTTTTTGGGGGGGTGTTTGTCCCCCCCATTATGTTTTATTGTAATTTTATTGGTGTTAGCCACCCTGAGCCCGGCTCTGGCCGGGGAGGGCGGGGGTAAATTTTTTAAAAAATATTTATTTATTATTTATTTAAGACGACTCTGCAAAGCACACCTTGAGAATGGGTACAGTTAATGATGTTCAGCTTACAGCAACACATTCAAAACCTCAAAGGTTGTTGGAAGAAACCGAAACTAGACTAGCTGTGATACTAAATGGACAACGGCTGGGCATAAACCTGCTCTCCCACTCATCTGCCAATGTGATACAAGGTTGATTTTTATAACTCTCCATGTAAACAAATACTTCTCTAAAGGCAAATGATATTTCTGTGAAACGGTTATAATGTTGTGGCTGGGTTTTTTGTTTAGTAAAAAAGGAGGTAAATGCTAGAAAAGATCATTTTCACTCAAGGAGGTAAATGCTAGAAAAGATCATTTTCACTCACACAGACATTGGTCCATTTCCTGTTCTTGGCATCTCTGTACTTTGTTGGTCCAACTCAGACAGCAATTTTAAGATGTTTAATGCAGCCTGAAGAAGGAAAAGATTGAATTAAATGTCTGCATATAACATGGATGTTTTACGTGTCTGAAGTCACTGAATTAAGCTTTTATATTACTGGTTTTAGATTGTATTTTTGTTTCAATGATTTCTTCTTTTTATTTAGACTGTTGAAATGTTAGGTGGTTCATCAATGCTTATAAATAAATAATGGATGCATGTTGTGATAAATGGCTGGAAGAATACTGGGCAATGTGTATTAAAAACACCCAACACTCTGCTAAAGTTGGTCATTCATGTACACAGAAATGAAAAGGAATTGTTCCATACAGGATTTCCATGGCCTCAATTAGCAGACTTGCCATTTTCCCATTTCCAAGCTGCACAGAATGAAGATCATTTCTCATGGATAAACTGGGCAAGTTAGGTATGCAAATGTAAGAACTAGGGCTCAGCATGGGAAGAATGCCCTGTATGTAGCCTAAAGTTCTGGTCAACTCAGAACTCTGAAACTAAGGCTTCTACGACAAAACTTTTTGCACCACTGTAGGTTTCTCTTTTGTAAGACACACCAGCATGAGATATCTGAGCAGTGAAATCTACTAGGATGGAGCATCTCAGAGACTTTAAAAGCAGCTGGCTCAGTGAAGATATACTGTTGTTTAATGGGAAAGTGTGCTGGTTCCTAATTCACACTGGTTCCCTCAAGTAGAGCAGCAACAGACACCTACACATTTCACAAACTGTCCTCCATTAGTCAACATTTGTCATCACTCCAATGGGTTTCTCTTGGACCCAAAGAGAAAAAAAACTAAAGATGCCTAATCTAGACTCCCATCCATCTGAATGTTTAAGTGATCACATTGGAGGAAGTTAATGACTGGTCCACAATTCATTTATATAAAATCAACTCCACGTTCTCTTACCATATCGTGGCAAGATTCAACATCTTTTCCAATTCCATGGCTGATCAGTGGCGGCTGAGCGGAACAATTTATAAGAGACACAAATTCGTTCTTGTTGTTTTTGGGGAAATCTTTGTATTCAACCTAAGAAAAAAAAGTTTGAATTATTTCCAAACAGGTGTCCCCCAACCCTCTAAGCAAGCTCCTATTTGCTCCCCAGAACTCTCATTAGTACTGCAACATTGATATGGTAACAAGCAGGAGCTTCTCCCAGACAGAAAAAGATCCCTGTTCTTGTCTACTCCAAACCACAGTGAAAAGAAAAGAAAAGAAAAACCTCATCTATCTTTCAGGTGTTCTGCATGTGATGGAGAATTGGAGGTGGGCTAAACTTTCACTCTACTCATGTGAACTGCTTCTTGTTAGAATGGTCCTCTAAAATGTAGGAAAGTGGTACACCAGGAAGGGCTTTTATTGGGCATCTCAACGAGTATGCTACTTCCCTATATGCAAGGAGATTGCTTCCTCAGCAACATTCTAAAACTGGAGGAAGCTCTCACCTGCAGGGAGCCTAGTCCAGAAAAAGTCAATTGCATAATTATCCTGATCATGTAGATTGGTACACATGTAAGAATGGAAAACAAGTCAAAAAGTATGCTGAATCTAAATGTCTCTGAGGAAGAAATTCAGACATACACTTCAACTGCATGAGCCGGCTTCTTCTTCAAAGAGAAGAGGCTCTGGCGCAAGCCATACAGAGATGAACAGAAGTTATTTTAGTGCAGTATTTGATGGACAGGGCTATGTTTTTGTTGAGTAATTAAACAGACAACGCACAAAAAAACATAGGAACAGCCTTCAAGTTGTATACTAGCTGGGAAACGTTCCATTTTAAAAAGTGTAATATATTGGTTTTCAAAAGCATAGGAAACTTTCTGTCTTAGGCAAAAGGCTGACATGCATGAATTGGTACCCGTCCCATATGGTTTTGTGAAACAAGGTTTTTATTGAGCAAGTCAAATCCTATGAAGAGACACCTTGAATTATGCTGCTTACAACCGATTTACCTGGATTCCCTGAACACCGGAAAGGTAGTCCAACTGTTCGGAAGGTCTAGTGAGAGGTCCGTGGGGCACATGGCCCGAGGAGCTGTTTTTTAAAATGGTCTCAGCGGTAGGAGAAGTGCCACCGTATAATAGCTCTCTAGCAATCATAGCTGTCACAGTAGCCATGGCAGGATTGGGGGCTGCCCTGTTGAACTCTTTGGTGTGGTGTCCTTGATTAACTCCTACAGCCTGTGCAACCTCAGGGACCATGGGAAGAATGCCAGCAGGAAGCTGCTGATGGCTGAGATAAGGCATCCTGAACTCATCCTCTTTATTACCTAGTGACGAGACAGAACCAACAAAAAAAGTTTCATTAGTTGGCAAGGGTCTGGTCATACACAAAATGGCAGATCACAGAGCACAAAATCCAAAATCGCTTCTGAAATCCAAACCCTATCCTAGCCTTGAGCAAGATGGTAACATTCCTTCTGGGTCTAATGTCCCAAGCAATAAGGCTAATGTCCCAAGCAATGCCTGATATGAGCCAAAACTTTGAAAGTCTTTTCCAAATAGAAAAATAAATAAATCAGTATTTTAGTTTTATCAGAGTGGGTTAAAAAATAAATAAATCTTGCATCACCCTCTGCGCATGCATTGCTCTGGAAATATACCTTGGGAAATAAGCAAATGGTCAAACCTTTATATTACTGGGCCAGCAAACTTATTTTCACATATGTGTGTACATGCTATGCAAAAATCACAAGGTGGGAAAACCATAAAGCCACCCAAAGCTTCTCTCGATTCCTGCAGCCCTGTTAACTCTGCCATCTCAGCTCTCCCCCTGCCTCATGCAGGGAGGGGGCAGCGAATCACAAGAGCAGGTGCCGGCAAAAATCACGATGCAGGAAAAACTGAAGCCAGCCAATGACTCCACATAGCTCCATACTTATTTCAGACATTGTGATATATTGGTATATTGTGATATTTAGCTGCTGAAACATCACACTGTTGAAAACCAGATATCGCCAAGCCCTAGTGTCCCCTGGTCTACCTGGGTGACCCATTCTACCTATTTAATGCCTAGTAACTATCAACCGGGACACAGGTGGCGCTGTGGGTTAAAGCCTCAGCGCCTAGGACTTGCTGATCGAAAGGTCGGCGGTTCGAATCCCTGCTGTGGGGTGCGCTCCCGCTGCTCGGTCCCAGCGCCTGCCAACCTAGCAGTTCGAAAGCACCTCCGGGTGCAAGTAGATAAATAGGGACCGCTTACTAGCGGGAAGGTAAACGGCGTTTCCGTGTGCAGCTCTGGCTCGCCAGATGCAGCGATGTCACACTGGCCACGTGACCCGGAAGTGTCTCCGGACAGCGCTGGCCCCTGGCCTCTTAAGTGAGATGGGCGCACAACCCCAGAGTCTGTCAAGACTGGCCCGTACGGGCAGGGGTACCTTTACCTTTACCTTTAACTATCAACCAAGTAGTATGCCCTAACTGACCTTCAATTCTTGAAATCACAGAATGTCAATCTGCTCTGATACAGCCATCATACCAATATAATAAAGTAAAAGAAGAATGAAATGAAGGTCACTTACTAGCAGATGTTTCTTCAGAGCCAGGCTCAAAAAACGTAACTTTTCTTCCATCACCTGGCTTCTTTACTGGCGTCTAGCACAAAAGAGAGTTGTTATGCCACTGCGCTGAAGAGTCGAGCGTTTCCAACACCTTTTCTAAACAAAGGCTACGCCACTTTGTTCTTACACCACCCCAATAGCAAAAATCAACAACCCAGGGCCATCCCTCTGAACCTAAGAGATGAGACTTGCCCTCATTGCCACCTAATGGAACACTAGGTCATCAGCGATGTTGGGGCAAGCATCTTGTTTCACTCCAAGGGCCCTGCTGAAATTTGTCCATATCCATAGCAGATATGGTTTCTCTCTCCTTATGATGCTTCTTACACATCGACCTTTAGCTTTTAGACCAGTGTTTCCCAAACTTGGGTCTCCAGCTATTTTTGAACTACAATTCCCATCATCATTGGCCACTGGCTCTGCTAGCTAGGGGTGATGGGAGTTGTAGTCCAAAACCAGCTGGAGAACCAAGTTTGGGAAACACTGGTTTAGACTCGTTTTGGCAACCATGCACGCTATAGAATTGCAAGAAATGCAGGACCTTAATAAAGGACTATATTTGGGATTCAGCACAACCCACTTATTATTGACACAGAAAAAAATGGATTTTATAAGGTAAGCAAGATCATGCCTACAACCGAGTCAAGAAACTGAAGTTGCCTAAATTAGACACGTCCAACTCCCAAGAGACTGCGATCTACTCCCACTATTTTAAAAAATGGCAGTGATCTACCCATTGGACATGCCTGGTCTAAATGACCCAGTTTACAACCACCCTGATGGCCCCAGGACAACCCTACACCTGTGAATTTTACAGTCTGGATAATCTTCAGTACACAAGTCCCCACCTGAACTTGAACAGCCCATCATTTAAGATGTCTTACCTTTTCTTCTGTCTTTAGTGCTGGCTTTGGGGGTTGTGGTTGAGGGACTTTGAATCCTAAGAGCTCCAGCATGTTTTCAGCTGCATTACGCTTTGCTACCTTCTTGTTAGTTCCCATTCCTTCGGCTGTGTGCATGCCAACTTTCACCTAGAAGTATGGAGAAATGGATTATTAGAACAAGTATCTCTTTATGTAGGAAGGGGAAACTAAACACCAGTGATCATTAGTAATGTATCCAAATATGGCCTTGGAGGATAGCCAAGTTATGGTGCCTCCATGCCACTGACTGCAGGCACTGACACACAAAGCAGGCAATTCGTGCTCCAAGACTTTCCCTCTGGCTTTTATGTTTGTTTTAACGCTCCAAATAAGTTTTGATTCTGGAAGTGTCCAGAGTATAGTATCAAGATAACATGATTAGAAATCTATTAGCATGCATGTGGCAATCAATTTTGTGCTTTGCAATGATCTCAATGTTCTTCAGCCCCTGTAACAGCTCCCAAATACTATTGCAACATGCTGCTCATCTAAGCAGTTTCTGCATTTACAAGGCATAGAGCTTCCAAAGGATTCTATGAGAATGGACTAGCAGACGAAGACAAGGCTTCCCAGAATTCTACTTTAATAATATAGCACACTGATCTCATTATGAACCTTGAAGAATATGAAAATCCAAACCAGGGAGAGAACAGAGGACTATGTCAGCAGAAGGAGAAGGGGTGGCAAGTGTGGGCTAAGGAGGAATATGGAATACAATAATGTATGGTAACATGATAGGGATGGAGTATCGAATGAACCTATGACAGCCATGGGAAGAAGTCGTCAGCTATTTCCTGCTTATCTTCACCTCCATAAGAGTTTGGGACACAAAGACAATGCACTCCCAGCAAGAGAAAATAGAATTCAAATCATCACGTACTGCTGTCACACCAATAAAAAAGTTCCCCATGATATAAAGACAGCAAAAACCAGAGGAAGCAAGCTGCTGGCCGGCCATGGAGAACTCTTCCCTTCCTCCTACCACTACCACTAGACAGCTGCATCACAGGGGCTGGCTGGGGGAAAGAGAAAGAGTAAGCAAGCTCTGCTGCAGCGGCTTCTAGAAGCAACAGTAGCTTTCGGTCAGCAACAGATGCAAGGAGGAAATTATGTGAGCACCATAGAAATACACTGTGTTGAAATTAGCACGGGACTACATTCTGCATAGCATAGGTTGGTTGTCTAATGCAAGGCTCTCATCTGTGATAGCCTCTTGGCTTCTGCAGTGCATTTTACATGGGGCTTCCCTTGAATAGTTCAGAAACTGTCATCTGGTCCCACATCTTGTGTGCTTCTCCCCACAGAGATAATATGACATCCATTTTCTATGAGCATCACTGTGGGTAAAACCTCACTGGGGAAACTCAGCCAGATGGGTGGGGTTTAAATAATAAATTATTATTAAATTATTATTATTTACCAGGTGTGCTTCTGGATTCAATTCACTATCTATGCTGATTTTAAACCTTTGAAGTCTGTGATATTTAAAAGTGCATCTGCTTCCACATATATGCCCATCCCACTCCCTTTCTGTGTTAAGATCTACCAGATAGATGGCAGTAGCACCCAAAGCAATATGCATTAAGATTACCTTCTAACCAAAAAATAGGAGTTTCATTTGGTGGTACCACCTACGTTCTGTTCCTCAAGGAAATTCAGCCGGCTCACTCGATTGTAAAAAATGTCTTTGCAGCACCTTAAATATTGCTCTGCCAGGCCAAGAAACTTTGATCAATTATTTAATACAAGATAAACTGCTGCCGTGCATTTTTTATATGAACTGTTTGAGGTTTTTATGATATTCTATTGTGGTTTTATTGCAATCTTGCTTGGAGGGCCGTCGTGGCCCAAAGCAGCTTATAAATTCAAATAAATCAATTAATTACATGGCTGCCCTGTCCTGGATAAAGTGCTGAGCTCAACACAAACCTGCATCACGAACTCCCTGCGCCTCGGAAGTCCACGTTCTGTGATGAGCATGTACTCTGGCTCCTTCTCTTTCTTTGCTTGCTGTATTTGAGCCAGTCTGCTAATGGGATTCATACCTTGGCCGTATTCGGGACTTGTCTGCAACTTAGATAGAAAAAGCAAGAATCAGCCAACAGTTGGCAAGAGCAGTTCCAATACATCACATTCCCATGAAAACACTCCAGGAGATAGGGTGGTGTTGGGTTGGTGTTTTTTTAACTGTTAACTTTGCTATTGGGTTTTCAGGAAGTATTGGTACATGTTGCAGAGTTAGACACAGTTGCGAAGAATTATTCTGAATCACTTTAAGAAGACAACAAAACAAAACCAGTATCAACTGCAAACATGATACATAGACACAGGAAGCTCAAACTGACTCAGGGAAAGGTATCTACAGCATCACAACCTCCAGCGTTCATCAGTAATAAGGTTACGATCACAATTATTTCAGAAATAAATTATACTGAAACAATTTTCAGTTTGAAAATTTTACTTACTTGCAAATGAACTGTCTCTATGCTCCCTATGGTGCTGGACCTTTTTTGTTTGTTTGTTTTTAAAAAGGAGATCTGATATACTACATCACCAATTGTGCTCATTAGATTAATCTATGCCTGATTTCTGCACAAGGCTGTTACATGAAAGCTGAACATGCATGCTATGCTTCATACACTAAGAATGCCTACTATGCAAGCCTCCACCAAAACAGCTGCACAAGAACATTTGGATTACAGATGGCAGCAAACACACAGCACAGGTCCTGGCATTTAGACAAGTTAAGTGCTTCCTTGCTGATACAGAATCACCACTAGTTTGGCGTAACAACAGTGAACAAAGAGTTCCGATGACTACAGGCACAGAGAGAGGTGTCTGCTATGGTGGAAGACAGCTTCCTTAAACATATCAAGAATTTCCTTCTACAACAGCTGAGGTTTGGCTAAGCGCATACTTCTCTCACCTTGACTATTGATTTTGTTTTCTTTTTGATTCGTGGCTTCATTTTCTCAACCGTAGGAAGGGGAGGCAGTTTCTTCAATTCCTCTAGGACTGCTATGGCCGCGTTCTTCTTTGAGATCTTCTTGCTCTTGCCTTCACCCTCACCCATGAATTCTCCCACAGATACCTTTGTTACGAAGCTCTTCATATGAGGGGGACCGCTCTCCCGGGTCACCTGTTTCAGAGGGAAAAACTGAGTGAAAGCGTGATAAACATTTATTAAAAATGGTAGGGTAAAATGGTTGTAGCAAACTTTACTCACATATACTAAACTACAATTTTTTTGGGGGGTGGGTTAGGGAAGAACAAGGCTAATTTAAACAACATTCCTAATAAAGCGGGAAGTGGCTATATTTTAAAAGCCTCTCAGTACATTACCCCACCCCATGCAGGTTAAAAATGTAAACCCAGCTAAACTTTACATGCTAAAGACAGTCTTTGCAAGTCTTATTTTATTCCGTATGTACAAAGTTAGTCTTTTGGGGGCACTACGTTTTGCCCCAACTACAAATATTTAGGTCTGTGGCAGTTTTTACTTAAAAAAATTAAAAGGCTATAAACCTTGGCATGCATCCATGCTTAACGTTAAGCAAGTATCCAAATATCAATTCATAATAAAGCAACAAAGGGACATATTTGGTACTGAATAAATTTTCTTTTTTCTTGCACTCTACACACAATAAACAGCAAGACAGTACATTCTTAAACAGAAAGAAATTACATTAGATATTTATACTCTCATAACAGGATAATTCAACTTGCCCATTCTTCTAATCCTTTCAATAGCCTTACCCACTGAATCCAACTACCAAGAGTGGACTTCCATTTATGGGAAGAGCTCCTTCCCCTTGCAATGAAGTCCCTTTCCACAGCAGCCCTCATGCACCTGCACATCTGCTTCTGAGGGCTGGAGGAACCTTTGGGGTCGGGTGGTACACAGTGTGGGGGCTGCAGCAAAGGGGAAATCAGTGACACCCTCCCTCCCACTCACATAAGCAAATATATCTGCAACATTTTATGACATTAGTGGCATCTGCCGTTCCTTCCAAATACATTGGAAGAATTTAAATGCTGCCAGCACACAGCTTCTCATATTTCCCCTTTTAATGGCTTTCCGCTATGAAACAAAACTACTGGACCCATGGAAAGAGAATCAGGATATATTTTAACACACGATTTTAAAGCCCAGCTGTATTCCGCCCCAAATTATCTCCCCCCACCCGCCAAGTAGTGCTACCTTCAGTATTCTAAAGTAAAACCACTTTTAGAGCAATTAACTAAACCTACCTCAAAATTCACAGGCAAGTTCCTTTTAAGTGCAATCTCAAACACTTGGCTTATTTCAGATTTATTGAGATTTTCATCATCTGGTTCTCTGCCATTAATCTAAGAGAAGAACAATGATATTGAAGAAGCTTCTTTTGCACCGACTCACTAACAAATCTGCCACACACAGTATCTAAGGTTAGTATCATAATATTAAACATGATTTTCTCCACTCAACCCCCAGGAGATTAAACTGAAGGCTCAAGGACAGTTTTCATCACGAGTGCCTGACATGCCAAGGAGATTTTCCAGAGTTATTCCCTTGTCTGAAAAATCTACGGGGAAACAGCCAGCAGTTCCGAAAGATGCACATGAAGCATGGGAGAGGTTAATTTTGGTGTCTACATGAAATTACTTGCAGGCAAACTGTAAAAACTGGCAATAAAGTTCAGAGCTTTATAAAATACATTTTCAAAATACAAGCCCAATCTTATTTACCCATTTTCAGCTTTTCCAATTTCAGGCCATTATTAACCCAGAGAATATCTGCGTGCCTGAGGGGAGTGTTGTGCCTGGGTTTGCCAACCGCAGACTCCCTACCCCACCCAATGCCACATGGAAAGCTCCTTTTATAAAGGTCAGTTTTCAAAAGTGGTCTGCTGTCTAGCACAGGAGCTGCAACTAAAAGGGAAGAAGCAGCAATTAAATCCATTGGGTGCACCCAACTCTTTACAAACACCTAATGCAGTCCTTTGGAGCTGAATTGTGGTATTCACCCAGTGAAGACTGGAGTCATATGACATTCCCTTGCTTGAGGAGAAATACTATTTTCTATTGCAACAACTAATCTCTCAGAGAGTTTTCTGCATAGTATTTGCTTCCTATATCTGCCATGCCTTTCAGAATGACAGATCTGGCATTTAAGTAGTCAGTGGAATGTCCTTTTCTACTTAGATTATTGTGCTCCAAGGGAAGGGAAAATAAGCTATGCAGAACACACTCAAGACGCCACACAAATCATAATCAGCACACACTCTAGCTACGGAAGTTTCAGCAGACATTTTATACACAGAGAGAGACACAGTACAGTCCACGAATGCTAAGAATTAGCAAATGTGATTGAGTTACTTTGTAAAACTAGTGGTTCATTATTTATTTCTGACGTTTTACCAAATGGTCCCAGGGCAGAAATACAAACATCCTTAAAGACGAAGAAAATCAATAAAACTAAAATAACGTTTTATTTGTTCATCAAGATTTATATACCACTTAATCAGAAAACTAAGTGGATTACATAAATAATTTAAAATATTTGTAAGAAAATACTCAATGAATCAACAGCTTTTTAAAACAAGTAATATAAAAGTAAGTGATCAATAAAATAGACAATCTATATCTAAGCAGGCAATAATAAAATGTAAACCGAGAGGCTCATTAAACCCCCCCCCCTCTACACTCAAAGACATTATGTTTTGTTGAGTCTTTCTTCACCTACTCAAAAACGCATCTCATCTCTTCCAGTATTAGAAAGCCAAACACAGGGAGGGGAGGGCTCTAAGCCTTCACCTTAAAAGCTAAGCATTTAAGTTATGGGACTTCTCTCTATCTATAAAAAAGACTCCCCAATGCAAGCTAAGACCTTGAATCTCTTTTCTACTTATTTTACTACCATGGGTTTAAAAAAATATACGGACTGAAGCAACATTGCCAAATAAGCCCAAGTTTGGAGAATTAGTGGCTCAGTTATTTATTAACCGGGGAATTATAGTACAGAGGAGATAATGGCAGAATGTCAGGCTGTAAGATCAAGGAAATAAAATGTTCTGACTGAGCCATTTTTAAGGTGCCAGTTTATGATTTGATTCTTCAAACAAGCTCCATTCATAAAGCAGCAATCACTTTTAGGCCTATATAAAGCCATGCATATACAAAACTCTGAACACATGCTTCAGATAATTCATAACAATTAACAAGCATGCTGATGAGGATATTGAGGTTGAAAGCAAATACACACGCCCTTCTAGAGGCCGGGCAAAACAGCCATGCAGTGGTACACACAGCAAAAGTACAATAATCTTTCCAAATAGGTATCATGCAAAATTAAGTTAATTGGAGCTAGCTAGCGGAGCTAATGGTCCATGGGGCAAAGCAAAGCTCTGGTCCATGGGGTCACGAAGAGTCAGACACGACTGAACGACTAAACAACAACAGCGGAGCAAATGAGAATGTAAGAGAAGTTAAAGGAGAGAACAGTTCTTTAGAATTTTATTTTGCTGTCAACAGGAAATAATGTAAGGGGTAGAGGAAGAAAAAACTCAACACATTATTTAAGAAACATCTATGCACACACGGAACGTATGAAGGTCCCAGAATTTGATCTCTCTAGTTAAGAAGGCCTCAGAGAGCAGTGTGAGAAGACTGCTTGATCCAAGCCCCTGAAGAACTGGTGCTGGTCAAGGTAAACTTTATTAAAGTTAATACTTCAGGCAGCTTCTAGGGCAATGCCAAATTAAACAGTTTAATGTTCATCCAGATGCATCTGCAAAATGACACGATGCCAGTAATTCAGTTCTGCTTCGGCTGTTATTCTTCATGTAACCCAAGTTATGGGTAAGGTAGAATATGGAGTTTCAATGCAGTTCTGATGCTGATTACAGAAAAGAATTATGCTGTATTTTCAAAGTAGTGACAGCTTTAACAATAACGTTCTGCAGCCAACACTGAGTGGAACCTATTTATAGAATTCCAGTTGCTGTTCCAGTACTACTTAAATATACTCTGTGGGAAAACTGGTCTCCCATTCACAATTTCTACAGTGTCTCAAAGACTTGACAGCGGTTGCTGCAAAATCTGAAATCAATTTAACTCCAGCACAGACTTGACTATAGATCTACCTCGAGTTATGCCACTGTGTACTCTCCGTTATTCTAAACTGAACTAAATATAACCTGGGGCCCAAATTCGTTTTTTAAACTTACTACCACATCCAAATATCGAGCTCATTTCCCACCCTCGCTCCAAATTCTGGGTATATCCACTTATATACCCCAAAGCCTTGACTTTGAAGATGTAATTTTCACAATGCAATATAGTTAAGTGACCGAGGCACCATTTTATGAGACCTGCTGTATCTGTGACACATTCTCTAGGCTGAGATGCTTAAAACCAGTGAGGAGCAGCTGGCTGGTTGGGTCTGCCTTGGGGCAATGCAAGGAACTGAGAAGGAAAGAATAGCAGCCTTGGAGGAGGCCAAAACTCTGCAAATATCTTCCCTCTTTACCTTGCTAGCACTTGAGTAACTGATGCATTTACACTTCATTAGCGACAGGGCTGTCAAGCAGAGAGGTACCACAGTTCACTATGGCTAAATAGGGGAACCACCAAGTGCCACAGTCAGGCTTATCATAAGCGACAGAAAAATATGTGAGTGCAAGCCTTCACACATTAAAGCAACAGCATTTGGGGGCAAACCAAAACGCTAATTTCAAAACAGTTAACTTCTACTATGTTTTAGACATACTACCTCCGGTTTTTCAGGCAAGGGCTCATTTTGCAGGATTTTCAGTGCTTTAGCAGCCGCGTCATGTTTAGCAGCCTGTCTTGTTCTTCCTTTCCCGTGAAACTGCTGTCCCCCGATGGAGAGCTCCACTTGGTAGAGCCAGGGTCCCACAGGAAATGGATAGAAGTACCTGAAAAGAGAAAGACTTGACATTTCAGGCCTGGAGGGGGGTGTACAAGGTCATCCTTGCCAGCAGACAGGGCTCAAATAAAGCGTTAAGTGGAGAAACAGCACTGAACACAATGAATCAACTGTTGGCCCTCAAAGGTTTGACTGCAGCACTTACAGTGCAGACACTGCATGACTAGAAGCATTAACATTAAAGCCAGAAGCATAAAGCTACCAACACACATTAAACATTTCTGAACTCAACCAGCAAGTTAAGCTATTAATGTATTCGGCTGCATTCAATAGAATATTTGTTTTTAAAAGTTACAAGCTCAGGCCCGTAAATTCTGTCCACTTTATTTAGGCCAACTGAACCTACAAGAAAAAGGAGACTGGCTGTTTAGTGTAGCGTGCCCCCATCCCCCCCCCCAAAATGCAGACCACCATTTTCACTTCCTAGCTTTTGTTTTCACATTTTCGAATGATGTTGCTTTTTGGAGGAGGAGGAGGTTGCAGGGATGTTTATCACACTGCAAAGGAAAAGATTTGGGAGCAAAAAAGAAGAAAAAGGTGTATGGCTCCTTTCAACAGGTTGGGTCCATAATAGCTTAAGGACAACCTGAGCCCTTATATCTCAGCTTGATCACAGAGATAATCCAGGAGTGGTGTTAGTTATTCAGCAGTCCGACCGGTTACAACCAGAATTCAAGGATTTAATGTCGCCAGTCCCATTCTGCGGAATACACCTTCACTGCTAGTTTTCAAGTGTCCTTGGAAGACCTTTTTATTCCATCAGGCCTATTAGGTTGTTTATGTTTTCTTAAGTAGAGCCAGTGATTTTAATTATTATTTTTCAATGGTATTTTATATTTTGTTGTATCTGCATACGTTGCTGTATACAACCTTGACATTTTGTAAAGAGTTTTATAAATAAAGGGTAAGACGGCATGAAACCAGTTTTCCCTTTGCATCTAGAAACAAAGAGAATGGGGTGCTTTAAATAAAGAGTTCTAAAAGTGTTTATGAAGCCTCACCAGGGAGACTGAGGCTGTTGCCAGGAGGCTGTAGAAGTGTGGCTTAATTGGCTTGGGGGCAAAGTGCCAACCTTCTCATTCTCCAATAGTGTGCAGCAGGTGTACTCCCATCCGCTACACAAATGTAGTACTTAGAAAGGCTGAGGGGTGCAGCCCCCTCCTTCTCCCAAAAATCTGCTCCTCTAAGTGGATCTTGGCTCTCAGCCTTTTCTCTGGTGTGTCCTCTATTCCAGATACCATGGATCTTTGGACAGCTGAATCATCCATTTTTTCTTCTTCACTATAGCTAAGCTTGGGAAGGCTGTGGTATTATTTTGGTGATTCAGAATTGGGGTTTTGCAGTGCAGCAATAGCTGGCCATTACAGTGGACACTTGGGTTGAGAATGTGATCCGTGCGGAATGCACGTTCGCAACCCGCAGCGGCGCATCTGTGAACGCGCAGGTTGCGATTCAGTGCTTCTGCGCATGCGCAAAGTGTGATTTGGTGCTTTTGCGCATGCACGACCGCCAAAACCCTGAAGTAACCCGTTCCAGTACTTCCGGGTTTTGGTGGTCCGTAACCCAAAAAAACGCAACCTGAAGCGTCTGTGACCCGAGGTATGACTGTATTGTGGAACCAGATGTTTTGAATGGTTGCCTTTTAACTGTCTGTGCAGCTCATGCATAAAACCTGCTTGTCCTAGGACACTGCTTTTCAAAGGGTGTAGCATGCCACACTTGGGTGGCAGGAGAGGATGGCAAGTGTGGCAGGAAGGTTCAATGACAATCATCAAATAAATATTTTAACATTTTAGTGTAGTATAGTAGAGTATCAATTTATTTATTTTAATTTTAGGGATATGGATAGATATATTTTCAAAATGAGAGCAAAAGCATCAAGTGATATTGAGGACAATCCTAGTTGTGATCCAAAATCACCGTTCGAACCGAGTGCTAGAGAAGACCCATTTAATTTGACACTGGTAGCAGGCCCAAGCAAACATCCAAACAAGAAAGTTTGTCAACAATATGCGGATAGCTATTTTGAGTCTTGATTTCACATGGAATGGAGAGGAAAACGTCCCTCAGCCACGTGTTTGGGAAGCTTTTCCCAGTCCAATATGGGCAAAGACAAGATGAAGACATCTGTTGTCAAACATGGAAATCTGGCAAACAAGAATTTTCAATATTTTGAAAGGCTTTTGGAACAGCAGAAATGTCAATGATCTTGTTTTGAAAAACGAGTAGAAGTCTCAGATAAGATGCAAATTATATCTTACCAAGTGGCTGAATTGACTGCTCAACAGACAAAACCACCTTGTAATCTACAGACGAAGGGTGGTATACAAATTTAATTAATAATAATAAACCACATACAATAGCTAACAAAATGATTAAGCCTGCTAGAATACAAAAGATTAGAAAATAGAAAAGATTCTTCCTGTTGATGAAGAGATGAGAGTTTGGTTCTTGCAAATTAGACCTAATATAAATGAGATTACTCAGCAAAAGCAAGATCATAAACGTACTTAAGGTACATATTTAAGAGGTTCACTTATAATTATATTTTGGGAATGATTCATGTTCTTATGTAGCTGCCTTGTTTAATGCTTTCTGGATGTCACGTGATCATACTATAAAGCATTTGTGTTCTGCTGTTCTAAGTCAAGCACTGGTAGGAGTTTTTCCTTTTTGTTTCCCAGTGTATTTCTTAACAAAAAATAAAATAAAAATAACAATGGTGCGGCATGGCACAAGCAAATCTTTATTCTGAAAGTGTGGCCCAGAGAAATAAGTCTGAGAATCACTATACTAGGAAGACAAGTGCAGTATTCTTCACAAGTACCAAAATTGTGAATTTGAAAGAGTGTGATCGGAGGACTTCATTACAGGAGAGTGAATAATGGCATGACATACCGTGGGGGATAAGCACCACCTCTCATACTGTAGTTGTAAGTGGACCTCATCTCTGTGTAAGGATCTATAGGCTTGTACATTGGTTTCTTTCCCAGCTTCATACAAAGCGCATTCAGCTCCACTGTGGGGGTTACACTATCTAAAGAGAAGAAGATAAAGCAACTGTTAAAGGTGGAGGTCAGAGAGAATTCCACACTGTGCCTCAGACATTCATTCCCCCGATAGCTAGGAGTAAACTTGAGAAGCATCAAAGGGATGGGTGGTAGGAAGAGAAGGTCATGTGTATTAAATAAGGACAGAAAGCAATTTGTCATTTAAATTTGTTCAGGGGAGTCATGCTTATTTTACAGAAACCAAGTGTTAATGCAAATGCCATGTGAATAGATTTTTGCTGCAGCATATAACTTGATTTGTATTTGCAAACTGATATTTAAATACTGGCATTTGACTGGAAAGCCTAGCACTATATGAGTAGAATATGGAAGACATGCTGTTCTTCAAACTGAAGGTTATCATGACTACAAAAGCTTGCATTACACATGCTTGGTTTAATATAAACACCTTTTCCCCTCACTGAGAGCTCACATGCTGCCCACATCGATCTTTTATCTGACTGCACGCCTCTTCTTATTTGCATAGTACCTTGGCACTGTTTGCAAATTCTCAATTTTGGAGAATTAAAATCAATGGCAGAAATCCAAACTCTACACCTGGGCTTCAAGTGAGCTGGAGCATTCCAGCATCCATGCCCCCAACAACCACCCCAAGCCATAGTCTATGTGCTTCAGAAGTCACTATGAAGGTCCGAGAAAGCTTCATAGCAGCATCTGGTGCAGTGCAAGGGACTGCACCTGGAAGGGGACAAAAAAAACCCCCCACAAATCCTTTACAAGTGCATGGAGGCATATTAAGCACATGCATGGAGCTCTCTGGACTCCATCCAAGATTCTGAAAAACCTCAAAAGCCACAAATAGCGCTCTAGATTTCTTTGTCTTGATTAAATATCACTATTTCCCCAGAGACTTACACAACTGTCAGGCAATATGAGTTTTAAAAGCTCATATTCTACAGATAAAAAAGCAACAAAATGCAATAAAGCACACTTGAATAAGGCTTTTATCCAATGTCTATCAGTAGAAAATGTGTTACTGTGAACCAAATTAAGGGAAGACAGGAGATGTTGCTGCCTGGTATCTTAAAGCTGCATGTTCTTATCTAAGCCCTGCCCCCCGAAACTGCTTAAAACAAAGCTGGGAAGGAAGACTAAAAAGCATGGTATGGAAAGGCAAGTGCAACCACAGTTGAGGACAGATGACAGCAGAGCCAGGGACATTAGAGAAAGGCAAGGAGCTGGGAGATTTACTGAAGACCCACACATTTCAGCAAGTCTACGTAAGCTGTCAACTGTCAAAAACAGCAGCATCCCCTTACCCACCCATCCCTAGCAATCTTCCCTTGACACCAAGGAGTTTTGGAAGCAGTTTGTGACATGGCATGGGGATCTGTTCTCAAAAGGAAAAAACGTAAAATAAAAATTCCACAGCACATCCAAGATCTTGGTGGCACAAACTACTTATTTCCAAGCTCATTCCATACATCAAAATGATGTCATATCCTTTGAAGGAAAGCTAATTACAACTAACTCATAAGGATATTACTCTATGGGCAACCAAGTCCTGCAACCTACTATTTAGGAAATCCCTGATTTCCAGGATTATCATCACCTGGTAAAAGAGAGCACCATGCCATCTTCTGCACTCCCTGTGACAAAAGTCTTTTAAATTGTGTAAGCTTCTTCGGGCAAAACAACTATTTTCTCTAAACTTTAAGCATCTCCCTAGTTAGCTGCTTACTTGATTTCTTTGCTGGCAAATTTGTTACTATCATAACCAGGTGTGTTAATGGTCCATCATGTAGCCAGGGGAAAGAACTGCCTCCTACCTGCATTAGTGTAAGATTAGGAAACCTTATTTGCACACACTACAACCGGAACAGAAACCACAGAGCCTAGGACTTGCTGATCAGAAGGTCGGCGGTTCGAATCCCCGCAACGGGGTGAGCTCCCGTTCCTCGGTCCCAGCTCCTGCCAACCTAGCAGTTCAAAAGCACATCAAAGTGCAAGTAGATAAATAGGTACCGCTCCGGCGGGAAGGTAAACGGTGTTTCCGTGCGCTGCTCTGGTTCACCAGAAGCAGCTTAGTCATGCTGGCCACTTGACCCGGAAGCTGTCTGCAGACAAATGCCGGCTCCCTAACCCTAACCCCAGAGTCGGTCACGACTGGACCTAATGGTCAGGGTTCCCTTTACCTTTACAACTGGAACAAGCCTTAAAACTGCCTCATGTGGCTGACCTGGACTGGCCATGTCAAATATGCATTTAGCCATCCCTTTTTCTTATGAGACTAACCTGTTGCCTAGAGTGCTTTCAGTGGAAGTCTGGTAGACATGGGAAAAGCTTCCTGTTTCCATTTATCCCTGTTTGACTTACTGCAAGCATGGTGTAAATAAACAATAGTATTTTCTGCAAACACTGGGGGCTGTTCCTGGGTAAATAACTTCAGACAGATCAGAAAGTTTGCATTTGTATACATTTCTTATCTTTTCTCAGTTTTGGAAATATTTAGTATTATATAGTGGATTTTTTGTTTTTGTTTTTTTACATAAGAGGAATAAAGAAAACCAATGTAGGCAACAGAAATTAAAATAGCATATGAAATATGGGTAGCTTTCTACATAGTGATATGTTCAATCAATGCAAGGATTGTCCCTTTTGCAACAGATCCCTCTCCCTCTGCTACCCTCCTAAATCCTTTCTTGGCTTTCCTCCAGCCCCCTTCTGGAGCAGATTTGGGGATGACACAGGGCACACCTTGAGCTAGCACAATTATTTAGTTCCATATGGCCCCATGGCTCCATTATTACTCTTCTGGTTTTTCTACAGGGTTTGCTAGGCGAAGCACAGTAGAGGAAGAACAGAGCTAATATTCTGAAGTGAACGTCCAGACTGGCTTTGAATTATATATACTTGCACATGCCAGGACCAGTTTGGTGCCGTTTTCTCAGTTCATGTGCACAAGAAAGCCATACCACACAATGGAAAATGAATTTATTAGTTTTTTAATTTGTCCCTTGCTGAAATGAATTGTTTTCAGTCAGCTTCTCAGACACTGCAAATTGCCACTTATTTTTGTACTAAGCGCCCATCAATGCTCCTTACAAATATTTCCAATTCTAATTGATAACAATCCTTGCAGCCATAAAGTTAAGAAGCTAGCAAATTCCTTGTCCATATCACTTTCACAGTGCAAAGTAAATCCTGTTTTCCTTCAATACTTTATTTTTATGTTTAAGTTACAATTATATGTCTTTGGGTCAATTCAGACTCAAGCTACTCATGATACTGGCTTTGGGTAAAATTACTAAATTTCTCCCTGAGACAGCACTGGGTTTTTTGGTTTGCTCCTTTTTATAAATAGTAAAATGACTGATACTTAAAGAGTTCTCCTGGGGCTGCAGAGCTGGAGGGCATCACACTCTAGTCTCTGCCATTGGGAATCAAGGATTACTAGAAGGCTGGACCACTGCCTCACAAACAACATCATGGCAAGTGGAGAGCAACCGAAACAAGCAGAGTCGCTGGAAGCTCTATTTCCCCACCTTACGTGCAGAAAGAACACTTGGCTTCCCAGCTGCCTGCCGCCCTGAGACTGCAAAAGCAAGAGGAAAGAAGGCACTACCCCAACCAATTGATGTCCAAGCAAGAGCACCAGCAAAGGAAAACCAACCTGGCCCGGACTGGATATAAATGCTTGTAGCTCACCACTTTCTGCAGGGCTTGAACCAATCTTCCTCTTTTGCCTTTTACCTCCCTGCCCCTGTAAACCTTGCCTTTCTAGTCTGTAAGTCTAATGGCAGGGCATGTCTCTTCTTTTTTTTAATGAGCCTCTTGGGGAGACAATAAATGTCTGAAAAACTGGATGAGAATATGGAAAATAAACAGAACTATCAAGGTTTTGTGCTCCAGTGAAACCCTGAAAAGAACTGTGAGGTTAAGTAGTAACTTTGCACCATCACTTTATCATATTCCTGCTCCCTTGTCGAGGCTAACAATGCATACACCATTCAGCTTTAGAGAAAATTCCAGGGGCAAGATGCAAAGGTGGCAAAAGGCACCATGACTTACTGATAAAAGCATGACTTAGTCTTACTTGGATACTCAGCAGACACCAGTGGTGGATTCTTTTTGGCAGCAGGTTAAGCCTGTTTACACTGGTGTTTGGGTCATGCCAAATATAGTCTGGAGTGGGATCTGCCTAGGAGGTGGTTTGATTGATGATTGACATTTTATCCTGTTTTATGGAATAGGTACCCCACTCCGAGATCAACTGATGTAAGGTGGGATACAAATATATTAATTAATAAAATAATGCCAAGCAAAGCCTTCAAAGTCTAAGTAGTGGAAGCATTCTGGAATCCGGAATTTTTAACCACAGAACTTTGGATTCAGAGGGCTAAAAGCTGACTGCACAATGGGTATCAGCCGACACAATTGTATGCTACTTTAGCACATCTGTGTTCAGGTAGTGAGAAGTTTCTGGCTGTTATATAACCAGGAATTGATGGTTGGCTGCTGTCATGTGATATATAGGGTTGGTTTTTTTGGCTTTTAAGGAAATTTTATTGAATATTGTATTTTTATTGTTTCCATGTAAACGGCCTTGAATTTTTTTATTATATTAAGCAGCATATAAATATTTGTTACAAATACTTAAACATGATCACCATAGGATGCAATTATATAACGGGCAAATTCAGGGGCAGCTTAGGTGTACAGTATGTACACTGTACCACTAAAACATCAAGTGATGGCTCACATCACTGTACAACCCATGTTAGCTGTATGTACCTGGGTTCTTTCCTTCATTACGTGATGGGCGAGCTGTAGGTTTAGGAAATCTCGTCCCTTCCAAAGCTTTGGCAGCAGCTGCATGTTGAGCTTTCTTAATACTAGTTCCTTCAGCTTCCCAGTGCTGGTCCCCAAGAGTCAGCTGCACTGTAAACACCTAAGAATGAGAAAGAAGTTTTTACTGCAACAACTCACTGCCTGATCTTGCATGTGTGTGATATTTTAATAGTCTGAACACACACAGGTCAAAAGGCACAGGTACAGCACTGATCACTCTAAAGCAGGGGTGGCCAACTCCCAAGAGACTGAAATCTACTCACAGAGTTAAAAAACTGGCAGTGATCTACCCTCTTTTGGGGGGTTCAGGTCAAAGAGCTTCTTTTGGGGAGCCAGTGATCTACCAAAGACAATCTACCGGTTGGACATGCCTACTATAAAACAACTACTTCATGAAACACTATTAAACCATAGGAAAGAAAAGTCACATGAATTGTTGTAAAAGTATCCAATGTTATTAAAATGTTTTTTTTCTGCTGTGGCCAAGGACTTTGTGGAAAGTAATGCACAGAACCAAAGGGATCCAGAAGGCTGCATCCCGGGAGCTACCATGTGCACACTGAGACCTCCAAGGCCCTTCCTCCCTACCACATTATCAAATGCTGCCCAGTAAGTTGCTTCCTAAAGCAAAGAAATCTGGAAACCTTGAAATCTCTTGTGGGAATGCAGGGCCTGAGGCCATGCAAGGCTATAAATGATAAAATAAGTACTTTGAATTGCATGCTGCCGTTTCCAAACAGTGTGCTTTATTGGACTTCTCCTCTACTATTTCCTCCCCCCTCCGTTTTCTTTTGCAGCTGGGTTTGGATACTGGGGTGAAGTGCAACTACCTGCTAAGCCAGCTGGATTTCAGCAAAGGGCCAAACCTACACTACTTCCCACCCTTCCAAGCTGGTTGAATACTTGATATTGTTTTTCTTTTATCTGCTGTTATTTTCTGTGCATTTTACTGTTTTTATTACATTTTGTACAGTGCCCTGAGATGTGTGTGGAAGATAATAAATGAATAACGCCCACTGAGTTATATTAGTAGCACCAGCTTAAAAATAAAATCAAGCTGTGCCCTGGAAGCTGTGTCAGGCTAACAGACCTCTCAGGTTTGTTTTACTCTACACACACACACACACACACACACACTCAAGTCATCGTTTTACTATAAACATGGAAGTCAGACAGGTAATGTTTACCTTCGAGTGAGCTGGACCCTGCTCACTCAAAAGCTTATACTCAGGCTGAATCTTGTTAAAACGGGCTAACTCATTCACAAGACACATTGGGGTTTTCTCTTTGGGGTTTGCCATGTTAGAAGGAACTGAAAAGACAAGACCAATAGCTACTTCAGCATGGAGAAATCAATCTGATCGCTCAGTATTATTCTACATTCACAGAAGCACTTAAGGACTTTAGCACTCAAAGCTGGGAAAACACCGCACAGAGGCTTAGACTTATAAAATTAAGTGGCTTTCTACAGAAGATGCCCAAAGTAAATTGGTTTCAGAGAATGTTAATTTAGTTGTCCAGAATGCCAGATAAAAGTTGATTGTAAGACTAACTCTAAGGATCAGACAGCGAGTGAACGTTGCAGTTGCAATATAAGGAAAGATCAAACTAATTTGCTTTGCAACAAAACTAGCTAGGTGCCTGCATCATCGAGTTGATGTTTGAAAGCCATAGGCCTCTTGTTTAACCTACACAGCATATGCTGTTCAGAAAGTTCTTCCACTGCCAGGACATATTTGGTCCTAATCTGACAGCTTCTCTCTCCCTAAGAATGAAGCTGCTTCATATTCTTAATTTCTCATTTTTAATACTTAATGGTCTCTGCTTCTACTCTGTCATATCCTTTAAAAAGGGTGTCCCATCTGAGTGCTTCGTCCCAGGTATAGTTTCCATTTTGCCAGTCATCCCAATTTGGAAGAAAACAAGAACACAAACCCAATAAGCTTTACAGAAGCTTAGTTTGTACAAAGAAGGGAGCCCAACCCATGAAAGCTCAGTGTCTTCCAGGATTCAATATTCTGAAAGTGGAATCACATGAGGCACACTTTAATTGCAGAGAACTGGTAATCTGTAGCCTCTGGATAAGCCTTGAGTAGAGCATTGCTGTTAACTCCTGCTTCCCCAAATTTCTCAAGAGGTTCTGGAAGTACAAATCTAGGCTTATCTAGTGGCCAGAGGCTGTAGATGACTAGAACCGTGCAATCAAAATGCCATACATTTTTAATGGTCAGTGCTTATGGAATGCCACACTCTTTAAGAATTATGCCACCACCCATGATGATAAACACACAATGGGTGTGTACATTCCAAAGATCTTCTAAATCAGTTTGCAATTTTCGTTTGGAGGGATACCTGAAACCTTAGTTTGCCAGATTGAAGAGAGCAAATGGCAAATGCACACATGTAGTCAATGAAGTAAATTACTTAACTACAGTTATGCTACTAGCATAAACCACTCTATATTAGAAAGGAAGCTCTCTGGAACAATCCTTGTTAAACATGTCTTCATGCATGATCAGAAAACACTGTACAGAACCAGAACGATGGAGCAGTGAATTTGATGATATAAAATATTTATAAAGCCATTTTAGCCATTTGTTTTCATCTTATCTCCGTTTGTTCCATCAAACATTTCTCCTTATAATTTTCACTATTTCCAAAACAACTTCATTAAACAAACAGCGTATGAACAACATGGGTATTAGGACCTGACATTTCTTTTAAGGCATTTGACACTCACATTATCATTGAAATATACCAAATAAATTTTCAGGCTTACCTGCAGCTACACTGGTAGATGTAACAGATGCAGAGGGTAAAGCAGAATTTTGAATAGGTCTACCTGCATTTTCAGAGGGCAAAGAACTAGTGGGAGAAGGAATACTCAAAGGCTGTGCAAGTGATTGGTTCTTGTTTAGTATTTGGCTGCTAGAAAGAGCAGCAGACGGATTCTGGATTTGAATTTGAGACATATTGACTTCCATCCAAAGCTAATTGCTGCAGGTAAACTTGGCTTTGAATGCAGGCTATTTCTGTGCAAGTGCTTGAATTTTTACCTTAAAAAGAAAAGAAAAAGGAGAGAATCAATTGCTTCCCAACCTTTCCACGTAACAGATAGGTAGCCGTGTTGGTCTGCCATAGTCAAAACAAAAAAAATTCCTTCCAGTAGCACCTTAAAGACCAACTAAGTTAGTTCTTGGTATGAGCTTTCGTGTGCATGCACACTTCTTCAGATACACATACGTGTATCAGATACGTGTATCTGAAGAAGTGTGCATGCACACGAAAGCTCATACCAAGAACTAACTTAGTTGGTCTTTAAGGTGCTACTGGAAGGAATTTTTTTTGTCTTTCCACGTAAAATATTCAATTGAGATGCCACCAACACCTTACAGTCATGGGAAAAAGAAAATACACCCTCTTTCAATTCTGTGGTTTTACATATCAGGACATACCGGGTAATAACAATTATCTGTTCCTTAGCAGGTCTTGAAATTAGGCAAATACAACCTCTGATGAACAACACATATTACACTGTGTCATGTATTTAAGGCTAAATACTTATAAGACTATTCTACAAGTATCTTTGGCCTTCTGAGTACATACAGTCTACACAAGCCTTCCATTTGGATACAATCAGTGTTAGAAACTGGGATAGAAAAGCTGGGTTGTGGGCACCAAAACAGAATGTTTAAGTGTCATGGGGGGGGGGGCTCAGCAACAATAAATAAATAAATTTTTATTTATTATTTTGGTAAGCATGAACTAATATGCAATTCACGTAAGAGAAACGTGGTTAATATTACATTTTAACAGAAATTGTTAATACATATTTAATTTGGTGTTTACAGTAAAAATGTTTGTACCATACTTCAGCTCTCAAAACACTCCACTCTTTATTGTTAAACTCCTTAACATATTGTCTATCCTTGAAATATACTTTGAAGCTTCAAAGCACATACATTTCAGTAATCGAGTGTTAGCCAGGCGCAAAAAATGGCACCCAGACTTTCTGAGGTGCTCGTAAATAGAGAAACTTTAGGTGCAAAATGCGCCTGGCACCTGCTAAGTTCGAACCCTGGATACAATGAACCTGTGCTGCCAAATGAATGCCAAACTGAGCATGCATGTGGTCAACTGCTCAGGAGTTAGTACTGGAAAAATGAGAGTTCAGGCTTTCTGCAAATGGTAGGTTTAGCAGGCAACTTTTCTAGACCAGAAACAATGCTGGGCACAATCCAACACACTTCATTTGTGTTAGCCAAGAATAATGAATTAAGGACCGCATGCGGAGCAGTAGTGCTTGGTGAACAGAGTACTTATATTCTCACAGTGATGAAAGCAAACACAAGGCACTAATGTCAAGTTACCATAGTCCAATTTCGGTCTCCCAATAAAACCTGTAGATGTTTAAAAAATTATCTTGAACCAGCAAAGGTCCTGGCTTTAAAAATGAGCAATCACTGGCTGCTAATAGTAGCAATTTGTCTAAGCATTCTGTGGGCCTTCAGAATTGATGTCATGAATAGGCTTCCAAATTTAGAAAGGATGAGTCAAAGACAAAAGTGATCTGCAAACTGCCTCTTAAGGATTTTAGGAAAGACGCGTACTTCTGAAAAGGCAGACAAGGGTTTATGGGCCAGTGGAAGCAAATGGATTTTCAACACAATGAGTTGGCATCTAAGAGCTGAAATACACAATCCAAAGTCTCACTTGATGAACCTGATGCTGGACTGCAGGTAGGAAACTGAATGCTCTCCAGTGTGCAAACATTTTCTAATACCTGGCCATACAAAATAGCAGGCTGGGCTCAACATGCTAGCCTGAGATGTGCAGAAAGTATTCACGTGAAGCACCACAGACCAAAGTCTTCTAATATTCTGACAAGTTCACAAATTTCATTGCCAAATAAGCCAATACTCTGCTTGTAAATGAAGCTATCAAAAGCAGACTTCCACCATGCTGCTAGGTGGGTTTTTTTTATCCAGAGAGCAAAAAGGTTTACAGCTTTGTTTTACTAAGTTGATGTTTAACATGGCACTCACTATTTTAAGGATTTTATTGATTTCCAACTCAGCATTAATGCTTCCTGTAAATTACAATAGCTTGGCTCAGCTTCAAAAGGCACAGCTCCCAAAACAGCCATTTTTAAAGCTATGAATGACCATCAGAAACAGGGTTGGGCATGCTTAAGGAAAGGGGCCATAGCTCACTAGTAGTCAGGAGTTTACAGCCCAGCAGCAGCTGGGCCATGTTGTACCTCACACTACCCTTAATGCACTAAATGCTCAGTGGTATAGCATAGGGTTTGCATGCAGAAAGTCCCAGGCATCTCCTGCTAAAATGTTCAGGTAGCAAATGAAGGGACATCTCTGACAGAGACAGGGAGAAGCCCTGCCAGTTCAAAAAGGGCCAAACTAGTACAATCATCAGCTCTACAAATTGCAGGTACAGGAGCCTGATTCAAGCCTGGAAAAGGTGCTTTGGCCTTTTGCCCTATGCTGTGGGTCCCAATATGGATTAGGCCCTGCTATTTGCATTGGAGGAAAGCTTCCACCCCCAACTATGAATATAATAGACTTCTACCCCCAACTCTGTGGTGACACTTATTGGGAGAGCAGCAGGGAACAAAGGGTCAAAGCCACCGGCCTTCAACTTCAGGGTCTGGATCAGACCTTGCACCTGAAACTTCCTTTTAAAAAGCCATCTGCATAACTGGTAACTGTGTGAATGATGTGGTGCCTA
This sequence comes from Podarcis melisellensis, assembly GCF_964234715.1. Lineage (NCBI taxonomy): Eukaryota > Metazoa > Chordata > Lepidosauria > Squamata > Lacertidae > Podarcis > Podarcis melisellensis. Next base: position 19,944,034 of record NC_138538.1, read on the forward strand.
GTTTTGCTTATGGCCTGACCTGGTATGTTCCTACATTTCCAAGAAAGGGACCCAAGAGGCTACAGGTTTCACAAAGAGCACACACACACACACACACACACACACACACACACACACACCAGCCATGTGTGTGTGTGTGTTGTTTTGCTCTTGCCTAAAGTTCTCTCCATATTAGGTTCAATAATGAAAATTTCAAGTTGCCATTTTAAGACAGAGCATGTTCACAAACGTGTGGCAAGGACATTTTCCATTAGAGATTAAAAAGCTGAAGGCAGGCACATGTGTCACTGAGTAAACCTGTTTTTCCTAAACCGACTCCGCTAACTGAACTGCTTAGTTGAAGGCCTTTTCTATAAAATGGCCGAGCATGCACATACCACTCTTACAGATTGCCCCTTTCAGAAAACCTTGGACACATCCCATTATCTTGACATGCAATTGAGGCCTGCCCTCTAGATATCTGTTTAGAATGACTCACCACTACATTAAGAGCACTGAGTCACCTGGATATACACAAAAGACAAAAAACTGGCTCTCTGCTGAATGCAGGCATCAGCTTTAACATGCACAGCCCCCTAACTATCTGTTGAGAGCAACACACCTAGAGCATATACTCTTGAAAACACATGCCCCCATTTGCAGGAATACTGCCTCACTATTTGGACTGTTTCAATGAAGGAATAAAACATTAACAAAGATATGATTACAGATTTCAGTAGTTTGAATAGAATTTAAAATTCTCCTGTTTGTAAATATTATTCTTTTGCTTTATACCAGAATCAAGTATCAGAAATGTGCTGCAGAATGCAGTTAATAATACTCCAGACAAATGAACAGGCCTGTGTATATTCTAAGCCACCCTCCACAAGCAAATCCCAATATCTAGGGAAGACTAATCCATGCCCTGGATGTTTCCTTTCAGGTTTAAAGTGTGTCATCCTTATATATGGCATATTGTTGAAGCAAGAGATTCAAAGATGCTGTTGATGGTAATGGAACAGGGAGAGAAGACACAGGGGTTGGGGGAAGCAGTAGCCAGGATATGGGAAAACTGAGAAGCAGTTTCTCTAACCACCCACAGCAGTTTTTTTTTGAGGGTGCAGGAGGGTGCTGCAGTAGGGAGAAGTGCATATGTCTGTTCAGCTCAAGTACTGATGGCTTTGGATACAACTGACATTAAAGCAGCATCTTAAGATAGGAAACTGCAACAGAACTCCCATATACTTGTGTCCACCCCAAAATATCAGCCAGTGATAAAGAGCTGCTGGACTTTCAGAATACCCAACTTCCTGTACCTTTAAGTGATCCAGGGACAGTGTAGCTTTAGCTTTAGTTCCAAGGGGATTTATATGTTGGAGATTGCCTATAAACAAAAGAAAAAGGGGAGAAAGTTAGAAAGATGCTTTTGAGTAGTACAGTATTATACTATTCCACAACGAAGTACTTATCAACATTACCAGGAGCAACATTTGGAGAAAAATTCTCATTAGATAAAATTGTTCAGCACATATGCTTTGAAAGGTTTAGAAATGTTTACTTCTTCAGAAGTGTTAGCTATGAAGTCATTTCAGAGAGGGTCTTCAAGAGACAGCACCCATTACAGTTAAAAATTAGCCAGTAATTATTTGACACTCTCCTGGCACCAACTCTGTCATCATTTTGGCCTCAGTCAAAGGTGTTTTGTCTTCCTGGGCATCATCAATTGGATGTTTTTAATCTGAATGTTTATATTTGTGCATTTTAAATATTGTATTACCTTCTTGCTGCAAATCGCTTCAGGGCTTTTTGTTGTTGGAAGCGATTCATAAATTGAATAAACCTAAATCTAAACAAAGCCAGTTCACTCCCCAAAAGGCTGATTTGAAGCATTTCACTATTCCAAACATTTTTGAGGTGGTTAAATGACAATATTTGATGCCTCCTCTTTAGAGCCAGCAAGTTGTTGATCCTGAAGAAAGAGAACAGAGAGTCTTGTTTCCATTTTGCCAAAACAAGCCCTGTAAGTATGCTTGAACTGTGTTTAATTTTGGCAACCGTGCCTTCTTAACTGTATCTTGGTGCTACCTATTAACAGCCTCTTCTCAGCCCTGCACAAATCAGAATTATACACACACATAAGCACACACATATAAAGCTCACACTGATAATTACATGTCTTTCTGCTCTGACAACAGAAAGGCAGCCTGCTCTGAGATTTCATAGCTTGCTGTCCCCTCCAGTTAAGATTAAGTGGAACCAATAAAGAATACTTCATTGTTTATAGAGTCCATTAAAATATGATGCCAGGAATGTGCAAGAAACCTACCTGTGCAGGTTTATAAGCAGTTACTGTAGCAATGACCCCCTGATTTAAGTCTTCAACCACACCACCACACTTGGGCTGTGAATTCCAGGTGTGTCAACTTTCTACATTTTATAGGGAATGAAACCCAATTGAAGTGTGATGACAGCCATGCCCAATCATGCATAGTTAAGTGAAACCAGCTGTGCGAACTTAAATCAGGCCTGAGTGCATTTCAAAAAGTAGCTTTTACAGATACTTTGATCAGTGCTGCACTTTATAAAAAAGTTACAGAACATTCATGAACCTTCCTATTTAAATAGTAATTTCTTCATGGCAAATGCCTTAGATTAATCCAAGTTAGTTACTGCAACACATCCTCATGTTAAACAACTGCCCTGTGCCCCAACATAATTGTGACATGCTTACTGTTTTGTACAAAGGAAGTGGTGGACTGCAGAAATCTGATGACCATGAAGAATAAAGTTAGAGCGGCTAGCGAAATGGAATGCATTTTGGTTAGAATGTCACCCTATCAGATTTCCTTTTTCCTCACTCCTAGTCAATGTTGTTGTGAGTATAAAAGATGGCTACACCAGTCCTGATATGTAATAACAGTGGAGATGTTAGACAAAATATGCATACAGCTTCCTCCTCTGCAAGACAAACGGATCAAATGATGCAATATGTGGAGATATGTAGCTAGCTAGGAGTTTTATGGAGCATCAGCAACAAGGCCAAGTTGTACCACAAACTAGAGCAAACTGACCTGACAAAGATATCATTGACAATGCTTTAAAAGACAACACATTTGTCACTGGAGATTAGGGATGCTAGTGACTACAATAAAGCTCAAGATAAAAAGATTCTAGAGACTCTTCCTGATCTCCATCCAGCTTGTTACACACATATCCTGCTGGGAAAGATTTGCTGCCCTATACATATAATTCATTATTCTTGTGTGTTGTAGAAGATGCCATACATACACTACATACATCCCTTATCTTTCCCGCCCTGACCTGGCCACAGTGATCCATGCGACGGTCACCTCCAGGCATGACTACTGTAATTCACTCTACGCAGGGCTGCCCTTGAAGCTGTCCCAGAAACTCCAGCAGGTGCAGAATGCTGCAGCGAGGCTCCTCACAGGGTCTCTGCCATGGGAGCATATTCACCCAGTGCTTTTCAAGCTGCACTGGCTCCCGGTGGAGTACAGGGTCAAATTTAAGGTGCTGCTTTTGACCTTTAAAGCCCTTCACGGCCTAGGACCCTTGTATCTACGGGACCGCCTCTCCCGGTATGCCCCACGGAGAGCCTCAAGGTCCATAAATAGCAACACCCTAGTGGTCCCGGGCCCTAAGGAAGTTAGATTAGCTTCAACCAGATCCAGGGCCTTCTCAACACTGGCTCCAGCCTGGTGGAACGCTCTGCCTCATGAGACCAGGGCCCTGCAGGATCAGATTTCTTTCTGCAGGGCCTATAAGACAGAGTTGTTCCGCCTGGTCTTTGGCTTGGAGCCAATTTGATTCCCTCCCTCTCTTTCTTTTTTCTTTTTCTCTCTCCTCCTGCAATGAGGCTACATTTTAATATTTTAATGTTTCAATATTCTAATGTTGTATTTTAATTTTGTTTTAAAGTTGTAATCATTCAACTTGTTTTTATTATTGCTTGTTAGCCGCCCTGAGCCCGGCCTTGGCTGGGGAGGGCGGGGTATAAATAAAAAGTATTATTATTATTATTATTATTATTATTATTATTATTATTATTACTACTACTACTACTACTTTTGTGGGACTACAGATGCTGGCATTGCTTGCTAGGGCTGATGGGAGTTGTAGCTCAGCAATATCTGGAGGGCCAAAGGCTCCCCACCCCTAATCTACAGCTTTGACTTATGCTTGTACCATGGGATCATTATTACCAAAAAGTTACATTCAAAGTCTCTTAAAAACCAAGGTAAGCAAGGCAAAATGTCAAGACTTCAATAGGCTATGTAGAAACATGATCTATCAAGTTAGCATAACAGCCCGTAAAGAGCTCACACACAGGTTATACGATAGTGTGCTCGTGGTACACACGTCCAAATAGGTTGCAGCCTCTGAATACTGGGGTCTATTATAGTTATTAAAACCCCATGCTGGGGTGTAACACTTGCCAACCACCAAGTGATTTGTCTACATTTCTTTCAAAGTTCTAAGAATAATTGGTGGGAAATTAATTACCGGTACTTGTTTCCCGACTGCCTGAACATTTAACATTTACGTTCCTAGGGACAGAGGTGTCTTATGTCTGTCATTTAAAGAAGTCACATGCAATAACAGGTAGCAAATAAGTTTGAAATGGAAATAACAGCAGCAGCCTTACATGTTAGATAATCTACTACAGAAGTTCTGTAACTACACTGCAAGCCAAAAAATAGTTTGCAATCTACCCAACTATTCACCAATTGCTTACAGATCAAGCTCTCTCTTGCTCCAGGCAAAACTGGCCAGACCTCTTCTTAAAAACATGGACATGCTTTGATGTTCCTAACAGTGCAGATTGTCAGTGTTACATATGACTGCAAGACAGTGGAAGAACCCACCTCTCCCCTCATGTTTTGCTAGTTTGCTTGCAAGAGCCATCTTAATGGCACTACAAGATTACATTACTACCACTATGATTTGTGCTATGCTCAGTAATATATTTGTGGTATGTGCTGTTTTTTTGCCAATGCACTGTGTGTGTGTGTGTGTGTGTGTGTGTGTGTGTGGAGAAAGAAAGAGAGAATACATTTGGATTCAAGCATGCTCCCCAAGATTGGATTTTCAGGTCTTAACATGTACATTATGGGGTCCTGAATGTTTTTATCATCAACATTTTCAGGGGTTCACTTATTACCAACACAGATAACCTAGAGTTCAATCTTCTTGTGGTTCTAAAGAACACTGTTCCTCAAAACCCCAGGAACTTCAGATATACCAACTACATTTTCATTGTGCTGGACAGTACATGACTAGGGACTCATACTATAACATGCTAAAAGGGATAGAACAGGGAAGAATTGGGTACTCCATCCAGATGGAGGATTGGGAAAGATTGTGGCAAAAGGATTTAAAATTTACAGCCTGCTACACAATAAAAGAAAACATCATGAAAATGCTATAACAGGTGCTACATAACCCCCAGAAAACTGGCCAAAATATATAAATCAAAGTCAAGTGTATGCTGGAGGTGTAATCAAGGGGAAGGAATGATGTACCACATGTGGTGGGATTGTCACAAAATTAATTTTGGGGGGAATTTTGTCTATGACGAATTTTTAAAAAATGTTCAAAAAGCATTTGAGAAGAAACCTGAAGCCTTTCTTCTGGGCATTATGACAATTGATACTTCAAATGATTAAAAAGGGTGTTCCTATATGCTACAACAGCAGCAAGAATGTTAATCGCTAGAAATTGGAAGGGTGATAAGACACCAACAAAGGAAGAATGGCAAATCAAATTGTGTTAGTATTTGGAATTAGCAAAAATGACAGAGGCAATTAGGAACCAACCAAACAAAAAAATTAAAAAGGAGTGGGAATGTATAATAATAATAATAATAATAATAATAATAATAATAATAATAATATATTTATACCCTGCCCATCTGGCTGGGTTTCCCCAGCCACTCTGGGTGGCTCCCAACCGAATGTTAAAAACACAATACAGCATTAAACATTAAAAACTTCTCTAAACTGAGCTGCCTTCAGATGGAAAAGATTATATGAAAAACACTGTTATCAGATAAAATCCTTGATACGATTTGACTAAATTTTGCAAAGTAAAGAACAGATAAGAAATATTGCATAAGAGAAGGGTAATAAGGAAAAACAACACAGTTGAAAAGAGAAGGAAGAAACAAGAAGCCGAACTGAGTTGGTGGGAAGTCACTTGTAAAGCAATATTGTTATTGTTTGGTTGATATATGTGCACAATATATGTTTAAGAGTGAATGGGATATGTATATGAATAATAATTTTAAAACTCAATAAAAAGCAATTAAAGAAGAAAAAGATCAGGGAAGAATTACCGGTAACTGGTAAGAAGAGCTGCCTTATTGTTCACTCTACAGTCTGCTCCCTGAAGTAAGACAGGCTGAGATGTTGTATACATTTCGTTGGATGCTATTTTTTATAGGTTTCCCCAGAAAGACAGGCAATATCTAGATATGTGAAAGGCATACCGGTGGTGGTGGTGGGGGGTACCAGATCAGAAAAACTGGGAGGGGGGAACCTAGGTTTTTTCTGGGTTTTTTTGTCTCAAGCTATTTGTTGTACCTTTATTGTCCATCATTATGGTATTTAAAATATTAAGTGGTTTAGAAATATCCCAATAAAAACATGGGGGAACCAGGCAATTGTTTATAGCAAAAGCTACTGGATGCATCAATAAAAGCTTATGCCATAATAAATCTGCCCAATGTTAAGCCTCTCTACAAGACTCTGGTTTTGTTGCAACTGACTTATATAGGAAGTGAAATGAAGGGTACGCATCAGTGCTTTGGCTCAATTACCATTCATTCGAGCAAGATTTGTACCTATGAGTTCCCTGATGGAATGCATTCTGTAGTTGTGAAAAGTGAAAAACAACAAAATACACACACACACACACACACACACACACACACACACACACAATTTCCTGGTCCCTTTAGCCTGTATGTTCCATGTCAAAAGGTACCCAAACACTTTGAAATGGAAAGAATTCAGTCTGCCAAACACAAAGATAGCAAGGTAAGCATATTTTAAGAAAGACTGCCAATTCCAAAATTGATGGCTAATACCGATGGTACCTGCAGCAATCCTTTCGTTGTAGCTGCACAATTGTACAAATGGAAACACCACCTGCCTCTTTGAGACTTTCAACAGCACACCATGCTATAAAAGCAAAAAGCATTAATGCTTCTGAAACTGGTGAGTTTGCCACCCTGACTCAATTCAGGCTGTCTGCAATAGCACAATAAGTAAGGTCATGTATGGCAGATGCACAATAACTGGTAGGTTGTGACGCTCTATTGTGGGTCACACTAGCAGCACTATCAACTTTTAAGATAATAAAATGGAGAAAAAGGAAAGGCAAACAGAAATATGTAGTTAAAAAAGACAACAGAAGGAGGCACCATGTTGTAGGCTAAACTTCAGTTAAATTCTAGGACTCAGGGGAAGGAAGCAGCAGAGGTGGGTGAGCAAGCTTGGTCCACAGAAAGTCTCTAGCTCTGCTCTCAATTCCATTTCAGCCCCTCTCTCTTTCCTCTCATCCAACAGGTCTGCACAAAGGGCAGTATTCATACACTAGACTACTGTTTAACCTTTGGGCCCCAGACATTGTTCGCATATATTGTTCAACTACAATACCCATCATCCCCAGCAAACATGGTCAAAGGTCAGGGATGACAGGAACTGTAGTCCAACAGCATCTAGGGATCCAAGATCGAAGAACACTGCACAAGGCCATACCTCCACCATCATAATTTTGATGTTATGGATCATCCCATGGTATACTACTCAAGGAAGTGTCAAAGGAATACCCTCTATGGCCCCACTTCAGTTTGTTCCTGCAATCGCTTTCAGTTTACTTATGAGTTTTGCTAAGCAGCAGAGCAACTGGTAGAGACAAATTCTTCTCACTTGATTTCAGACACTTTTGCATATGCCTAAAACCAATGTTAGCCTAGGTTTTACAAACAAGTTCACACATTTGCATTTACTACTTGTTGACTGCAGCTTCACACAACATGCATAAATAAGCCATCACAGATAGATCTGTATTTACTCCTAAACAATGTTTTTCAACAGATTCAGTTCACACCCTTAGCAGTTGTTTGTCAGATGTTGTGTAATCAAGGGATGTACAGGCCATGCATTAATCATCCCCCAGTAAGTCTTTGGAACATGACTTTACTAGTGTCACAAAAGGGTAAATTCACTTGGAGATCACTTCCTTCTCCTTTCACAGTCCTATCATGCATTAAGTATCACTAAGTTCTATATGACATTTCCTAGTTAAGAGTTATTAAGATTGAAGCTTTAATCTGAGAGAGCATCTTACTAGTCAGGTATGAATGTCTGATAATATATAGCACAGAATACAGTCTAGCAAAGCTGAATTTAATAAAAAATGTTAAACATTCTGGTGCTGTGTTGAATATCTATTTGATCAAGTGTTTGGTTTGTAGGGTCACCATACAGTGCTATTTAGAACATGACTTAAAACAACCAGACTGATATTTTAAATATATCAAAAATCGCATTGGTCTCTTGACTACCAGTTACCAGTAACTTCTACAGGATTTAGCTTTACGATTCCATGAAACCCACAGTATTAAAATATTTTCAAGTTCAAGCATATAGTAAAGTGTGACAATGTGGCTGTGACAAAGTATTGTTCGCTATAATTCCTACTCACCAGGACTGATTCAGAGAACTGGATTGGGAGATTATGGATCTGCCCCCCGTTTAGTATTATTAATATTTTTTTATTACCCACCCTTCACTCTAAGGTTCCAGGGCAGGTTAGAACATTAAAGCACAATATTAAAAACAGTTTAAAGTTGCAATAGTAAAAATAAGGTGGGTCCTAAAGATTCACACCTCCATTATACAGCATTTTGGAAGGTGCATAATGGAGGTGCCAGACATAACTCTGTGGGGAGGGAATTCCAGGATTTAGAAGCCACCACATGGGGCACCTGCAGGAACTTCTCCTGGCTGTCACCTGCAGGAACTTCCAAGAGTGCCCCTTCTGCTGGTCTCAGCATGCAAGAGGGTCTGTAGGGAAGGAGGTGGTCTTTCAAATATTTGGAGCCCAAATAAAGTTGAATAGGGCTTTAAACACTAATGAGAGAACTTTGAATTGTGCTGGGAAATGAACTAGTAGCCAGTGCAGCTGTTTTAAAAGAGGGGTTATAGGAGATCTAAATGGAACCTCCAGCTGCTGCACTTTGGACCAACTGAAGTTTCTGAGTCGTCTTCAAGGGAAGCCCCATGTAAAGCATGTTGAACTAATGCATTCTGGAAGTTATCAGATCATGGAATACTGTGGTCAAATCTTCTCTGTCCTAAAGTGAATCTGCCAGAGCTGAGAAAAGGCAAAAGCAGCTACTGAGGCCTCCTGAGCCTCCAGTGACAGTACTGAATCAAGGAACACCCCCAAATTATGAACCTGCTCCTTTCATGGGAGTACAGATGGAACTATATGAAACCACTAGAAGTACTCATCAAATTTGGGCACAGTGTTAGGCTGATATGCCAACTATGCTCTTTCGTGGACAGGGTTAGCTACTGTGATTCACGTCGCTACTGTAATGTGCTCTATGTGGGGCTCCCTTTGGGACTGGTTCAAAACCTGCAGCTGGTGAAGAATGCTGCGGCCAGGCTGCTGAGTGGAGCACCAAGATGTGCACATATTACACCTGAACTGAATGAACTGCACCGGTTGCCAATAAGTACCAGAGCATGTTCAAGGTCCTGTTGATATGTAAAACCCTGGAAGACTACCTGCCCCTGTTCTTAGATCATCTCAGGAAATTCAACTTGTGCATCCTACAGAATATCATATGGTAGTGACCCCAAAACGGGCATCCCTTCCTTCTGCTGTATGTGAAGCAGCAACCATCAGTTGCTGCAGAAGTCTTGTGAAGATGTATCTTTTCACCCTGGCTTCCCCTGACTTTGCTTCACATATTTGAATCTTCTGAATTTGCTTTATTTGCTTTTATAGGTTTTTAAAAAAATGTATTAAAGATATATTGTTTTGTTTTTTAGACTGCACACTGAAGTATTAAGTGGTATATAAATGCTTTGAAATAAAATGAAAAATTCATTATCACCAAAGATGACGCAACATATGCAAATACAAAACTATTTAAGTTTCAGAAGTGGTTCTGGTTCCAGGCTGAAGTGGAAAAGAGTACACATCAAAAGCTTGCTTATATTGCTAAAGTTAAATGACAGGAGACCAATTAAGTGTGCAGGCATATATAGTGGAAAAAGATTAAACCATTAGAGCCATTAAGCCATTCATTACTTCCATTAGGAGATGAAAGCATTATGTTTGTAAGCGAGAACACAAAAGACTTTCCCCCCAATTAAACTGAAACTTGACAGCAATATTCCAAGGCTATCTTGGAGAAAGCAAGTCTTGGGAGAAGCCTGAAGCAACTAAAGTGTGATCCAGTAAACACTACAGGATTTAAATTACAGGCTCTACACTCCAGCATTATTTTCTTGACCAGAGAAATGAGAAAGCACATGCCCTGCAACTGACACAACCCAGGATAGAGAAGCATTACCACCTGTTTCGCACAGGTACAGGACGAGAACATCAGGGAACTTGGCAATGCATGTACACATTAAGAACACAATGCACATGACTATCAAGAAACGTTGAGCAGGCTGCACAATCTCACCCGATCCAGAAAGGCAAGATGAAGAGCTGGGGCAGAGACACGTACTATTGTAGCCCACTGTGCACCAATTACCCCGTTCCCCTTTTTTTGCACAGGTAATTCGGAATAGCCAGAACGCAACCTTCCCTTCCTACGCTCTCCTTGCCCGCCACGAACTTTGCTATGCGCGCGGCGAAGATCCCTGTAAACAGGGGCGCCGGCCAGGAGGAAAACGTAAGGCGACCCTTGCAGGATCAGGCCACAGGGTGGGGGTGGAAAGGCCTCCCAAGCCCGGCCTCCTGCTCTCTCACAGGTGCAGGACACGAGGAGAGCAAGGAGGCAGAGCGAGCCGGCGGCGGGAAGAGCCCGGGACGGACAGGAGGGAAGGCGGGTCGGAGTCGAAAGAAGGGGGGAGTGGTGGGTCTTCAAGCCAGCTCCCCACGAACACCTTCCCCTAAATAACAGGAGGCAGAGCCTGGCAGCCTCGAGCCCCCCACCTGCCAGCAGCCCACCCGCGCCCCCCACCCCGGCCGCCGCCTGAGGGGCCCGAGCCTCGTCTCTCGCGCCCCGTCCACAGGCCCAACCCCAAGCGCAGGCCCGGCCGAGGCCTCTCCCCTCCCACATATCCCAGCGCCGCGGTAGGAGTGGCGGGCGGGGGGCGGCTGGGAGGGACGCCCGCCTTGCCTGCCTGCCTGCCTGCCCGGCTGCCCACCCGCCCGCTGCTTCTCCGCCCCTCACCTGGCGGTTGTTTTGGGCTGCGGCTCCCGGGCCGGCTCGTCTTGGCGGGCGGGCCGTGGGGCGGCTCAGTCCATGGGCAGCTGGCAGGCCGAAGAGGGGGGGGTCCGGGGAAAGGGGGGGGAAGGCGAGCGAGTCGCGGCGGCGGCAGACACAGGGCAAACACTAAAGAGAATGAGCGGGGCCAGCTCCGGCCGGGAAGGAAGTGACGGCACCACGCGACGGCGTGGGGGGGGGAGGAGGAGGAGCCAACCAGGCCTCTCGCAGCTATTTATAGCACCGCCCAGCGCGGAGCGCGCCGCCAATCCGGGCACGGGCCGGTTTCTTCGGCCGGCGGGACTACTCCTCCCGGCATGCCCCGCGGCTGTCACTTAGGCGGCCCGTCCGAGTCTGCAGCTCGCTCTCGCTTTCCCTCCCTCCTTTGCGAAGGAGGCGAGACTACATTTCCCAGCATGCTGCGCTCGCAGGGGAAGTGACAGCTCTGCCGCCACGCGCTTTCCAACCAGAAACCCCGGGACTCCCGGCCGCAGCCGCGCCGGAGGATGCGGGGAGGGAGGTAGTGGGGCTTCGCGCAGCGGGGAATGCGGGGCGTGTGAGGAAACAATTCCTGTCGGGTCCCCAAGGTTGGCCCTCGCGGGAGGTCCCAGGTGGACATGCTTGTTTTTCTTTCTCAGCTGAGAAGACCAGTGAAGGGCAACGAGGCTTTGCTTACGGAGAATTGCACCCTGTGTTCCGTTCCTCTTAAAGATAGCGGGTGCAACGAGCTGAATGAACTGTTTTCGGACTCTGGAGTAGATTTAGGGCGCGGAAGGAAACAGAGGGGACAGCCCAGCATTGTATAATATTGGTATCTGCTATTTCGCGGTTAGGTTTTGGACGAAAGAAGAACCTGGATGGCAGGATTCCTTAATAAACAACCATTACAGTGGTACCTCAGGTTACATACGCTTCAGGTTACAGACTCCGCTAACCCAGAAATAGTGCTTCAGGTTAAGAACTTTGCTTCAGGATGAGAACAGAAATCGGGCTCCGGCGCCGCGGCAGCAGCAGCAGCAGCAGGAGGAAGCCCCATTAGCTAAAGTGGTGCTTCAGGTTGAGAACAGTTTCAGGTGAAGTACGGAACTCCGGAACGAATTAAGTACCTAACCTGGGGTACCACTGTATTTGAGATAGGAATTATTTCTCTGGGATCCCAGTTTTGCTCTAAGCAGCACCCACTTCCTCCTTTTATTGAATTCTAGGGCGCCAACCAACAGATCCGCATATACGTATTGTGCTTCTTTGCATAAAGCAGGCGTGGGGACCCGGTGCCCCCCTCTCCCAGACGTTGTTGACCCATAACTCCTTTCATCCCTGATCTTTGGCCATGCTGCCTGGGGCTGATGGGAGTTGGAGTCCAAGAATATCTAGAGGGGCGCCGCTTTACCATCTCAGGCTTAAAGGTTGCTTCATTCCGCGTACTCTTTCTGAATCATAAAAGTGAATACATTGCAACGCCATAAAATCATCTCCTTTTTGAAACTGTGGCCTGAATAATCAGATTTGACCTCCAGATCAGTAAGAGATCACTTTCGCTCTGGGAACGCAAGATTCCGGGCGGGGGGCAGATAGTAGTTTCAACAGTTTTCTAATTAAGCTAGATCAAAAGCTCTCGCACCACTTCTTCAAGCAATATAGGGTTTGCAATTGCAGCCTTATCTATGGAACGGACTGGAAGATTACAACATGTGTTTTCTGACTCCTAGGGGTTTGTAGTGCCTCCTTTCCGTCAAGCTCCGACTAAAACTTGAGAAAGTAACTGTAGGTGCTGGGTATTGTAGTCTTTTACGAAGTAGTACTGGAAGCCGCTGAGCCAAGCATGCTGCTCTATTTAAAGCAAGTCGGCCCCCCTAAGGAGCTTCCGCAAAGTGCTTATGTGGCAAACGAGTGGGCGAGAGCTTACAGGCTGCGCGCTGCCGCATGTCCTAATAGTGTTAGCTGAGAACATGATTGGCGGTAGAGACTGCCGCAAAACCTGCCCCACGCATTCTAGCTGTGTTATTTCTGCTTCCTTTAAGCAGAACGGACTTTTTAGCACTGTACAGGAGTGGGCGAACTTCAGGCTTGTCAAATCGACTTTGCTGCTTTTCTCCTGGAACCCCGACCGGTCAAAACCAGGCACAAAAGACACACATTGGAATTAAAGAAGAGAGTTGCCTCTGAGCCTAGCCTAGGGATTTGTTTTTAGTACCAGAACCAACCTGAATTCAAAAGTCCTTACACACACACACACAGTCCATTCTTTCTTAGTTTTCATTTCAGCAACCTAACCTTATATAATTACTCATGTCCTTAACATTTGGTGGGAAGGGCATTCCACAGGGCGGGCGCCACTACCAAGAAGGCCCTCTGCCTGGTTCCCTGTAGCTTCACTTCTGGCAGTGTGGGAACCTCCAGAAGGCCCTCAGGACTGGATCTCTGGGCTGAATGATGGGGATGTAGATCGGGCCGAGGCCATTTAGTGCTTTAAAGGTCAGCACCAACACTTTGAATTGTGCTCGGAAACATACTGGGGTGCCAATGTAGGTCTTTCAGGACCAGTGTTATATGGTCTTGGCAGCTGCTTCCAGTCACTAGTCTAGAACACCCTGCTCACAGTCTAAAATACGACTGAATGGAGACATTTTCCTACCTAAGGTGGGGTAGCAAATGGCGCCCCCCTCCCCTCTAAAAAAGTCACAAAATTGGCTTTAAAGGAAAATTTCATATCAATAAGTATAGCAAACATCAAGACTACTTTTGCACCTGTCTTCTTTTCCCATAGGGCGAAAGATTTGGCTGCCCCAAAGCCCAAAGTATTGAGGTAGAGTCAGAGAATTATATAGTATAAGGTATATATACCATGGACTGCCAACATTGTTCATTTAAGGTCTTCTCCTAGCATGCATTAAGCCTCTGACCCCCTGACTGCACTTCCTGCTCTCTTGGTCATGAGGCTGGTTACCTTTTCCTTCCCTTGAATAGAGATGGAGGAGGAAGTTCAAAGAGACACTTTTTCTGGTTTCCTTTTTCAGTTCTATCTACCTTTCCAGGCTGATTAACTATACTGGATCTGACTTGGGAAAGCAAAAAATGTGCATCCAGTCTTTCAATGGGATGGACTAATCCTCAAAAGGGGGGAAAGAGATGTTCAGAGTGGGGATGGGACCCAAAACTACCCCCCCCCAAAAAAACAACCCTAAAAAGGTTGGTGACTAATTATATCCTTTGAATAGGCACACTGTGTTCTTCCTTCTTTTGGGGGAGGGCGTTCATTCATCCATGAATAAATTACATGTACAACCTGATCCTATCTAGGGCTATTGGTTTGCCACTATCCTCAACATCTGCTGCCTCCCCCCCTTTTTTGAAATCTATTTTTATGTTTTTACAGTACAAAATTATATTTAAAAAATCAATTACATATCCATATGATTCCTCCGAATCTCAGGACTTCCCCCCACTCCTTCCCTGGAGTCCCATTTTAATCATTTAAAACTGCATCTTCTCCAAACTCTATTATTTAAATCCATATTTTCCATGGTAACTGTTATACTACAAGTGAAATCAAAGCATCTGCTGCATGAGGCAGGTGCCTTTGCCTAATGGTAGAGCCAGCCCTGAAAATCAAACAGGGAAGAATTTTTTTTTTTAATGTGTAATATATTTTGCTTATGAAAGATGAGTCTCTGAAATAGAGCTGCAGTTTAATCAGCTGAAGGCTTTCCCCCTTCCTATCACTGTAGAAAAGTTACTTCTTTCTCCACATTTCAAGGTTGGTACCTGCCATCCTTTGTTCTTGGGCAGCAGAACAGGGACAGATGTTCAAAAGGTATCCCATATGTGCTTGGAGGCATTGCTGCTCTGTATTGAGGAGTTGGCTTGGCGAGGAAAAAGGACAATCAACACATGAACTATTTCCATATAAGCTGCAATTCTGCAGCACTGCTTGGTTGTAAAGTCCCACTGAAATTAGTAAGCCCTCCTCAGTAGCCTGATCCAGAAACTATTAATTTCATGCTTATGCAAGTTTAATCAACCAGCATTTATTTAATCTAGTGACAGCCTTAATAAAGCAGCACATGGGCAGAGTTAGCATTACACGCAAGTGTATATTACATATGAAACCTAAAAGGTGAGCTTTCTGCCTCTTACAGCATGATAACTTTGTGGACGGTTTTTGCTTAGAACTGAAGCTTAGGGCAAATGTTTGGGAAACCCCTGCTCATCATTTTGACTCGATTCTTCACCCCCATTGCCTGCTTTGGGCTGCTAGGTTAAATGGTACAACAAAACAAATGACCGATTTCCTATCAGTCTCTCATGTCTGCATCTACCGCCTCCTATCTTGCCCTCCAGAACAAACATTGCCTTTTCCCTTCTGGTAGAGCAGAGCCCCAGTTCTACTTTCTCCTTGGCTTGCTTTCTTCAGCACCATGGGGTTCCATCCAATGTTATCCCTGAGGTGATGAGTAGAGGCTTCCATCAGCCGAACAGAGAGGGCAGGCTGAACCCCATTGCCTCTACAGGTAGCATGAAGGAAAAGGTGAGGAATGATGACACCAACTTGGCACCATCTAGAGAAGGAGTTAGCTGCAGGGAACTCTCACTTCTCTTCTTGCTGCCTGAAAGAACACTCAGCTCCAGCTGACTGTTACCCCAAAACTGCAAATGGAAGGAGAAAGAACACTCTGGCCCCATCCATCAGTCAAAGGAACAAAAACCACCACTTGCTTATCAAGCATGATCACTAGCAAGGGAAGATCAGCCTGGCCTGAACTGGATATAAACACCCTCTTAAACCTCACCACTTTGTTCTGACCTTGAATAATGTGATCTCCTTCCTCGATGTTCTCCTAGTCTGTTGTTTTTTCAGTTTGTAAGCCTGATGTCAAGGGTTCCTCTCTCCTTACTTACTTACTTATTTGAGCCACTTGGGAACTACAAGTGTTTGACAATTGTGACTGAAATACAGTAAATAGATGCTTTTGTGCAAACTTATCCTAAGTTTAAAATAGAAGGTTCTTTAGACATTGGACTAATGGTACATGAAAACATATTTAAAGGCCCATTGCTACTGTCTGTGTTGCATAAGGATTTCTGGAGTTACACACACACACACACACACACACACACACACACACGTCATGAGTCCATACTAAAAAAGGAAATCAGAATACATTTGACTGTCAACTTGCTTTTTAATTGGTTTATGTCCTATTCTTGCTGCAGAAAATGGTTTGTACTTGGTTCTTAGGTAGTCACACACTCATGCAGTACTGAGGCCCAGACCTTCAGCAGTAGACCTGCATCATGTGCCTTCAAGACTGTTTTCTGGGCCTAGTGGTTAGAATATTCAAGTTCCATAGTAATTATTTTTAAGGGAGTTCAAGCTGTATACAATTGTGAAGATTACTCCTATTTATATAGCACTAAATTTGTAAAGGCCATTGCAGTCTTGTTAAACATCTGAGATAAGAGTAAGAGATAATAAATTGCCTCTTTTTATTTTCTTTATTTCTGAATATCTGTAACCTTAAGCCTCCTATGTACTCATACCACATATTAACAGCAGTGATTACACAACCCTAGACAAAATTTCAGCAAGATGCAGTTCCTCCAGAATCATTTGTTACCTTTCACTGACCAATATTAAGACTCAGCATTTCAGTGTTTAAAATATGAAATTGAAGAATACCAGCAAGTCCCAAATGCAGCTGAACACAACTGCTTAACAAGAAGCACCTGCATGGATTAAATCTGAGACATTTATTTTCCACTATATTTCATAGCAATGCATTTCCTGAAAGATGGGTGGGATGTTCAAGTATGACTGAGACACTAAAGAGTCAGAATGCTATGAAGGTGCCTCTCCAAATACAATTTTAATGTTTGTCATGAATAGTGTTAAGGTAAAGCTCAGGTGGAAAAGCAAATTAAGAAGTGCTGGGTATTGCTGGGACTAATTGACAGTTTCTTTGCAGACAACTACAATTTATTCTACCATAGTAAGATATATATTGCTAGACAAATACTTTAAACAAGAGCTTATTTATTCACAATTCAGATAAATCTTTTGAGACACAAAAGAAATACAAATGACAATAAACTGGAAAAAATAAGTGACAACATGAGTTTGCATCCAGTACTCTATACATTTTAAAATGGTACCCAAACACTGCAGATGTGGAACTTCAATCAATCCCAAATGATAAACTCCTATTACTATTCCCTTTGAAAGCAAACTGGGAATGGAAAAGTCACTTGCTTCTTTACCTATGATCACATGAACAAAGTATCATTCAGCTTCTGTATCAAGCAGTAATTCAGTGATGTCTTTTTTGAAGTAGCAACTCGTTTCACCTTGTCCGAGCTTTGTTTAGAACAGTCAGTATCAGCGTTCCTTGATGCAACTTTGAAATTCTCCCATTCAAAATAAAGAGGTCAGAGCAATGTTACACTTGCAGCCTGTAAGTATCCTTGAAGAAATTTCAAAGCTTCTGCATTCAGGCTAGTACTCAGCATCGAGGGAACCTTTAAACACAAGATAGAGTGGCATTATTAATATGCATCTAAATTACAGTAGTTTAAAATACCAGCATGCAGGCTTGCAGGCAAATGTTTTAACATTTTAGTTTCTCCAAATCCTAAAACGTTAATTGACTTGTGTGCATCTCAGCGTATACTTTCATATTATAGCTTCGTTTTTCAGTCAGCACTTAAGCTATTGCCTGCATCTACACACTTTGGTACCGTTGCTGCAAACACTGCGCAGAGCTAGCACAGCCTGAATCTGCTTCTAGTCAATAAGGGGGCAGTACAATGATGCCAGGACTGAGGAAGGTTAACTTTGGATGCAAGGAAAGGGGAAAAGATGGAATCATGTATGTGGTTATCCAGTTAGTCCAACCAGCATGAAGCTAGGTGGAAAGTTATGAACACATCTCTTCACCTTCTACCTGGTGAGTTGTTGCTTTGAGCAATGCCACAACCAAGGAACCATCTAGTTGCTGACTAGAGTTTGACAAATTAAGCCATATCAGAACCAGATAATCTGAAAGTGAGGCACGCTTTAGAAATCGCTCTTGCAGAAGACGGGCACCCCAGTCCTCAACACATCTACAAAATCAGCACAACTGATTTCAACAGAGTGCGATTATGAGCATGTTCATTCAAGACAGCAGTCAAAAAAGGAATCTTCCGATTTTGGCACACTGCATTTTCTAGGATAAGAGAACAGACTCAGGAAAAAGAAATGATTCCCCACATTCATATCACCACACACACTAGATTACAGCCACACAATCTTACCCTGCCTGGACACGCAGTTGATAACTTGTGAAGAGACTGTGCAAGATGGATTTTAGGATTGTTCACAATTTGGCCCACTGGATCGTGTTCTTTTTTCCCAGCAAAGGCAAGCTGGGAGAATGCAGTTTGGTACCCTGGCGTGTCTTCTATATCAATGAAGTGTTCTTCGTCAGGAAGGGTATCATCTTCAGGCAACTCAAAGAGACCAATGAGAGCCTGAAGAAGGGGTGTCCTGTGGAGAAAACCTTTTATTTAATGGACTTATTCGTTGCTCGCTGCAAAAGAATCTAAGCAACTTACGAAAATTAAAATCTTAAAGGCGTAGCACAAAAACAATATGTTAAAGGTGAAGGTAAAGGTACCCCTGCCCGTACGGGCCAGTCGTGTCCGACTCTAGGGTTGTGCGCTCATCTCACTTAAGAGGCCGGGAGCCAGCACTGTCTGGAGACACTTCCAGGTCATGTGGCATGACGAAGCTGTTCTGGCAAGACGGCACCAGCGCAGCACACGGAAACGCTGTTTACCTTCCCGCTATAAAGTGGTACCTATTTATCTACTTGCACTTGGGGGTGCTTTCGAACTGCTAGGTGGGCAGGAGCTGGGACCGAAAGACGGGAGCTCACCCCTCCGCGGGGATTCAAAAACCATTTCAAACCGCCGCAGAAAACAGCCAATTTTCAGCAGCAGAATGTTCCTTAGGCAGAGGAATACCTGGATCTAGTTATCAGAGCCAGAGCAGAAACTGGCAATGGAACGGCACAAGCATTCAGAAAAACTGGAAAAAGCCTATCCATACTCTGGCTGTTCTTCTATTTCGGACGGTGTCCAAGGAAAACAATTTACTTGCTCTTGTTTCCATTATGTTCCATACATTTATTTGTTTTCCTTATAATTCATATTTCCTCTACAATATAACCACTGCCTTGGTATAAATGCCCCTGGAACTGTTCCTGCCAAATTCATTGATATTGTTATAATTTGGCTATTATTGGAGGAATATTGGAAAACTAATAACAACTTATTTGGAACGGTTCCTGCCGGTTGGAACGGTTCCTGTCCCCTAAACTGGTCCCCTGAATTCTTTTAGACACAGAAAGATTGAATTATCACCCCCAAGTTGGAACTCTTATCCTCTTATTCCTAACAGCACGGCATATTTTGGCCAGCACATTTTCAAATCTTTTTTGAAATAGAAAGGGAAGCAATGGAGGGAGGGAGAGGCCAACAGAGAGATTCCTTCCTTTGGCAAAAATCTCTGTTGCAACTGTTTAAGCAAAAACTAGCATGTTCCCCAGGTAAGATAGACATCTTTTTTTTAAAGAGAGGAATTTCTTCTTCATCCTTAGAAGTTCTACCTTTCAATAATAAACTTTATCAAAGAAGTAATTGCACTTACCACAGCTTTGTGTATTCTGTGTCCATCATAGGAGGGCATTCTGTGAGTATTTTTGTGATACCAACAGCACAGATTTTCTTTTCTACTTGCCCAGATACTTTCTGTATTTCTGGTATTATGATTTTCTCTAAAACCATTCCAAACATCCTGTTAAGTGCCAAAAGAAACCCATTTAATCTTGCAGTATCCACCTAATGCATTTATTGGGTCAAGTGCAGATATTTAGAGAGGCTAGAGATCCATTGACTTAGAAATCTGAACACAAATCAGGCAGACCACTGAGCATTACCAAATGATGTGTTACGAGTTCCTGGCTTAATCAGTATACCACGAGAGAAGCGAATTAAGAGGGCTCAACATTTCTGACTGAACAGTGACAGAGAAAAGGGGCCAAATCCAAAAAGTACCAAATTATGTTTGCTCCTGAGCCTTACTTTGTCATCTTGAATTAAAGCTGGAAGTGCAAACAAAGAATCTTTATTTGCAACCAAAGTAGTTATGTTTTTGTTGTTACCATTACTGTTACATTATTATTAATTAAATTTGTATGCCACCCTATCTAAGGACAGTTCACAGCATAAACAACTTTTCAAAAGGGTGATTGCTCCTGAGTCTTCCTCTACAGTTTGCCACCTTGAATTAAAGCACATAACTGTCAGGCCCTTATTGCAAGATGACACCAACTTAATTATGACGTCTAGCCACTTGCGAGGGGATAAATTGGTTTTGCTGCCCTAGGCTTCACTGGGAGGAAGGGTGGGATATGAATTTAATAAATAAACAAACAAATAATACATTTTCATATTCACTTCCAGCTCCGATGCCTTCTTCCTGGGAAACAGAATGATACCTGAAAATACAGCTATCAGTTATCCCTAGTAAAGCCTGGTGCAGTCAGTGTGGTATAGTGGCTGCAGAGCTGGATTAGACCCCCTGGAATACCAGGGTTCAAATCCCCATTTGGCCATGAGGCTCACTGGGTGGCCTTGGGCCAATCACCCCCTCCCAGCCTAACCTACTTCACAGGTTTGTTGTGGGAATAAAATGAGGAGCAGGATAACTGAGATGAAAGGCGGGATAGAAATGTAATAATAAGAAATAGAAATATATTTTTTTTAAAAAAAGATACTAACTTTGGCTGTATACTGTCAAATATTTCTTGAAGTGCTATTGCTCCGTATCTTACACAATACAAGTTGATAAAGACTAAGAAACCTATTAAAAGAAGGAGAATGAATGAATCAGTAGCTGTAAAAGAGCACGTATAACAGTATTAATATGTGTCTCTCTCTTCTATAAAATCACAGTGAATAAGCATCTGTATCTTTCCTGCTATCTGTCGACAAAACTTCTTTGCTGGTTTCACAGGGTCTCTAGGACCCACCTGGCAAAGCTGTTATGCAGAGGGACCAACTCCATCACAAATCCCCACCAACCCAGCCCTTATACTAGTTAGGCGCCAAGTTCAAGCTTCAATGACTATTCCTCTCTTTGCTTCCAAATCCTGTTACTCTGACCAGTATGCCCTTTATTGCCATCTTTGAAATCAAATCAAAAGACACATGATGATTGTTCTAATCCAAAGCATACCAAGCCACTCAGTGCAGAGTTCTTCCCCAAATCATTCAGCCATAAAACATATAGCTTACTTTTGATAAATTTTGTTGTTTTGGAATTCTGAAGTCTTTGGAATAACAGGATGAAAATTTGTTTCCTGTACTGATCAATGGATTCACTAGAATGACAAAAAGATGTTGAAACCGGTTAATCAATCCAGTAGGCCATTTGAGTGTACTATTTCTTAACTTTCTTTTGGCATATTTTGAGTACATGCAATAGGAGATCTACAATAATGCAAACTAATAGCAGCAAAATTACTTGAATTTGGTATGTTCATACTCACGGGGGCATATGTTCTATAATACTGTTGAGAAGGTAGAATCCTTGATGGTCATTAAGTTTAGAGGCAATAAGTTTCTGGAACACACCCAATAGTCCAGGCTGTAAAATAAGGAAAACACAAAGTTTTGTATCGGCCTCCACTGCGACAGCAGGCGCTGCAACCTTCCAACAGCTTGACCTCACCTCCAAAGGTGCACTCCTCCGTTGTCTCCCGAGACAGACATATGCCAGCAAATTATTAACAGTAAAATGATCTGGCAGCTACAAAATCTACCCAGAATGGAATTATGATGTAACTGACTAGCAGAGCAGAACAGTCAATGAGTCTGGGAACTGATTTAACTCTGCCTAGTTAAACTTACCCCTAGCAATGGGGTAAAAAACTGAGTTAAGATTATTCAGGAATTTCAGATCATAGCTGGGTATTCAGCAGTGCTAGGACAGATTGAATGCACTACTGAAAAGTATTGCATGGCTTGGAAACAACAGGGAAATACATAGCCATTCATTCTCTGTAAGTGACAAATGCCTAGCATCAAGTGCAGATTAAGAATTTAAGTCCTGCAGGGTCAGACCTAACTAGTCCCACATTCTGTTCCCAGATTGGCTGCCCAGATCCCTATGGGAAGCCCATAAGAGGACATGAGCAAACCAGCACTCTCCAACAGACTGGAAGGGCTGCTTTTGGGGGCTGGCATCTTTATGAGAATTCTAAACGGAACCCCAGCCAGTAATCTCTTCAGTCTGCAAAAATCTGAAGAGTCAGTAAATCTCCCAAACAGAATGGAAGTGGCTCTGGGGGCTACAGGGGAGCCCCAGGTGGTTCTCATTTCCTTCTCTGAATGAAAGCAGCATTTCCATTTGTGGAGGGGCAAATCTGAATCCATTCCAACATGAAAAGAAACTTGCTCAAGATAATACATTCAAAATGTGTCATTTTCTACAATGAAGCATATGCATAGCATCTTTGAATGCATAGCATCTAGGACTGCAGTCTGGTGCAGACTTTTCCCTTAGCGATAGCCATTAGAGTCTAATAAAGTTTTATAACTTCACAAGCCAACTTGAATTAACAGCTTGGATTTCCAGTGTGAGTAAAATATAATTCATTCTTTCTGATATTTAATAACACAGGAGAGAGTCTCCAACCTCTTTTTTATGAAACACCAACACACACACTTTTAGAAATCAAGGAACGCAATCAGTGTATACATACAATTTTGTCAGCTGCGGCATTTGCTATCGTGCTGGCACCTTTCTCCAAGTAGGCCTGAAGGAGTCTCACCAAAGGGGGGATGTTTCCTGACCTTTCCCACAAGACTGGCTGAAGCAGATGTGGAAATAAGGCCATATACGAGGATGGGATGTCATTTTTATGCATTTCCAGAAGCAGAGACATCACTTGAAACACATATGGAATGAATTCTGTTGAAAGGGGAAGGAAGTTTATAGGTGACAGGAGAGTGTATTCATGTGTGTAAATATTGATACCTACAGTATAATCCAAAGGAGCATTTTGTGATTTTGAGCTGGTTGTGAACTCTCAGCCTAACCTATCTCCTCAGAGAATGAGAAAACACCATTTATAGCACCCTGAGGTTATTGGAGTAAGGGTGGGCTAATAACATAACTAAATGAATATAACCACGCAAACTAAGTTTTTTCTTCTTTTGGCTTACTTTATTACAGCTATGGGTGATCATGTGTATATCTGCCAAATATAAAAAGGTGTAAATAGGTATATTTTCAATTAGATAAATAAATAATGGCTACCTGAACTGCAGACACTGCTTATACCCTATTTCAAAGAAGCCAGATGTTTTCTTTATACCTTGCACGTCATTCTGCAGAATCTCTGTGAACACCATAAACAAAGCATCTTCAAAGCTTCCAATAGCAGTGGGGTTTGCTTTGCAAGTTATCCTTATTGACAAGCAAATTGATTCAAACATGTAATGATTAAAGTGAGGCTTGCTTGGATTCTAAAAAGAAAAAGGGGAAAAAGAAGACGTGAACACCACAAAGTCACTGATAAGATTCTTACTTAAACTAAAAAGTAGGAAGTTGCTTTCAGTGCAACTATCATTACCTAAAACATGAGAATTCTAGTCACACCATAGGAAAGCAAACAGTTAACCTCTGACATGGGCCTCCTTCGATCTCCAATCAGGTCAAAATTTGAAAATGGCCTTATTTAGCCTGTATCTGGCTAGAATCTCCTCTTGAATTCCCAAGGCTGCCTTAGATGAATATCAACTCGCTTCTGACTACCAAGTTACTTTTCACCGTATAGATTAAAAGTTACAAAAATTATAGGTGGACATACAACTATATATTAAGAAAAATCACATGACAAGCTTAAATGCTTCCATGCGAGTTCCAATCACAATTTTAACCATACCTTACTAGATCCTCATTTAACTTGCATGGGACTTACATGAAAACACAGTGAAAAAATATTTTGATGTTTATTAACAATTGATTTTATTAAGCAGACATGCTTTTCTTTACACACTTGGGTTTTTTTGGCTATGCTTTTATATGTACAATTGTTCTGTAGTATTCAGTGGAATCTCCTGATGTGCTTCTACAAAAATTCAATGGAATTGTTTTAAAAAGCGGATAAAGTGATATAAGTAAGAGAAAACCTAAGGTTAAAATAAAGTTGTATTCAATAGCTCTCATCCATAAACATGAGCCCAGAGCAGTATTGTGTGCGCAGGTCCACTGTGTGCCCAGTGGATCTTGGGATCATGGTAAGTACTTCCCCCCCCCAATACATAATTTGATTCCCTAACAAGGATTCAAGCAAGCTTTGTTTTTAAATTGGCGAGGAATTACGTCAACACAAGTGATAAAAAATGAACCTCTAAATCAGGTTGAGAAAAGCAATAGTATCTTCTTTTTTACCTTACTGACAGCAAGCAGTTTCTGTGTGAGTTGAGTGATGAGAGAAGGGATGTAGGGAATTATGGCTTCCTGAAGTAGGGAAAAGCTTCTCATGATAGCTGGAAATTCAGAGACTTATATTACTGAATGCAGAAACGACAGCAACATTAAGCTTAACATTACATTTTTTTTCTTGCATAAAAATACTAGGATGCATGCAAGATAAGAACTTCGTTCATTAAGTTTTATATAGGCACGTAGCACAGCATTCAAAAATACTAATGGGAGAGCCTCTAAGATAGGAAAAGTGGTTTAAATTTGAGGGTAACTATTTGGACTAATAAATGTAACCTCTTACCTTTCATAATATACTCATTTTCTGATGACCCTGGAAGTGTCAGTGCTTTGAAAAGGTTTGTTAGCAGCATTTCTGTATATGGTGCCATCTCTGCAGCCGTAATCCTGTAGAGGAAAAGAGTGTTTGATTATCGCCAATGTTTTTCCAATGACTCATCAAGATCCTCTACTTTGGAGAGCCCTACCAATCCTGAATGGACACCAGAGGGAATGCAAGAACGTGTGAAATCCTAGAGTATGACAGTGCAAGGGACAGAGAGATGGAGAAGGCCAACTCATTTTCAAGTGCCTCTGGAGCGCAGTCAACTTGGAAATCAGCTAAAAACTCTGGTTTTAGAAAATGCAAAAACTAGCATAATAAATACACGTGTGTGGTTTTATCAATTTAGGATTCTCCATATACAGTGAGGGATATAGCCAAAGCGGCAAGAAATCAATGAATAGATGAGTGTAACATATATACCTGAACATAAACTTACAGTGTAGTGTTGTTAGCTCCTTTCATTGTAAATAACCTTTCAAGAGCGTGGGCTGCGTAAGTATGAACTACAATGCTTTCTGCTTGAAGATGATTGATTAGGAGAGGAATAGAAACCAATAGTTGTTCTTTGGGTACCTACAAAATAGACACATAGGTAAAAATGCTTTAGAAGCAAGTACCAAGCAGTTTTGGAAGAATTAAGTCAGAAACAATGGACTGAAACATTCCATCTATTATCAAAATCTTTGGGTCATTGCAACTGTTATATAAGCAGACCACTGTAACTTTCCTGCATGAGGTGTACATACATTGTGCACCCATACCTGTATTAAGCTTTTTTTAAAATTACTGTGCACATTCTATTAAACCAAGGTCATGGGGTTCCTAGAGTTCCTAGCCACAGCAATTCAATGTGGGTGGGGGAATCTGTGGGGGAAGAACTGCCAGCAGCAACTGCAGACACCGTGTGTGTTGGGTGTGGGGGAGGAAAAACAAGCACAGCAGTTCAAGAGCCAGCAATTTCCCCCTCCCTTGCTGGGGAAGCAAGAGATCTTTGGAGCCTATGGACCCCAAGCCTCTCTTTCATGTGCCCCTAACATGTCCCTTTTTACCTCCTTACTGCCAAATCACTGATAGTAGAGGGACAGCCTTGGAGGCTGCTGCAGCCACAACAAAGAGGTTTCCAGGAGGCCACAGAAACTGAGGCTCATGAAATCCTATGGTCCCCCAGGATGCTGTCCCATGGACCTTTGGAATGTTTTGCATATTAGAAGATTGCATAGCTGAAGATTTTAAAAGATATCACACACACGAAAACAGGAGCACTTTTTGTACCTGTTCTAAAAAACAAAGTATGAAATTAGAGAATCTTCCCTAAATCAATTATGATTTGTTCAATGGATTCCAGGGAAAGGGTTTTTTCATCTATATACTGTAACTTTTTCAGAATTGGAGGTTTTAAAATGGGGGTTGGAGTACCCTAAAATAATTTATGTTATTTTCCAGAAGTACTGATAGCACATTGTGAAACAATTAGTACAGTTCTAGGTACACCATTTGCAGTATTTTGCCCACAAAAAATAGTCTATCAAACAACTTCGGCTGGATGTTAAGAACTCTGAATGAAGATACAACTTACTTGGTTCCTGAAAATCATGATGTACTTGATACCATCAGCCTTAAGCACAGGAAACTCATTCACTGCCAAAAAGTTAATACTAGTTATGCGGTTACCATATAGACAAAATTAGATATATAATAGAAGTTCAAATTTCACAGCATATTTCCACAATTTATCAACAGAATAAAGATTCCCACTGACAGTCTCAAGCTTAAGGAGAGACAAGATTGCAGAATGACACACACAAAAAATGCTCTTCACTTGGCTCTCCTTTGTTCTGCCCCCATACCCATTACCCCACCCAACTTCAAAAAAATAACTCCAGCCATCCTCAATTTCTGGACTCATATTAAGAACACAGGAAGCAGTCTTCTACTATGTCAGAACACTGGTCCACCTTGACAAATATTGTCAACTCAAACAGTGGGGAACATAAGTTCCTGGCACTGTACACAAGCCACACTTCCTCCCCAACTTTTCCCTCTCCCCCTGGTTGGAATGTGCCCATGAACTCCGATAATGGCACTTGCTTGCCTACACAGAGAGGAGAGTGAGACATGCATACAAACTAGTTTATTGTATAAAGGCAAAATCTGCATTCATTGCTCTGCCCACTTTTGTCTTTGGCCCTGCCCACCACTTGCATGTGGCCCCTGGAAGGTTGCTTTGATAATCTTCAGCTGATAAGGGCTCCGCATCCCAGACCACTCTGAGTGGCAGAGGCTTTCCAGGATCTTGGACAGTTTGCCCACCGATACCAGGTGTGCATCTACAAAAATGCAATATACAAGGCAATCCACTAAAACCTGGTAAGAAATTAAAGAGATCTTATGCCTATTTTAGTTATCTATGCCCATGTCTTCCCTGCATGACACAACAACACAGATCCAAAATTATTCCCATGCTCGTTTACATTTATTGGTGTTACAGATGTTTAATATAGAATTCTAAGCATACCATTAGGAGACTTCAGGTCTGGTAGAATGTGATTCACAAAGAATTCCGTCAGGTTTACAAGTTCATTGGCTTGTGTTATTCCATGCTAGGACAAAAAAAGTGTGATAAAATAATCATAAACAATATTAATTGCTGGACTGGTTTATAGAGGCTCCCATTTACACACTAATGAAGTTCGCATGTGAATGATATCTGGCAAGATCTGTAAGTATTCATTGTATATACTTTGGCTTCAAGCATTGGATTGTGAATGGGAGAAGGAATAAATACTCTTATATTCTACTTATAAGATAATAGGTTAGTCTATTTCAGATATCTAATATAGTTATAAAAGGTGCAAGTGAAAGGTAGGTTAACCACAATACATTTTACGCCATGTCTTCTAAAATGTAAAAAACACAACTAGTTGATAGTTGATAGATATTGCAAACATAATAATAGTCCTGAAAAAAGCTAATTCTCAATACGCTCATGATTGTTATGTCAAACCCACACTATTTAGGTTTTTATTGTAGAGGTACTCTAAATCGATGAAGTAACATAATCAGTACTTCTAATTTCAATTGTTGGTAAAAATTGAAATGTCCCATTCGAACATAGCAGCACATGGCAGCACAAAACACCAAAAATTATAAAGCTGGGCCCCTGTTCAGAAACTTTATTTTTCATATGTCCCACCTCTTATATTTACATCGAGTGCTGAAGTCCCTGCCCCAAAATTTTGCCAAGCCTAGAAGAGATTGTTAAACCATAGCAATCCAATCCTTGAACACTTACATTAGTATACTTCCAAGGCGGCATGCGTGGGAATGCAACAAAATTGGAAGCAGTGACTGCAGAGGTTGTTCCCAGGGCAAATACCAAATTTTGCTCATGGGTTGATCTACTTTATATAAACTATTCCAAAGTCAATTTTATATATCTAAAAGTCTGTGGGTCATAAACATGTCATTACTGTCAAGAATGCTCTTCCACGGAGTGCTTACTATTAAATAATGGTTCTTCTCCCCAAGGAAACAGGTCTGGATGGGTATTCAACTTATGTCTAGTACCCTGTGTTTACAGTCAAATGCAAACAAGTACCTTTTGTGTCTGAGCTTTTGATGCCAAAGACGTTACAAGGTAAATAGCAGCATCTTTATGCTTCCAGTTGACAGATGGATTCTTTGCATACTCTTGCAGCATAGAGTTAACGTAACCAGAAAAGATCCCAGTTACAGGTCCTTCAAAAAACTTGCACAACCCTCTTACAAGATCACAGGCTGCTCTGCGTCTGGTATCAATATCTGCAAGGCAGAGATAAAAACAAGGTGCATTATGGGTTATATTAAAACAATGTTTCTTCATTCTGAAGCTCTGCTTGCAAAACGGCTAAATTGGATTCACCCTGCTGTGCTTCAGGGACAGAGCAATTTGCTAAAATAGGCTTCTCTATTATTATTCATAAAAACCACGCTAGTGATATTAAGGAATGTAGAATTACAAAATCTGCCAAAATATTGATTCTCATGAATATAAATGAAAGCAAAAACTGCAGGGCCATAGCATCAAAACACAAGTAAAATAACATTCAGAAGAATTTTGGGACTATTTAAAGGATTAGTTTAGGATCCTATAAAACCTATCCTGACACAGTCAGCAATTTAAGATCACAAGGGGAACAAATGGTTCACTAAAAATGACTGCTCCCTGCAGCATGCGCCCCTTAAAGGCTCAGAAGACACACTCAGTCCCAGAGTTCAATGGGTTTTAAATTCCAAGTGTGCACATATATAACTGAGACTTTTGAGTAAGAAGTATGTGAAGCACTCAACCCAAATGCATCTGCTTCTTTGGTACTCCATAGAAACAGACTATACATTAGAAGAGAGGGTGTGAAAAGCTACAAGAAGAAAATTCTGGCTGGGGTAAAGAAGAACTTCATAGAGAACTGTTTGGAGTAACTCAGGAGTGGAGGCTGAACTTTCAGTAGGAGAAGGCTGTAGGCACTGGATAAATAAGGTGCAACAACCATTTAATCTGATGTAGTGCTAGTCCTCCTAGTGTTAGCAGTAATACACCAGGAACTACTAAAAAGCAAGACAAAAACAAGTAACCCTTAAAGCAAGCAAAATTGCCTTAAGGCTTGTCAGATGAACCCCCACCCACAATAGCCAACAAATGTGCTCATCCATGGAATCACAGGACAAGCGCAAAAAACCACACCATTACATATTTGAATCCCAAAGGGAAGAAGTATTACGACTGCATGCCTATTCAAGGGAAGACAATTAATGCATGTACTTACGCACATGTCAACACTTCAGAAAACTGCATCAGTTTCTCAAATGCCATTATACACCCTGTATAGAACTGCTTACCAGATCCTTCCAAATCTCTTCTGATATATTCTTCAGAATTATCTTCAAAGGCTTCTTCATCAGCAGCTGCAGAAAAGCAGTCCACAAACATGTAAAGGATCAGCCATGATATACAAACTACATTTATTTTAATATAACATATGCTTGTAAATAAATTTAAATCACCTATTATTGGGCTCTGTTTTATGAAGTTACCATGATCAAGGCAATGGGAGTTCATGAACCATCAGTATTTTATATGAGAGTAGTAAATAAAGTTCTCATCTAGAATACTCAGGTCAGGGTCCAAATTACATTGTGGAACTATTTTCATAAAGCCATGCATGGTGTTTACTCCTCCTTTAAATAGCAACCCCGCACCATACTGCACAGCAAATTAGTTTTGAAATAGAGAGATTTCCAGAAGCAGCAGCTTATGGTATAGCATTGCTCTTCAAAGGCAAAAAGTAAAAGATTCCATTAGCATGAGATGCTCTTTAGATCCTGATCACAACCAATGTATATCTTTGTACGACAAAATATTAAGGATAGCTTGGAGTAGCTGGGGATTTTAACCGTTGGGCTGCTTCAGACATAAAGCCAAATCTTTAACAACAAGATTTGAAGCAGCCTCTCCCTAGACATGATTCCCTGACTTCTTTCATCATTTGAGGTGAACTATGATTTACCGTTTCATCTGAACTGCCAAAATTATAGTTTGTACTTGGCCCAGCAAACTAAGACTGGAAATCAGTTTGAGATACTGAAAGACTCATTTCTGGAGTACAAAAACTTTCTTTGGCATTATGTATGAACCACTTCATGATAAGAGACAGGGGAAAATCCAATTAATGTAAAAGCAGTGTACTACACTCAGATTAAACTGAGCTAGAAGAACTGGTGGAAGAGGAACTTCCAAATTGATGAGTTACTTCAGTCACTCATGATGGGATGGGATACCTGTACCCCTCTGGATACTGAAGGAATCCCAACTCCCATCAGCCCCGCCCAACATGACCAATGGTCAGAAATAGTGGGAGTTGCAATCTAACAACAGCTGGAGTGACAGAAGTTCCCCAACTCTGATGGACATACATATTGCATATATATTAAAGGGAAGTGCAGTTCTGAGAGTGCAGAACAGAAAATGCCTCTCAAAACCATGATGCAAACCTCTTGAACGCAAATGGCCACAAATACAGTCCATTACTTGGCTACTGTGCCAGTTCTAAAGCCCTCATTGCTAAAAACTCAATTTTTGCTTTCCTGGAAAATTTTAATCAAGATTTTTAAGAAAGGAAATATTTACCTCTAAATTCCATGTTGGGAACAATTACTTTTTCACAAATACTTGTCAGTGTATTCTGGTCTTCAAACAGGTGCTTATAATGGGGCCTCTCACAAACCGAAGCTAGAAACTGGATTGCATTACTTACCAACTGCGGGGGGAAAGGCACAAAATGAGCATAATCTGAAGAAGACCTAAAAAAGGTTCATTTATTTCAAGCTGGATGGAAAAGAGTCACTTACCAAATCATATTTAACTTCTTGCCCTGTTGTGACTAATAAATTCCAGATTGCTGTGACAAAACGGGGCAGGTAAGGCTGAAATTCTTCATCATATTTTTGGGCGTACAAAGCTGCATTGTCACAAATTTGGGATTTCAAAAGCTCTAGCAGACCAGCTTCTTCTTCATCCTAGCAACAAAAAAGAAGCACCACCAACGTATTTGGAAAATGTAGTCTCTTAGTACCCCTGACATCTGCCAAAGCAGCAAGTAAAGTAAATGAAAGGAGGGGATTTGGAGGGCAGGAGGAGGGCAGGATGGTCAGGAGGCTCAGGGGATGAAAACGGGACAATAATACATGCCTAAGGGCATCATCTAGGGTAAAAGTCCCAACTGGGTTCCAAAATCAGCCAAGCAATTCCCCATGTCTTGAAAAAGTAGTTTGTGTTGCCCAAAGCCAAAATCCTAGTCTGGCTGGAGAAATGTTCCCAAACACTAACAGAAAGTGAGGTCAGATTAACTAGATGCTCATCTGAGGACAGGCTTGGTAGCATTTCCCTCTTCCAAAGCCAATTTCTCATTGCCCAGTCATCACATATGACCATGACAAGAGAATTACCACTATCAACATATGGACCCAGTGCTATGATATGTTATACAAAGGGACACAATTTTTTATTTGAGAAAATTACCATCTACCTTTAATTTTTCCTATACTGGCTGCACAATTTCCCTCCAAGAGAATGACAAAAATCAGAATTACTTGAGCTACTGCAATTTCAGTGTCCTGTTCAGAACCCAGGAAAGCTTCTTTTTTGCAGCTCAAGTGGAGTGTTGAATTCCCTTTCCCATTACACAGAAATTTTCCAAAAGGTTTTATGCCAGAGAAGAGGAAACTGTGAACCTCCAAATTTTGTTGACTCCATCAAATTCAGCCAGCATGACCAATGATCAGGGATGATGAGTTTTAGTCTAGCAACATCTGGAGAGCGACAGCTTCTCTATCCCACTTTTATGTTGCTACTTACATCTGTCTGTAAGAGTTTGTTATCCAAAGTTAGAAGATTATGGAAATTCATCATCCAGGTTTCCATGTTATCTTCAAAAAATTCAGGAAGATCCTACAAAATAGAGAAGTAGATCCACATCCATAGTTATTTTTCTATTAGGTAATTGCTTATTTTGGCATGCAACCTGCTCAAAGAAATACAGAATTACTTTTTTTTAAAAAAAGAGAAGGTATGAAACATAATTTTCAACTGCTAAAGGAAATCCAAAGCCCAAGAGACACAAACCAAGTCAATTTCTCTGTAGCTTTTAACGTGTGTAGCTCATCAACCTTCTCCTCAGTTTTCAATCAGCATAGCAGGAGCTGTGTAACAACCAGCTTGCTTTACGGCTTGACAGTGCTTCAAGGCAATGGAACTGCAGCCTATTGTGTCAGATCCGTTTTGCTCACCCAGGGTTCCCAGAATTAAGGATCATTGTGGACCACATTAGTCTTAGTAACAGATGCATGTAAGCCCTGCTTCTTTATTTACTGGCCTACCATTATGCCTATGATGAGTAAAAAACAAGAAGCACCCACCTTTCCTTTGACTTAATTACAGTGGTGCCCCGCAAGACGAACGCCTCGCAAGACGAAAAACCCGCTAGACGAAAGGGTTTTCCGTTTTGGAGGCGCTTCGCAAAACGAATTTCCCTATGGGCTTGCTTCGCAAGAAGAAAGCCCATAGGGAAATCTCTGGGGACCTCTTTTAAATGCAAGCGGTGGGGAGCAAAGCCTTTTCCCCCCCTCCGGCCTTCAGAAGAGGTCCAGGAAGGCTTCGCTGCCGCCCGCCAACATTTTAAGATCACCCCGGGACAGCAGAGAAGTCTCCGCTGTCCCGGGGGCTTTTAAAATGCTGGGGGACGGCAGCGAAGCCTTTGCTGCCGCCCGCCAGCATTTTAAGATCGCCCCGGGACAGCGGAGAAGTCTCTGCTGTCCCGGGAAGGCAGGCGGGGGGGAAGCAAAGACATTCGCCCCCCCCCGCCAGCCTTCAGAAGAGGTCGGGGGACAGACTGTCCCCGGACCTGGTCTGAAGGCGGTTTCTATAGGAACGCATTAATTGATTTTTAATGCATTCCTATGGGAAACTGTGCTTCGCAAGACCAAAAACTCGCAAGACGAAAAGACTTGCGGAACGAATTAATTTCGTCTTGCGAGGCACCACTGTAAACTTAAGTAGGTTTATTACCCCTAAATTTGAGAGGTTCTGTCTGTCAACAGCTATCGTTCCCTCTGTTCTTTTGTCTCCTGACACAACCTTTGATCAAATCCAGTCTTACCAAAAATAATCAGCGCTGAATCCAAATCTGAAAAGCCAAGCTTCTTATACTAAAAGGTTACATGCACATTACTTTAGATTTGTTAAAGCTCTAACAAACAACTTATCCTAGCACACTTATGGAGCACTGACATTTGGCCAGATACTTGCGTTTTTAAACTTGCTTGCATCTCCAAAACCTATCAAGAATTTTGGCTAGCATCACCGAGGTTTTTAATCATGCAGTTATCCATCAGTGAAATTGCTCCTATACAGAAAGTTGCTTGCAGGATCAGAACTATCCACTAGAAGAGCATGTAAAAGATGGCTTACCTGAAAATTTAAACTGTAGAACAGCTTAGCAATCAGAATCAGAGATGAGAAGAGTACTTTCAAAGCACTGACATCATTTGCATGAGTACTACAAAGCTCAATTGTGGCCTGGAAAAGAGCAATTTTAATAGCAATCACCAACAAAATCTATTCAGACACTTGCCAATACTGTTCCACTTCTGTGAAAGCTCACTGATGCCACAAATTCATGCCTCTCATCCAAATTCAACTAAATGTAATTTCTCTTTTCTATTAAAAGCACAATATATGTACAAAACCAGATAAGCTAAAACATCAATAAAATATAAAAGCAACAAAACAAAATGGCACAGCCTAAAAAAGAGAGGTCTGAACACCAATAGCATTGTTTTAATAAAAACATCTTAATTTAGCATCAATTATTGCAGTTATTAATAAACAGCATATTATAGGGTGCTAACACATCCTCTTTAAAAACGATCAGAGTAAGCATGGAAGATTTTAGTTCAAACTTTATCTTCTTCACCTTATATATCTGACCATCGCAGCAGCTAGGACAGAAGTAGGAACTTCATAAAAGTCAACATAAAATGCTTTATGCTGGCTGTGAAGTTAAAAAAAGACATTACACAGAAGGTATATAAAACAATTCCATATTTCAAATACCACACTGTACCTTAAAGAGATTTGTCAAGGGAAGTGCGAAAGCATCAAGAACAAGTTTGATCTCTGTCCACAGTTCATTTGATTTAAACTCATGACGATACCTGACAAATGAAGGAAAACCAGAACTATTTAATTTGCATGATCATTTTCTATCAATTTGAAAACTAGAGCCAAGCAAAAGAAAGAAGTTAGCAGTTGAAAGGCATTATTGCTAGAGCAGAGTGCTTTTACTTTCAAAACAGAACTTGGAAATTCACCCACTACCTTTTGAATAAAGAATGCGCTGTACGAAGAACTCCATTAATAACATGGAAGTCTCCACTCTGAAAGCGATTCACCATCTCCGTTAGCAGATCAGGCCATTTCTGAGGGAAGTCTTCTCTACCAATTATGCTGATAGCATCACTTAACTAGGACAGAGAGACACAGAAACATTATGTAGATATTTGCATGGAGATAAACAACCACCTTATAGTAAACTCAAGACAGGCTTTCTACATGTTAAGTATGCAACTTCCAGTGACAAAAGCAGGTGCATGTGTACCTCCCTGATCCTGTCTGCAGTATCTAGCAGATCTTATTCATGACACCACAACTTTCCCCCCTTCCCCACCCCACTGTCAATGGAAGCATGATAGGACAATGGACTATGTGAAATCATGAAAGTGGTACAAGATACTATGGAGGGGGAATTGCATGTATAGCTACCATTTTCAGTGGCAGACTCACATTCGGGGTCCTGGCTCATTTTGCCTTAAGAATATGCCACTATGGATGGTATCCAACTAAATAGATCCACTAAGGCAAGGACTTTTGGCTGTGCAAATGAATTTCTTCTCCTTCTCTTCTCCCTGACCCCCCACAACCCTTCAAATCTTTTATGGGGGTTCCCTTGACCATCTACAGCAAACTGGGGAGGTGCATGGAGGGCAAGGAGAAAGAAGAAGTTTCAGTGCTCAAGCAGAAATTATTGCACTAGTGGGCCTATTTAGTTGCCTTTTCCCACTCACCCTGGATATCAAACTAGAACAAGACACTGCATATGGGAAATTCAGCTGGCATACTGGGGTAGTTTCACACACTGCTTAGCTATTTCGTGGGTTTTTAAATCTGTCCAAATGTTCTCATAGGATTCCCACCCATGGCTTCAATGGGACATCTGTAATCACATGTTTTATCTTCACCATATCAGCTATGTTTGCTAAAATTGAGAAGGGGAAAACCCAACACTTCTGAAATGCTAATGCAGGTTTCATCTTATTTCCAATAAAAAACTTAATAGCAGCTTCCCTTCTTTATGTATAAGATACATATAATATGAATAGTAGTGATACATAATTAATAATACCAAAAGAAATTGGAGCAAGCTTATCCTTCAGATTTCACACTTCCCTGAATTTTGTAATACAATTCTCAACTCAAAACAACATACTGAAATGCACCCAAAATCACTTATTTTAGGGTAAGATATTTAAAAACCAATTTTCATACTAATTTTTTTTTTGTGAACCAACTGCGTGAAACTGACACAAACCAGAAACAAAGCAACTCATCCGCCCTTAGATGTATCTATTGCTTCTCACTTTAAAACAAAATTTCATATATTAACACAATCAGTCTCCCAGCACAAAACAATTCCCTCTTGAAATAAGCAGAATTCTGGTGTTTTTTTTCTTCGTTGTCACCTCACCTGTTTTTGAATTTGTTCTGGACTGCTAAGCATTAGGTGTACTATGTTGGCTTTGATGGCTATCCTGTCGGCTTCACATATTTTGTTTGGTTCATCTTCAATCTAGGAACAAAATGTTAGTTGAGCTAGTATCATAACATCTCGAGATACTTGCATTTTTGCAGCAAGTGCATTGGCTGAGTTGTAAGCTTTCAGGAAAAAGCAAACACTACACATTTATTCTGAAACATGTTGGGCCCAGGAAATATTTTCCTGTGCATACCGCCAATCAGACAGACAATAGACCATAACCAGTTGCATCACAACAGCTCAGCTGTAAACACTACATACTGGCATGTGGATGCATCAGGCGAGATGGGTGGAATTTGCTGACACCAGGAAGCAGAGTTCCATTTCGTGCTCTGTTTCCACTTCCATCTGAAATAAACTGGTCACTGCATCAGTGTTCTCCATCATCAAACTAAACAGCAACTGCAGGGGTTGCCATGGTGCAGCATGCACTGCCGGCTTATAGCCTCCCCACTCCACCCCCGCTGCTGCAGTTATCATCTTCACAGGTTCAAATGCTCCATGAGAAAGGAGCTACCTTCCCAATTCCTGATTCTGTGCCAATAACTGCAGCTGTAAAATGATACTTTTCCAAATTTATGATTTAACTATTTATATGACGTTATTTTTCAACGTTTTAAACCCATTGATGAGAAAGCACCTGAAGGGTAACCGAGTACAAGCCCTTAAAGCAGATTCTGGAACATCCTCAAAATAATAAATATTAACCTCAAAGTGGACCATTTGATTCAGTTGTGATTAAGTGTCCTAATTTCCTGTTGCAGTGAATTAGTATCAATAGTTGGAAGATCTGAAGCAGATACAGTTCAAAGTTATAAAAATTAAAACACCAATTCTAATGAAAGTAACCAAATCAGAAAAGGGTAACATGGTAGGAAGTATAATAAATTCATTCAACAGTTCACCAGTGAGAACTATTTCTCATCTATCAAGATCACTGTACTGTCTCAAAAATCCTGTGTGAGAGAAAATTCTTCTTTTTCTTTCCTCTACTTGTCATTTTTCTTTCTACAGCTCATTTGCAGAAGATAGTAACAACAAGGCATTTGTAATATTTTCTGCAAAAGCCAAGTTCAAGCACCATCATCCATACCTTTCTCAAGTTATTTGTAGGTGCCACAGAACTTGGGGAAGGGAGGAGACAATGAAGGACACCAATAAAGGATTGGCTAGTGAAGCAAGTCCAAATGTGTGGATCCTTGCAACTAGCAAAGCAACCAAAGAAACTGTTAACCTGGGATTTCAGATACAAAATCACTATTCCCTTCAGTAAATAAGTGTACTAATAGTATGTTGTTCTGGAAGAATAGATACCTGTTTCTAAAGGTAGCTTTATGGGTAAAAGGTAAAGGCACCCCTGACCATTACGTCCAGTCGCGGACAACTCTGGAGTTGCGGTGCTCATCTTGCTCTATAGGCTGAGGGAGCCGGTGTACAGCTTCCAGGTCATGTGGCCAGCATAGAATCATAGAGTTGGAAGAGACCACAAGGGCCATCGAGTCCAACCCCCTGCCAAGCAGGAAACACCATCTGAGCACTCCTGACATATGGTTGTCAAGTCTCTGCTTAAAGACCTCCAAAGAAGGAGACTCCACCACACTCCTTGGCAGCAAATTCCACTGTCGAACAGCTCTTACTGTCAGGAAGTTCTTCCTAATTTTTAGGTGGAATCTTCTTTCTTGTAGTTTGGATCCATTGCTCCATGTCCGCTTCTTTGGAGCAGCAGAAAACAACCTTTCTCCCTCCTCTATGTGACATCCTTTTATATATTTGAACATGGCTATCATATCACTCCTTAACCTCCTCTTCTCCAGGCTAAACATGCCCAGCTCCCTTAGCCATTCCTCATAAGGCATCGTTTCCAGGCATGACTAAGCCGCTTCTGGCGAACCAGAGCAATGCGTGGAAACTGTGTTTACCTTCCCGTTGGAGCGGTACACATTTATCTACTTGCACTTGACGTGCTTTCAAACTGCTATGTGGGGAGCTGGGACCAAACAACGGGAGCTCACCCCGTCGTGGGGATTCAAACCATCAACCTTCTGATCGGCAAGCCCTAGGCTCTGTGGTTTAGACCACAGCACCACCCATGTCCCTGGTATTCCCTTCAGTAGCTTACCACAATACCAAATCTGATATCTATAATCATCCTGCAACATCTTAGTTCACAAGTGTTCCTATTACTTTATTCATAACCACTTACTTTACAAGGAAACACACTATCATAGTACAATTGTAATAAACAAAATACCTACAATTCTCCAGTTCCTTTTAATGTAATTCTTGAATGTGACAGAGGCACAGACTTTGATGACATTATCTTGGGACTTCTCCAGTAGAGTTAAAAGTAGCAGTGGGTAATTCTGGTTTCCTTCAACCGACTCAAGGAATTTTTCCGCTATAAAACATTTAAATATAATGAATTTAGCAAAAAGGTTAGCTATTCCACAGTCTAAGCTCCAAACATTTAACACCATTTAATACAATACCAAGCTGGTATTTAGCATGATACAGTGAAGAAATGGCTATTAATGGATTGTATCCTACTAAGCCACACTTAGGTAGATCCACTGAAATCAATTTACTTTATTCACAACCAGCTTGTTCAATACCGTTACTGTTACTTGACCTACACAGAGTATGACTTAGTTGGATATTGCCTAATATTTCTGACAGTACTTGCAACCCCACAATTATTAAACAGCTGCAATATGGCAACTGCAAATCATTTTAGATGCAGATCAGGAAGCTGCTCTTAAATTCTGTATCTTCACAATTTCTGAAAAGGTAGCCCAGTTTGGACTGTCATCTTAACCTACATGTTATGACTCTTCATTTTACTGAAAAACTTTGACTCATATAGTATTTTGAAGACTCATATAGTATTTCCAGAAATGCAGAATGCACAGCAAGAATTAGTAATGGAAGACGCAATTTAACTGATGGGAAGTAATTTAATGAAATAGTTACGTATTTTGTAAAATTTAACAGTTGAACACCAATATTATACATATTTACTTATATTTTGCAGTGTTAATAAACTGTTTTGGATTCAACGAACCACATAACTAGTTCCACACAGCCAACAGATGTTTAGACTTAATGTTTCTTGTACAGAAGCTCTCCATGCTGCATGACAAGCCTGTTGTGAGAGCAGTTTCATAAGCTGTGTGAGATTAGGCCTGAGGATCTGCTGTTAAAAGCGGGAGGAGGGAGTCAACAATTCCACTAGGCAAAAACAGCACCTCCAGTAGTGACTCTTTCTAAGAGGTCAGCACAGTGTGGACCTGACCTTCAATGCAATTCAACGAATATTTATTCAGAAGCAAATCCCAGTATATTCAATGGGGCTTACTCAAATCTAAGCATGTATAGATCACTAATTTATCTGAACAGCTAATAAATAGAGATGTGCAAAATACACATTTGCCCCTCCTCTAGTCTTTTTGAAATCAGTTTGGTTTTTCTTGAGATTTCCAGTTACTTTGCCTAAGCAGGACCCCCTGAATTCACATTTACTATCCTGAGTGAGACCGTGGTTATAATCAAGATAAGTAAGGCATGCCTAATGAAGCCGAAGGGACATGAAGTACTTAAACAGTTCACTTCAACTTCAAAACTGATTTCAGATTTCAATGCAACCTACTCTCTTTGCATCATGTCCAATCACCTCAAAGGCAGATTTCAGAATGGAACCATGGACAGTTAATATGACTCAGAAAGTATTCACTGATCCGTCATGCAGTTTTGATCGCAGCAAGATTAAAGCTAACTTGCATTTAATAATCAGTAACTTGACTGCAATTCAAAAAGCATACAGATAGACCTTCTAACTTTTTTTTTAAAAGAATGTATGTCCAACTGTCACATGAAGTTTCCAGGGGTCAGCCATTCCACCCACACAACTGATCTGCATTTAAAGTGACAGAAAGTAAACAGAGGTCTCATTTTGACACATACTGATTTCAGTCAGCCTGCTCCTTGACATAAGAATATACTGAAAAAAATCAAGCAGTTTTCTTTTTCATTAATGAATGTTGTCCCAACAGTTTGAAAAACCATGTTCTGGGCCATTACCATTGATTCTGAAAAACCCAGAAAATGACTAAACAGTTCTTATAATGTTTTGGGTCAAACTATCACTAGACACCATTCAATACAGGCTCAAATTTCATATTTTTAAACTGTTTACCAGGACGCCTTATGGCAGGATCAGGATCAAGTGTCTTCTTTAAGTATTCTGTCAAAGTCTGCAAATTGGCATCACTCAGTTCCATAACTGCAGAACCTAAAAATTTAACAAAAATTTCTATAAAAATCAGAAACAAGAACAAGAGTCATAAGCAAAGTTTCTGTATATTGCTACATGTTTTTGAACCACCTGTTATACTTGTTTCCATTGCCTTCTGAAAAATCTCTCTGGAAAGTCAAGGAACCCTTGGGAACAACCACTAGAAGAAAAAATGCAACAGGCATGTATGAAAACCTCTAGGTGCACACATGCAGTTTGAGAGCCAGTGTGGTGTAGTGGTTAAGAGTGGTAGTCTCGTAATCTGGGGAACTGGGTTCACGTCTCTGCTCCTCCACATGCAGCTGCTGGGTGACATTGGGCTAGTCACATTTCTTTGAAGTCTCTCAACCCCACTTACCTCACAAAGTGTTTGTTGTGGGGGAGGAAGGGAAAGGAGAATGTTAGCCGCTTTGAGACTCCTTAGGGTAATGATAAAGCGGGATATCAAATCCTAACTCCTTCTCTTCTTTAGTTTTAGAGAAGTTACATACAACATACAAAATCAGGAACCAAAGTGATCATTCACATACATGTACACACAGACAATTATTGACAACTGATTATAATACTGAGAGGCTTCTGGAAACAACAAGAATTTCCTCTCCTGCGCAACTGGGCAACAGAAAAGTCACTATACTCTCATTACTCTTCTGAAACTCTGGAACCGACAGCCCCAGTTGGAACATTGAACTCTCCTCCTGAATTCTAAGCTGATCACTGATCTACTGAGAGCCATGGGACCAAGAATAAACAGTTGAGCAAAGAGGAGGGCACATTATGTGTGAATGTATGGATCTGATGGATAATGCAAGAAATGATGAACATGGCTAACTCAATACATGGCCTGTTAGAGGCATGAGGCGGTTAATCAGGCAACCAAGGGTGACCCTCCAGTGTCTCTTCCATAGATCACGCTTCTTGGTTTGCTGACAAGCTTGAACACTAGTGGTAAAAAACAAAGAATTTTCCATATGGTGCAGGGGCTGTTAGACTCCACTCACTGTAACAGTTAAATTTTGCTGAAAAAGCTACTAAGGTACTGTCCAACTGGGGCATAATTAGATACTGCCTATAGTAAGTAAAGCTAAAGGGACCCCTGACCATTAGGTCCAGTCGTGACTGACTCTGGGGTTGCAGCACTCATCTCGCTTTATTGGCCGAGGGAGCAGGCATACAGCTTCCGGGTCATGTGGCCAGCATGACTAAGCCGTTTCTGGTGAACCAGAGCAGCACATGGAAACACCGTTTACCTTACCTATAGAGCAGTGTTTGCCAACCTTGGGTCTCCAGCTGTTTTTTGGACTACAGTTCCCATCATCCCTGACCACTGGTCTTACTAGCTAGGGATGATGGGAGTTGTAGTCCAAAAACAGCTGGAGACCCAAGGTTGGCAAACACTGCTATAGAGGAAGTGTCAAAAGCATCCACTTGTTGCAGTTGCATGGCTCACGTCTGACCTAGTTTCCACACAGGTTGTTTGATACTGTGAAGGCCATGATGTGTGTTTTCACCCCAGACCCATCATGACAGATGAAAACTTCTAGCTACCATTACAAACATTTTCCTGGAGAAGGTCCACCCACTGCTTAAGAAACCACTGTTGTATGAGAAGGATCCAGCCGCTGTTAACCCAGTTTCACTGCTACAAAATGCTACTGCACATCTCCTAAATAATACAGTGGTACCTCGGGTTAAGTACTTAATTCATTCCGGAGGTCCGTACTTAACCTGAAGCACCACTTTAGCTAATGGGGCCTCCCGCCGCTGCCGCGCCGCCACTGCGCGATTTCTGTTCTTAGCCTGAAGCAAAGTTCTTAACCTGAAGCACTATTTCTGGGTTAGCGGAGTCTGTAACCTAAAGCGTATGTAACCCAAGGTACCACTGTACTGGGAGATGTAAACATATTCTATTTCATACCATTTACTGGTATGTCTATTACCTTGACTGCTTCCTCACTTAATGCAAAAGTAACCTTTACAAACAGGCTGTGCTGTGAGTTCAGGAAGTGGCCATTATTCTTTCTCAACTCCTAATTTGCAATGTGGAAATAAAATGCCATGCAAAATTACCACAAACGTTTATGGAAATCCTTTGAAATGTAACATTCCATGCAAGCACCTAAGAATCACCTCTGAACAATTGCAGAGTGGCTTTCCCTCGCCACTGAACACCCGCAAGTCTTTTCCAAGTCAGGTTAGGAAACACCCCATTTCCGCATAAGCCTGAGACCCATCACATCTTTCTAGAGCTACCAGCAGCGTAGTCACTGACATGCATGCTTACTCTGAAGTCAGCCCAGCTCTATTCAGTGGGGCTCATGCCCAGGAAAAGTACGCACAGGATTGCAGCCTAAGCCTTGGTTGGCACCCGCTCATTATACCCAGGGAACCAGGAGCTACAAATCCCGCTCCCTCCGCAGCATGTGGCAGTCCCGTGGCCTCCGGGCTGAGTCCGCGAGGAGAGAGGCTTGGCCTTAATACCACGAAGGGGGAAATCGCAACGGAGAGACAGTGATTGAAAGTATATTCGGATCACACCACCTCGTTATTTCGCCCACCGGAGTGGCAGCTGCGGTGGCCAATCAACAGGGCGCTTTCGTCACGGGCTAGGCTCAAGGACCAACGGGGGGCGCGCGCTGCCCCGAAGGGGCGGGCCGAGGCAGACGCAGCATGCTCAGGTGCGCCCCCTCCCTCGGCTGGGCCCACAAGCCGAGAGCCACCCGAGGGCCGGGGAAGGCGGACCGCAGCCGCCTCCCTTCGGGGCTCCGCCGTCTCCCCCCTGCCCGACTCAGGGCTCCGGACCCCCGCCGCTCAGGCGCCCGGCCTCACCTGACGTGACCCCTTGAGAGAGCACGACTGGCAGCGACGGCGGCGACAGCAACTCCTCCGCTTCACATTCAAACCTCGGCGAGAGGGCGCGGCGGCGACGTAGTGACCGAATTACGCAGGGCGCCGAGCGGCCTCTTCTCCCCCCCCCCTCCCCGCCGGGCACCAATCAGCGGCCGCCTTCTCGAAAGGCCCCAGCCAATTCCGAGCGCGAGCCTGCCCAGTCCGGGCGGGCCAATGGGCTTCGCCCTGCTCAGCGGTTTCCCACAAGGCACCGCGGCTTGGCTCAAGCCTGACCCGCGAGGCTGAGAGCAGAAGGGCGGCGGCGCGCCCGGAAGCTGGATGACGGCGCCGCTGCTGTCCTTTGGCTTCGTTCTGCTGCTGCGCATCGGTCCACCCAGGCTAACCCAGGGGTGGGTGGAAGGCGGAGCGGGACGTGCGGGCACACCTTGTAAAGGTTTATGATAATGTCGTCATCACATTTTGAACTTCTGCCCCTGCTCTGTACATGAATGTTGTTGTTTAGTCGTGTCCGACTCTTCGTGACCCCATGGACCAGA
Organism: Podarcis melisellensis; assembly: GCF_964234715.1. Classification (NCBI taxonomy): domain Eukaryota; kingdom Metazoa; phylum Chordata; class Lepidosauria; order Squamata; family Lacertidae; genus Podarcis; species Podarcis melisellensis. The sequence goes on from NC_138538.1 coordinate 19,988,457, forward strand.
GCACGCCAGGCACTCCTGTCTTCCACTGCCTCCCGCAGTTTGGTCAAACTCATGCTGGTAGCTTCGAGAACACTGTCCAACCATCTCGTCCTCTGTCGCCCCCTTCTCCTTCTGCCCTCCATCTTTCTCAACATCAGGGTCTTTTCCAGGGAGTCTTCTCTTCTCATGAGGTGGCCAAAGTATTGGAGCCTCAGCTTCAGGATCTGTCCTTCCAGTGAGCACTCAGGGCTGATTTCCTTAAGAATGGACTCTCAAGAGTCTCCTCCAGAACCATAATTCAAAAGCATCAATTCTTCGGCAATTAGCCTTCTTTATGGTCCAGCTCTCACTTCCATACATCGCTACTGGGAAAACCATGGCTTTAACTATACGGACCTTTGTTGGCAAGGTGATATCTCTGCTTTTTAAGATGCTGTCTAGGTTTGCCATGCCTTTTTCCCAAGGAGCAGGCATCTTTTAATTTCGCGGCTGCTGTCACCATCTGCAGTGACCACGGAGCCCAAGAAAGTAAAATCTCTCACTGCATGAATAGGGAAGCGTTTTAATGTTCTTGTATATAAAACCCAGTCAGGTGGTCGGGGTACAAATCAACTGTTGTTGTTGTTGTTTGTGTACCTTCGGCCAGGGTTGCAACCTGTCCTATATAATACAGGATTGTCTCGCATTTCAGAATTGATACAGTTTGGTCCTATATTTCAGGTCTTCTCTCTGCCAGGTTAGGGATCATCTTTAACTGCATGTTTGAAGGGATGTGTGAAAAAGATCATGTATTTAAGCTCTGGGTAGCCAAGCACAGACAGATTTACAAGTTCGTGTGTGGGGGTGGGGTATGTGTGTGACAGATTCCATAGCGGCTATCCTGTTAGGCTGCAATAAATGGTAATGGATTGCTTTGAAATCACTTCAGCACCAGATGATTTTTTTTTAAATGCCCTTAACCGCCCCACCCTGTATGTTGCCAGAACAAAGTTGGCAAACTCTGCTTCACACACACACATAATAGGAGCTTTTGAATGTGGATGAGGAAAGGAGATAAGTGGGAGGCTGTCGTGGGAATTAACCATGACATCTAGCTCGTGTTTCCATCTGTGCTCTAAATGCTTTGGTGTCTGTGTATCACTGCTGCCAGCTGCTGAGCGTAACTGGTATAGCACCTTCCACCCTTTCCATAGGGACCCCTCCATTCAGTCTTTTCAATGCACATAATTTCTGCTCATGATGCTATTGCGGCAGTTATATGCAATCCCACTTTCAATACTACTTGTGCCAGCAGAAGTTTTGGGGTAGTCATACTACTTCGTTTCTAGTCCCTGCATATCCTGCAATTTCCTGCTGAAATGATGTAACTTCATACTGCAAATGTGTTGGATTTTTATTTTTGGTCCCAGTTTAGTTGCCCTGGAGCCCCTCTGGACAGCAGTAATGTGGTAGTATCGGGGAAGCACCACAGAATAACTAATAAAGCAGACTAAATCCACCACTAAGGCATTATCATCATTATTAGCTGTCAGGGAACTGACATCTACAGCGCCGGAGGCGCAAAGGCTCACTGAGGGTGAGAGAGCAGTAGCAGCGGAAGAGGGAACCAGTAGAGGGCGAGCAAGAACTCCAAGGGAAAGTGAGTCGGAGGGATGGCTCAGAGACGCTTCAAGCGAAACCAGTGGGGAGGTCTCAGGACCTCCTATAGGGACACCCACACCTCGACGGAAACTGTCACGCCGAGAGGCCAGACGACGTGTTTCCGTTAAGGAGCTTTTATGTTGGAAACGTTTCCAAAAGCAGCCACTTTCGGATTCTACTAGTGATTGACGCAGCCATGCTGGAGGGGCTCCGTCACAGGCAGAGGTTTGAAAGCCTGATCAAACTCTGAGGGACTTGCATTTTACGCACAAGCAGCTCATCGTCCCATCACAGCAATCCGAAAGTCTCCGAAAGCCAGCTTGTGCAGGGAGAAGCATCATGAGCAATCCAGCCGGAACCGGGGAAGCAGGAGCAGCTGGAGGAGGTCCAAGCCTGGAAGAAAGGTACAGGGCGTTGGAGATCCAGTTGGCGCTGCAAACGGCGAGGCTTGAGGAGAGGAGGGCTCAGGATGCAGAAAAGGGAAAGGAGAAAACCACCCCGCTCGCCAGAAAGGTGCCAGGATTGGTGCAGAAATTCGGGGGGGATCCCAGGAACTATCATGCCTTTAGAACAGAGATGCAATACGCTCTAAACTTGCAGTTTGATGACTTCCCCGATGAGGAATCGCGAGTGGCGTATGTGATTGGCCATCTCGAATCCGGGGCGAAAGATTGGGTTAGACCCCTGATGGCAGCGAATAATGAGATCTTAAAGGACACGAGGAAGTTTTTTCGTGCCATGGACCTGATGTTTTCCAGCGATATTGAGCAGGGGGTGGTGCGAAGGCAGTTAATGGCTTGCCAGCAAGGAAGCAGATCTGTCCGTGAGTACTGGACTGAATTTACCATGTTGATTCACAAATTGGGGTGGGACCTATCGGCGGAGCCCATCCAAATGCTTTTCGAAGAGGGGCTTTCTTCAACCGTCAAAGATGAGCTTTCCCGGGGCCCCAGGGCGGAGTCTATGGACCAGTTAACCAAATCTGCGCTGGCCATAGGAGCGCGCCAGGAGGCGAGGGCTATGGAAAAGTGGGAAGGGAAAGGAGACCGTTGGAGGGAGTTCCGCATTCCAGACATTCCAGAGCCACCTTTCCCGCCGGCAGAGCCGATGGAAGTTGGAACAGCGCGGGCGCGCGCAGTTTCAAATCCCAGTGAAGGGCGGAAAAAGGAGGGAAAGAGCGCCAAGAGATGTTATCTCTGCCAACAGCCAGGGCACTTTGCCAGAGTTTGCCCACAAAGAAAGGAATGGCAAGGGATGGCAGGAGCTGTTGGGGGAAAGGAAGAGGAAGGCAAGGAGCAAGTAAAAGCCAACGCCTGGCTGCCACCGTTGGGGCACAGCAGCCAGGCCAAAGAGCAATGAAAGTGCCCATGCCAGAACCCCCCAGACCCGCTTTAGTGATAGAGGTGTTACTAGAACTGCCAAACGGACACCCACTAAAGGTCAAGGCGCTTTTGGATTCAGGCAGCTCCTGTAATTTCATGAGTAAGGAGTTTGCAGCTGAGCACCAGATACAGACTATCCCTTTAAGTAACCCCTTGCAGGTGACTACGATTGACGGCAGAGAGCTGTTGGGGGGAGAAGTTAGCCAACAGACTGTCCCGATGATAATGAGAGTGGCAAGGCACACCGAACAGATAGCGTTTAATGTGGCCATCCTGGGAGGAGCGCCCATCATTTTGGGGATGAGCTGGCTGGCGCTACACGATCCGCTAGTGGGCTGGCATCAGAGGGTGGTCTCCTTTGGGTCAGCGCATTGCCTAGAACACTGCAAGGAGGGGAAGGTTTCGGGAGGAGACAGAGTCACCCTAGCGGGGATGGAAGTGATGGACAAAGGGAAGGTGCCCCCGCAATACGCAGATCTGAGCAACGTATTCAGCGAAAGGGAAGCAGACAAACTGCCACCGCATAGACCCTTTGACTGTCAAATCAACCTACTCCCAGGGGCCCAACTCCCAGTAGGCAAGCTGTACGCCATGTCAGACAGGGAGATGCAGGAGCTGAGGGAGTTCATTGACAAAAACTTGAAGCGAGGTTTCATCAGAGAGTCCCGAGCGGTGGGGGGCAGCCCAGTGTTCTTTGTGGACAAAAAGAACACAGACAAACCGAGACTGGTGTGTGACTTCAGGGCCCTCAATGCAGTGTCGGAGCCCCTGGCTTTCCCTATGCCCCGAATTGATGACATTTTGACCAGAGTAAGGAAGGGAAAGATTTTTACAAAACTGGACCTGCGGGGGGCGTACAATCTGATACGCATAAGGAAGGGAGATGAATGGAAGACCACCATGTTTACCCCGTTGGGAGCCTTTGAATACCTCGTTATGCCCTTCGGTCTACAAGGGGGCTCCGCGTGTTTTCAAGCTTTTATAAACCACGTTCTGGGACCTTTGCTCTACAAGAATTGTGTGGCCTTTTTAGACGACGTGTTGGTGTATTCGGAAAATGAGGAACAGCATGTGAGGGACGTTCGAGAAGTGTTGGGCAGGCTGCAAGCCAACCAGCTGTGGGTGAAACTGGAGAAGTGCCAGTTTCATACCAAGGAGGTGGAATTCCTGGGGTACCGCTTGTCAGACAAGGGATTGGCCATGGATCCAGGCAAGGTCCAAGCGGTACTGGAATGGAAGACACCGAAGACCAAGAAGGACGTGCAAAGATTCTTGGGATTTGGGAACTTTTATCGGAAGTTCATCAAGAACTTTGCCCACTTGACGGCGCCCATCACCGACTGTCTCAGCAGCAAGAAGAAATTTGTTTGGACGGCAGAGGCGGATCGAGCCTTTGAAGAACTGAAAAGGGCTTTCGCCTCGGAAGAACAACTTCTGCATGTGGATTTACGAAAACCCATGAGAGTGGAAACAGATGCATCCGACCGGGCGGTAGGGGCGGTCCTTCTTCAACCGGGGAGGAGTGCGTCGGAGTGGAGACCGTGTGCCTTCTTCTCGCGGAAGCTGAATAAGTCCGAGAGGAATTACACGGTGTATGACAGGGAACTACTTGCCATTCACGAAGCATTCCGGAGGTGGAGACATTTATTAATTGGGGCACAACACAAGGTGCAAGTGTGCACCGACCACAAAAATTTAGAGTATTGGAGAACAGCTCGAGTGCTCAACCAACGACAAGTGAGATGGGCACAGGAATTCTCCAAATTTAACTTTGAGATTTGTTATGTGCCAGGCCCAGAAAACGTCAGGGCGGACGCGCTCTCACGCAAACCAGAATATTGGGAAGGGGAGGGGGTGATCGAAGAGAGACATGTCATCCCGGAGGACCACTGGGTGTGTGGGGCGGCGATGGTGGGGCAACGAGAACTGGTGGAGGAAACGGAAAATGATGAATATGCCCAGGATAAGCTCAGAGGTCTCAGGGGGGAGGGCGAGAGCCCCGGAGGTTTTGAGGAAAGAAATGGGGCATTGTATTACAAAGGGGCACTGTATATACCCGAAGGTGAATTGAGGGGGAGAGTACTCAAGCAGTTGCATGATAGCCCCACGGCGGGACATTTTGGGCAACACAAGACCATGTGGTTGGTTACCAGGGAATTTTGGTGGCCTAAGGTGAGGGAAGATGTAAGGGAGTATGTAAGAGGGTGTGACCAATGTCAGCGAGCCAAAGGGGAAAGAAGGGCGCCGGCAGGGTTATTAGAACCTTTACCCACACCAGAACGGCCTTGGGAAGCGATATCAATAGATTTTATGACGGATCTGCCAAGGTCCAAGGGGAAAACAGCCATCATGGTAGTAGTAGACCTGTTAACTAAGATGTGCCACTTTGTAGCATGCTCACATGCAGTCACAGCGGAAGAAACGGCGAAGTTGTTTGTGGAACATATCTTTAGGTTGCACGGGGCTCCCTCGAGGGTGATCTCAGATCGAGGCAAACAATTTACTTCCAGGTTCTGGAGGAAGCTCATGAGCTTGTTACACGTGGAAGTCAATTTTTCAACTGCCCGGCACCCTGAAACCAACGGGCAGGCGGAAAGGGCAAATGGCATTCTTCAACAATATCTTAGGTGTTATGTCAATGACAGAGAGAACGATTGGGTCGAAAAGTTGGCGTTGGCAGAATTTGCCTACAATAATGCGGAGAATGTGTCCACAGGGATGAGTCCCTTTTTGGCTAATTACGGGTGTCACCCCAGGGCATTTCCAGGGGAAGGAGGGGAGAGATGGAGCGTCCCAGCGGCTGAACATTTTGTAGAAGAGATGGAAGCCATCCATCAGCAGCTCCAGCTCAACTTAGAAAGGGCTAAGGCACAATATAAGAAGCAGGCAGACAAGAACAGAAGGGAAGGTGAAACCATAAGGGTGGGGGATCAAGTGTGGTTGTCAACCCAAGGGTTGCCGTTCAAAGGGGGTTGTAAGAAACTGAGGCCCAGAAGATTGGGACCCTTTGAGGTGATTCAGCAGGTCAACCCGGTAGCTTTCAAACTCCGATTACCCAATCACATGAAATTGCACCCAGTGTTCCACAGGTCGTTACTGTCACCATACAGGGGAGGAGGTGAAGGGGAGCACATCAGGGGACCAGCCTTGGAAGAGAGGGAACGCCGCAACCATGTAGCGGAAATCCTCGATTCCAGGTGGAAGGGAAATCAGGTGGAGTATTTAGTGGCGTGGGAAGGGGAACCGGAGTCAGAAAACACCTGGGTAAGTGCGCAGGAAGTCAATGACGAGGTTTTAACAGAAACGTTCCATCAAAGGTTCCCGAGGAAACCTCAGCCGATAGCAAGGTTTAGGAGGGAGTATTTCGGCACCACCGATGAGGAAGAGGAAATGGAAGGGTTCGCGGAGTCGGAGTTGGAAGAGGGAGTGGACTCTGATGACGAAGAGTACCTAGAGAGTAGGAACAGCAACAAGTGGAAGGAAGTGTTCGCGACGTCGGAAGATGAGGGAGGTTCTTTCAAGGGTTTTACCTCCTCACCGCCAGTAGGAGAGGAGACGGGAGGGGGTGAAGGGGGCCCTGGAGGGGAGGTGGATGTCAGGGAACTGACATCTACAGCGCCGGAGGCGCAAAGGCTCACTGAGGGTGAGAGAGCAGTAGCAGCGGAAGAGGGAACCAGTAGAGGGCGAGCAAGAACTCCAAGGGAAAGTGAGTCGGAGGGATGGCTCAGAGACGCTTCAAGCGAAACCAGTGGGGAGGTCTCAGGACCTCCTATAGGGACACCCACACCTCGACGGAAACTGTCACGCCGAGAGGCCAGACGACGTGTTTCCGTTAAGGAGCTTTTATGTTGGAAACGTTTCCGAAAGCAGCCACTTTCGGATTCTACTAGTGATTGACGCAGCCATGCTGGAGGGGCTCCGTCACAGGCAGAGGTTTGAAAGCCTGATCAAACTCTGAGGGACTTGCATTTTACGCACAAGCAGCTCATCGTCCCATCACATTAGCAGTTACACCTGCAGGAAAACACCAGACCAGGATGGGCTTTTCTTTACAATGAAGCTTTCAGAAGCTGCAATCAAGCTTTCAGAACTAGGACAATTGTACACCATATGCTGGCCCTGGGTGGCTACTGGGTACTAGCAAAGCAAAATATTCACTATGCTTATATTCCATTCTCTTGGAAAGCTCCGAGTGCTTTATATGGATGGGGCAAACAGGGTTCTGCTAAGATACTGCTCATGTGCACACACAGCAGCTTAACTTCAACAATGCGGCAGGCATCACATGCTCACTTTGCAGTGCTGTAGTCAGCAGACACTTTGAAAACAGGACTGAAATATTTAACTTCCGGCTACCTGCTGCATGTTGCTACAAATTTTATACATACAAAAAGGGCAGATGAACATGAAGTTGCATGCAACCGCTGGCCCTGGTTTTTATTTTATATATATATACACACACCAATCTTCCTTGGAAGAGCAGCAGCAGGGGACTGGATGGTTCTGAAAATCACAGCTACTTTTTCTCTTGAAAAGGAAAAAGATGGTAGAACTGGTGCACTTTTGTCCATGGGCAAAACAGTTGACAATAAAATTATGTAAATGTAATTGTACATGTTTATACCAGGGGTTTCCCTTTACAGCAGGTGCAACCAATGTGGGGTCTTTCAGATGTTGTTGAACTCCCACCAGCCCCAGCCACCACTGTCAACTATCAGACATTAGGGGAGTCTGACACACTGCAAAGTGCTGGATAAGTAGATCCTTGTGTTGCAGCCACTGGCACCACACATAGGGAAGATTTCCTTGAATGGAAATCATTGCTATGAACATATCATTCTTGGCTGGATTGGGTGAGGCATAACAAGCTGTTCCATCTATCTGCCGGTATTGGAACACACTTTGGCTGGTTCCAGACAAGATGTTTATTGTGGAATGAGTGGGTCTCATTCACTCAAAATTTTACAAGGGGGAGTGGACCAGACTTTATCAGGCATGTTATACCTGTGTTTTCCTCTATAGTATCACCCCATCCAACTGGATACAAATAGTTGATGAAAGCTTCAAATCATTACATTTGAAAAAAAAGTTCGTTTTTAAACTTTTATTTACCACCTGATTAAAGCATGGAATACAACAGTATTATACATAATATTTTTATGTAAAAAACTTTACATAGCTTTTCATAATTATATAATTATTCTGCTATTCTCTCAAAAATGTATACATCCATCGGGCAAGGAATGCTTTTCATTAACTTAATGATATTAAATGCACTTCATAATAGAAGATCTCTTAAGAAAAAAAGTAGCTTGTAACTAATTTTAGGCATTTATATAGGTAAAACATTTTGCACAAAGTATATTTTATTTAAAGTTGCAAAGAGATATTCTGGACAAAATGTCAAGACATTTAGGAACTGCACCTCTCACAAATTGTTTCAAGCCAAGGATCATATCATCTGATTAAATGTTAAAATAAAATTTGGGGGCAAATTTCACTGGCCATTTTACACTGGCTTAAGTTATCTTCAAACATGATTGTGCTAGTGGTAAGCAAACTATCCTTATAAAATGCAACACACAAAGATTTAAGCAAACTTTATTCCATCAACTTTGCTCAAAAAATAAACCAGCTTGTGTGCAAATATGCAGGCTTAAGACATTTGAGCCTCGCTTTGAATTTATACTACAGACCTTTAACATACAGGAGCTGTACTGGACTTTTGTTCTATCTCTGGTTTAGAATTTAAATAAATAAACTTAACTTTCAGAAAAGGGTGCAAAAATAATAATAAAGCTCCAGCAGACAACCCTCAAACCCTTCAGGATATCTGTCTATGTTAACCGTTTTTCCTCACTGTAGAGTGCCTCTTCCAAATATTGACTACATGTAGATTTGTACATCTTGTCAGACTGTATTCTACACATTTTACTGTGGCATAACTTACTTTCATCAGTTTAAATGTCTCCAATTGTAAGAGTGCTCTGTGGGCTACTGTAGATACAATGCTGGACAGCCACAGTTTAAAGAGAATATGAGCAGGCTTTGTGTGTTCTTATCTCCCTTCTCCAGTTCCTATTCCTGCTGCCCCATTTCCCAATTCATAGTTTAACAATGTGTCTGCATCAGCAATAACCAGGGTTTACATCTTGAAACTGTTTGAGAAGCAGGTCTGCAACCTCTGGTTTAAGAGGAAACCTGATGACTGTTAACCATGAGTGCAGACAGTAGAGTGGTAAAGCTAAACCAAAGTTAATGCTGATAAGGACAGAGGGTAGGAATTCATACTAGAAATGGGAGGAAGGAGCCTGTGTTCTACATGTGTCCATGGGTCGCTCCTGATCTCTTAAGTTATGGTTAACGGATGGGCAGAAATATGTACATAGGACCTTACACAAACCTCTAATCCTACATTGGATCCAAGACACAGAATTCTGCTGCTGACCTGTACCAGCTGAATCAAATTTCATGTGGATCAAAGGAAGTCTATAGGAGGTACTGTGTTTAGTCTGCAGAATCTGCTCCATGATCTGCACTCAAATGAATTGCTGTGAAAGCAGCCGGAGAGAATTCCTATCACTGTTACGATTGTCTGTGGAGTTTGGTGCTGACAAAATGGAAAGGTACACTGAAGCCCATAGCCACTGCAAGAACACATCCAGACATTACATGTACGATATCAATCTCCACAGATCTAGTACACACACACTTTCAGGAACATCTGGAGTAAGGCTATTATGGAATATCTCTCTCTCTCTCTCTCTCTCCACACACACACACACACACACACAAAAAGATCATATGGTAATCTAGATCCCCGCCTCCGCCCCTCCAAGTGTCATTAAATTAAAGTTCAGCAATTTGAAAATGTAACTGTTGACTGCTAACAGCTCACTGAAGGGAACGAAATCATTTAACACTAAGGCTTTAAAAGGTTCTAAGTTGTATGATCAGAATATTATCTATAAGCTAAGATCTCACATATAAAGCTTCTTCATATTATTTTACATTGCAAAGTTCTGGAAGATACAATTACAGTCCCAAGGGTATTGCACTTCTCTTTCAGATTCTGAAGCAGCTGTAATGTTGCCATGCTCTCTTAATAAAAGACAAACAGCTACAACTTTGAACAGGTAACACTTGACAAAACGAGGTGGAGGCCAAGCTGCATTCATACAATGTATTCATAGCAGAACCATAGCAGTGGAAAAAATAAACAGCTCAATTAAAGAATATGTCCAATTAAAGAATATGTGGATGTAAATTTATATATTTATATATAAACAATAAATGACTTGATACACAGTGAAATACATATCTATGATGCAAACTTAAAAGTTGAAATTTCTATCAGTTCTGAAGAAAGTCAGACTATTGTTTTTTTTTCACTGTGGCAAAATGCCACCACATTCTTTTAAAATAAATTACTCACATTTCTGTCAACGTACTTCATATGAGACAAATGCTGCAGCTCTTATGCAAAAAAATTCTTTGGTAGAGAAATTAAACGTCAGAAACTGTTCTTACTTATATTAATGACCAAACACAAATATAAAACAAAATTAACTTGAGATAGAGAAAGAGAGCACCAGTATTTAATAAAACAAATCCAGCCGTCAATTCTGGCTCTCCAAAAACCGCAACAACTTTGGTTGAGCTAAACAGCCAAACTCAATTTACAAAGCAAAAAGTTCCAAACACACTGAACCCCAATCACATTTCAACTCGGGCATTATCATTTTCAATGGAACTTCAGGAACGCTTGCTTAGGATTGCAGTCAACCAACTACCATTTCCCCACCCCCAATTAAGTTAATACTTTTACCATTCTTATTTGCAGATATGGGTAAGTACAAAATATGCTTAATAATACTCTTGCGCTTGCATTTTTTAATATATATATATATACACATTTGGACGGAAACAATTCCCTTCCTGCCCTCTTATGCAAATCTTACACTCATATCGGAGAGTTGAAATACAACTAAACAGGTTCTAGCCTGCTATACCTTACAAAACTATTTCCTCTACTAGGCCAAGAATACTAAGACATGGTCTTACAAATAAACAAAACAACTCTACCCCCCCGACCCAAAGTCAGTAGAGCCAATAGAACTGCACTGATAAAACTGCAAGTTTGCTTCCTATTGCCCCTAACAAACAGGATTTCGTCACAAGTACATGTGCACTTATATTAATAAATCAAGTGGTCCCAATAGGAACCAGACTCTTCGCCCTCATACAACTATTGACAATAAAGTACTAACCAAGCCATTAAAAACAACCGCAACTCACAATTCTGCAATAAAAATAGAAATATCTTAATGCACATTAAAGATAGACTGCTTCTACCAAAATGTTAATCTATATATTATTCAAAAGGGGAAGGGCTTGACCAACTGCTATACATTTTAATTCATTCAATGTGCAATTCAAATAGTAATTCAAAAGTTTCATTTTGCCATTTCCTCCATACGAGTCAAGAATCAGAAGAATTTTCAAAGATATCAAGCTTCGTGGTGCATTCAAGGCATGAGAGATTTAGTAATGGGATTAAGAGGCTCATGTGTAATGGTTTTCTCCTGCTACATTTGGTGGGGGGGTAGTATTTCCTTTGCAATACTGTATACTGCAAATTATTTTCTTGATACAGATCTAGTATCAAGGGTATTTACTTATGATGAAAAACAATGAAGGTCCAGGCCAACATGATATGCCGCAGTTTTGGGAATGATTTACCACACACATTCTGCAACATGTAAGTTGGCAGGGAGGGTGATGAAGATCAATATCTCTTTGGATTCTTGCTAGGTTGTTAGTTATACTACCGCCCAACTGCCATCTTGCTATGACTTTGCAGAACAGACAGCACCAAATCATTAAAACAAAAAAGCACCCCGTATTCACACAGAGGTTGAATCCACCCAAATGGGGGCGTGGGAGACCAGATGTCCCAGCATGATTTTCAGATGAATTTAAGCCCTCTCTTAAATATTTATTAATACATTTGCTAACATTACAGGCCTATATGAATATATTCGGTATTATCTCATTTTCCATTCATTCATCATTTCCAACAGATTATGGGCAATTAGCTGAAAGGCATTAAGAAGGAACCATTGCAAACAACAGATTTGAAGACACAAGCTTTGTGATAAGAATGACTTGACATTTACTGCATTAAATTGCAAAATGCTCAACAGCTACTCTTATAGGGAAGCCAGAATTTTTTTTTTTAAAGGAGACAGTTTTCCTTTAGAAATGCTATTATTTTGATCTGTTCCAGTGGTTGTTTCATCTTCTTTCAGTACAATCTCCCTCTCTCTGCATCCATTCTTTGAACTTAGCACAACTCAAGCTTTGGGAAAGAGCAGTGATGGAGCTACCATGCAAGCGAGTGGGTCCCCGTCGTCCGCAACTGTCCTTCAGGAATCCAGATTTTGAATACTACACCTATGCGCAGGAAAAACTTCCGCAGTACCGCTCGGAGCTCTGGGATAAGGTCAAACTGCATTATCTCACACAAGTAGGGGTAATATGTTGAAGCATGTGCTTTGAACTTGGAAGGAAAAAAAAGGGGGGGAGTAAGATTGTTTTTAAAAAAACAGAACTTAATAATAATAAAATAATAATAATAATAATACTAGAAGAAACCGAGTTCTCACAGTCCAACTATGGCAGGCATCCCCAAACTCGGCCCTCCAGATGTTTTGGGACTACAGTTCTCATCATCCCTGACCACTGGTCCTGTTAACTAGGGATGGTGGGAGTTGTAGTCCCAAAACATCTGGAGGGCCGAGTTTGGGGATGCCTGGACTATGGGGTAAGCAACATCCAGGTTTGGAAACTGCATGCTTCTTGAGGCCGCCAATGAACTTTTTCTTCCGTTTCTTACCTAACCAGGACAGCCAGTCCAAGCAATTTTCTTGACTGAGTCAGAGCAGAAAATGCCACTGCCCTTCAAGTTAAGGTTTGTCTTTACTTAAGGCCAGTCAAGTTATCCCATAAGCAACTTTCCCCTGCTCCCTGGGAGTTAAAATAGTATATATTAAACAGTTACCTATTCTGCTGCCCTTTCATAGCTTTAGAAATCAGCTGCCTGGGACGGCTATCTCCACTCTGCCTAATGGTAGGGCTGGCCCTCCAGTAACCAGAAATTCCCCCAGGCATCAATTTATTGTAGAGGTGGCCAGTGAGTGGTGGTTCCCAAACTTGAGTCTCTGTTTTTGGACTACAACTCCCATTACTCTTAGCTACCAAGAACACTGGTCAGGGATGATGGGAATTGTAGTCCAAAAGCAGCTGGAGACCCAAATTTGGGAAACCCTGCTTTTCCCATTCTATGTCAACATATAGCAATAGTAATCATTTTTAAAGAAATCTTCACGTTTTAGGCTGCAACACGCTAAGCACATAACGCTGAGAAAGTCCATCTAAACCATGGGTGGCTAACTTGTGGTCCTACCTGATGTGGTTGAATTCCAGCTCCCACCAGCCCCATGCATTTTGCAACCCCAATCGCAGAGTTCCAGAACAGACACTGCCTCTTATTTTATTTGAGTTGGAGAAGGGCCAGCACCACCACCACATGACTTTTTGGGGTGGGGCCAGAGGCACATCCCTGAAGCCACAATTTAATTGTGATGCCCTTTCATACAATGTGTGTGTGAGAGAGAAAAGGGATACAGTTTCATGTTAAACTGTGAAAATAATGTGCATGAAACCAAGGTGAGAATCTTTTCTTACCTTTTCATCACTGACTTTTAGTGTTTTTGTTAGAAGTAACAACAGGAGATTGGTCCAGGCCTCTCGGTGGCTTTCTGAGTTCACGGTGATAAAATAGGCCAACGCCTCACTGCACACACTAGAGAAAGATTATGCACCCACTCAATACATAGAAAAAGGAATCTTAAGCAAATGGAATCAACAGGTGTTGCGGTCTACCCTCAAGCCTACCAGTAAACGTGGAAGCTTGATAGGTTTCACTTTAAATGGGAAGAGGAAAGTGACAAAACATTCAGTGGGCAGGGTTCAACTAATGCAAGACACGGCTGTTCCCTTCTATGCTGCTGCCACAAATAGACCTGCCCCCTAAAACTGGCTTGGAGAACCCCTAGAACAGAGTGGCAGAAGAGGAAATGGGGAATTGTTCCATCTGCAAGCAGAAACGCTTCTACTAATTGGACCATTATCACAGTGCTATACTGAATTCCTCTCAGTGTCTTTTTATTTCATTATTTGATCTTTGTGTTTTCTATTTAAAATCACCCGGCTGAAGCTGCAAGTGGGCTTGGAAGTATTGCAGTTCAATGTACAAATGGGCGATTTTCTTTATCTGGTATCCACACAGGCTACCCTATGTCATTTATAAATAGGGTCATCTTTTCACTCTCTGAACAATTTCACCTAACTAACTAGAAGCAACACTTTGCAAAAAGCACACTGAAGCCAGAGTCAAAAGCTCTTTTATCAAATGGTGCGGAAGGGATGAATGGCCTGCTCCAGTTTTCAGGTTACTTTCACAGACACATTCCAGGATGGTCTTAATGGAAGGCCCAGATTTGAACACCCATCACTTTTTATTACCTTGACTGAAATTAATAGGAAGATTAGGGGGAGGCATTCCATACAGACAATGGAATCCTGCAGCCAAAAGCAGTACTTGACTGGGCAGCCTAGTAACATCTTTGAAAGGTAGAAATAATGCTTACTTCAGGAGTCTCTCTTGTATAGCTTCCCAGGAGTCTCTGCGATTTTCATCAACATACATTCGGAAGAGGATTCTCAGACAGCAAGCCAAACTGCTGGTTTCTTGTTTTAAAAGATTAGGCTTGGATTTACCCTTGAACCCTAGAAATCAAGGACAGCGATATAGCTAGATAACTATATCTGCATGTCTGCTCCAACTCCAACAGACTTGCATACATACAACTTTTCCACACTGTGAGGTCCCAAACACACATTTGGCAAGACACATATGCCTTTGAAACCACACGCAGGTAAACACTATTGAAGGTAGAGCCATTTGGAGAAAGGAAATGTGCAGCTTCACTTAAACCCTGAACAAAGTCTATTAATGCCTCACTTGGAGCCTGACTCCACATTACACTTAAATGCCCATAATTACCACCCAATCACTTTTAAAACTGGAAAAAAATACAATTTTAGGAGGAAATGATTAGAATAGAAAAGGGGAAGGGGTACTTAACTCTTCTATAGGTATAAGGTTTACAACAACCCAAAATATGACATGCTCCCTCTGTACCATAAGGACAAAATAAATGCCATTAGCTTTGGCTTCATTTCACTGAATCTGAGCATATCTTCTGGAATCAAATTTATGGAATTCCTATATGATGAACGGATATGAACAGCTTTTGCATACTGTGATCTTCATACGAGGCAGGGATGGGAAACCTGTTGCCTTTATAGGCTACAACTTCCATCACTCCTTTACCACTGGTATGCTGCCTGGGGCTGATGGAAGTTTTTGATTCCCCATCTTGATATAAGATCACTAGCAAGGTACATTTCTTAATTGGATTATAATATTCCAAGTTATGCTTTTAACCTCAAAATCAAAATAATAAAATTCCATGTTATTAGATCAGGTATGGTGAATCTGTGGCCCTCTAAATATTGAGGAATGCAGCTACCATAAGCTCCAGATAGCATGACCAAATGGCATGGATGATGGGAGTTGAAGTCTAGCAACATCTGGGGAGCCACCAGTTCCCTGAACTGGATTCATGTACTAGACCTGCAATTTTTTGCTTACACTGCTTTAAGTATATTTTTTTAAAAACGCTTTCTGCACCACACACTTGGTGCTTACCTGCTCTCCACAGGACAGTTCTTTGTTCGTAATTTGAGTTAAAAGCTTTTGAAAATGAATGGGACTCCTGCAAACAGTCCAGCAACTTGAACAGGTGTTGGGAAGACATGTATTTGTACATTCCTTGGTCTTCAGTATCAATGTGGATGTCTGTTTCTAGTGTGTCCCTCTAAAATGGAAAATCAAGTTACAAGAAACATTGACTGAAGGAATAGGTGTAATCATAATTTTTTTTTAATCAGAGTATATCACAATTTCCAAGCGCAATAGACCAATTTTGGTATCTGTCCAGTACACCTGGATGCATCAGTTGCTATCCCACCCCCCGCCAGAGCAGAGGGCACATGCCACAGATTCTGGTATTGGTAAAAGAAGTGTCATTATTCTATGCAGAATCACCATGAATTGATGATGCCTCCCAGTTTGTGGGAGACAAAACCAACAAAATCACAGATGCACAGGTAGAATATGTGCCAGTTGCTTCTGGATGCAATTAGGAAATAAATGTAGTTCTGTTACTGGAAATGTAATCTAAATTTCTCTCTGGTTCACGGCAACATTTGTCCCAGTCAGTCGGCACATCGGGTCTTCTGGAGAAAAACAGGGTGGTATCAGTTTCAAGGGTATCCTTAATTTTCACTGATGTCGTTGACCTATCTACAATTGTTCAGTAGCAACACTTTGTTTGCTCACTTCATGCTCTTGTCAGACAGAGCAGAATGCTAAGCCTTTTCAGCTAAATTTAAGGCACTGTTATAGCGGGACCTCGCATACAGGGCAAAAGACTGTCAGGGCACAGTTCACTCCCTGTCTTCCATACTAGCTGATAAATGTTAAACAAATGGGAAAGTCAAGATGTGACTCTGGAGAAGAATGTGAGGTTTCTTACCTGAGCGGCAGCCATATGCTCAGCATCTTCCTTCTTGCTCGTTGCTGGGTAAAATACTATGTTATCAATGGTCTGTATCAATTCCAGCTGCACAACGCACTTAATAAGGAGGCTGGCAAAGAGTTTCTGGTCTAAGAGAATATCAATATGATAGGTCTTAGTTTCAAAGTAATTTGGCTGTATGCACTAAAAACTGGTGTAGCCAAATATAGGTACCTTGATGTCCCTATCATCCAGCAAGGTTCCTTTCCAAGCATATATTCTCTAGCAACAGGGAACCATGGATTTCATGAACTACCGTGGTGCCAGTGAAGATTACCATCATCCCTAGACTAGCACCATGCCATTGATAAAATAATACTTTAGGACTGCCCTGAGACTTCCGGGTTTAGGGCAGTATATAAATTCAATAAATAACATCAACAACAGAATACATTTTCCTGTGTAAGTAAGATAGCAGACTTTTGTGTCACTGCTACATGAATGCTCCTTAAATTGAGGTTAACCAACCAGCATAATTTGACCTGGAAAATGGGACTGTAAACCTCTCAGTGGTTATAGATGATTATGTGGCATATGAATCCTGTTAAGAAAATTTCAAGAATCTATGAATCCCATCGACCCAAGCTCTTAAAAAACAACAACCAGCAATAGGCTGTCAATGGTTGTGGACTGCCATTTCCAAGGCTCTTGCACAATGCTACAAATCTGGAAACAAATTTGTACACAAGTTGGCAGCAACACTGTAGTGGAGGCTAGGAACTAATAATGCCTGAATGCAGATGGCGCTGAAAGAAGAATGGAAAATCTCAACAGCCCTTCAGCACAATGGGGTGGTGTTGCTTGCAAGGGGACTTGGGTGAGGAGTGGATAGCCCTCAAAGATAGATGATAGATAGATGTTGAGGAGATTGAAGTGCAGACTTACTTGAATAAGGGCCACCTTTCCAGCTTTCATCTGTAGGATTTGAAAACTGGCTCTGCCCCCTTTCTGAAGCATTTTTATCTATGCTGCTTAATGACTGGCGATCTAGATCCATATCCTAGAAGTAAACAGGAGCAATTCAATAATAAAGAATAATAATAAAAAACAATATATTATTATTAATAACAATAGTTTAAAACACACCCAAAGATACATATTGCTGCTACTAATATTTTTATTTGTTAATAAATATGAGTCTAATGAATGTTCTTGCAGATAACTCCTGTTTCCACATTAAATGGCTATAAACCTGAAGCCGTCACATACATCATTTTGCGCACATTTTTTTCAGCTAAGGAATGAGTAATCAGAGCACTTACCAAGTGCTTTTCAGATGAATCATCTTCCATTCCTGCTGGTCTCCATGTCAGCAAGCTTCAAGGAAGAAAAAAATTGATCAGAAACGTAACCTAATTTGAAACCACTTTAAATATTCTGCACTTAGAATTATACTCACACATGAGGAATTGTAGTTTTGAAGATCTCTAGCATACAATTGCAGGTTTGGTCCCAGACTTCATGACTGAATTTCTGCCCATTTAATATTACCAGGCTTTCTAGGCAGTTGGTACCCGATCGAGCCAGCTGTTCATTATCTGCAGAAAATGAAGAACCAGCTTTTAAAAAACAACAACAATCCTCATTTACACAAAATTAAAGAACATTTACAGTGACTATAGACACACAGTGTCAGAGATCAATGGTATTTATAAACCACCTAACAAGAAGGACTTGCAGTTGTTTGGCGCTTATTCTTACTGGGAAGTAGTAAGTCAAGGCAACACTGCAAAATGAGACAAGGAGATGGAGCAAATGTAACATTATATGTATATTGTATTCTTTTCTTATCTTATCTTCCCCTCCCCAGAATATTTCCTCCCCACTCAACACATTTCTATCAAAAGCACAAACAGAATATTATCCAAACAGAGAGCTAAGACCTTGCCCCAAGGTTATTCATTCAGTATAAAGTTGGGATGTGGGAAGAAATTAATCCAGCTTGTCTGTTAATGCAAATTACCCAATTCATGCTCTCTGAACCAATACATGAACTGAAATGCAGCTAACCTTCAAGATTCCCACTTGTCCAATTTCTATGATGCCGTTCTCCAACCCCAAATCAGGGAAAAGTGCAAACAAAAATGCATCAACTAATGGAAACAGCATATTAAAATGAATTTTACTTTGTAATATGAATTTTATTTGTAAGACGAAGTAGTTACCTATTCAGGTTGAGTAATTTAATATCTTAAGTAATGAATAGGAATAGGAAAGGAAATGATTTGCAAAAAAGTAAAATTTAATTTTGTAAACCATTAGGAGGGAGGGAGGGAAGTCGTTTAGGCTCGGTTGAGCCAAGAGACTTAATAAGAGGACACGATGTTACGTATTGTGATTATATGTAAAATTAATAAAAATTATTTTAAAAAACAAAAATGAAGTTTACTAGTTAAAAACTGCAAGCTGATGCTTAAGTGGGACAAACTGAATTTAGAAGATTTGAAAAATTAGAAATTGAGAAAATTTGACCAATTCATCCATCCAGAGAATAAAGTGACATGTATGTAAATAAGCTACCTTGTTTTACACACCAGTGTAACTGTGCAAATATGTCAGCAAGAAGAATCTCATTCAAAGCGTCATAGAACTGAGTGAATACATCACAGATTGCATAAAGTGCATGATTACACGTAGTAGTCATCCATTCAGATTTCTGTCAAGAGAGAAAGCAGGCCTTATATTTTTTTGGGAAAATTCTGCTCACTGGGAAAAGTTCTTATTGAATATTGAAAAGCACAATAAAGCTTATAAATTTAAAGTCTGCCTCCACGTGTTCCCCCTTTCCCATTGTAAAAATATAAAACTGTAAGCTCCTAAGAATAGTAACTTGCCATTTTTTGTTTATGCTAACCCAAGAAGAACATATACTGTAAGTAGCAAGAACTAGACTGCCTACTGAAGCACAGAGTGGCCCAATGTTCTTGCTCAACTTGGGCAAGGCGCAAGGACAACATGGAACATAAACCTTTGCCCTTGTAGCATGCTACCTCAGGTTGAAAAGCCTCAGGCTCTGCAATTCCAATCTCCCCCCCAAAAAAGGAATAATAACATCCTACTAGATCAAAGTTTGACTTCAATTTCTGTTTTTAATATTGTTTACTTCTATAAAATGGCTTCCAGTACCTCTGTCTGCTGCTCTGGAAGCTTCATGTTATCAAATATCCTAAACACAATTCGAAACAGATCTTGCCACCAGTGTTGTTCAAAGGTATGGCCATAGCTCTTCATGATTTCAAACATAACCGTTAGGCCTCTACAACATGGAGGGGAAAACAGTAATAAGACAATACAAGTTAACAGGGAAAAACATTAATAACTGGGCAGAACCAAAAAAAGAAGAAGATGATGTTTCATTACCTCGTCCGCACATCTAGCTTGCACCGATTGATGATACAAGAAAGTTCAAATAAAATGGGGAACCAGCCTCTAACCCAAACTCTGTCCCCAGGGGCCACATTCATGTCGTCACTTGTGTACTCTCTCAAAACCTGTGAATAGACAAGAGCTGGTAGTTCAGTACAAACACTTAAGCCACTCAGTCAGGTCTTGCTAAAGAACGGAGAAATGCAAAGAAAAGTGCAAGACAAAACACACTTTAAAAATGTTTCACACACAAGCAAATCGCTCCGTAACCTCACAAAAAAATAACATCCCTCCTAGTGGAGTGGGCCATTTTTCTGCCCAAGCCACTAGGCAAAAATGGTAGATTCCCCATTCATATTTAATTGGAGATGTGGGAGGAGGAAGGAACTAAGATTTGATAGAGTTGCTGAAATATAATGGGTGCCATCCAACAAAATCATTCTCAGAGTAGGTCTGTTAAAATCAATAGGCTGATGTCAAACATAATGTTATTCTGAGTATGATTTAAGAAGCTGCTACCCAATAATAACCAGTGCAGGCTTAATTTAAAGCAGGTCTGTGGCATAATATATTTGTTATTACTAAAATAATTTATAAAATCATTTGATACAAATTGGTCTTTCATGTTTCTTTTTTTAGAAAACAAACTACAAAATTGAAACAGTTTGTAAAATCAATAAAATCCAATAGCACAAAACAGTAAAAAAGAAGCAAACAGTGGTCATAAAAAAGCAGTCAGCATATCCAAAAGGCTTGCTGGAATAAGGTTGCCTTGCCTTGTGGCCTAATGGTCTTTAGGGAATGAGGAAGGCAGACATGCCTGGGAGTGAGTTCCGTTACTGAAAATGTTTTTGAGTCTCTGAAAAAGCACAGAAATACAAATGAGGGGAGGAAGGTACCTGAGGTCTTTCTGAAACGTATTTTGCACAATAACGAATAAGTCTAATTGCTTCCATACTGGTGTCTGGAAAGGCAGCATTACAGGCAAATTCTGATAAACATTTTACGGCATCCTGGAATGAATCTATTGCTGCAGGAAAATGCTGTTGAAAAATATTGGCTGTGGAGGGAAATGTGAAATAAAGACAAATCACTACTTTTGTATTTCTGCTCTGCTTTAGAATACAGTTGGTATACAAATACATAAGCAGATCAGGTCAAAAGGGCTTGGAGTTACATTGCAATACAAACATTTGCCCTTCGATATAATAAATGCTGATTGCAAGATGGTTGCAATTCTAGGAGGTGACCCATCGCACCAGGCCTGCACAACTTGCATGAGTTATAGCCCATCACAAAGTCCAGCAGCTATTTATGGTGGTCGAGTGAGGTAAGAAGGTGTGCAATTGCAGGGGACTTTTTTTGTCAACAACTTTGCACTGCTAATCCAATCAGTCTTAAAAGGGAGGAAAGCCATTCAGCAGAGCCCAGGAACCCATACAAACCTGTGAGCAAAGGCAGGGATTTCACCTAAGGGCAAGCAGAGATTTACAGCAAGCCTCGCTGTGCCAGAGCTGGTGTCACACAATGTGGGCAGTTTCTGAAAGCGAACTTGTTTGACACAACTACATCATACAATGCTTTCAGTGAGCCTACAGCTGCAGAAATTTCAAAGTTGTGGGCTGCTGGATTCTCTGTTCTCATAAGAAGTTTTTCAATCCCTTCTTAAAATGTGTTTTCCTTAACAGCAAAATCAAGGAGCACCCCCCCCCCCAGCATTTTCTAGAAGGTAAAGAGAGGGAGAAGTATTATTTGAAGTACATGTGAGAACATAAATACTACAAGTCATTGTTTCAAAATTTTGAGGTTGGTCTCTACCATCATCATTTGGCACATTAGCTTTGCTGAAATTTACTTACTAACTATATGTCCCGTTGACTGGAACGCCAGCTCCACAATATTCCCATCATGATCAGACGCTGCTTGATGAAATACTGCGAAGATATTTTTCCACCCTGAGCGAATATTAGCAGCTTGAGAATTTACCATCTGAGCAATGCAGCGTATTACCATATCTCGAATTGTAGGAGACCTGAAGAAAAATAAAAAAATAATTACTGACTTATTTGTGGTATCGTGTATGATGATGCCAGAGGAATCTGCATTGGCATGAAAGAACACATTTACATTTCAAGTTATTAGGACGAACCTGTTTTTCTTCATGATATGCTCAAATGGCCTCAGAAAGTCTTTCTGAAATCGGAAGTTGGCTAACTCTCCCTTCTCAAGGAACTTCATTGACAGCTGTCTCAATGAATCAACTGCAAAGATGGCCACGTCTTCATTAGGATTGCAACCAACCTATTAAAAAGAGAAATGGGCATTCTCTCAGAAGAAGTGCATATCCAGTGGAATTTGGGCTATACAAATACAGCCCTGCAACCTGATTGGTCCATAGAACAATGACTGGCATGATGCCGCTAACAAGACCATCAGAAACAGCCTGGGGCAGGCCTGGGGAACCTCAGGCCCTCTGGGTCTTTCTATTCAGCCACTGGAACTCTTCCTAGGCTATACCACACTTCCCAGGCAACCTCTCCTTCACAGACCATCACTACTCAGTGGCCCTGCTCTAGGCCCTTCTTGGGTACTTTTGCCTGGATGGAATGCAACCCACTATGAAAAGGTGTAACTCCTGCCCACTGCCCTTTTGCCTCTGCCCATAGCTGGCATGTGCCCCCTAAAGATTGGCCGTGGGCAGAAACAGGCCCCCCACCCTGATCAAGGTATTCTCAAAATACATCAGTCACAAATCTTTGCAGTAAATATCAATCGGAGTAGTGTTTGTTTCCCTGTAATTTTGTTTATGATCAAGACATAAATCCAGAGCACAATTAGGACACGCCAATCATTAAGGAAAGACACACGGTAATATAAAAGGCTATATATTTTAAAAAGAAGGAAAAAAGAAATGCAGACTCTGTATCACACTAAGCCTGTTTTGCGCTGACAAGGAGCAGTAAGGGAGAAAGCTAACTGTCCATGCTTGAAACTAGGAAGTCCAACCACACCCTAAAGGGCTTTCAACTTCTTAAACTTCTTGTTTCTTCTTACAGGCTTAACACATTTTCTTAACACTGTTCCAATTCCATATTTGGGATCATCTAAATTCCAAGGCTGTGTGACTCATGAGGTCTGGCCAAGAAATAAGTCAAGTCCAACATAAATTGGTGTCTATGCTAAAAATGGTCTAATTTTGCCCAAGTGCTGCACGTCACCTCCAGGCCCCTTGGATCTTCCTAATAACAAAGGGTGTGCCTTTGCAGAGTTGCAGTTTTGCCAGTCAAGCTTTATATAGGACCTGCCAGCAATAGTTTTCTACCTAGTAGTGTGGGCAGAATGGATTCCAAGTCCATCTTGTTCAATCTAAGTCTATATTTCATTTTATGCCATCAGAGATTGCCATGTAAATTTGATGGGTCTTGAAATGAAGCAGTTGTGTGCATGCTAACTTGGGAGTTTGAACCAGAAAGGGAAACAGGTTTCAAATGCTGAAATACCTTATTGAAATGATCTCCAATGACGTGCCATATCCTGGACCACTGCAGCCTAATTCTGTTCATGTTGTAATAGGAGATCTCAACAATCTTCTGCAAGCTGAACATGCGTGGATGGTGAGGGGAAGCTAACTCATCCATGGAAACAGCACACAACCACCGAACGAAGTCCACTGAAAATTTTGAGACCAAACATGTCAGTAAGACTGAAATGGTACAAAGCAATTATTATTTGCCTTAGGGTATTCCCCCCCTACAGGGGACACAGGTGGCGCTGTGGGTTAAAGCCTCAGCGCCTAGGACTTGCCGATCGAAAGGTCGGCGGTTCGAATCCCTGCGGCGGGGTGCGCTCCCGCTGCTCGGTCCCAGCGCCTGCCAACCTAGCAGTTCGAAAGCACCTCCGGGTGCAAGTAGATAAATAGGGACCGCTTACCAGCGGGAAGGTAAACGGCGTTTCCGTGTGCGGCTCTGGCTCACCAGAGCAGCGATGTCACACTGGCCACGTGACCCGGAAGTGTCTCCGGACAGCGCTGGCCCCTGGCCTCTTAAGTGAGATGGGCGCACAACCCCAGAGTCTGTCAAGACTGGCCCGTACGGGCAGGGGTACCTTTACCTTTACCTTTATTCCCCCCCTCCCCCCAACATACATACCTATAGCATTTCCATCCAGTCTGGTTGAACCTGTAAATATTCTGTGGGATAAATTGAGATAGAGTTAATTCTTAAGATGCAGAACATTTGGGAAAGCCCATTACGTATTATTGTAAATTTATGTGATGTTAGAATGAAGAACACTGTTTTTCCTGATGGGGCTCAATGCAACATACAGAAAAAAATAGAAACTGTTAAAAGCATAGAAGAAACAATAATTAAAAACAATTAAACATTGATAGAATTTAAAACTATATGTATATGTGTAAGAATGTGTGTCATACCAATACAGTGGTGCCCCGCAAGACGAACGCCTCACAAGACAGAAAACCTGCTAGACGAAAGGGTTTTCCGTTTTGGAGGCGCTTCGCAAAACAAATTTCCCTATGGGCTTGCTTCACAAGACGAAAATGTCTTGCGAGTTCCTGCGGGTTTTTTCCCCTTCCCCCCCTTTTCCTAAGCCGCTAAGCCGCTTAACAGCTGATCCACTGATAAGCCGCTTAACAGCTGATCGCTAAAAGCCGCTAAACCGCTAATAGCGCTAATCCGCTAAGCTGTCAATGGGCTTGCTTCGCAAGACGAAAAAACCGCTATACGAAGAGCCTCACGGAACGGATTAATTTCGTCTTGCGAGGCACCACTGTAATTACAATAGGAAAGTCTTCACTTCATGCAACTCCTAACTAATTATGGAAGGGTAAAATGTGCCGTGCTGTGTTTAAGAGGGGAAGGACAGGGGCATCCAACAATAGCAAAGACAATTTCTCTGCTCTTAAGTCCCAACTTCTGATCCCCTCTCCCCTTTTTTGGTATCTTTAACTACTCTGCATCAGAGACCAGAAAACTGTTAATTTTATAAGCTTGAGTTAAAATAATGGTTTGTATCTAAAAACCTGTGCCACAGCCTGTTGTGATAATACTGATAGTAAGCCTTTCAATATTTCTTTTTTTTTTTTTAAGGTCACTGTAATACCTGTCTACTGCCACCACCACACTTTGCGAACTGGTTTCTCCCACAGATTCCTGAATACTGGCAATTTGCCTTCTATCAACACCTCCGCCAACGAAGTTACCTAGTTAGAAAGAAATCAACAATTGTTAAATCTAACATGAAATATATTACCATCAGTGAACTACCAATACCATTTATAGACTGTAAAATCAAAGGAACAGGCTCAAAGAATAACAGCATCTAGCGGTCTGAGAATTCACCCACCAAAGTGGTCCTCTTATAAAATACGGTATTGTACGTGATGCAATAGTTAAGGAAAGCTTTATTTCCTGTTCCCAAAATGACATGAATAAATATATCACCCTGCATGAGCTATATATGATTAATCATCTACCCTTGTTTCTTATTTCCAAACCAGCAATTCAACGAGCCACTGCCATTAATTACTTTAAACAGAGGGTCTTTAAGGTTAAAGCAGTCTGAAATCAAGAAACAGGTAATTTGTTATGATGACAAATGCTTTTATTTAATTAACCTGAATCCTTAGGCATGAGAACAGACAGAGTCAAGGCTAATCTTCTCACCTAGTCCAAGACCCATGAACTCTTCTCCTCCAGATGTGAAGCCTTTGAGGCTGCCTTCTCTTTCGCGCCCAGATCCAGACAGGTAGCGTGTTTTAACTCCAGTCCCTATGAGCTGTGCTAATTCCAGCTGGCTGATACATTTCAAGATCTAATGAAAACAAATGCGCATTTCAGTACTGAAGTCAGCAGCTACAGATTGCAGAACCAAGAAAATGCCTCCAATGCAAATGCCATACTCCACATCGTCAGACCCATCCCCATTCACTTCTAATGCTAAGGAATTGCTGTGCACGCACTTCCACTGCTCCACTTCAAAAACTGCAGTTCTGACATATGTATGCAATCCAGGCGAGATTGTCCAATAAGCCAATTCCTGTCTACTATGGATGGCTGCAGCTCTTTGGGTTCTCAGCCAAAGGAGTTTCCTACCCGATCATTTTAATTGGAAATCCCTTCTTCCCCAAAGCCACAATCCCTTCTTCCTCAAAATATAGCTCTTGGCACATTGGCCCATTAAAGTCATGGGGCGGCAGGATTAAATTTGCAATGCTATTTCAGGACCAGGTAGGTTAAACCCATGGAATTACAATTCACCTAATATATAGTTGGGCAGGTAGAGAGGATTTGATACTTCATTGTGGGTCCTCTGTCTAGCAGACAGAGCCAATTAGCACTTTAAGGAAACAGATAAGCCATTTTGAAAAGTGGAAGGCAGTTATGGAGAAATAAATGTTTGGTTTCTTTTGACAAGCCTATCTCAAGGAACCTCAAACCCCCATATCCCAGAAAAGTTGATGCTGTCTTGAAATTCACTTTTCCTAGGCTTGGCAATGAGAAGGGCATGTTCACAGAATTGCTTTGTGTACTTTAGCAGTGGAGAACGTCTAGCTCTCCTTAGGCCCAGCGAGACTGTTTTCCCCAAGCCACGCCCACCCAATACATGTCGTCATATATTATGTCAAGTGTGGGGCAGAGAAAGACACAGCTTCAAAGGAACCATCTAGAATATCAGAATGCAATTCCAATTGCTCTTTGGAAAGCAGGACTCTTATTTGGCACTGTTAAAATTTGGTGCCAAATGCAAGCCCCACTGGGATTGGTTCCTCATATAAATGCAATGAGAGGTTTTCTGCATCAATTCTGAGACTACAGAAATGCATAAGTATGTAGAACCTGTATCAGCAGATCAGTCAGATACAGCAAGACTTCTTCAAAATTGACAGCACACTGCAAAGGCGCACATCCTTTCTTACCTCATGCCAGGAATTTCCAAGGTAGTTGCCATCAGTGTGGGCCACTGTAATGAGGGTCTTAATTGTATCTATGTTTTTCTGTTTCATTTCTGTGATGCTGGAGCTGGCAGTCAACAAGGAAAAGCGAGCAAGTGCCTGCACATAAGCATCTCGTTCAAGCTAAAATGTAAGAAAGAAAATTCAGAAGCAGAAATAAACCATGGTAAAAGACAGGCATGTTGCATTCCTCACCCCCACCACTCCCGCCAAAAACATATATCTCAGGAAATAAGCACATGGAGTGAAGATGGCATGTTACTCAGTGATGGCATGTGGCTAACGTGGATACGGCTCCAGACAAGAAAGAGTTCTGTGGATGGAATAATCTCTTAAAGCAGGTGAAAAGGGAATAGGATGTATATTCTGCAGTGTTTTCTAAACATCAAAATCTCTGAAGCACCCTGAAGATCTCTAGTTCAGTGTGCATTTTGGAGAGATCTTGCTTTGGGCTCAAACAAGCCCCAAATCTGACAGATGGCTTTGGTTCCTGGGTTGAGGATTCATATAGCTCTTTTTGCACACCCCTACTACATACAGCAGGGACGCGGGTGGCGCTGTGGGTTAAACCACAGAGCCTAGGACTTGCCGATCAGAAGGTCGGTGGTTCAAATCCCCGCGACGGGGTGAGCTCCCATTTCTCGGTCCCTGCTCCTGCCAACCTAGCAGTTCGAAAGCACGTCAAAGTGCAAGTAGATAAATAGGTACCGCTCCAGCAAGAAGGTAAACGACATTTCTGTGTGCTGCTCTAGTTCGCCAGAAGCAGCTTAGTCATGCTGGCCACATGACCCGGAAGCTGTACGCCGGCTCCCTCGGCCAATAAAGCGAGATGAGCGCCGCAACCCCAGAGTCAGTCACGACTGGACCTAATGGTCAGAGGTCCCTTTACCTTTACCTACATACAGCAAGCCTACTCTATACCAACCTGCATGCCAAAAATACAGGCTATTCGGATGGCACAGCGTATTCCTTCCAAGCATAAGGATGCAACTTCAGTGTCATCACAGTTCTGAAGACCCACGCTATAAGCAGCCAGTAACGGAGTCCACACAAGCTATTAAAAAAAGGACGGGGAGAGGAAGAAGGGAGAGGCTTTAGTGAATCTGGCTTTTTTAACCCAACCATATTTTGCCCCAGAAAGTTATTTAATGTAGACATAACCCAAGTAAAAAAGGAACATAGACCAGGAACATTACAATATTTTCGACATTCTTGACTATCTTCTGACTGTACCTTCTCCCCTCTGTTATTTCACACATGTCAAGTCTATCTCTGCACAGCCCCGCAAACCCACTGTTTCTTAAATGAATGCTGTGCAAATAGGGTCCCAAGACAAAAGGATGCTTAGGAAGTCTGACCTCTGGTTTCCATGACTTCAGTTCCATACTCACTTTGAACATGGGCCTGACATGATCCAGGTGAGTTGCACTAGTAAAAGGTGCCTTTGCATGGCTCACTGCCTCCATTAGAGCTTTAGCTGTCTTTGCCATTTGCTCCATCTCCAGGTTGTACAACAACCTTCGCTGCTTCTCACTGGCTACATCTAAAACAAAAACAAAAACCCAAACCCCCCACAAAGTTGCATTAAATATCTTTTGGCACACCTACGCCACATTCCAGACAAATCAAGAGTATGTAGTCTTTAAAAAACAAATCCTTCTTCCCATATCCACCAAGAAATTTATGTGCAACTTAAGAAATCCATACATAATTTAACATATTAAATACCGAGGATATAATAAATTCATTTTCATTATGTTTCTGCTTCACTTCCCAGAAAAGACCAACCTCTCAGTTTCAGTTAAACATTGTAACAATTATACTGTTACTCCTTGATGAAGTCATGACGTTTACCAGTGCTGATTCAACCTTATCAGCCATTTTAGAAATGGCAAATGACCCACTATTCAAGTTGTGTTACTCTGGCTGGTCCCAAGCAGGTGTAGCAAGAAAAGAAGGCTTTTGGTGCTGCTTCATTTTGACCTTTTTTTACCCTGTTGCAGAAGGGGGAAAAGAACTGACACAATTGCTTTGTTCCCTCAGGTAAATGTGAAGAAATCCTGCAGTGTTTGAGTGTGCAACGGTTGCTGTCAGTGTTGTTCTGCTGCCACAGCTCCCAGTACAGCTTTCTGAAGGAGGTAACAGAGGACTGTTACCAATGTTCGCTTAGACCCAGCCATATGTAATATGCTTTACTGTTACTACCATTACTATTGCTTTATCTGGGTCGTGATGGGAGGAGCGGGTGCAGAAAAAGACATCCCCAAGGGAACGGAGACACTTGATGGGGTATTTTGGGGAAAGTTTTGTTGGGAGTTTTTGCTGTTATTGATATTAATCTTTTATAACTTAATTTTTATGTGGAAATTGTTCAGTTTGGTTATGTAGTTTTTTGTTTTTTTAAAAGCGTTTATTAATTTTCCAATTAAAACATCTAATTAACATATCAAATCAAATCCAATAAAAATAAAAAACTAAAATTTTAAAAAAATCCAATTGTCTTCCAAATTGTAGTAATTTTTGTTTTGGCTTCCCACAGTCTGAATTCCGAATCGCTTTCAACATCATAGTCCTGCCTCTCATCATCATCATCAGTGTTTTTCATAATTCCATATCCGATCTTTTCCTCCACGTTTTGACTCTGGTTCTGTGATCCTCATTCATGTCAGAAGACAGATACTTTTTTTCCTATGTAGTTTGGTTATGTAGTTTTGATGTGTTTTATTTATTTTTATGAGTATTTTGCTATGTTTGTAACTATTTTTTTTCATATTGAGCATTGTTTTAACTGTGGAAAGGCGGCAAACAAATAAAATGATGATGATGATGATGATGATGATGATGATGATGATGATGTGGGAAGAATGACCACTCGGTGACTAGTTTTCTTAAGCCCAGTCCTTAGGAATCACTTCACCCAGCAGGGTGGGCAGCTTAACATGCCAGTGAAGCTTTCCTCTGAGGCAGCCACAAGAATCTCATTCCCCTCATCTGAGCCTCCTCAACTGAGCTATGCGTTAAGAAGAGATCATCTGTTTTAAGCAGCTATATTCCTGTACTTTCTCTTTCCTGTGGCAGTGGTTTGACTTTTAGGCCGCAATCCTATATACATGTACCTGGGAGCAAGTCCTCTTGGACTCAGTGGGACTTACTACTGAGTAGGTAAGTACAGGAGCATGCTGTTTATTTCAATCTTCTAAGACAGCATGAAGTAAAAGGACTTTATATGTCAGCTTGAAACAATCTCCCACCTAACTCCACCAGGTAAACAGAGGTGTGATGCTGAACATTCAGAGAACACAGAATCATAGGCCTGGAACAAGCCTGGTGTCCTCCAGATGTTTGGAACAACTGCAACCAGCCCCAGTCAGGATGGTCAATAGGCATGGTGGGATGATGGGAGTTGTAGTCCAAAATTTTTGAAGGGGAATTTGGGGCAGGAAAGGAAGCCTGCGAAGTCTAAAGCACCGGCTCCAATGCAAGGTCAGCCAGACCAGCAACAGACTATTTCCCTCTTGTTTCCACAACATCTGGAACCAGCTCCTCCTCCAAGAAGCCCAGACTGGAAGCTTATGAGTTAAGACTGTTTCACCCTCACAACAACTTTCTGAGGCAGCTGTGGCTAAAAGATACACTGGCCCAAAGTGAGCCAAGTGATGCCAGAGCAAGGATCTGAACCCAGACTTCCTTAGGCCATATCCTCTGTCCACCATACCGCCTTGGTTATTCTAAGTATCCTCTGTGCCAACAACAGGAAGTTAGCAAGTTGAACAATGAAAACATACTAAACCAAAGCCTAGGATTATTGAGGGTTCTGGGTTTAAACATCATACTTGGCTTAGTAGACTTTGGTGTGATTGCATATTCTTTCGCGTCCTTCATTGCAATTTTCTTCCCTTCTATTTCATCATAGATGGTAGATAAATACTCTTCTGGAAGGTCTTTGCTGTCATTGATCCCACGATTCATTTTTATATATTGCTCTTTCGTCATCTTATTCTTCACCTGTTATGGCAAAACAGTCAAAAGCTGTTAAAGAAGTTGTGAGTTACTTAGAAGCCCATTTGCAACCATTCGGTATCATTATATAGATACACACATACCTGGGGACTGTGCAAGTCTGTTGTCAACATTATAATAGAATATGCTAGAACGTAAGCTGTGTCGGCACTAGCAAACAGAATTTGACTGGAAAAGAAAGAAAATCAGGTTTTTAGAATCCTAGGGTATTGTTATTATCATCTCTTCATGTGTGCATTTTCAAAACACCATTAGAAACTCTATTACAGCATTTCCTACTGAAATGTAGACGCTGTTCATTGAGCTGTGACTATAGACTGCTCCGGAGTCCATAACAATTTGGCAAAATATCAACAGGGAACTGCCAACTAGGATAATTATCACTATGTTCATCCAGAAAATAGCTATGCTTGCAGAATATCTAGCACTGGGAACCAGCAGCCAGATTCTTCCTGAGCTCTTCCAAATCCAATGTCTCCCCAGTGATCAAGGGTCAAACTAGATGCAGTGCCATTCAGGCAATTACTGATTGTATGAATGGCTTTTTTTTAAAAAAGAAGGTAATTCAGGTGCGGTACCCCTCACCAGTTTTCCATCAGAAAAAAAATGGTAATTGTCCTGACCTGACAGAAATGAGAGCAAGGAACATGGTTTGTCTGTCTCTGAATTTTGTGTTTCAGCATTCTCTGTGCACCCTTGCCCTGTCTGAGGCCTAATCACTGACCTTGATTGTTCTGAAACACTGGAAATAATGTCAGGAAAAAATGAGTGCCTTGAGGCGAGACAGGTGGAAAAGAAACAATTAGTTTTAAATTTATTATTAGGCCTAGAGTTTTGAGGATGAAGAAAAAAAATGCTTTGTTTTTAAGATATTCAATTATCTTATTGCACAAAGAGAGTGGGAATCGGAGAAAATGCTTTAAATCTACTATATTTTTCTACTGGTTTTAATATCATTATACTGGAACTGAAACATAATGTTCATGATGTAAGTGTATGTGCGTAAATAATAAACAGCCTTAAACATCCCTACTGGATAGGTGACTTAAGCTATGTCAGGAACAAGTGAACTTATTCTATGTAAGGTGGTCCTGTTTGAAGTATTCATCAAGTCCAGCTTCCGGTTGGTTTCTTTCAAAGTTGCAGCCAAGTTCTAATTGATTGGGGCGGGGGGAAATTCTCATATATAATAAAAAACAAGGTGTTGAGGATTCTAAAAGTTAGGAGTCCCCCAAGCCCTGATGCAATGCCTGGAATATACGGCCACTGACCCCAAAATAGCAACATCAGCTTATGAATCAGTTTTCCCTTAGGTACAGATACACTTCCCTACTTTTCTTAGGATTCTATGGTCTGGCTACAGAAAGGTTTTGCTTTTAGAATATGTCAGCCATATCCTATTTTTGAATAATATGGTATTCTACGCATGGTATTCTACAAATTGCTTTTGCTTGATGAGCTGGATGACTAAGGCTACCTCGCCAGTCTTACTAAACTATATCTTCTCCCAATCGCTGCTTCCAAAAATGCACTCATTTCTATTATGATTTGTCCAATATCTTTCAAGTTACCCTTGGTTGCATTCAATATATCTAGCAGCAAACTTTTCCATTAGTCTGTCAATCTTCTGAGCTTCACCAGGTAACCGAAATCCTTCCAGAAATATGCGTAAAGCAGAGACAAAGTCTTTCCCGCAGAAATCAAGCAGGTCTACGTAGGCGTACATCACCTCCTTGTTAAACTTGTTACTGTCCCCCAGAAATTCTCCCACCTGGCTCTAACAGAAAACAAAGCAAAGAAAGAAAGAAAAAGAAATGTATGAAATATTGTAAAGGTAGCAACTTTGATAATTTCCCCTCTTACAATCCAAATATATTACATTACAAAATCATCATGTTTCACCATCACGTTCACTTTATGTTGTGAACCGCTCTGTGATCTCTGAATGAAAGGCATATACAAATTTAATTAATTATAATGAAGTGATTAAGGACATTTGTCACTCCATTAAGTAGCATTAGCTGTCAATCTGGTTATCAATGCCTGGTCCCGAAACGCCACCAAAAGCCTCATTAGTGTGATATTTACACACTCACATCCCCACATGGAAACAGCTGTGAAAAGCATGTATGTGTATAGCATTAACAAAAGCGTGTGATTTTTGAATAATGTAAGATTCAGCCTTACAGAACTCAGGCGCTCTTCTTGGTGCAGAAACTGTGCTATGTCTTCTGCTGTTACTCCAAGCATTCCCTGTTCCTGCAAATACTGCAGTCCTCTCTTGGACTTTTTATTAAATCTATAGTTTAGAGAAAGGACAAGGAGGAAAGGGATAGATCAATCTGATGCAGAAAAACAGTCTCCTGAACTCTCAAACACTGACAGAAAATATCAGAAAACAATAAGGTTTAGCATAATTGTTATTAATTTTATAGTATTTTGACTTCCTCTTGCAGCCCTAGCAGGCCCCTTTCTAAAATGTAAAATTAAAAACTTATGAACTACAAACCAGAGTTAAACCTGAACTGGAAATCCCAGGACTTCATATAGAAATATATTGACAGCACTGTATAATTTTAAGGGATATTAATGGCTAATGTAGACACACAAAAAACAGAAAGCAGGTGTTCCTTTTAAAGGGAGTTTTACAAGTTGTAAGAATGGACAAAACAAATGGGAAGGAGTTACTTATGCTAAGTTGGATGGAATTGGCTCCGTAGGCACAGAAGTGTTAAATCAACTAAACAGAAATGTTTAACAATCTTTGTTGAACATTTATATATTTCCTAAAATGTATGCACTGCTTTATTTTGTAAGCTGCTCTAGAGTTTTTTCAAATATAAATTCATAAAATCTGGGGAAAAATTACAGTACATTAAAAGATACAAGAAGTTAAAATGCTAAAACAGATTAAAATTCACTTTTGCACTCTTACATATTCTGAAAAATGGGAAATTTACTGAATGAATACAAACGCCAAACACTCAATGCAATAAATTATTTGGCACCAATCTGAAGTTCAATTCTTGTTGATTGCTTGGTACCAGCTTACTTTTCTTTTCACTGTTAATATGCACAGCAAATAAAGCAGTAAAAGTTTAAAAGTACAATTAGAAAAGCCATTTTAAAGCTACTTTAGCAATAGGTTCAACTCACAGTTCAATCCCGTGCTCAATTATCTCTTTTTGTTGCTTGATCACCTCAAATTGTTCAGGATCATCAGGGACAGCAGTCTGGGTGCCAACACTTCCAACTCCAGAGGAGACTGTTGAATCTAAGGAGCTTGCGCTACTTCTTCTTCCCCCGATATCTAAACATTTGACTTCCCCCATTTCATGTTCTGAAGGCTTGTCTGGACCTGCATGTAAGAAAAAGGACGTAAAGACATATTCCCAAATAATGCGTAAGTAAAAGCATGTGGGCTCTCCAAACAGACGGACACTCACACCAGCCTTGTGGTCTTAGACACAGCTCAATACGTCAGCCAATACACCCAGCCACTATCTTCCAAGTTTCCCACCAGTCCAGAAATTGTCTTCCTACAGAGTGTATTGAGGTACTCTGAATCTGACCCAGAGACCATTCTGGGCAGACCATGCCCACCTGTCAGTTAGCTGACGTCATATGACATCATGCATGGACACCTGTGATCTCCAATGCAAGCATTAAGTGCCAAGATTGGAGATAAACACAGTAGCCCCACGGCATTAGGATCAAATACAGACCTCTACTGGTTGCCAAGGGCTGAGATTCGTACTACCTGACGTTGTATGATTGACATGGGTTGCCATGCCCAACTGTCAAAAATGGCCCACAGGGGGCAGGCCAGTTTCCCACCTCATCTAGATAAAGAGCCACAGTTGCCCAATCACAAAGGGAACTTTTCATCTTGATAATCCATGAAAGCAAGTGAGGAGGGTACTATTGCGTTCAGGGCCTGCTTGTGGGCTTCCAATAAGCAGCTGGTGGGAATGGGATGCTTGATTATTAATTATTCACTGGCAATCCCCCGATATTAAAAAGTCACAAAACTTGCACCAGAAAATTCTAATTCTATGATAATACAAGGCCTAAAATAAGAAGCCAGCTTTAGGTAACATGTACGAAGCCACAAATCATTTCTCTCTGGCTTCCAGCTATTTTAAGTAAGGTTTTGGATACAGAGAAGGTTTGATTTCTCACCAACGCTGGCCTGATGGTTGGGGTTCACATATAGGTCTTTGCTCCATTCTACCATGCACTTTAATATAGAGACCAAACATTCAAGACCTTTCTTCCGTAGGCTTAGTTCCTGTGCACAAAATATGTGGAGAAAGAACAATTACAATGTAAACAGGTCGAGATCTTTGGAACCTCAGAATATTAAAAACAAAAAACAAAAAAGCCATAGCCTTTCAGCTATTTGGGGCCTAAGTTGTTTTTGCCTTTAAATGCTACTGCAAATACTTGGAATTTGGTTTGGGAACCAACCGATAACTCAGGCTTCCTCAAACTCGGCCCTCCAGATGTTTTGAGACTACAATTCCCATCATCCCTGACCACTGGCCCTGCTAGCTAGGGATCATGGGAGTTGTAGGCCAAAAACATCTGGAGGGCCGAGTTTGAGGAAGTTTGCAATAACTGATGCAAGCTTTTTTAAAACTGAGGTTATGTGAGCTCTAAATGGAAACCCAACCAGTAATCTGGCTGCTGCATTTTGGAGCAGTTTCTGAGTTATCTTCAAGGGCATTGCTTTACACTTCTGCTCAAGTTTGGCTCCATGTTCGATTGTCATGAAACTAAGTGCACTCCTAAACTCTTTGCGAGCAAATAGACAAGTGGATGGAATACATACAAGATACTAATACAAGGCTGCCAATATACTTAACTGAACACAGTGGGAATTGCACGAATGAGTCTTACCTGCAGCGGTGTCATGCCTAACTCATGTCCACTCCTTCCCTGGGCAATTTTAGATAAGTCATTTACTAGCCGTTCAAAAATATTAGCAGCATTCAAATCACAGTCATAGTTCACATATATGTCCACCACACACTGAGCATCTAAAACAAAACAAAACAAAAAAATAGATTATGAAAATTGAGTTGTCTGGGAACAATGTATGCAGACAACTGACTATTGTGACAGGATGCACCCCCCCCCATTTAATACCTATGAAACGTACTGGGGAAAAGGGTGAGGAAGGGATAATGCAAGCCATTGTTTGAATTATTATATCAGAGCTGGGTTACATTTTCTGAACTATTTCCCCCACATCAAAAAAAGGTCTGCGCTAGTAGCAAAAAGCAAGACTAGGGCTGTGCATATGCACTGGTGGGAGAGCCAGGCTTGCTCTGATGGTGCATCTGTGCAACTCTGACCTTGTCACAGCAATGCCCCATGCCTGCCACATCTAGGTAACAAGCAATTTTGGAGTCAGGAAGCTCCACCCCACCCCACCAGCCACTGCTGGAAGGCAGGAAATACTCAGTTGGCATCCAAACCCCTTGAAGATCCCTTTTTCCACCACTTCTTTGCCTCTATATTCCAAACACCTCCAGTGTCTGCCCTTTGGCTAAACTGGACATGAGAGAGTCCCTGCATAGCCAGAAAGCACAGTGGATTGATTACTTTGAACCAATCACCACCAGTCTTTAGCAGACCTCCCACTAGTTATGGGGATAAATACTGCAAAACCCTTAGCACAGTGAAAGACACCTACATTAGCTGCTTTTATTCCCTCCTGCTATGCCTGACATTTTCACAGCGCTACGGTACTTCTCATTCCCTCTTATTTCTCCTGGGCTCCACCAACCTCATAGTGTCTTAGCAACTACGTTTGGGAAATACTTCAGGTACACACTCTGGGGGTCACATTCCAACAATTCCAACAAAAAAGTGCCCAGACTAATATTTTTAGTGTGTGTGGTGTTTGTGGGTGTGTTGCCTCATGGCACTTTGATATATTTATTTTGTTATCACTTCTATACAGTATGCCTATACTTCTTCTATTCATTCTTGATATTCTAAACAGGCAGAAAAGGAAACTTTCTTGATGATGTTATAAAATTACCTGCAGAAATTCTAGTCAAGGTCTGAATTACCATCCATTTGTGCTCAAAGGAACTGGAAGAGGTTTCTAAAATGTTCAGGAAGATCTCTTTGAAAAATACCTGTTGAGTACAATTAGGAAAAGTAGGTGCAAGGTCTGTACCCCAGGCATACATTCAAGGATATCGTTAAAAGTTCTGAACACACACACACACACACACACACACACACACACTCAAATACAGAACATACAGGGTTGATTCATGATCATATGCAGAGGCAGTTTCATATTACCATTGAACTGAACTTAAGAAGAGTATCAAGCATTTGAAGCAAGAGAATAAAACAAAACCTTCTTACCTCAATCTGCATTTTCAAATGGGTCTTAAAGTTTGAGAGAAGGGTGAGGAAAATGGCAAGGGAGAGCTCAAAGACGTCAGGAACGGAAGATACTCCATTTTTAGATAATGCTACACAAAGGTATTGCTTGATTGCATTTATAAACATTTCATGCGTCCTGAAGACCGGACCGGCATTTTGCAAAACCGAAAGCAACAGCTGGAGAGACACTATTTTAGAGCGTAGTTCATGGGATCTAAAAATAGTAAGCAGAAGAACAGAGTCAAAACAATATCTTGTTATAAGCTCTTTGTATGTTATAAGAGTAAAGGTTGTTCTACATGATGTCCTCCAGATCACATGGACTCCAATTCCAGTCAGACCTAACCAACATAGCATCAAGAGTGATGGTAGTGGCAGTGCATAGAATTGGGCTGGGTGGGTGTGTGGAGGATGCAACATTGACTATAGAGCATGTCTGATGTACTGAAACATTTGATTGTCTTTCAGTGTTCACGAGAGAGTAGTTTTTAGATGATTTCACCACACTTAACAAAGAAGCTAACCTTTAAACTTTCCTTTCCTTTGTAATAAGACACACACTCACACCCCGGACAGCACTGCGTGCTAACAATGCTTGAGGGTCACTTAATTCCATTGAAGGCATCAAACTTTATCATGCCCTTTACAGATGCCGAATCCCTTTGAACCTTCATCCATTTCCCAGCACAAGAAATACAGCAATTTCTGTCAGCTGGAATCATATCACAGCCCTGAGCCTTCTGGCATCTCTACAGCTTACATTTCACTTTCTCTCTCACACACAAATCTTACTTGACAGCAAACGTACAAATCAAGTAGTGAACCTATACACACAGTTAGTCTCCCTCTGCTGCAGAGGAGAGAATAATATGTTTTGTGTCTCTCTGAAGTCAAGGCATGCAGCTGTTCCTTTGGGCATGTCTCAGAATTCAGACGTGGTCCAGCAATCATGGATCACTTTAGAAAAATATGACTTAGCAGTTTCATAAATGAGGAAGGTTTACACCCAAGATAAGTAAGGCTACAATATACTATACACCAAAGCAACAATACATGCAGCTTGATAGCTAATTAAATTATGAATGCATTTTTAACTGTGTTACTTCAGGTCTCATTCTGGATAGTGTACAAATCAATAAATGTAATATTTTCATTTTTACTTGGGATCTGGAGGCCCATCACCAAGCGGTTTCATCGAAAGCTTGCACAATGACCGAAACACAAGGAAGGCATCCTTCTGAAGGATATGGGAGAATCTGGCAGCTGCCTGAGGTCCAGGTACATCAGTTTCCTAGATAAAGAAACAAAAGAATTAGTTTGGATTCAGCCACAAACATATATGAACAAGTAGCATTTGAATTATTACACTTATGTTTTGTTGAGATCAGTTTTAAAAAGGAAATAAAAGTCTTGCTCAGATGTAATGCTGCACCATAATTATGGGATCAAGCCTGTGAAAACCTTGGGCTTGTGCACTCCCCTCTGGCATGGCTGCAAGTCTTGAGTTCTGAGGCATGCACTTCAAATTAAGCACAGCTTATTATGTCTGGACTCAGGCAAACACTGATAAATCTTAATTATTGTTTCTTGAAACACAGCTACCTTCAAACCACAGTTTATGAAGCTATTCCCCCCACCCCCTGCCCAACTATTCTAAAAAGAAGAAGCAAATGCTTCTGATCGTATTGCCATGCCAAAAGAGGAAAGAGGTGCATAGGTCCATGGCTCACGCAGGCTCAGTCTCATAATATTCAACCAAGGTCTAGCATTACATTCAAATGCAGTTGTTAGAATAGAAGGAAAACTGCGTATAATGTCAGATTTGGTTACATTAAGCACAACAGACCGCTGCAAAATAAATTGCACGTAGAAAACAATTAAGCCTTAACCATTCCACTACAGAAGGGCTACAGCTCAGTAGAACACATGATCTGCATGCAGAAGGTCGTATGTTCAATTCCTGGCTTCTCCACATAGGCCTGGAAAGTTGCTGTTTGTCACTGCACATAAAACTGAGGCAGACTGACTAAAGGTCCTACTTTGTCTCAAGCAGCTTTTTATTTTACAGCCCTGTTAAAGTAAGTAAGGCTTTGTTTCAAGAACAAGACTGAATAAGGATTGTCATATAAGCTTCATATTATATTAAGCTTTATACTATACTTAATGATAGTATGTACCCAAATCACATTTCTATGGAAAATCTATTAAAGTAGTGGGGATATGTCCTTTCACACATTTTGGTGTGTGAGTATCCTGTGGTCCAACTGATCTCCTACCAATTACTCTCAGAATGTTAGGAGCTTTGCATTACGTTTACTGTACACTTAAATCTCCTACCAGATTATCCGTAGAGGAGACAGACTGTCTATCATCAGGAATTCCATTTGCTTGTGTGTTTTCATTAATACCACCAGGAGAGGCAGGAAGTGCACTTGCCAAGTCAGATAAAATCCTAACCGATTCAGGAAGAGACGGCTTTTTCATTTCTTCTTCTAAAGAAGCTGCAGGGGGTGGGGGGTGGAAATGCAGCATTTTTTTTATAAACAGCATCCTCAATATATAATCTCATTCAAACCAGCTAAAAGAAAGGAGAAAATGCTCTGCTAAACAATTAGATAGTACTTATCCTATCTTATATATGGGAGATTAGTAAATATAGAATCCTATCGGTGGCAAGTCACTAACGCTACTCCTGCACAGAACTCTAATATACTTTTCTCAGGATTTGTAGTCTTGGAAGAAAGGTTTTAAGAATGAGTCAATCTCTTAGGAAAGGGATGAAGAAAGACAGAGACTTCCCCAAAGAAATTTTACCTCTAACTGCAGATGTCACCACATCCTCCAAGATTCCTTTAACAATTTCTTTGCCTTCATCAGTTTCTTCTTCTGATAAAACATATATCAATAAGTCATTTGAAAAATGTTGCGATTTAGCCTTCTCTTTTAAAAGATGGTTTCAACAATTTACATAAAATCAGAGATTAGGTTTATATTACGTGTATGTATATGTGTGTGTGTGCGTCCGTGCATGTACACACACACACACACACATACACAGCACAAAGCCCTGGTTAGGAAAAGCTGATTAGAGATATTTAGACTTATTTCACACAGGAGCCCTAAAGCTCTTTGACATTTACAGCAAGCTTGCTATGGGAACGTATGGACAGAACTATAGAGGTTCCAATGGGGAAATCTTCACAGCAGCCGATTCCAGCAGGTCTGTTGTCACCACCAATTAATTGATCAGCACTGACAGCAAGCCTGACTTGCCAAGGAACTATCAAAAGCATTTTAAGGCTTCCAAATGTTCCTTGCAAATGCATCTTCACCTGGACACAGGACATCAGGTGGCTGTGGGGAAAACTGCCTCATGGGCCAAACTGAGACCTGTGCCAGGCCTTAACAGAGCCTCCACAAAGCAGGAAATCAGTTCACTAGATAAGCATGTTATATTTTGAGCTAGATCTTAGGGGAAATTTGATTCTGCTCTGTGCTCCTCTTTTAAGAATGGCTAAGCTCCAGTGGTTCTTAGCTATTATGGAAGTCACCTGAAAAACCATTTTGATCAAGCTGTTCACACGGCTGAAGAATCAAGTAGCACAGTAAGGTCACATTGCTATGTCAGAGAATGCTTTGTGGAACACCAAGGCACTTGGACTCACCTAGTGTCAGTTTCAAAGGCTAAAACTGTGTTTGTATCAGTAAAATAGGGCTACAATGGCTATTAAACAAGTCCCACCACTGTAAAATTTTTACTTTCCACTGAAAGACACATGGAAATGAATATTTGGGATTCTGAGTACTTACTTCAGTCATCCTAGAAAAAAATAACTGTTTTGGTGCAGTCAATTATTATTAAATTGGGCCAATATGTCAATCATTTCCTAGAATATCTGTCAAATGGATGATATCTGAAAGAACTTGTATTTGATGCCAAATACAATACTTTCTGCTATATAAACTTTTAAAAATAAATGTTGGCAATTAGAATCCACTAAAAAAAGAGATAACATTCAAGATATTGAACTAGGAAGTGAGATCTATTAGCAGGTGACAAACTACTTATTATACTTCAGCCAATAAGAAATAGGAATCAAAATAGAATATTTTACATTTTAATAGAGAGATTATCAAGATTAAATTACCGATATGTGAAAATACTGTTTTTATCTTAACATAATTAGCTTGGTCTCATAATTAAAATTTATTCTCTCTCTTTTTTCTGATGCTGCAATCTGTAGATTAGTCTTCAACAAACAGAGTCCTATTGAGGAACAGTACTTGAAGTTCAGCATCTGGATGGCCACAGGTGAGCCACACCTGCCCTATAGCTACACAAATGAATGCTTTTAGCTATCTTGACAAATCACGGCATCCAATAAGCTGGAAAATCTAGCAGTTGTTTATTGTGATTGATTCGTTTTTTTAAAAAATTGCCTTGCATGGTATTTTGTCAACCATTCACCTATCCAACATACTTTTTAACGATGCCCAATTCCATTAGACTAACATTTGGCACAAAAAGCTGCAATATGATAGAGATACTGTGATGGGATAATGAGCTGCTTGTGCGTAAAAGCTTGATCCCTCTGGGGTTTGGCTGGTCAACCAAACCCAGGCACTAACGGAGCCCCCAAAGCATGACTCCGTCAGTCGCTGGTAGAATCTGACAGTGGGCATCTACGGAATTTACTCCAACATAAAAGCTGTTTGACGGACATGCGCCTTCGTGACTCTCTGCGTGACAGTTTCCGGCGAAGGGTGGGAGTTGCTAACGGGGGTCTTGTTACCTCTGCACTATTCTCACTAGAAGTATCCCAGAGCCTCCCCTCCGATTCCCCTTCCGCTGGAACTCCTGCTCTCCCCCTGCTGGTTCCTTCTTCTGCTGTAGAGTCTCTCCTATTCTCCTGGAGCCTTTCCCCCACCTCTCTCTCCGATGGCAGTTCCCTGACAGATACCTACAGATAAATTACACTGCTAGGAGCTGCAAGGCTTTGAGAAATAGCCAGCCTGCTGCTGAAAGGTTTGATGAAGCAACAAGTACTACAGTTTGGGATCAGAGGCAATTTGAGTCATTTTTTGGCAAGTGTAAAGGTAAAGGGACCCCTGACCGTTAGGTCCACTCACAGACGACTCTGGGGTTGTGGCGCTCATCTTGCTTTACTGGCCGAGGGAGCCGGCATTTGTCCGCAGACAGCTTCTGGGTCATGTGGCCAGCATAACTAAGCCACTTCTGGTGAACCAGAGCAGCACACGGAAACACCATTTACCTTCCTGCTGGAGCGGTACCTATTTATCTACTTGCACTTTGACATGCTTTCGAACTGCTAGGTTGGCAGGAGCAGGGACCGAGCAATGGGAGCTCACCCTGTCATGGCGATTCCAACTGCCGACCTTCTGATCGGCAAGTCCTAGGCTCAGTGGTTTAGACCACAGTGCCACCTGCGCAAGTGATACAGGCAATTAAAGGAAAGTAACTGAATAACCATTTTAAAAGGGAATATCATAAAACAGTGTGGGACTCATGATCCCATCAGCACTAGCCCAAATGGTTGATGGTAAGAGAATACAAATGTTAGGATCCAACAACATTTGAAGGACCCATACCTTCCCCATCCCTGCTGTAACAGCTCTCAG
The DNA here is from genome assembly GCF_964234715.1 of Podarcis melisellensis. Classification (NCBI taxonomy): domain Eukaryota; kingdom Metazoa; phylum Chordata; class Lepidosauria; order Squamata; family Lacertidae; genus Podarcis; species Podarcis melisellensis. Next base: position 20,031,638 of record NC_138538.1, read on the forward strand.
GTATATGAGAGTATCTTAAGAGGAACTGTAAATCAGCATTATCCTTGTAGACCTATCACTTTACTTTGTAAAGCCTTGGAAGATTGTTTGAATGCTGCCAAACCATAGCTCCCCTATCCTTCCATCCCATGCCAGATTCAACAGAAAAGTCCTGCCTTGCATTAAGCTGGAGCTCTCTGCTACATCTGAACCATGGAACCCAGGCTCAGTGCCAGATCCTGACTTATTTTCCTGATCCATTACCTAATATTATGCCAGAGTTCCCTAGATGTAACACAACACTCCAGCTTAAGCTAAACCAGGATCTTTGTGCTGAAACTGGCACATAACAAACTTGGGCACGACTTCATAAAACTATGGCTGATAATTTAAGTCAGCCCCAATACAGGAAGTTTTCTTACCAAATACAGAAGGTGTCAAGCTGCCCTCTGGTTTCTGGTCTCCATTTTCTTTTCTTTCAGGCTCACCATTAGTCAAGTCTGTTTTGACAGGAGTTGAGGGTCTGCTTCCATGCTGGCTGTATTTCAATCGGCCAAATTTGGGAGACCCTGAAGCACTATGAATCATCGGAGACTGGGGTTTTTGTTGATTGGATTTTTCCAGGTCTCTTCCCTCTTGTATCTAAACAAGCAAGATAGAAACATACTGTATTTATCAGTTACAGATAGGTAGCCGTGTTGGTCTGCCATAGTCAAAACAAAAAATATTCCTTCCAGTAGCACCTTAAAGACCAACTAAGTTAGTTCTTGGTATGAGCTTTCGTGTGCATGCACACTTCTTCAGATACCTGAAGAAGTGTGCATGCACACGAAAGCTCATACCAAGAACTAACTTAGTTGGTCTTTAAGGTGCTACTGGAAGGAATATTTTTTGTTTTGTATTTATCAGGTATGTAACAAAGTAATAGTCAATAGGGGGCATAACCAAATAATGCAGCATGCTTCCAAAACCATTCACCTTCCTATCGCATCAGCTCAATACAGAGGCCTTCAGTTTTAACATTTATGTAAGACAGTAAGGGTTATTGTCCAAAATGACTTTGGAGTTCCATCATACAGAAAATTTAAGTCTACATGGTACAGACTATAAATAATGAAAACAGATTTTAAGGAAATTATATAATTTAAATTCAACCTCCGAAACAAGAAGGACAGTTGTCTTTGCTTGCAAAGTTCCTCATATTTGGAGAGGAATCACAGCATGGCGGAACCACAGTGCAACAAAGAAGTAGTTGGGCACATACAATGTTCATGATAAAAGATCACCTGAGAACTCACAACACAGCAGAGTCCTTATTCTCTAAGCCAAGGATGGGAAAAGAGTAGTTCTCCAAATACTGCTGGACTACACCATCCCTGACCACTGGCCATACTGGCTGGGCTGTTGGGAGTCCAATGACATTTAGAGGACCACAGGTTCTCCATCCCTACTCTAAATCACAGCTTGGAGGACTAAAATGCAACATCAAAATTGAGAAAGAGTCCTTCCTCTTCTTTCTGATTTGCTATTTCCTTTGATGTCTGAACAAGGTCTAGTATGGTTAGCACAAATTAGGAATCGCCTCCAAATTATGGATGTGAAATCACGGCTTGAAGTGAGTTTTGCAAACCATGGTTTAGCAGGAATTCCTGGTTGATGCTAACTATGGTCTGCCTGATTGAGACGTCATGGTGAACTATGGTTAAGACAAACCAGAAAAGAGAGGAGATAATTGGCATGCAAGTGGGGAAGAGGGAGCTTGTAAGCCTGCAACATGCTTACAAATAGGAATCAGATGACAAAAGCTCAGAGGAGAAGGAGCAGTAATATAACAATTAAATGATGTACATAAAAGTCAAATTGATAAACATTTACTACATACAGCTTGGTTTTCCATCCGGGTGAAAATGACATTCAGCATCTGAGTGAGAGTAGCCTTGGCAGTTGTTTGATTAATGAGATTTTTACTGGCTAGATAAATGTTGTAACAAGTTCTAACAGTCTGAAGGATTGTTCCTTCGTGAATTTCGATATACGGGGACGTGACAGCGGTGAGAAGAGCCTGGAGGGGGAAACACAACATACACCACAATAAAGACATCTAAGCAAATGGGAACAAAACTTATTTAAATATAGTGCTCTGAACAACGAACAATCAGTCATAAGGTCAGCATGGCTCTTGCCTTCCCATAGTCCCATAACTTAAAATTAATAAAAAGTATTACAGTGGCAGTACTGGCAATTTATAACACTATTGAGAAAAAGCAATCTTTGACCAAAGATTAAGGGAAACATTCACAATGTTTTTGGCAGCAAATGAACCCCACATCCTCCTTTCTAAAAGTATGAGGATCAGGAGAGGGGGACACTATCGGCAGGCATGAGCTCTTGCTAGGGATAGCACAAGTTTCTACTCAAAAACTATTTTAGACTGCATTTTTGTCAAAGATGACATACTGTTACTTTGCTTTGGAGTTCATGATGCTTACAAGCAGAAGACACAACCTTCACATTTTCCTCTTCAAATGTTCTGCTTCTTTAAGCAACCCAAGCGGATTTCAAAACACACTACCGACATGTAGATCAACTTCCATATTTGTTGTTCAAAACTGAACCCCAATGTTTTGCTTTTATTGTCTGAGAATGTCTCCTCTACACAACTCCTAAAACCTGCTTTCCCCTGCATTCTAAGATGGCACCTTACCCATCTGACTAAACATCAGGAAGAACCTTATGAAAGTAAGAGCTGTTTGACAGTGGAACAGACTCCCTTGGGAGGTTAGGAAGAGAGTTTGGAGGTTTTAAAGCAGAGGCTGGATGGCCATCTGTCATGGATGCTTTAGCTGAGATTCCTGCACTGCAGCGTGTTGGACTAGATGATGCGTGAGATCCCTTCCAACTCTACAATTCCATGATTTACCTGCGAGTAATTCTCATTGCATTCAAAAGTGACTGTATAGACATGCATATCCTTGTGCTGTAAGCATCTCTTTGCTAATAGTTGTTACAGAATCTGGAAGTTTACTCACGAGCCCAAGGAATATCCAAGATGCCAGAACATGTGACACACAGTCATGTGTATGTCTCATTCATGAGGAGTTTCTCTCTTTTAAATCAAAAGCAGCTGCAGAAGATTGAATGTGATAGAATGGGAGGGGGAGCTGTTTGCTCCTGCTCCAGCCATTTTTCCTCTTAGTGCTCCCAGGTGTTTTCCTCACACATAAAAATGCATACAACTGCATGTTATATCTAGTTCAGGCCTCATGTGTTAAGTGTTTAAAACTAAATTTTACTGCAGTACATCATCCTGACAATTTAAAAGACAGAGGTATTTGAAATCAATTGACTTTTTACACTAAAAACTGTAAACTGTAAAAACTTTTTACAGTAAAAACTTATTGTCAATAAGTTTTGGAGAGACCTGTGACATTGCTACAATCAGCAAAAAGAATGTTTGCAAAATGTTAATGCTGTATCCTATGCTGTAGGCCCTATATACCTAAAGGAGCACCAGTACTCCCTTCATTCAGCCTGGACACTGAAACCCAGTTCCAAGGACCTTCTGGTGGTTCCCTCACTGCAAGACGTGAAGTTACAGGGAACCACACAGAGGGCCTTCTCAGTAGTTGTGCCCACCCTGTGGGACGCCCTCCCATCAGATGTCAAAGAGATAAACAATCAAATAACTTTTCATAGACATCTGAAGGCAATCCTGTTTTGGGAAGCTTTGATGTTTTGTTGTGTTTATTATATTTTGTTGGAAGCCACCCATAGTGGCTGAGTCAACCCAGTCAGATGCGAGGGGTACAATGAATGAATGAATATTTGCTGCTGCTGCTTCCACTACAATCAAATGCAATACAGATTTACTTACAAGCTAAGCCCTGTCAGTCAATAGCCACGAGTTATTAAGAAAATTAGATCTCAAATGAGAAATAAGGTACTGGAGCTTCAGAAAATAATCTTTAGCTAGTACACAACATGCAATTTGCAGAAAGCTAAGTTGGGTGAAGGAGAGGGAGAAATGAGCAGCATATGGCAGAAAAACATTTCAAATCCATTAACAGAACTCTGTGGTCTAGGAAGAAATGGCTACTTAAATAAGATATGAGTTCATATTTACCAAGAGGTAGTTAATTTAATTTTCATAGTATGGTGCAGGAAGGGGTAAATTGTACAGCCTTTTAAAATTAGATTTGGGGATTCTCTAACTGGAAGATAAAAGGAAGAGCCTCCTCCATTTGGAAAGCATAGACTAAGCAAAAGTCTTATTAACAAACAGCCTTTCTAAAATATAAATCAAAATAAAATACCTTTATAATTTGTAACTGCACTCCCTCATCAGTCTGAGGACCCTGAAAGCAATTGCAGATTGTTTCAACGATGCGGTCAATCAGGCGTTTTCCAGGAGCTCCACTGTCTGGAGCATTGCCAGTGATATGTCCATATGCAATAAGTTTCTACAGAGAGAGAGAGAAAATTGTATTATAATCACTTTCACACATGAAACACTTTCCATGTCATTTAGAGGATTCAAAATGCAGGACAGCTTCATTAGCAGGTTCCAAAGAGGCTGATGGTGTGTATGTGTGTCTTAAAATATGTCAAAGCTGAGGGAGGGGTGAGCGTGGAACAATTACTAATAAAACCTGTAACAGATGTTTTAAAGAACTTTGGAGGCAGGGAAAGGAAGACAAAATAAAGAAAGTAGCTTCTCAATTCTGTTTGCGGTCTAACAATATATACATACATGCATCTGCTTCAACATAAAATTTAGAGGACACTGTCAAAATAAACACAGCCAAGGTTGATAAATACTTAATTTAAAAAGGATACCTGCAAGCAGTCCAATGAGGTGCTGACAATCCGTGGGGACTTCGACTGGCAGGCCAACTCAAATGGGAGGAAATATTTATCGGCTTCAATGAAGTTTGCTTTTGGAGTAGTTTCACTGCCTTGGCTAGTTGGAAAAATTGAAAACAACAACAAAATCACTCAGTGTTATGAACTGAGCAATGGCTTTCGTATTAATTTCCTATCCACATAGAACACACAACATAAAAGCCATTGATACATTCCTTTCTAAGGCATGGAAAGCAATGCAGGTCCTATCTCCAAATATATATATATCTATTTCCAACCCAGAGTAGTTGGCCTTGCTGCACACTTCTTACATTACAACAAGATGGCAAGGGCTAATATCCACCATACCTAACTGGCAGCAAGTTTGTCAGCAAGCACGTGAAGTATTGAAACCTAGGACCACAGTCTCCAATGTCCATGCTTGTCAAAAATCAGCACACAATTATATACATGCAGACACTCTCTCTCTATAGTCTCACTCTTAACAGCAACTTGGTTTAGCTCCTCCCTCAAGTACAAAACCACTTTATTTTTCGGTTGATGAAAGACTATTGAGAAAGTCATTCTTGCATGCATGTACTTCAAGATCACAGCCTAAAGAATTGGAAAAACAACATCCAATTGCACTGCATGAATGGATGTGTCAAGAATTAGTAGCTAATAAAATTAAGTACTGTACTTTTAAAATATATCAGTGTGGAAATTTTTGAGCATGAGTTGTTTTCTCGTGGATTCATTCCCTTTTGGCTTAAAAGTTAAAATGAAGGAAAGGAGATAAAAACAAGAACAATTTGAAAGATTATGGTCTCCTTTTATGACATATACGGAGCAAAATTAAAAGATTCAATAATTTAATGCTTTTTCAGCACCAAGATCAAATATAGCTTATAAGGAATGAAATTTAATCTGTAATAGGACATATGTTACATAGGAATGACATATTTGTATGTATGTTTTTGTATAGTTTTTTTTAATAAAAATGTATATAAAAAGTTAAGATATCTTTATATTTAAGTATTTTTAACGACTGGGTTCAAGATTATTAAGTTTCAAGAGGCAAAAAATGTCAATGTATCCTGCTACTGCAAGGCCAACCATCAAAACTTGCTAAGAGCTACTTCTCACAGTATGTTTATGAAGCACTGGAATATTCCCATATAGCATGCAGTGTCTAAGCTTATTTTGAAACATAAGGAAGGAACGGTTAGCACATGTATCTACCTAGAAAAATATAGTGAAAATGTTTATTAATGTTTTTCTGCAGAATAAAAGATGATGAAAGTCATGTCAAGCTACCTCCAAAACAGTACAGTGGTACCTCAGTTTACAAACTTAATATGTTCCGGAAGTCTGTTCTTAAACCGAGGCACGCTTTCCCTAATGAGGCCTCCCGCCACCAGTGCCCTTCCACCGTTCAGATTTCATTCTTAGACCAAGGTAAAGTTCTCAAACCGGGACACTATTTCCAGTTTTGCGTAGTTCGTAAATGGAATCATTCTTAAACAGGGTTGTTCTTAAACTGAGGTACCACTGTAACTTCTTTCTTTGGCGATAGGTACATGACTCAACATTGAATTTCCAGATTGTGTTGGGGTAAGACAAACAGAAGCCCCCAGCCTACATCACAACAGTAATCCAGTGTGGAAAATGACTAACAGTGGCTTGGAAGACTAACACAGAACAATAGAAGAAAATCATTAGGATTCTTCCCAAAGTATAATGAACTTGTGTTTGCACCAGGCACAGCATGCCACTGAAGAAACAGAGATCCAGAAAACAGAACTACAGTAATTTTCTAATCCCATAACATCAGAGAGACAGCTGAACACCAAGAGATTAGAGCTGGGTTTCATTAATCATGCAGATTGGGATCTCTGACCAAGCCAATTACATGCATACATTATGGAACATATGCAAAAGAGATCTAAAGAGAGGAAGTGGAGGTTCTGTTAGCAGAGAACTGCCATGTCATAAGCAATGAAAGAAAAATCCAGTTGAGAAGGAAGTGGTAAAACAATATCTTTGGGAAGTCGTTACTTGCAACTGAAATACAATTAATTCTACTTAGGCCACTCATAGCCACAGGGATTACCTAAACTTGTTCATTTTCTTCCAAATTACCAATTTTTTTCCTAGAGACACAGTTGCAAATAACTGTACAGCTTCAGAAGGTCTTACCACATCCAAAGCCGCTTTTTTTTGTCCCTGCCACTCAACTCCTGCCTAGAAGTGAGCCTGAAATATGTTCATCCAAAAGAAAATGTTCTACTGCTAGAGGGACATTCGTTGTGTTGCTGGTGATGCGTTACCTTAAAGAGTGTTACCTGAAGCAGCCAGATAAATTATACATACACCTGCATATTAGGTTTTTTAATATTATACGTGTGGTCACCAGCACTTACCTTTGCTTTTCTAATTCTGCTTTTATTTCATCTGGGGAGAAAAACGGAACAAATGGTTTATGTTGCAGACTTATACTATACACAGATGCCAATATAAGACAAAAGCCAATAACTTGGTAAAAAAGTGGATGATACCAGCAATGATATATGCATTACCATTCTATCTCAAAACACATTTTTATGTCATGTATAATAGACAAATTTTGCCAGATGCACTTTTGAGAATCAATAACAAAGTACTATTTATACTAAATGGATATCTGAATGTACTGCTCTCATTAACTTTGCGAATGCGGATAGCCAATGTGGTGGTCTCCAGATGTTGCAGACTATAACAGCCATCAGCCCCAGCCAGCATGGCCCAATGCTCAGGCATGATGGGAGTTGTAGTCCAAAACATGTGGAGAGAGCCAAGTTTACTAGCACTTATCCTGCTACACTGCCCTTATATTCCTTATGGCAAAACTAATGACAGTTACTGCAGAAACAGGGAGTTAAAAAACTAAATGTTTTGCATTTTCCTCTTGAAACAAAATATTGGTTAGACTAGTATCTGCTCCAAATACATTTTATTTTTTATAAACCACTTGTGTCACTTAAACGAAAGCTTAACAAATATTCCCCTACTGTTGTGATTAGGTGCCCATGTTTACCCAAAATAATTTTCCTTTCCAATTTATGTTGTAATTTAAATACTGTTCCAGACATGCAGATAACACAACCCAAAAACTATTTAATTGTGGGGAATTTCAAAACTTTGTTTGCAAAAGTTTTCTTAAACAAGTAGTACTGCTGGCTACATCAACTTTTACTGAATTTTTCTGCTGCTGTTCACCTCAAAAATGATATAGTAGTGCTAATTGCCAGCCTCCAGAACCGAACTCTGGGTGATTAATTGTAGGTACAGAGGAGGCACATGATTGCTGACCAGTATATTTAAATGTTTTGTTCACCCAAGACTTTATAGACCCTTTATACTCAATAATCACAAAAGTCATGGGTGGAGAATACTTCTATTTTTGCATATCTTTATTGTTCTGCAAAAGGGAATTGTATGCATTAGTACTTTATTATCCCTTTGGAGCTGTGTTGTATCTTTGTACTTTTGTCCTTCCAGGTTGTGATGCTTTACAAAAATGGACTTTGTTTTCTTTCTTTTTGTTAAGCTTGCACCTTTTTTTCCCTAACAAATCAATAAAATATAATTTTGATGAGGGGCAGGGGAAGTCTACCGTACATTGAAAGTCCAGTAAGAAATCTCTGAGCAAACTACAGTACTTTGCAAGAGATAACACAGTAACATTTAAGTCAGAACTGAAGCTAAGAAACCTGAGATATCAGCAGCTTGGGAAAAACGTATCTTCCATAATGGGGAAAGCATTGCACAAGATTCCCTTTAGTAAATGTTGGTTTCCTCCAGGCTTCAACAGTTTTATTCAAACGCACTCACACTCCATCCAGTTGTGCAAGGTAGTTAATATTAATGCAGGCAAGAAACTACAAACACCTTGTCTTCTCCTGCTGGCTTCTACTCCCACAAGAAAAAAAGTTATAAATGATATCAAAATCCCTCCTCTAACAGACAGGCCAGTTTGGCAGGTCAGACTACTCTCCAAACTTTAATTTGTGGGGAGGTCAATTTGTTTGGAACAGCTGGGCGTGATTTAATTATTTCCCTCCTTTTTCCTGATCAAAACCCCATACACATGCCCCAATTTGTCAAATGCCCCAATGAAGGAAATCCTACGATAAAAGAAGGGGAAGAAAGAAAATTCAGAAACAAAGCATTTTTCTTCCACCTGCTTTCTATTCTCCTCAATGCCCACTTCTCAGGGTACCATTAGACGTTCAAAATTAAGTGTTATCAGAAACAACCGCCTTTTAGACATACAACTTGGCTATGAAGAAGAGATTGCTATAGCCCACTTCTATATGCAGCCGTTTTATTACATACCATGTGATATTTGCAAGGAAAGAACGGGCGACAAAAAGGAAGATTTGTGAAAAACTGTGGAGATATATAAGAAGCAGTTGGGAATGTTTTTCAGACACAGGCCTCCTTGACAACTTCCTGGGAAATACCTGCTAGTGGTGGGCAGAGTCAAGAGTGGGTGGAGGAGCAGACGAGACTGTACAGGAGGGTATTCCAGACATGCAAAACTCAGCAGTTTCTACACACTGACCTGAATCTCTGCATCCTCCATAGAGGGAAGAAAGGGGCATTAGCATCACTCAGGGGCACAATCCAGCCCAGCAAAAGCACTCAGGCAGAGTGTAGAGCAGAACTAGTGAGGGATATGACTTGAAGGGCTGAATAGCCCCTAGGTCTGATATTCCCCAGCCCCGTTACAGGGGAAGGAACAGGAAGCTAATTATACATTGTCAAACACTTGTAAATTTACTGGGTTCGGTTACAGGCCACAACAAGCAGTCCTTTGCAGAAATAATTATTATACCCAGTAACAACTGTTAATTGGCAAAATTAGAGGTTCTACATAATGACTGCTTCTTAATGAGAGCAAAACCTCCTGTTCCTTATGAAATAAAGATCTGTGAGGCAACTGACAAATTTTAAAAATAAGACACAAACTTTTTTTGTGGCCCTGGGTCCAATAGTTCTAAATCGGGATTTACTTTGGAACAAGCACTTTTATCCCTTCCTGCCCCTGATTCAATTCCAGTTGCTACTGGGAAACTGTGGAGCTTCTACAGTGTACAGTCGTACCTCGGGTTACATACGCTTCAGGTTACAGACTCCACTAACCCAGAAATAGTACCTCAAGTTAAGAACTTTGCTTCAGGATGAGAACAGAAATTGTGCGGTGGCAGCGGGAGGCCCCATTAGCTAAAGTGGTGCTTCAGGTTAAGAACAGTTTCAGGTTAAGAATGGACCTCCGGAACGAATTAAGTACTTAACCAGAGGTACCAGTGTAAGTAGAATGAATACACAGAAAAGTATTTCATGAGGAAAGAATTATGAACTGCAAAGAAGGAAAAAGTTACTGCAACAACAAACTTAAGCAAAACTCCCTAAAATCTCCCTTCCCTGAATCTGCGGAACTGTATATAAGAAAACTGCAATCTCAGCTACAACGAATTCCTTAGCCAGGAGTTATCTGCCATACCCATAGTACAGGATAACATTACGTGGCAGCAATTGGGGTAAACAATTTTAAATACAGCATATGCTGTCGAAACAAATTGTAAAGAGCAATTATTTTCAAGGAACACCCAAAGCCAAGTAAGGAGTCAACAGCACAATCTGTTATTTGAAGAACCTATAACAATTTCAGTAGTAATCCCTAGTTGCTATATCCTTTAAGATAATAAAATAAAAAGTTTAAAGTGGCTATGACTGAAAGCTGTAAGTTATATGAAAATGCCATTCAGTGCTGTGAACTATCTAGCATTTTTTGGTACATTTTAAAAGACATTTTAGATCCTGTAAAGGTTCCAGTAAGTAAAAACAAATATTTAGGGAAAATATGTTGAAATATGTAACTGTGTGCTTTTGCAATATTTTGTTTAAGTTGTATATTGTTGCTTCAGTTTTTGTATATCATTTATATATTAAGCAGTACAAAATTAAATCAATAATAAATCAACCTACAGCATAAAATGTACAGTGCAGCTGATGTGGGAAACTTTATGATTGACTTTTTAAATGTTGGTGATAATTATTTACTGGAAATGAGTCTTGCCCTGCTACCTATTCCGGACAATTAGCATACTATTCTTCAGTGTAATGAGCAGAGGGTATTAACATATAAAGTTGTTATGCTCCCTTTCTTTATATAATAGGCTAGAAATTAGAGTCTCTTTAAACTTATATTAATTTAAAATGGTTCAGTGGTCAGTTTTGTGTCCCTCCAAGTAGCTTTCTGCCAAGACCTTGCTGGCTTGCAGGCTGTACAAAATAGTTCTACTTTTGGCTTAATTCTAAGTCACTATAAATTACTTTTTGTATGTATTCAATAAACCTGAAACAAATACCTATCAAAGTGGCACCTGTCCATAACTAGTCACCTCCTCATCAGTGTAAAAAAATAGAAATAAAAATGGGCTGCTATATCACAACCATGCAAGTAACCCTTCAGATGTTTTCTTATTAATTTCCTGACAAACACATGTATGTTTCAGGTCACACAAACCAGTTGATCAGGTCGAACAGGAGTAGACAAGACAGGCTTGTTGGATCCACTTTGCTTTTTTACTAGAACCAACCAGAAGCTTGTGCAATAAGCACAGTTAGAATTAAAGAACATAATGCGCTGAGCATTCCAAGCCCACAAAATTGTTTTCAGTAACAGAATGGAAGTGACTCCACAGTACTTTAGCACAAAAATCCACACCTGGTTAGCTTTCTTCATTTCATCTTAATTTAGGTGGCAAAGGTCATTTTGTTGCTGCTATTTTTAAACAATTAGAGCTTGGAAACACTTGCCAAGCTACTGCAAAATGTGCATAAATCTACCAGTAGATACTGACCTATCTTTTGCCCACACCCCAATGCAGAATTTGTATTCAGTCACTCTTATAACCTTAAACTTTTATAATCCACATCTTTCTCCCTTTCTGCACTAAACAGATTTAAGTCTCTTGTAACTATCTTAGAATGTTCTACTAAATTGTGCCCCAGCTACTTTCTTGCCTCTTACGATACCTATTTTGCCAATATGTTAAAAGTTAGACCTTTGCCAATATGTTAAATGGTGATTTTATGCCTTATTTTGTTCTGCCTCTTACCCACAGTAAAATCTCCCTGGGATTACATACCCATTTTCAGGTCAGGTCTCATTTCCACCCCCTTAGACAAAACTCTACTATCAGGTCAATAGAGGGTTCTGTCAGTTAGTTTGTATATAACATTCCTGTCTGGTGTATCCCAGCCTTATATATCATCACAATGAACATAAGCTCTGTATAGCAGAGGCTTTCAATTAAAAATGTACAAGGAACATTGAGGAGGCTATAGTAAACAACAGAAGCATGCTGTGCTATGGTACATGCATTCCTGCCATTATCATCTTCATTCCCCCTTTCCATTTTTCTCCTTATGATAATCTGGATATCTCTTATACAGCATGGAAATACAAATTGTCTCCCTTCCCACCACCAGCCATATAAAGAACAAAACATACCGTACTTAACATTTATACATGAGTTGAATTGTTGCAAGAATGCAATGAACACAGGAATTATGTTGTACATTATATCATAATATAATTATTTTTCAGATTATGCTTTTGTTTTTGGCTGAATATCAGATTCATTTTATTCTTTGAAAGCTGGGGGCTGTGAAAAATATTTCATGTGGTATTGCTAGAATTCACGTTGTACTGTAAGAATGGTTAAGGCTGCAATCTCACATCTGCTTGCCTTGTTGTCAGTCCCTAAACCTAAAAATAATTATTTCTAAATAGATCTCCATAGGGCTGAAGTGTTAAGTACTTCACCAGTGGTGGACTGAGCATACAGAATGCTTTGTAATACACTTCTTGATCCTCAAAATATTAGACCAAAATAATGTCTATTTTACAAATGGGCCACTTAAATTCAGACAGTGATATGCCAAAGAACATTCCTATGTCTACTCAAGAAATAAGTCTCATCAAATTCAGTGGTACTTACTCCCAGGTAAGGGTTATAGGATTATAGTCTTAATCCCATCTCAACCTACTTAAAAACATCTACCGTAAATTTTTGCCAAGAAAAAATAGACACGTCCCAATGTCCTATTTGTATAGAACATGCAGTTAAGACACTAACAGAGAAGGCAGCTGTCAAACTGTTTCCCCCCCCCTATTTGGACTTATTGGCACAGAAAATTATAGAGCCAAAATGAAACTGTCTCAGCTTGTAATGCAAGTTGATGTTTCTTAACTTTTCTTTTAAAGAAAGGTCACATTCATTAGAAACATTTATCTAATTTCTTTCATCCTGTAAAACTATTCAGTAAGGCAGTATTGATCTACTATTTTGTACTTAAGTCTCACAACAAATTTCATTATTTACCAATTATAAACAATTCAAGAAAAGATTATAGAAAAGTGTTTCACATGCACACAATCTGCCTATCTGATAAGTAAAAAGGCTTGCAAATTGCTCAAAGAAATCTACAGCAATTAGTACTGCATGTTACAATCAGATAAGCAAAGTGAACCTTGTTCTCTCTTCCTGAATGAAAGGAACCTCCCTCTTTCCCTTGACAACCAAACCTGACCACAAAATTTATTATGACACTTCCTGTTAGAAGATCTGTAGCGTGGTCACCTGTTCACAAGCAGGGGAGTATCCAACGTGGCAAATTAATCTAGCGAGCATATCTGATTCCAAGCCCTGTCACCAACTACACTCGTGTGTACAAAGTCATTCATTAGACACCTCCCAGAAACACTTTTTCTAATTTCTTCCATCATGTAAAAAATCTAGAGAGGCTTTAAAAACAGAAAGTCATTGGCTAGGGAAGACATATAGGAGTCCCCAGGAGATCTGAGAGGAGTGTCCCATAGCCACTGGATCCCCATCACAGCATAAAAGAAGGGGAGATGAAGAAAGGCAGAGAGCACATGCCTAGTAAGATCCCAGATCACACTTCATTCAGGGAACCCCCCCCCCACACACACACACAATAAGAGGAAGCAAGGAAGAGAAATTTTAACCCAGATCCTAGGCCGCAATCAGAGGAGCCTGACTGCTTTTCACACAGCTGTGTAATCACAGAAGGCAGGCTCAATGGGAGCCAACTCCGCTGGACTCACTGGAACTAAGAAGCATGTAATAAGATCAAGGGTTCAAGCTTGAGAGAAGCTGGTAGGCTCCCAAATGCACGTGGCAAAACATTTTAGAGAAGACAGCTCATTTGACGGGGGGGAGGGGAGAAAGAACCCAACTTTTATATCCGAGAAGAGGGGTTCGCATTTGTGTTTCAGAGATATCTGGCAGCTGTCGTGTACCCCCCCCCGGCTGACCTCATCTCCATGTGGGCAGAAGACGCGGGGCTTTAAACCGCCTGGGAGACGGTCGGATATAAATAACCTGAAGCAGCCCTCTCGGCGACCTTCGGCAGTTTCCCCCTCGGCGACATTATGCGCGGAGGATAGCGAGGCGGCAGGGCTGGGAGCGCCGGCGGCCCTGGGCTCCGCCGCCCGGGGCTTTTGACAGGGCTCCCCGGAGCTGCGCCTCTGTGAGGGGAGGGCCCCGAGCTTCGTAGCCGGGCGCCTGCGGGGGCCTCTGCACTCACCGAGCGCCACTTGGCAGGCCCTCCGCAGCTGCCCGTGAGGGGGCCGCTTCGCCTCCTTCTCGGAGAGGATCTTCTCCAGGGCCCGGGAGACGAACATGCTCTTGGTGCGGGTGTCTTCCTCGCGGGCCGGGGGCTGCATGGCCGCCGCGGGGCTTGAAGGCTCTCCCGTCGCCGTCTATCCCAAGCGGGGCGAGAAGCGGCGCTCACGGTGCTCGGCCGCAGCTGGGCTCCACGATCCGGTAGAGACGCGGCTCCCTCAGAGGTAAAGCTGGCGGTGGGGGTGATGGACAGCGGCACGGCGCCGCCATATTGGAACCGTCACGTGACCTAAGCCTCCCCCTTTTCTCTCACGGCCACCTTGTGGAACGGCTCTCGCTGCCCTGTCAGAGGCGGTGACGCGAGAGGGCGGGGCTTAACTTCGAGGTGGTGATGGGAGGTGAGATGGGCGGGGCCAGGGATCCCAGCCGATGATGTGTCGCACTTCGCGTTGCCTTTTAACTCTCAGCTCGCGAGATTACAGGGTGGAGGCTTATAAAATAAACACCTTGGACGTGTTTTGAAATGTTCGTTTGTTTAAAACATTTCCGTACGGGTTCCATTCAGTTCCAAGATTTCCAGGATTCCGAAAAAGCGATTAAATTAATAAAACGCAATAAAGGAAGAAAGATTTAAAATGGCATCAAAAGTTCCCGGAGAGGCTTTGCTGAGGACTAAGGGGACGTGGGTGGCGCTGTGGTCTAAACCACTGAGCCTCTTGGGCTTGCCGATCAGAAGGTTGGCGGTTCGAATCCACACAACGGGGTGAGCTCCTGTTCCTTGGTCCCTGCTCCTGCCAACCTAGCAGTTCGAAAGCACGTCAAAGTGCAAGTAGATAAATAGGTACCGCTCCGGCGGGAAGGTAAACGGCATTTCCGTCCGCTGCTCTGGTTCGCCAGAAATGGCTTAGTCATGCTGGCCACATGACCCGGAAAAACTCAAACGCCGGCACCCTCAGCCAGTAAAGCAAGATGAGCGCCACAACCCCAGAGTCAGCATGGAAAAGGTGTAAGGTTGTGCCAAAGCATTTTGCTGCCTGAGGAAGGCAACATGGCGGGGCCCCCACCTCCCTCCCCTGGAAAATACAAGTGCTAATCATTCTGGCAGTTGAATCTTATTTCAACATCAGTGATGGGGCCATAAGTTCCTGAGGGCAGCAGTCTAGCTTAGGGGGTGCAAGGCCTGCATGGCCTACATTGCTCTATCCTCCAACACCACACCAACTTCTCCCCCCTTTTCTCATCTGACATCTCTGCCTAATAGTAAGTCTTGCCTGGAGCAATCAAAATAGAAAGAGCTCTTATTCCGCTGCTCACATAATGTTAGAATTAAAGAGTCTTCTGGTGAAACTGATAGGCGTGGGAAGCATTACAGCAAAGCACGTCTTCACACAATTTATTTATGGAATTCAATTCACTGCCACAGGATGTGGATGATAGCTGCTGGTTTAGGTGGCTTTTAAAGTAGAATGTAGGCCAATGGGTCATGTGGCTAAATTGAAAGTTTATGGTCAGAACCACTATAGTCAGTAGGCTGTTGAGTACCTGTTGCTGTAGGGCAATAATTGCCTTCCACCCCTGTTTGAGGACTTCCTAGAATCTGTCTTAGCACTGGGGAAAACAGGATGCATGACTAGCAGTGTGATCTACTCAGAAGTAATTCCACAAGATTGACTCCCAAGTGTTTATAACCCCAGTCTAAGGGGACTTTAGCTCTGATCCAGCAGGGCTCTCCTTATGTCCTTTCTCCTGACTCTGGTACCTGATGATATCCTTTAGTTAAAGATGATGATTAAAAGCTTTTTAAACCCAAAACAGGGCCCCAGAGCAGCTTACAAATAGTAATAATTTGTAACACAAACCCTGCCCTCTGGCTCACGATCTGAGAGACAGGACACAAAAGAAAAAGAGACAAAAGGGGGGGGGAGAGGGAGAAGGAAAAAAAATTAACCTCAGATATTAGTCCTTGTAGGGACTGGCTAGGATGGAGAGATTTGGAGATGAAGGGCCAAATGTTCCTGCTGGTCTCTCAGCAGAGCTGATGAGAAGATTCTGCAGTCCCAAAATAATAAAAGGACATTCCCACACTTCAGTATTTTTTTTTTATGCCTGATGTACACATGCAACCCAAGACATCTGAAGAGATTACCATCATGCATGGAAATTACATGTTGGTCACATGTTAATTACTATATGGAACAAACTTTTGTAATGTGAGTTTCTGTGTTGCGAAAAGGGAATACTGGTGATCATCCCAAGTGTTGGTTTAAAGAATAGAACAAGGAATGTAATGCATGCTGTATGCTAAACATGTTTTGACAATAACAACTTCTTAATAAGACTAGGTTGGGACGCGGGTGGCGCTGTGGGTTAAACCACAGAGCCTAGGACTTGCTGATCAGAAGGTCGGCAGTTCCAATCCCCACGATGGGGTGAGCTCCCGTTGCTTGGTCCCTGCTCCTGCCCACCTAGCAGTTTGAAAGCACATCAAGGTGCAAGTAGATAAATAGGTACCGCTCCAGCGGGACGGTAAACGGCATTTCTGTGTGCTGCTCTGGTTCGCCAGAAGCGGCTTAGTCATGCTGGCCACATGACCCAGAAGCTGTACGCCGGCTCCCTTGACCAATAAAGTGAGATGAGCGCCACAACCCCAGTGTCGGTCACGACTGGACCGAATGGTCAGGGGTCCTTTTACCTTTTTAATAAGACTACTGTCAGGTGTGTATGTGACCAAATTAAGCAAATCCTTTCTTTTTTGCCTATAGATTAGCATGTTATAATGTATAAAATGTCTACTATAGGTTGTAAGTTCATTGAAACTGTTCTTGAACTTGTAGAGCAGGATTTAATCTTTCTTCACAAGAGATTCGAATAGAGATTCGAATAGAGATTTTGGGGACAGCAGCATTTTAAGGATGTTCTTGTGATGCCAAAACCCAATGAAATGTTACCAGCTTGGACATAAATTGTCCTGACAGTCACAGCTTTGTATAATTAACCTTTATTGGCTTGCCAGGATCATGCTTGTCAGTTTAATGCCAATCAAATGCCAAGGACCAACATCCCTGACCTGTCATCCTGCTGTGAAATCTGATGTACTGGAAGACACCCAACTTTCCCTCTTGGTGACACACAAAAGCCAAATCTGCACAAACCTTTTCTTGCAGCTCTGATTCCTTTAAGCAGTGACTAGATGTGCCTCAAAGAGGGGGACCTACCAGTAGATGTTTTCATGTGGAACCCCATGAGAGGCAGAATAGGAGCCCAAAGGGAAGCAGGGATGCAACCCAGTGTGACAGGAATAGGAAACCTCTACAACGTGGGCCAACTGCAGCTCTCCAGTTCCTGATACCATTTTCCTAAACAGACTTGTTCCACACACTTCTGAGGTACTTTTGTCTGTTTTCCATGAACTGCGATGGTGCTTCCTGCTTAACTGGGTTGAGAGAGATGGGTGGGAGCATAGAAAACTATGGCTTCTGCACAGCTATATGGAGCCCACGGTACGAAGATAAGAGTCACACTTGCTGTTCCACTTCTCTATGCCTCTGACCCTGCTCTACACTAGCATGCAACTCCTGGAAGGTTCCCTACAAGAGAATGCAGATCTTGTGCTGGATAACACCTTCTACAACTGTTTGTGATGTTTCCCCACCCATTGTATAGAGGGCTATTTTTCAAACAACAACACTCATTTAAATCACCGCTAAGGTCCACGTACCATTATGAGGTCTGAATAAATAACTATGATGTCTTCCCAGCTGTTGCCATTGGCAAGGAGAGGAAGAGATGAAGGCAAGGGGGGGGCTGGGATCTATAGTTTGTTAAGAGTCCTTTAGAGTTGTTAAAGGTAAAGGTACCCCTGCCCATACGGGCCAGTCTTGACAGACTCTGGGGTTGTGCACTGCCCATCTCACTTAAGAGGCCAGGGGCCAGCGCTGTCCGGAGACACTTCCGGGTCACATGGCCAGTGTGACATCACTGCTCTGGCGAGCCAGAGCTGCACACGGAAACGCCGTTTACCTTCCCGCTGGTAAGCGGTCCCTATTTATCTACTTGCACCCGGAGGTGCTTTCGAACTGCTAGGTTGGCAGGCGCTGGGACCGAGCAGCGGGAGCGCACCCCGCAGCAGGGATTCGAACCGCCGACCTTTCGATCAGCAAGTCCTAGGCGCTGAGGCTTTAACCCACAGCGCCACCTGTGTCCCGTTTAGAGTTGTTACAAGACCCTTATTCCCTTCACAGATTGATTGTCAAACCACTCTAAGAATTGTAGCTCTGTGCAGGGAATAAGGGTCCCCTAACAACTCTCAACACCATTAAAGTTTCTAAGATTCTTTGTGAGAAGCCATGACTGTTAAAATGGTATAACGGTGCTTAAAAATGTATGGTGTGGATGTGGTGTCTGAATTTTTGGAGAGATTCTAGCTGGGCTTGAAATGGCTTTTCTCCACTTGAGGGCACCATTGATCTAGCTAAATATGTTAAAGTGAGGCGTGTTCCTGCTTCTACTTTATGCAACTGAGCTTTAATTGCTTTAACCCATAAATTTCCACTGACCTCAGTAGTTTGTAAAGAGTGATCACCCATTCAAGAATAAATAATACAATAAAGACCCACTAACAGCAGCAGGATTACATTCTTAAGTAAAATGCGCTTGAGATTTCAACATGCATTGTTGTGTCTGCACAAATACCAAGCCTACTACAATAAACAAATAACATTAATTTGCAATTGCAGATAACAAGAAGTATCTCATGTGAAATTGTGTATCTTCTTAGAAAACAAAGGAGCACATTCTGCTTTAGAAGTTATACAGGTACAATATGTACTGCAAATTCTTCCATAATGCTACTTGCACCCTGTGCCATCTATCGTATGTGAACAGCAGGAAGTCAAGGAACAGCACTGGATGAAGTTGTAGATGCATAGGGTGGGTGGGGAGGTAAACAGGATGTACATCAGATTTACCCTTCAAAATTTCAGTCTGCAAATGCGCCCTAAGACTTGATGGTTGTCAGGGTTTCTGGGAGAGAGGAGGAGATGACAGAGGAGACGGAGAGCGAGTGGGAGGAGGGGCAGAAGGATGAGGAAGAAGATGACGGAATTCTGAGGGAATCCACGAGTCTGAGCAGCGAGTCAGAGGATTCTCAAAAGGGGGTTACCTTAATCAAGCAAAAGGGAGGAGAAGGGAGAAGCGGAGAGGAGCCCAGTGGAAGACAGACGCAGCAAGAGGCGTCTCAGCCGGAACGGAGTAAAGGGGGTGGAGTCGTCAGCCTCTCGGAGGGAGCAGGATTAGGAGAGAACAGAGAAAGGGGGTTGGAGCAAGGTGTTCAGCCGGAAAGGGTGGAGAGCAGAACAAGGGGTGGTGTAGCGGTCGAAAGAAAGGTCAGCAGCAACGTACGCGCGCCAAGTTCAAACGTAGAGGCGCGCGGAAGTGGAGAGAGCTCAGGGGAGGAGCCCGGCCCTAAAGCCAGAAGGAGGGGGGAAGAGGCGGCAGAGGATTCAGCCTCAGGCGAGTCACGGAGAGAGGGAACCCAGGGGGGCAGGAAGACCCTGCGGAAAAGAAAGGAGAGGAAGAGGTGGTCTAGAGCCAGGCTATTAAGTTGGTGTGGAAGAGGGGAGGAGTCAGAGGGGACTTCAGCGGTCTAACGTGACAGACGTACGG
Organism: Podarcis melisellensis; assembly: GCF_964234715.1. Classification (NCBI taxonomy): domain Eukaryota; kingdom Metazoa; phylum Chordata; class Lepidosauria; order Squamata; family Lacertidae; genus Podarcis; species Podarcis melisellensis. Next base: position 20,051,827 of record NC_138538.1, read on the forward strand.
CCACGATGCTGAACTGTACGAGAAGCAGAAATCTTCAATAAACTTTTCCTGTAAATAAACTGCAACGGAGTGAGGTCTCTTGTGAGCTGGGACCCGTCCTGGGTGGCCGTGACAGTAAGTCCCCTCTCAGAAAGCAAAAAATTTTTTTTGCGAAGCTCACGAACGGGAGCAGCCATGAGCGCTGAGGAGCAGCTGGTTGCACTGCGAGATCAGGTTACCGCTCTCACATCGGCAGTCATTGCTTCGCAGAAGAAGAATGACGACTTGGAGAAGACGTGCCAGGATTTGCAGGCAAGGTGGGAACACGCGGACAGGGCGGGGGCCCCAGGTTCCAGAGCGGAGGGCATTGCGCTTGGACGGAGGGGGGGTGCCCTGGTTCCGCATTTTAATGGCAACTTGCAAGACTATCCCAATTTCAGAGCGGACGTCGTATATGCACTGCATTTACTCCGTCACGATTTTAAAGATGAGGAGGAGAAAGTGGGGTTCATTGTTTCGCACCTGCATGGGGAGGCCAGGGCTTGGCTACGCAATCTGTGGCGCGAAGATGGACCGGCCCGTCGCAATTCAACTGCGTTCATCAAAGCGATGGATTCTTGTTTTCAATCCTCTGTGGATGTGGACATTGCGCGCCGTCAAATGCACGGGCTGAGGCAGGGGAAAGCGACTGTGCGCCAATACCACTCTAAATTTTTTGCATTGCTCACCGCCTTAGATTGGCCAAAGGACAGTAAGCCGGTCAGAGATCTTTTTTGGGAGGGATTGAGCCCCCCCATCAAGGATGAGATCGCTAGGGGGGACAGACCCCAGACCCTAGAAGACGTGGTGCAACGGGCTTTAGCTATTGGAATTCGACATGAGGGACGTCCGTGGCACGAGGAGGACGGGCCCCAAGCGCGTGCGCAAGCGAGGACTCTCCCTTTTGTGCACAGGGATTTCAGCCGTGCGCACCCCTCGCCAATGGGGAAGGACAGCGAGGAGCCAATGGAGATTGGTGGTGCTAGGGCTCAGAAGCCATCCCAGAGCCCTGTCCCTGGTGCAGCCAAAGCGAAGCCTCCTAGAGGAACCAGGAAGTGTTACATCTGTGACAGTGCGCACCATATGGCGAAAGAGTGCCCCCAGAGGCTCCAGAAGCACACTGCAGCACTGGCAACTGTAACAGCAGAGGTGCAACCAGGGGAGCAGCTTCAGGGAAACGACAGTGCCTGGCTGGAAGCAGAGCTACTGGGGCTCAGCCAGGCGGATCTGTAGACAAGCCCCCAGCATCACTGCAGAGCGTGGACCCTTTGCCTCCCAGACCGGCAGTTCTGCTCACAGCAACACTCCAGTTGCCTGATGGGAGACTCCTCGAGGTTCCAATAACGATCGATTCGGGAAGCAACGCCGACTTCGTGGGACTGCAGTTCGTTAAGCAGCACAACATGGCGCTCCTGCCTGCAACGACGCCTCTAAACGTGGTCACGGTAGACGGCAGGAAGTTGCTGGGGGGGCAAGTGGTGCAGCAAACCCCTCCCATGATGATGCAGATTGGCAACCATCGAGAACTTATTAGTTTCAATGTCACCCACTTATCGGACACGCCCATCGTGTTAGGCATGAGTTGGCTGGAGAGGCACAGTCCCGCGGTTGCGTGGTACCAGCGGCAGATCACCTTTTGTTCATCGTATTGTGCTCAGCATTGCTTTCAGACCGATCAGGGAGGAGAAGCCGAGCAGCAGTTGCATCTGGGTATGGTGCAAACAGTGCCTCACAAGTACCAGGACTTCTTGGAGGTTTTCTGTGAGAAGGAAGCTGACAAGTTGCCGCCTCACAGACCTTACGACTGCGCGATTGATTTAGTGCCAGGGGCGCAACTGCCTGCTGCCAAGCTGTACTCCATGTCGGAAGACGAGATGCAAGAGCTTCGGGAGTTCATAGACCATAACCTCAAGCGAGGTTTCATCCAGGAATCTAAAGCAGCGGGTGGCAGCCCTGTGTTCTTTGTGAAGAAGAAAAACACGCCCCAAAAAAGGCTTATAGTGGATTACAGGTTCATAAACAGCTTGACTAAGCCCAAAGCTTTCCCCATGCCCAAGATTGACGACCTTTTAGCGACCGTCAGGAGGGGCAAGATTTTCACCAAGCTGGACCTACGTGGAGCTTACAATCTCATCCGCATCCGGAAAGGAGATGAGTGGAAGACCGCCATGTTCACCCCTCTGGGCACATACGAATACAGAGTCATGCCTTTCGGTCTCCAAAATGGCAGCCACGTTTTTCAAGCATTTATGCACCACGTGCTAGCAGGTCTCCTCTACAAGAAGTGTGTCTGCTTTCTCGACGATATCCTGATTTTCTCGGAATCGCCGGAGGATCACGATAAGGACGTGAGGGAGGTCCTGCAGAGGCTGAAGGACCACAGGTTGTACGCCAAGTTGGAAAAATGCCAGTTTGATGTCAGAGAGGTTGATTTCCTTGGCTACAAGTTGTCCGACGAGGGACTGGCCATGGACAGGGCTAAGGTTCAAGCGCTGTTGGACTGGAAAAGCCCTCGAAATCGGAAAGAGGTCCAGAGGTTCATCGGCTTTGCCAATTTTTACCGCAAGTTTATTAAAGGTTTTGCGAACGCGACGGCGGCTATCACTGACACCCTCAGTTCCAAGAAGAAGAAGTTCGTCTGGACCGAACAAGCGGAGCGGTCCTTCCGGACGCTTAAAGGTCTTTTCGCCTCCGAAGAGCAGCTGCTCCACGTGAATCCCGGCAGACCCATGCGGGTAGAGACCGATGCGTCAGACAGAGCGGTTGGGGCCGTTCTTTTGCAAGAGGATTCACAAGGCAACTGGAGACCGGGTGCGTTCTACTCCCGGAAGCTCAGCAAGACGGAGCGCAATTATACCATATGGGACAGGGAGTTGTTGGCCATTCATGCAGCTTTCAAAGCGTGGCGACACTTCTTAATAGGAGCCAAGCACACGGTGCAAGTCCGCACGGATCACAAGAACTTAGAGTATTGGCGGACGGCTAAGTTACAGACCCAGCGACACATGCGCTGGGCGGAGTTCTTTGCGGATTTCGACTTCAAAATAGAATACATCCCAGGAGACTCCAATGTTATTGCAGACGCGCTGTCCCGAAAGCCGCAATACTTGGAGGAAGCAGCTCCAATCGCAGCAAAGCACATTTTCGCACCGCAGGCGTGGACGTGCGCTACCATCGCAGTCGACCTGGACGCGGTGCGACGCGCGTTGCAAAGGGATCAGTTTGCACAGTCCAAGATGGAGGAGCTACGCGGAGGGTCGCGAGACAACGATGAGTTCCAATTGCAAGATGGACTTTTGACTCGTAAGGGTGCCCTTTACGTGCCCACCGACGATCTTCGAGCCAAGGTTCTGCAACAATTGCATGACGCCCCTAGTGCAGGCCATTTCGGCAAAGAGAAGACGATGGAGTTGGTGGCTAGAGACTTTTGGTGGCCCCAGATGAGAGGAGAGGTGGCGGACTACGTCGCCAGGTGTGATATCTGCCAGAGGTCCAAACCAGTGCACCAGAAGCAGGCGGGATTGCTAGAACCGCTGGAGACACCGCAGCAACCGTGGGAGAGGGTAGCGTTGGACTTTGTTACGGACCTGCCCAGCTCCAGAGGTAAGACGGCGGTGTTAGTGGTGGTGGACTTGTTCACCAAGATGGCGCATTTCATCCCTTGTGCCAAGGTGGCGACGGCAGAACAGACCGCAAAGCTCTTCATCGATCACGTCTTCAGAGTGCATGGACTTCCGCAGTCCGTCTTGTCCGACAGGGGGCGCCAGTTTGTTTCCACTTTCTGGCGAAAGCTTCTGGGCATCTTGCACGTCAAAATCAACCTGACATCGGCGAGACATCCACAAACCAACGGTCAAGCGGAGAGGGTCAACGCGATCATGCAGCAGTACCTGCGGTGCTACGCCAACCAGCGACCTGCGGCGTGGGTGGACTATCTGCCGATGGCTGAATTCGCCTACAACAACACGAAACACGCATCCACCGGGGTGACGCCTTTCTTCGCGAACAATGGCCGTCATCCCAGAACCTTCCCGAGATTTGCGGCACCAGGAGGGGGGGGGCCTCAAGATGCCGACCAGTTTGCAGCGGAGTTGCAAGAGGTGCACGAGGAGCTGCGGAGACATTTGGAGCTGGCAAAACAGGCGTATAAGGTGCAGGCCGATAAGCACAGGAGGGCGGGAGAGGACATCCAGATTGGGGACTGGGTGTGGTTAGCAGCCCACGCGATGCCGGCCAGGTCATTGGCCAAGAAGAAGTTAGGACACAGGCAGCTAGGGCCATATCAAGTTGAGGCTAAGATCAATCCGGTGGCTTTTCGTCTAGCCCTTCCGGAGGGTTCCAGGGTGCACCCGGTCTTTCATAGGTCGGTGCTCACTCCCTACAAAACCCCACACAGGTTTCAAGAGTCAGGAGCACTCCCAGAGCCACGTAGGAGGGCGCCTGAGGGGGGGGAATCGCCAAGACCAGAACCTCTTAACGAGGTCACAGAGATACTGGACTCGAGATGGGGGGAGGAGGGAGTTGAATATTTTCTAGCCAGGGAAGGCACTCCGGCCTCTGCCAATAGCTGGGTGCCGGGTTACGCGTTGGACGAACCCCTGTTGAAGGAGGAGTTCCATGCACTTTTTCCGCACAAGCCCATGCCCGAGGAGTATTTTGATGATTGGCTTTTCACGCCCACTTTGTCAGACAGCGCGTTCGAGGGTTTCTCCTCACCCGAGGGCCATACGCCCGAAACAAGCCCGACCAGGGATCCGAGACTGGGGGGGGAGGAGACAGGCCCTTGTTGGTGGGTGGATCAGCCAAGGGAGGCATGGAGTCAGAGATGGATGGTAGGTCCTTGGCAGGCAGCGCCAGGAGAAGCAGTGATGGAGGAAGAGACTGTGATGTCTGTGGGTGGGGAACCCGAGTTCGAACACACATATACGGAGATGACAGAGGAGAACGTTGAAGTGGACAACTTGTATCCTGAACCGACCCCGGAAGAACCACGTTTTCCTCAACCTGCACCCGGCGAGCGGGAGGGGGGAAGGGGGGGCTTCGAGGGGGGGATGGATGTCAGGGTTTCTGGGAGAGAGGAGGAGATGACAGAGGAGACGGAGAGCGAGTGGGAGGAGGGGCAGAAGGATGAGGAAGAAGATGACGGAATTCTGAGGGAATCCACGAGTCTGAGCAGCGAGTCAGAGGATTCTCAAAAGGGGGTTACCTTAATCAAGCAAAAGGGAGGAGAAGGGAGAAGCGGAGAGGAGCCCAGTGGAAGACAGACGCAGCAAGAGGCGTCTCAGCCGGAACGGAGTAAAGGGGGTGGAGTCGTCAGCCTCTCGGAGGGAGCAGGATTAGGAGAGAACAGAGAAAGGGGGTTGGAGCAAGGTGTTCAGCCGGAAAGGGTGGAGAGCAGAACAAGGGGTGGTGTAGCGGTCGAAAGAAAGGTCAGCAGCAACGTACGCGCGCCAAGTTCAAACGTAGAGGCGCGCGGAAGTGGAGAGAGCTCAGGGGAGGAGCCCGGCCCTAAAGCCAGAAGGAGGGGGGAAGAGGCGGCAGAGGATTCAGCCTCAGGCGAGTCACGGAGAGAGGGAACCCAGGGGGGCAGGAAGACCCTGCGGAAAAGAAAGGAGAGGAAGAGGTGGTCTAGAGCCAGGCTATTAAGTTGGTGTGGAAGAGGGGAGGAGTCAGAGGGGACTTCAGCGGTCTAACGTGACAGACGTACGGCCACGATGCTGAACTGTACGAGAAGCAGAAATCTTCAATAAACTTTTCCTGTAAATAAACTGCAACGGAGTGAGGTCTCTTGTGAGCTGGGACCCGTCCTGGGTGGCCGTGACAATGGTGCAACAGGCTTTTGTTTTTGCAGCTGCAAATTAAAATGGCTTGTCTGGAATTTGTCTTTAGCCTTTGTTTCCGCAGGTATTTCCATAAAGGTCTTTGAACAGAGGCATGATTTAGCAGCCTTTTGTAAGTATTGGACAACCACTTCCTTCATCTCTCTTCACAGCTGTATCTGCATGGAAGACACATAGCTAAATCCAATTCACCGACACAACAGGCAACTGAGTGTTCGTTTGATGTCATATACAAGGGAATTTTACATAAATCTAATCTGTTTTGCCTTGTTGCTTTAATGCAGTGGTTTTGTTTTCCCACTTCATGTTTAAAATGCATGACAGGTTTGAATGTCCATTTGTTAAGAACATAAAGGTAAAGGGACCCCTGACCATTGGGTCCAGTCGTGACCAACTCTGGGGTTGCGGCGCTCATCTCGCTTTATTGGCCAAACGTAGAACATAGGGATCTACATTATAGCGAGTCAGAACATTGTTCCATTTAGCTTAGTAGTGTCTACACCAGCCATGCCCAAAGTCCATCTTGGGGGCCTAATCCGGCCTGCCGGTCATTTTAATCTGGCCCCTGTGACAGTTTATTTCCCGGGGTAAAATTCTAAAAAAAAAAAAAAAGGTTGGCCTTTGGTCGGCCCTCACGGCCCTTCACTTCATCACATCTGGCCCTCCTTGAAAAATGTTTGGACACCACTGGTCTACACAATAACTAGCTGTGGCTTTCCAGGGTTTTAGGTAGAGAGTCTTTACTGATCCTACCAGGAGATGCTGGAGTTTGAGCATGGGAGGTTCTGCATGCAAAGCTGATGTCCTGTCACTAGGGATAGCGAGGAAATTCAATGTTGTCTGCATTTTGGTGATAAACTACCCAATTTTCACTTATTGAACTAAGCAAACTGAAACAGCGATCTTTTGAAATTCACACTTCCCTGAATTTGACAATGCAGTTCTTCAACCAGTATGTATAAAAATGCATTATAATAGGGAAATGTAAAAATGCATATATTGATGGAAATAACATACAAGAATGCATTATATTTGAGAAAATTCCTTGCAAAAATATGTTTATTAGGACATATGAGGACATTAGCGCAAAATGCTGATGAATTTTCAGGAGGATTTCTAAAAAAATAATTAAATCACAAATTGCTTCCAGAAATATGGAGAATTAAATTTAATATTTGAAAAATGAGAAACTAAGGGAGACTGAAATTGACAGACAGATTTGCCCATTCTTATCTATTGCCCTTTTTACTGGACCCGATAGTCTGGCACACCTACATTATATTTGAAACATACATTAACAAACAATTCCTTGTTTATTCCATAAAAATTATATACCATTTGATTGTTAAAAAAAAAGAAGAAGCTCAAAGCCGTTGTTGTTCCTCTCTCTTAAATCTTGCAGAACAAAGCCACTTAAATAACCATAAAACCAGATATTTATGAACAAGAAAATCATATCAAAGCTGATAATGGGGGGGGGGGGAGTCCAACCTGTTTTGTGCCGAAAGCGAAGTCCATAAGTAGAAGGCAGTGTCACTCTGTTCCACATGCAGCTCCCCCCCCCCCCGATGTGCAGCCATGGACTTCTGTCAGGTCTATAAGATGGGTATCAGGCATCAGTTGAGCACCACAGAACCTGACATCGTGCCTAAATCAGGTCCAGGGATCTTCCTTCTTGTCCTGGGTGTGCCTGAAACCACGGATAGCCACGCTGTATTTTCTGTCAACTTCGTAGGGGCCAAAGCTATAATTCACCACCTTCGTGACCTTTAATGCTTCCAGACATTCTTTTCTCTCTGATAACTTTTTGTCGCTACCGTATTTTTCGCTCTATAAGACACACTTTTTCCCTCCTAAAAAGTAAGGGCAAATGTGTGTGCGTCTTATGAAACAAATGCAGGGGGAAGACAGACAGGAAAAGTCCCCAAGAGCCGCACACAAGCTCCACGCGGCTCTTGCGGGCTTTTCCCCAGGAGGGATAAGGGACTGACGTGAAGTTGACCTTAGTTGCCAGAAGCCTCTTGCCGCTTTGTCAGTATGGCCTGGATTGTGAGGAAGTGATCTTTTTATTTCGAGTTTGCAGAGATGAGCCCATTTCTGCTTTTTTACTTCCTCTAGGTGCTTATGTCTTAATCCAAGACATTACTTGAATGGCGAATTCTCTTTCACATATATTTTTTCCCTCTCTCAAGTCATTCTCCTCTCTGCAAGTGATCCCCTTCAACAGAGGAGCCAAAGCTATGAAGGAACTTGCCTATACAGTGCTGAGATGGGTGTTCTCTACCAGTAAAATTATTTTAAACTGTATTTGAGCTTCACCATGGAGAGATTTGGCTAGGCTGGGATAGACTGACCTGAAGATTTGCAGTAAATATTTGGGTTAGGACTTCTTATGCCACGGAAATTCTGTGGAGAAATCTAGGGATTATTTGGAGGGAGCCACTCCATCAGTCCATGTAACTATTTAAAACCTAAAAACGTTGCCTTTAAAAATCTGTCTAGAAAACTTATGGTGGTAGCATTGCTTTAGGATCCAGGTTATTTCTGTTCAAGATTCAAGATTCAATTACACAAACATCCTAAGACTATAATCCTTTGCACGTGTAAAAAGGTAAAGGGACCCCTGACCATTAGGTGCAGTCGTGACCGACTCTGGGGTTGCGGCGCTCATCTCGCTTTATTGGCCGAGGGAGCCGGCGTACAGCTTCCGGGTCATGTGGCCAGCATGACTAAGCCGCTTCTGGCAAATCAGAGCAGCGTGTATTTGAGAGTAAGCCCTACTGAACACTGTTGGGTGTCTTTCTGAGTAGACATGTCTTGGATTGCACTGAGCAATACCTGAGGAACAGTAGAAAAATCTCATATTTCGCAATTCGAACAAGTTACTCCATTCTTCATTAGACTTGCTCCCTGATGGGTCGGAAGTCCTATACAAAGCTTCCTATCTTTGGGGTAATGTCCAAATGTTGTGGCGGTAGCACCCACTTTTCTGGATATTCTAAGCTCCTTGACACTATTTCTGTTGCCCATTCTCTCCAACTGCTTCTTTGGACATTGAGCCTACTTACCCCAAATCAAGGATGAGAAATCTGTGGCCCTCCAGATGTTTTAGACTACAAGTCCCATTATTCCTGACCATTGTCCATGATGGCTGAGACTGATGGGGGTTGGAGTCCAAGAACATCTAAAGGGCCACTCTGTTCCCATCCCTAAACAAATAGACCATTAACTCCAAACTTGCAATTTGATAGCAAGCTATATCTTCCTGATTTTACTCAACTACCACCTCTTGGCCCACATCTGGGGGCATTCTTGCCTATCATGCCAAAATCTTTACACTGGCCTCAATTGCATAACCAGCTCTGCATGCACAGTGGTGCTTTTAAACTTGTATTTTTCCTTCAGACATCAGCACACTTGATGCTGCATGGAAAGCTGGTTATGAAATTTGGGGAAGTTTCAAATCCGTTTTTTGTTGTTGATGTATGGGAAGCTACTGCTGAATTTTTTTAAAAATGGTTTTCAGACATGATAAGGTTTTTTTAAAAAACACACACACACCATAGTGCTGAAACAAAACTGCTGTTTTTTTTTTAAAAGGAAGCACGGACACTACTGGTACAAGATTTATTTTTAAAAAGGAAAAGAAATTGGAGAAAGAAAAATGAAAGTATGCATTCCTTTCTACAGCTGACACCCAACAAGATGAAGGCATGCTGGCCTTCATCTTGGTCCTTCCCTAGCCAGGAAAGGGGGTTTAATACAAGGGGTTTGATTTGTTTTTTTCTGTAGTTGAGTTTGTGGCATCACATCCCATGCTGGTTGCTAAAGCTGCCCCGAATTACTTCCGGCATTACAAGACAAAATGTGCTGGGCAGTTTCACAAAAGAGTAGAACCCTCCTACATCACACAGGGAAGTGTTCTCTTGCCCCACAACTTTTACAGCACAGCATGCTACCTTTCCCCATTCACTGATCCAAGAAGGCCTTGTAATTTGCATTCTCTGCGTTTCGCATCAGCTCAAGTAAATCTCCCTGCTTATGTGCTTCCTGTGAAGAAATCAGCTGTAGGCTGAAACGTAAGGCATTGAACAGGAGGGATTCTGGCATATGACGCTCCTCACATTTGTCAAGTGTGCTTGGGTTGTCTCTCTCCTCCTCTCCATTCTGTTTAATCTGGAAGAACCATCATATTGTGCTTTTTCTGCTATTTGAAAACGGACAGAACTATTAGGACAGATAAGAATGTAAGAAGACCCCGGTTGGATCAGGCTAAAGGCCCATCATAGTCCAACATCTCATTCTCATAATCACCAGCAGTCTCCCCACTTGTAATGCCAGCAACTGGTTTTCAGAGGCTTCTTCTTCTTCTTCTTCTTCTTCTTCTTCTTCTTCTTCTTCTTCTTCTTCTTCGATCACTCGTAGCCAAGTAAGATTATCTTCCATGAATACGGTTTTAACAGTGAGTCCGTAAGTGACTGTGGAGGCCAATTCTGGATCCACGTCCTTCCACAGTGGGAACATAGGTTTCCGTGTGGGAGCTGATCACTGTGAGGATTTGCCAAGAGTTCCTTCCTCTTAGCATGTTTCTCCCTTTCGTCCTGAGTTCGAGTGTCTTCAAAACCCATGACACCTGTGAATGTCCTGGTCCTCAAACACTCTGCACTTCATTTGGGAGAAAGCTGCACTTGTGGAGCTCAGGCGATGCTGGATTTCGGAATCAATGTTGGCCCTTGTGGAAAGATAACTGCCCAGGTTGGAGAAGCGATCAACACTTTCCAACGTTACACCATTGAGTTCAATTTGTGGCACTGCATAGGGGTTGTTTTGTGCTTGTTGGTGCAGCACTTTGTTTTTTTGGATGTTGAGTGATAGGCCAAGCTTTTTGCAAGCTTCTGCAAAGATATTTAGGAGATCATCCTCTGAGTGTGCACACACTACGTTGTCATCAGCATATTGAAGCTCTATGATGGAAGTTACAGTAACCTTATTCTTTACTTTCAGACTACTCAGATTGAAGAGGCATAATGGATCCAACAGTGACTAGTAGCCATGTTTAGCCTTATCCTCCATTCTCTCTCTCTCTCTCTCTCTCTGTGTGTGTGTGTGTGTGTGTATAAACAAGCAAGCAAGCAAGCAATGTGGTGGCCACCACTGCCTGTTGTGGAAGTGAATTCCATAGTTTACTATGTTCTATGTGATGAAGTACTTGCCTGTCCTTAATTTTCCAGCTTTATGGGATGTCCCTGTTGGTGGCCACATAAACTGCAGGGTGTCAACAGCCTCACATTCTTATGTATATAGGAAGATATGTGTAAATTAGTATTGGGAGAGAATTTGTATTGTTGATGTGAGTTGGCAGTGTTTATTCCTTCTTCATTTCTGTTACATTTGCAACGAAATACATATTTTTAAAAAGTGATTTTTCTTCATGAGCTCATATAGAGAAGCCAGGTGAAAGCACAGTGTGGATCACTTACCTTCACTCATTTAATATCTTTGCTCTTAGATAAGAAAACAGGAAACACCTTTAATCTGAAGTGTTCGGGAAGTCAATATGATGTCAGGGCTGCCCAATGAGAGAAGTGCATCCCTATTATAATTCCCCATGTGTGGCATACTTAGCAAAAGCATTTTTTTATCATCCTATCAAAAAGGAAATGTATTCTATTTTAGCCATAGGCAACCACCTGGTGCAAAATCTTCTTCTTCTTTTTGTAGCTATTGTTTTCCAAAGGAAAACTAATTAAGTAAACGACAGCAACCATTAATAATAATAAAAAAAGATGCAGAGGAAGCATCTTGTCATCAAAAACTCCCCCTCCATGCAACAGCTTTTACAGGAAGGATGGAGAAACCCTTTCTTCTGCATGAGTGCTTGGAAGGGGAAACGTCAGCGTCACGTGATCAGAGGTAATTGTATTAAGACACTGGCCTTCAGCTAGTTGTTGGGATCCTAGAAAGAGGAACAGAAGAAGGTGTCCATCTAGCTTAGTATCATCCACACTTACTGGTGTGAGGTTTCTAATGGGACCTCTACCAGCTCTACCTTGAGACATTGGCCTTGAACCAAGGTCCTCCTGCATGGAAAACAGATGCTCTGCCACTGATCTGGGTTGCCATATGTGAGTGGTGCCACCAGCATTTGAGAAATAATATTGTGAGAAAGAGAGAGCAATAAAATGCAGAGGAGGACAGAACCCATTTCCAGTACAAGTAGATAAATAGGTACCACTGTGGCGGGAAGGTAAACGTCACATCCGTGCGCTCTGGTTTCCATCACAGTGTTTGGTTGTGCCAGAAGTGGTTTAGTCATGCTGGCCACATGACCCGGAGGGCTGTCTGCAGACAAACACCAGCTCCCTCGGCCTGAAAAGTGAGATGAGCGCCACAACCCCATAGTCACCTTTGACTGGACTTAACCATCCAGGGGTTCTTTACCTTACTTTACTTAGTAATAGTTGTAAAGAACAGGGGAAATATTGGTGGTAAGATCGATTTGACAATAAAGCCAACCACTTAGAGGCAGAGGCTTGAGGAAGGACTTTGCTTTTTATTAGAACACCAAGATCCACCAACCAGAGCCTAGTGTGAAAGGGAAACAATTTGAATTGAAGAATTCTGAGCCAAGGAACTTGTTTTGAGCACCAGGAGTGAACTGAGTCCACCATCCTTCCACAAAGAATGAAACCAAGGTGACCTAAAAGTCCCCGTCCAAGTCTTATGAGTTGGAGGCACAATCTTCCACTCCAGCCTGACAGACAGACTGCACCTGCCTAAATTCCCAGTACGGAAGATGGCAACCCTGTCTCCAATGTAATATAAAGTGTGCTGCAAATAAATAAATATTTGCACAGATCCTTTTTTTAAATGGAAAAGCTGTGTTGCCTGTGTTCACTAAGCATGGGTGGGTTTTTTGGTCATTTTCGGTGTGTAGGTGTGTGTGGGTAGTCACCCTAAAATGCTGAGTTGTAGCTTGAAATGGGTCTGATGGAACTTCCAAGTTGGCAGTTAAATAAGTGTACTAATAGTATGTTGTTCTGGAAGAATTTTTCTAAAGGTAGCCTTATGGGTAAAAGGTAACGGGACCCCTGACCATTAGGTCCAGTCGTGGACGATTCTGGGGTTGCGGAGCTCATCTTGCTTTACTGGCTGAGGGAGCTGTTGTACGGCTTCCGGGTCATGTGACCAGCATGACTAAGCTGCTTCTGGCGAACCAGAGCAGCGCATGGAAACGCCGTTTACCTTCCTGACGGAGCGGTACCTATTTATCTACTTGCACTGCATGCTTTCGAACTGCTAGGTTGGCAGGAGCTGGGACCGAGCAACAGGAGCTCACTCCATTGCAGGGATTCGAACCGCCGACCTTCTGATCAGCAGGCCCTAGGCTCTGTGGTTTAACCCACAGCGCCACCTGTGTCCCTTATGGGAGAACACAGGAGATCAAGGAAAACAAGTAGCTCCAGTTGTGAGAGACCAACAAGAGGGGCATCAACTCACTTTGCATTCCTTCCTGCTTCCGAAGAGGGTGATAATGAGATTTTCTGGCAAATACTTGATAGACCCTCATGCCTTTGATTATCAACCACCCACTTGTCATAACATGTGCATTTTAGAAAAGATTGGTTTTGTTTCATCTTCTCTTCTCTCATACACATATTTTACATGTCAGAATATTTATATAAAGCCCCTTAATTTTTAAAATTAAATTTTCATAATTCAAAATGGTGATAATGATGTCGGTGATGTTTGCTTAATTAATCCAGCCCCATCCAGAGAGCCAGAATTGCAGGAAGGTGTAAATTCCTAACGGATGTGAATTCTCTTTTCGTTTGCAGACTTCTGGACTAGTGCAGCCATTAATATTCATGCGTCCCAGAGCTTGTTTCTTATGTTATGCTTCTATCTCCACAGAAAAAGCACTTATGTGTAAGTGTGACAATTGAATGTGGGCAGTCTCAACTTGAAAAGCTATGGCCAGTTACTTTCTCTGTGCTGGGGAAGGGTCGGTTATGAAGGGACTTTAAACGTACAAAGGTGATGGAGATTTTCTGGATGAGAAGATGAAATGCAGTTCTGTAAGTTAGGCGAGTGGCAAAGTCAGAAGCAAGATAGACAACTGTCAGCATATGGAAGGGAGTCTTTAGGTAAAGAACCCCCCCCCCCAAAAAAAAATCATGAGGTTGAGAGGGAGGGGAAAGTTTCATTGGAAACAATTATGTCCCTTGCCCTGCCCATTTAGATCCTTCAAACACATCTTACCAGAGGTATAATGGCTTATAAACCACTTATAAACACCATTTCCAACTCCTCGAAAGATTCCATCAACTGTGTCTCTGAAAAATTTTATACATCACTTGGGAAGACAGGCAAACTAATGTCAGTGTACTGGAAGAAGCAAAGATCACCAGTGTCGAAGCAATGATTCTTCAACATCAACTTTGTTGGACTGGTCATGTTGTGCGGATGCCTGATGATCGTCTTCCAAAGCAACTACTCTATTCCAAACTTTAAACTGGAAAGCGTAATGCTGGTGCTCAACAAAAGAGGTTTAAAGACTGTCTCAAGGCAAATCTTAAAAAAATGTAGTATAAACACTGACAACTTGGAAACACTGGCCTGCGAGCGCTGCAGTTGGAGAACAGCCTTTACCAAAGGTGTCATGGGCTTTGAAGACACTCGAACTCAGGACAAAAGGGAGAAACGTGCTAAGAGGAAGGCACGCTTGGCAAATCCACACCGTGATCAACTCCCACCCAGAAACCAATGTCCCCACTGTGGAAGGACGTGTGGATCCAGAATGGCTTCCACAGTCACTTACGGACTCATTGTTAAAACCGTGTTTATGGAAGATAATCTTACTTGGCTACGAGTGATCGCCAAAGAAAGACAATGGCTGTACCCTATGTTTGAAATCTGAAGCACATTTCTCTCTCCCCCCCCCCCAGATTCTTGAAAACTGTAGTTTGCTAAGGGTGCTGGGAAATGCAGCTGGGCAACTACATTTCCCAGGATTCTTGGGAGGGGAAATTGAGCTTTAACTGTATGGTGCTTATGTAGCCAATGTGTGCGGCCATAGGGAAGCGGCTGCCATACCACTGCCAGGAAGTGTGAATCAGCTTTGAAATCTAAAGAGTCCCAGGAAATTGATTTAATGTTTCTGTGCACTAACACAGGCTGGCTGAAAGACAGGCACAGCCTCAGGATGCTGTTGCCACATGAGGGCAAGGAAGGAAGGAAAGTGGTTGATTCAAGAGTCTCCTTGACTTTCTGCGGTGGCTCAACTGCAAGGGGTTTAATTCAGTGATGTAATGGAGGCAGAGTGAAGTGGAGCACAGTGCTGGGACTTTTTTCAGAGCATGAATGATGACATCATCTGCCAGAGAGCCAAGGCAATTTGTGGATGCTCCTTGCTGGGGCAAGTGAACAAGGTGATAACGAGGCTTTCAGGTTTGTGACATATTAGAGTAGAAGAATTCAGAGAATGAGAAAACAATAAACCAGGGTCTGGATACGTCTTTCCTTTGATGGGGTTCCTGCTTCATGCTAGCAGTTTAAATGGCAACACTTCTTTGCAATATTGTTTGCATTATTATCTATTACTGTATTTTATTTTATATTGATTGATTGATTGATTGATTGCCTCTTCCTCAGAGGCAGCATATAAGTACTTAATTCGTTCCAGAGGTCCATTCTTGACCTGAAACTGTTCTTAACGTAAAGCACCACTTTAGCTAATGGGGCCTCCTGCTGCCGCCGTGCCGCCGGAGCATGATTTCTGTTCTCATCCTGAAGCAAAGTTCTTAACCCGAAGCACTATTTCTGGGTTAGCGGAGTCTGTAACCTGAAGCGTATGTAACCTGAGGCGTATGTAACCCGAGGTACCACTGTATCTGGAAGCAAAATGAGGTCTGCCCGTGCAGCAGGACTTTTCCTCCCTCTCCCCGCTCCTCCCTCCAACCCTCCGGAACAGATTTAGGGGGGTAACTGGGGGAAGGAGGGTGGAAAGTCTCATTGCACAAGCGGATCTTGGTTGAATCCCAGCCCCTAAACTTGATCACTTATCACTTGCACCACTTGGTCCATTTCTAGCCTCATTGGTAGCAGCTCGAGACACTCGGTTCACATTGGCTTTGGGATAATTTTTTAAAATTAGGGTTTACACCTGAACAGGGAGCTGCAAAATGTTGGCACACGTGTTACGCTTGCTGTGGGAAGGCTGCTGTAAATAGCATTTTTCTGGGAGTGCTGAAGTCCGTGGCTATAATATATATGACACTATTCGCCACATGTGAAGTCCCCGCATGCCGGTGGACACCAGAAATGCCTGAAGAATGTGGAGGCTGACTGTTGGGGGTAGCCAATGTGTGGTGCCCTCCAGATTTGTTGAACTCTAACCCCCGTGGGATGTGGGTGGCGCTGTGGGTTAAACCACAGAGCCTAGGACTTGCCGATCAGAAGGTCGGCGGTTCGAATCCCCGCGATGGGGTGAGCTCCCGTTGCTCTGTCCCTGCTCCTGCCAACCTAGCAGTTCAGAAGCACGGCAAAGTGCAAGTAGATAAATAGGTACCGCTCCGGCGGGAAGGTAAATGGCGTTTCTGTGTGCTGCTCTGGTTCGCCAGAAGTGGCTTAGTCATGCTGGCCACATGACCCGGAAGCTGTACGCAGGCTCCCTTGACCAATAAAGCGAGAGGAGCGCCACAACCCCAGAGTCGGTCCCGACTGGACCTAATGGTCAGGGGTTCCTTTACCTTTACCTTTAAGGTGCTACTGGACAATTTTTATTTATTTCGACTGCGTCAGACCAACACAGCTACCAACGCAGTCGGTCACGACTGGACCTAATGGTCAGGGGTCCCTTTACCTTACCTTTAACCACCATCAGCCCTAGGCAGCATAGCACCATGCTGGCTGGGAATGATGGGAGGGCACCCCGTTGGATATTCCTGCTCTACATAATGGTGTTTTTCCATGACCACATAGCTTTTAGCAGTACCAGGATGCAAGAGAAAGAGTTCTGCTTTTCTTATTTGCTTAAGAAACCTGAATGAACTTTAAGAGATTTACAGAAGATCTCTTCTGTGCTGCTGGGATCAAAACCCTACTCTCGGAGGGTGGGTCTGCTTATCTGATGTATCTGCTTATCAGTAATACAGAGCAGTATCTACAGCTGAGTTTGATTGCAGCTATTACACCTTGGGCTGATTTCTGTAGTAGGGCAAGGGTTGCGCAAACCTCTTATGCAAGTGTCACTATCACACATGTGAGCAGAGGTTGTGCAATCCAACGAAAATAAACATCCTGAAAATGGCGCCAACTCATCTTCAGCTTGTTATGTGATCATGTTCACCTAACACCACGTTCAGCTATTGGAGTGAGATTATGCCTGATCAAGATGGGACAGATTTAAGTTTTAAGATCAAGGACAACAGAAAGAGACAGACAGTTTTGACACAACAGAGTGGGTTTGGTGTCAGATTATTTGGGTAACTCCACGAGAGTCCTACTGATTCCTGATTAGTGTGAATGAGGTGATAGCTCACACTGATTTCAGCCCATGAGAGGAAATGCTTGCATCCTGAATGCCCCCAGTGAAAACATCCTGCTATATTTTCACCTTCAGAAAACCATACAAAAATATTTTATTTTTGGTTCGAATATCTCTTGAATTTGCCAGAAAGCAGGAACAGAAACCTTCGCCCTAAGAAAACCTTATGAAAACGAATGCTTTCATTTATAAAAAGAAGACCTATTGTATTTATTTTATACTCATTTCGTTAACAAATTTTATAACAGTAAAATCAAGAAAGAGTTGTCACAACCATACTTTGAAACATAGAAAAGTTAAAATAGATTTAAATTATTTCAACTTTTTAAGCAAATGATCAATCTGATTGTTGGGGAGTGAGTGGTTCGCATTGCCATCAGGATTATTTTTGCTGCTGATAAAATCAGTGGGGAGTTGGGTGGGGGAAGGCAGGAAAATTTGCTAGGTGGGGAATGAATTGGCCCCTCTGAGGACTAGGCACCCCTGCATTATAGATATGCATTATGCAGGCGTGCCTAGTCCTCAGGGGGACTTGCAAAAAGCTTTAAGAATGACAGATCTGCTATGCTTTATTCCTTATACTGCTTAACAATATCTAATATCCTGTTTTGCTCGGTATGTGTTTATATGCTTCCTTCTGCGGCAGATTTTCCAAGCCTCCTGTACACGATTTAATTTATTATCTGTGACTTATCTTGTTAAGGCTTGTGTGACATTTAAGAGCACGACAGGTTTGATAAAGCTTTGTCGTGTTCTGAGTGATATCGTAAATTTAACAGCATTGCTTTCATTTTTCCGAAGGGCAATATCTGCAGGAGGAAAGTTGGAAATCAGTTAATAAGGCAGAATGCCTCATTAGTCTGCCTCTTGTGAGGTTGGCAAATGGTTCAAGTAAATGTTTTTCATAGTGAAAATGTGCCGAGTTCAAAGCAACAGATTTCAGGATTAAATCAAATACATTCACACAGCTAGATTAAAATGTATGGATTTACTTTCCAATATCAAGGTCTCCCTTAAAAGGGTGTGGCTATAGAAGAGGACAATGAAGCTGTATGTGGAGGAGCCCAAGAAAAATAGTATGTTCCTTTCATGCATTGAAACTAGCTTACCTTGGCTGGTGCAGCAGACAGGCAGTGTAAATGGCAAATGTCTGGAACATACAGTTCTGATATAATGGCTGTCCACAGCAAGCGACCTATAGCAAGTTCACACAGTATGCTAGAACATAAATCTCTGTAAAAAGTTCTCACACTGGGTTGTATCTGGAGTTAGCCATACTTAGAGCAGAACATCTGAAATGAGTATCTTTTTGTCCAAAACTCATACCAAGTACAGTGGTACCTCAGGTTAAGAACTTAATTCATTTTGGAGGTCCGTTCTTTACCTGAAACTGTTCTTAACCTGAGGTACCACTTTAGCTAATGGGGCCTCCCGCTGCCGCCACACGATTTCTGTTCTCACCCTGAAGCAAAGTTCTTAACCTGAGGTACTATTTATGGGTTAGCAGAGTCTGTAACCTGAAGCGTTTGTAACCTGATCCGTCTATAACCTGAGGTACCACTGTAACAGGTTTATCCTCTAATTTTTCAGATGTGTTGAGTTACTGAATGGAATCTCCATGGCCTTGGAAGTATTTTTCTTCAGTGTGGTACATCTGAAATGGATGTAGTTTCCGTAAACTGATTGGTTTTCATCACTGAATGTAGATGGGCCACTGACACAACTCTTCTGTGGATTGGTTGGGATGACTGGCATGGCTTTTCTGTAGTATGGTTGGTCGAGCTGCTTTAAGTTCTACAACCACTTCATCTGCCGGTTTCTCATACTTCTCTACTAGTGTGCTAAAAAGTTCTCTTCACTAGCTTCCATTACTCCCAACAAGAAGTTATCCAGACAAGGCTATGACGGTTGTTCAACCATGGCAGGAAAAGAAGGTGGTGTCCAACTTTCTGTTTCCCAATAAAAGTATCGTTGTTACTCAGATCCTTTTGGTTTCTATTCTGCCAGGTTACTTTTGGTTTCTGTTTCTGACCACTGCATTCCCCCCCCCCTCTCGGAAAACATGGCCAGTCCCAGCAGCACCCCCAACATCCTCGCCTCATCACAGAGGGCACCCAAGCTCCATTGTGTATATATTGTCACTGTATTTCTACGGTTTCCAGATCTCAGAAGTGGGATCATTAGGTCAGAGCAAGCAGCATTTGTCTGAGCTGCCTGCTGGCCCAGGAAGTCTCCCCTCCAGAAGACACTGCAGAGCAGAGAGTCTCTTGTTGGCTAGCTGCGTTTGTGTGTGCCTGTATACATTAAAATAAAAAAATACATTTAGGATTCCTAGGGTGGGGGGCAAGCTCCCCTGCAGGCCCCCATGCTACCAAGGCAGAATTAACATTTTTCTTGCTCAGCCCTCCTCAGTTTCAAGCTAAGTGAAAATGAAAGATAAAAGCCAGGAGAAAGGTTTAGAATATTTTAATGTTCCATGGGTCCTTTTTGTTATTATTGTTTTTACTTCTTTTCAAGTTATCTGGGTTTGGGCATCCCATGTGACTTCAGGCAGGATGCATATGCTGCCTAACTTCTGCTTCAGCCAAAGAGGCATCCTTCCTGTGAGGAACCGCTTTGGTTTCACTACATGTTACTGATCTAGCAGGACTTCCATTTATGAAACCCGTTCTTTCTGTTTTATCAACCAGGTCCTCACTTTCCTTCAGATTTGCTCCAGAGAGAGCGAAAGAGAAAAGAGGTTTTAAATAAACATTCAAATTAATGAGCACACTTGCAATTATGCTCTTTCCACTTCATTATACACCAGGCTCTGCACTGATCTTCAGATCACTAGCATTCTCAAGAATACCATGAGGCACCCAAGAAAAAAAGTCAAAAAGAAACCCCATGAGGCAGCAGCCATGTAATACATCCACTCAGTGGAAGGATTTACACTTGTGTAGTGGGAAATTCCTCCTCCTCCCTGTGCGTGCCTTGAACCCTCCCCAAATCTGATCTGGAGTGTTGGCAGAACCCCTAAAACATATGCACAGTAGGAGGAGATGGGAGTTCCACTGTGTAAGCAGAAATCCTTGCAGTCAAGGCATGCATTAGTTGGATGCCGCTCATACATACAAACCTACACATACACCATTTTGCCTTGAATAATGGTTAGTGAAAATCAATGCATGACTTAACTCCCACTGAGTTGTATTAAGTCATACTCACGGGAGTAGACCTATTGAAATTAATGGAGGTGGCTAACTTAAGTCCATTAATTTCAATGGGTTTACCTCAAGAAGTGATTAGTTGAATACAACCCATTGATTTAAATGGAAATTAAGTGCAGCTTAGGCTGCAATATTAACCACGACTACCGAAAAGTAGGTCCTAGTGAATTCAATAGGATTCCCTATTCCCATACTTTCAGCTAGTCTGCTTCCCACCCAAAGTTCAGTTCTACATTTCAAAATGGAAGGGAACAAGAGTAACTGCACTGCTTGAGCTCAGTTTATGTATGGTAACCCTGCAACTTACACACATTTAACTTGTCCACATTCAGCTTTAAGAGTGCTGCAAAAAATATGTTTAAAAGAGCGGAAAGGAGGCAGGGTTCTGGGAAAAATGACTTTGGCAATCCCACCCACCACTGAAGCCAGTGGGTTTTGACTCTGCAGTGGTACCTTGGTTTAAGAACAGCTAAGAACAACTTGGATTAAGAACGCTGCAAACCCGGAAGTAGGTGTTTTGGTTTGTGAACTTTGCCGTGGAAGCAGAACATGTTTCACCTCCTGCCAAGTGTGTTCCATTTGTAAATTGAGTCCCCCACTGCTATGGGAAAGCATGCCTTGGTTTAAGAATGCTTTGGTTTCAGAAGGGATTTTCGGAACGGATCAAGTTCGTAAACCAAGGTACCACTGTACAGTTTTGCCTTTTGGCACGATGATGATCCCCAAAACACAAACCCATGTAAGTTGTGTGCTTACTGCACTCCAAATTCAAGATCCAGGAACTCTAGAGGAAGCCAGTACATAGAAGTATTTACATTCAGTGGACGAAAGCTTAAAATCATGACATAAATCCAAGACAGTGTACAGTATACATACAGCAATATCTCTGTAAATCTCTCTTGCCAGTATGACATGCCAGTTTGGTCATGTGAATTGGCTACATACCTGCCTTTTTCATAAGGTTATATACACATCTCTCTATAGTCCTGCCCTTTTATGAAACCGTAGGTTAAGCAGAAATGGACTGGCTTCTAACTGGTTCTGTAGCTCAGCTTGTCTTCACTTTGCACAATAAATTCTCAAGGCCTCTAACTTAATGTTTATTCATTAATGTTTATTGAATAACACTCTACAACAATAATACTTTCCCCAAGGGGCATGATGTGAGTCACTCATATAAACATGCAAGTAATTAGGTTATTGTTGGTATTTTAATTGTTCCTTACAGTGGTACCTCGGGTTATAGATGCTTCAGGTTACAGACACTTCAGGTTACAGACACTTCAGGTTACAGACTCCACTAACCCAGAAGTAGTACCTCAGGTTACGAACTTTGCTTCAGGATGAGAACACAAATTGTCTGGTGGCGGCACAGCGGCAGCAGGAGGCCCCATTAGCTAAAGTGGTACTTCAGGTTAAGAACAGTTTCAGGTTAAGAACGGACCTCCAAAACGAATTAAGTTCTTAACCCGAGGTACCACTGTACTGCATAAAGGCCCTACCTTAATCTGTGCTAGATGCTTCTCCAGCATAGTTCAAAGAAGGCTGCTGCCCTCAAATAATTGAGTGTTTCATGCAAGTTCATACTCGGTGTCTTAGACTGTCCAGGCACTTCCAGACTGTCATTATTTTGGGGCTGGATTCAATCACATGCTAAAAAAATCATGTTGTACAATTATGGTTGATTGGGAGATCTTGCACAACAGACCTGCTTCCCCCAAAAGGGGCTTCTTTCTGATAAGGAAAGTGATGGGTCAACATTTGCTTTGATGCGATTTTGTCTAACCTCTTCGAAAACAGATCGGGGTGAATGCTCATTATACAGCCAGTTGTCTAATCTCCCTGCAAACAAGTCGGGATGAATGCTCAATAAGCTGGTCACTCTGGAAGTGCCCTCAGTTAACCCTCTCCTCCAGAACTGCTTTGCTGGCATGAGTGGAAAAGAGAAAGCGAGAAGGAACCTGAAAAAACATGTCCTATTCCCTATGATCTTTTTACCTGGGAGCTGCATGTAAGAATACATACCACTGCTGTTTCTTGCTTCTAGGAGCAGTGATGGCCAAACTTGGCCCTCCAGCTGTTTTGGGACTACAACTCCCATCATCCCTAGCTATCAGGACCAGTGGTCAGGGATTATGGGAACTGTAGTCCCAAAACTGCTGGAGGGCCAAGTTTGGCCATCACTGTTGAGGTATTGCAGCCTCTGTGACATTAGCCACCAGCAAATCCCCACCACCCACAATTCTATTTGCATGTCTAGCAAGTAGTAAACTAGGGGTGAGGACCCTGCGGCACTCCAGATGTTGCTAGGCTACAGCTCCCATCACCCCTGACCATTGCCCATTGTGGCAAGAGCTTATGGGTGTTGGAGTCCAACAAAACCTGGAGGAACACAGGTTTCCAGTGCTTACAAAAACCTTACACTAAGGAAAGGGGCTATGACACCAGGAGGCAAAGGACCAAGAGCTAATGGCATACAGAGAAGAGCAACAATTGACACAGCAATTCAAATTCCATATATTTGGGGGTCATTTTTCTAGTGTTTTTATAAAACACAGTGTGCTGGTTCGTTATGTTCAAAAATGTACACTTCCAATCTGATAACTTGGTCCAATGAAATTTATGGTTTTCCTGATTCAGAGTTGTAACAGACAGGATGGCCACTTTGTAGAATGGCTCTCAAACAACTGCTCTTTCAAAAGCAATATTTTCAGTGGAATAAGTTATTTGGCAACCACTTTCCCCCCTATAAGAACGAAGAGCAATTCTGGAAAACTGAAACGAGAGCTGCACGGCAAGATGACAATATTTTCATTGGATACGTTTTCTTGAAATTCTTCATAGTCTCGTCAAAAGACATTGGTCCTATAAAAGGCTTTGCTTTATCACCCTCACTTTCTGGCAGCACTGCGGCAACAGCAACCAATACCTAAAAATGTACAAAACGTCGGTTTTAACACAGCAAACAGAAGTGAAAACAAGCTGACTTGCCAGTTGCAATGAACTGTGCACTTCAACAGCAGAGCATGATGCTGGCCGCAGACACTTTCACAGCTGAAAACCTCATGTTGGCAAATTAAACATTTTCCCCTTTAAAGCAAAATGCCTTTTGCGCAAGCTATAAAATTTCCAGACTAAAGAAAGGATTAAGTGGGTCCTTAAGCTAAATTTATTGTATTTAAGGGGAGGAGGGAATCATTCTTACACCTTTGAGGAATGTAGATTAACTAGGGGAACTATGGGGAGCATTCACCAGGTTAATAATGGCCATCTGAAAACACTGACGATGCTTACAATTTATTTTTCATTTAGACCATAAATAAATGTACAGACAGAAATCTGCCTCTGTGTGTGATTCTTCCTCAGGTTCAAATTCGGCAAGTTCCTATGCTGTTGCTACCCTAAGAACCCTTCCTCATAAACAAGCACAACATGCAAGTTTATTGCTCCCACATTTTATGTAGATCAAAGACATAACAGGATGCTGGACGAAGGTACTTGCTACTTAGTAGTCACATTGAAGCAGCAATTTCGTCAAGTGTCCAGCTTGTTATCCCTGCATGTGAAGCAGCAGAAGCCAACACGTACTCTTCTACACAGCTCTCAAAAGGTGCAAGAGAGCCCTGTTCCGCTTTGCATCTGGTCACCCTGCAAGTGTAAAGTAAAGGTAAAGGGACCCCTGACCATTAGGTCCAGTCGTGGCCGACTCTGGGGTTGCGGCGCTCATCTCGCTTTATTGGCCGAGGGAGCTGGCGTACAGCTTCCAGGTCATGTGGCCAGCATGACTAAGTCACTTCTGGCGAACCAGAGCAGCGCACGGAAAAGCTGTTTACCTTCCCACCGGAGCGGTACCAATTTATCTACTTGCACTTTGACATGCTTTCGAACTGCTAGGTTGGCAGGAGCAGGAACCGAACAATGGGAGCTCACCCCGTCGCGGGGATTTGAACTGTCGACCTTCTGATTGGCAAGCCCTAGGCTCTGTGGTTTAGACCAGGCCACCCGCGTCCCTCAGTGAAAAGGATCTTCAAACTTTTTGGGATCTGTCCATCTCTGCTGTAACTACTGTCCTCTTTCAATTGCTTTCAGTTGTTCAGTTTCCCACTTCTCAGCATAAACAGAGTGTGGAGGGATTGCGGGAGGGGGTGCTGCATTTACACCCCTCCTAGTTCCATGCTCTTATGTAAGGTGAGCAACCCAAGGAGACCTATGTTGCATCCCCACAGGGAGCATGAAGTTCACTGACCGTGGCCCAATCAGTATCTCCCAGTTTAACCTACCTCATAGGGCCTTCTCGGTAGTGGCACCCGCCCTGTGGAATGCCCTCCCATCAGATGTCAAGGAAACTATCCGACTTTTAGAAGACATCTGAAGGCAGCCCTGTTTAGGGAAGTTTTTAATGTTTGAAGTTTTATTCTGTTTTTAATGTTCTGTTGAAAGCCGCCTAGAGTGGCTGGGGAAACTCAGCCAGATGAATGGGGTAGAAATGAAGAAGAAGAAGAAGAAGAAGAAGAAGAAGAAGAAGAAGAAGAAGAAGAAGAAGAAGAAGAAGGATAAAAGGGGGGCACAATGTATGTCTTTAGAGAAAGGATTAGAAAGAGAAAAAGGACAGTGCAAGTACTTTTCCACAGAAACTTACACTTAAGGACTTTTTTATATATATAAGTTAATATAAATTCCAGAATGAAAGCATACTTTTGCTGACACTTGACACTTCCAGACACCGATGACAGCACTTCAGCAATATTAATGGATTCCCAAGACAAAACCACCATCGTGCCAGGACACTAATTCTGGAACTGAAAATCATAAAAGGTCTTTTTTGGGAGCTACTCAGCAGCAACGTAAACAGAAAAGATATCCACATGAAATGGTAGTGTACGGGTTGCTCAAGAAGCATTGACTGAGTGGCTTTATTCCTGCATCATCATTTCCTAAATTACAAGTTGCACCTCTCCCCCTACCCTACTTTCATCCAGGCAAAGCTGATAAAGTAAGCTACATCTGCTTTAGAAGACACAGGTTTCTGGTTCAGTAACAGGGTGGAAGTATACTCTGAGGTGGATGGATCTTAGAAACAGAAGCCAAATCTGCAAAGGCTCTGTCTGAAATTATGCCAGAATCTCACAGCAGCTGATACCTGGCACTTGGCCCAAATAGGGGAGAAAAACAAATCTGGGTGCCTGCTTTGTTTTTTAACCCGAGGCAAAGATGAAATGAATTAATTTTGAATGCTGCAGCGTCACTGAGAATGCAACAAAAAGTTAAATGAAATCAAACGCAAAGGAAATGAACAATTACATCGAGAGCCCAATTAGACTTGTTCTTCAGGGTTTACTCATAGCCTTCTCCTACTTGCTTGGGCCTGCCGCCAAAACGCTCTCCCAAGTACCTGACAGGTGTTTATAGTGCAGTAGTAAAGGCAAAATTAAGTATGGAGAACGAAAAAAACAGGCCCCATCTTCGCTATATGTACAGTCATACCTCATGTTATGTCCGCTTCATGTTACGTTCTTTCAGATTACATCCCGTGGTGACCTGGAAGTACCGGAAAGGGTTACTTCCGTGTTTCGCCGCTTGTGCATGCGCAGAAACACTGCTGCAGGTTGCGCTCTTTTCATGTTGCAAATGGGCCTCCGGAATGGATCCTGTTTGCAACCAGAGGTACCACTGTACATTTAAAGCAGTATCATACCACTCTGATCAGCCACGGCCTCCCGCAAAGCATCCTGGGAACGGTAAGAGTCGCTATTGCCCTGGAAAGCCACTATTCCCAATGGAAAGAGGGATTGACTTGTTTATGTTGTTGTTGTTTAGTCGTTTCCGACTCTTTGTGACCCCATGGACCAGAGCACGCCAGGCACTCCTGTCTTCCACTGCCTACCGCAGTTTGGTCAAACTCATGCTGGTAGCTTCGAGAACACTATCCAACCATCTCGTCCTCTTCTCCTTGTGCCCGCCATCTTTCCCAACATCAGGGTTTTTTCCAGGGAGTCTTCTCTTCTCATCAGGTGGCCAATGTATTGGAGCCTCAGCTTCATGATCTGTCCTTCCAGTGAGCACTCAGGGCTGATTTCCATAAGAATGGATAAGTTTGATCTTCTTGCAGTCCATGGGACTCTCAAGAGTCTTCTCCAGACCATAATTCAAAAGCATCAATTCTTCGGCGATCAGCCTTCTTTATGGTCCAGCTCTCACTTCCATACATCACTACTGGGAAAACCATAGCTTTAACTATACGGACCTTTGTTGGCAAGGTGATGTCTCTGCTTTTTAAGATGCTGTCTAGGCTTGTCATTGCTTTTCTCCCAAGAAGCAGGCGTCTTTTAATTTCATGGCTCTTGTCACCAACTGCAGTGATCATGGAGCCCAAGAAAGTAAAATCTCTCACTGCCTCCATTTCTTCCCCTTCTATTTGCCAGGAGGTGATGGGACCAGTGGCCATGATCTTAGTTTTTTTGATGTTGAGCTTCAGCCCATATTTTGCGCTCTCCTCTTTCACCCTCGTTAAAAGATTTTTTAATTCCTCCTCACTTTCTGCCATCAAGGTTGTGTCATCTACCACTCTGGAAATCGTAGCTCTGAGAAGGGAACATGATCTGGGTAGGGGAATAGAGGCAACACCATACAAGGATGCTCTGGAGCTCTGTCTGTTGGTGGAGGGACTGGGTAGCTTGATAATGAGTGTGTGCTGCCTCTAATGTGTCTGGCCCAGGTACAAAGCAAGAAGCTGGCTCATGCTTGATGGGGCCCTTAATGGGGAACCTGTGGCCTTCCAGTTGTTAAGAACCTAGGAAGAGCCTGCTGGATCCGGGCAATGGCCTACCTAGTCCAGCATCAGGTTCTCACAGTGACCACTCAGATGCCCTACCTGCATAGAACCTGAGCGCAAGAGCACTGCCCTCCTGTGGCTCCCAGCAACTGGTATTCAGAAGTAAGGCAGAGCCTCACTGTCATGGCCAGTAGCCATTGACAGCCGTATCCTTCATGAGTTTGCCCAATCCTCTTTAAAGCCATCTAAGTTGGTGGACATCACTGTCCCCCAGTGAAAGCAAGCTCCGTAGTTCAACTATGTGTGAAGGTACTTGGACTCCAACTCCCATCAGCCCAAACCAGCACCAGGAGCCAGGGGGTGATGGGATTTTTTGTAGTCCAGCACTGTCCTATGTCAGTGGTGCTGGAGACTCCATCTCCAACCCCTTCTGCCAGCCATAATAAAAGATTTCTGTGGGTTGCAGGTGTGCCGAATCGCAACGCCTGACTTCGTAAAGCAACAACAAACTCCACCTGGGAGCACCTCCAGGAATGTTCTTTCTGCGTAGCGAGTTCTTGGCACACACCATGGCTGGCTGGCGTACAATTCCGCGGCTTGCGCACACCCACCCGTGGGAACACCCCTGTTGGGAAGGGCTCCCCCCCCCGCGTGCAGCAGCCCAGGCTGTGCTTTTCGCCGCGCAAAATGGGATTCTGCCGCAGGAGCAAGCGCCGGCTGCTGGCCGCTGCTTCTCACGATGCGTGGGCAGAACCAAACAAAACCCAACCAAACAAGCGCGCACGGGCTCAATCGGGGGTGGGGTGGATGTGGGAATCTCTCCCCGACGGGTTGCATCCAGCAGCCGTTTCCCCGAGGTGGCGGAGCAGCAACAGGGCGCTTGATTACAGCCCAAGTTTGCGCGCCGCTCGCTCCCTCTCGCTGCAGGGATTTGGGAACGGGCTGGCTGCGTGCAAAGCAGCTCCGGGTGACGCGCGCAGGCCACGCTCGGGAGTCTTCCTGGCCGCCTTTGTTTCTCCCGCGCCGCCTGCCGCAGTCTCCCAACTCCTGCTTTTGCACTTGGGCTTGTCCCGCCAAGGCGCCCCGCCCCGCCCCCTGCCTCGGAGCGCCGCCCTCGCCTCGGGGGCCGGCGTCGCCTGGCCGCGCGACCCCCGCCCCCTCCCGCTGGCTGCCCTCGCCACGCCCCCAGCCCTCGCGCTCTGCCCCCCCTCTCTCTCGGGCGCCGGGACTTCCCTTCCCCGCTCGCGCTCCATTCAGTGCCCCTGGCGCTGCGCTGCGCTCGTCGCCGCTGTCCTCGGCATGTCCCTGAGCGGCGCTCCGGCTGCCAGTGGGAGCTCGTAGGCGGCGGGCTGGGGAAGCCCTCGCCTTGCCGTGCGTCTCGCGTGCCTCGGGGATGGAGGGCGCCGGAGGCGGGCGCCGAGCGTGAGGAGAGCGTGGTGTGCAGCAGCAGCCGGCTCGGAAAGTCCGTCAAGTCAGTCGGGCAGGCAGGCAGGCAGGCGAGGAGGCAGCCACCCCGCCATGGAAGCGCAGCCGGCAGCGGCCCCCCCGGTCGCGGCCGGCCCCGGCGCGGCGCCCTCGGAGCCTGCCAAGGATACGGACCGGCAGCTGCGCCTTCGGCTCTGCGTCCTCAACGAGATCCTGGGCACGGAGAGGGACTACGTGTGCACCCTGCGCTTCTTGCAGTCGGTGAGTGGCAAGGGCGGGAGGGGGGCATCGGGGGCAGAGGAAAGGTCGCGCCGAGGGGCGCGAGGACGAGGGTCAGCTGAGCGACTGCGGCGCGCCGTGGACGCGCCCGGGCCGAACCGGACGGTTAGGTCGGGTTAGGTCGTGGAAAGGGTCGTTTCCACCCTGCGTGAAGCTGGGCTGCCCAGCCGGCGCGGCGCGGACACACTTAAGAGGAGTCTCCGGTGAGGAGTGGAACTTCGCAGGGTTGCGTTGCTGCCTCGCGAGTTGGAGGATCGACTCCCTCTGGGTGGGCAGAAGGGATCGGTGGCTCTCCAAGGAGTTGGGAGTGTTGAGAGTTGGCCTCATCCTGCACACCGGCGGCTTGGAGGTGGGGGTAGTGGCAGTGGCGTAGCGTGGGTTGTCAGCACCCGGGGCAAGGCAAGTAATTTGCGCCCCCTAACCCGTGGATTTGTGCCCCCTAACCCCCAGATGTTGCACCCGGTGCGGCCGGCCCCCCCTGCACCCCCCCACGCTACGCCACTGGGTAGTGGGTTCAGACGCGCGCGGAGGGGGGAACCCAGCTCAGGTGTGTTTTTTTTGGGGGGGGGTGCCGTGCCTTGGACAGTCACATTGCCTGAAGGCAGTACCGTATGCATGCCCCACCGCTCTTGCGCACTGAGATGGGATTGCATGTTCTGTTTTGAGAAGGAGCTGAGTGTTGGGAACTGTGGTGGATACCGGCATGCAACTAGAGGACGCAGCGGAGCTTTCCTGCGCTAGTGGAAAACGAGTGGATGTTTTTGCAAGCTGAGCTTGTCAAAGACAGGAGAGCGCTTCCGTCCCGCGGGTTTCCAGAACGTGCAGCAGACGCTCTTTGGAACTGAGGTGGTTGCTTGCTACCCGTGGGGTTCCCGGTGGGTGGCTAGTGGCAACAGCCCATGCTGGGAAAACTGAGCCTTGTTGGCAGACGCTAGGTGTGGTTTTTAAATCCTCCCTTTCAAGATGTTTACACAGATGATCGTTCCTGAGATAGTTCAGAAGGTGCCTGAGCTGGCAAAAGAGGGAGCCCTTTGCAAACAACAGTGACCTACACTAGTACGATTTTTTTAAAAAAAGAACAAAGTGATAAAATTACTTCCTGTCTTAAGCTTAAGCCTGAGGGTGGCTGCTGTTTTTTGAAGCTTCGATTGACATCATTCACTTGGAAGATGTTGTATAGGATGTTGTGTGCGCTTTATATTTTGCATTTTCTGTATCCCCCCCCAAACAATAATTGGCCTTTTGCTTTTAATTTGAAAGTTAATTTTTCTTCTCCGTCTTGCAGCTTGGCTTCCAGCAACCTTCCTTGCTTGAGTGTGGTTTCTCCCTCAGAACGTATATCTGTTGCTTCATAATAGTAAATATAGATATGTGATTGCCGTGGGAGGCTGTCCGTCCATGTGGGGGTAATTCATTTCCCCATGCAAATTGAAAACTTTCAGGAAATGACTTTCCCATCTGGGTAGTTCTCATTTATTTTGCTGCCATGGCACTTGGAACTCATTAGCATTACACCACACTTCTCCCTTTGCACAAAACACAACCCCTTTGTGGCTAACACTGGCCTCCCACTGTTCCAAAGCTCTGAGAAGGAACAGTGGACTGTGAGCATTGCCTGCAAACATCCGCAGTTGTGCTAGCTTTCTAGCTTCTTTGTTAGTAGCACAGCAAGCATGCACTGGGATAGCTTTTCTGTGAGTGCATCGTGCCCGTTCTGCACTGACATCATATGCTGTTCAGGCTTGAAGAGTTAGTACCCTGGTGTGTTTATGCACAATGGCTACATCTAGATAAGACAATTGTATTGTTTCCTACGTAGGGTTGCCTTCAAACACAGTTGGGAAACTTTAAAGCAGTGCAAAATTTGGCTGCCACAATTCAACGTCAGAGAGGCTTAGCAGTTTGACCAGATTGCACTGATCTGGATCAGTTGCATTTGTTACCCATTCGTTTCATTTTAAGTGCTAGTGCTAATTTTTGGTCTAGGGATGGAGACCCTGTGACCTTCCAGATAGCGCTGGATTACAACTCCCATAATCCCTGATATTTGGGCATCCTGGGTCTGATGGGAGTGGCACTTCAAGAACATCTGGATGCCCTGAGATTCCCCATCCTTGGGTGCCTTAGAACCCAGTGTATTTGAAGAACCACATATTTCCATATGAATTTGCCTGGGCTCTTAAGTGCCACTGAAGCTGATTGGTGCCAGGGATCAGGGCCTGTTCAGTAGTGGCACCACAATTCCCTCTGCTGGGAACTTTGGTTGGCACTGTTTCTTGCAACCAGATGGTAAAGATTTGTTTATTCTGCCAAGGCTTTTGTCACTTCTATTGCTATATGTGTTTTGTATCCCATTGTTTTGTTTTGAATATTTTCATTGCAATTCTGTGGGGTAGAAATAAAATATTTTGGGTTATGCGCAACATACTTGAGGTACACCCACTGAAATCAATGGACGTAAGTAACACCAGGAAATGTGCATCTTTTAGAGGGTTATTGTTTATTGGAAGCATTTTTACTCTGCTTTTCAGCAATATTAATGATAATAAAATTTACTAGAAAGGCATGCAAAGTCACAGGACAGTCCCTGCCCTCAGGCTGATAGTCTAAAAAGCATGACACGAAAGCAAAAGGGAGTAGGAAAGAGGAGAAAAGTAAATTCAGCCACTGGTACTTCTTCACAGAGTTCTTTAGAGATCACTGCAGACTGTTCTTGCTTCAGGTAACACGTATAACCATTGTTCACAAGTTCTGCTTTTCACTCCTTAAAACAGAGATGGGGATCTGTGGCCCTCTAGCTGTCGTTGGACTCCAACTCCCATCAGTCCCAGCCAGCATAGCCAGTGGTCAGGGATGATGGGTGTTTTAGTCCAGCAACATCTGAAAGGCCATAGATCCCCCACCAGTGCCCTAAAATGTCACTACACACCTTTACTAGCTAGTAGTCTGAAGACACCACTTCCTCACTTGTCTACCATGGATCCTGCCCTGTGACAAGATGTAGATACTACCACATCATGATACACGTGGTGCCACCCTCCTACAGTCCATTTACTTTCCCAATATCTTTCATGTGTCTCAGTGAAACTGACAGCCTGGTGGTAGGGAAAGGCATGCCAATTATAAGTGCATCAGAGTGTTACTTTAAAAATTAATAAGGGTGCATATTAAACTATTAATGTGTATGTGTACCTGCTCATAGTACCGTCCTCTCTGATACACATGCATTGTACATGCAATACAGGGCCAGCCCTTTCGTTAGTTAGAGTGAGGTAGCTGACTCAGGGTGAAGAATAATACGGTAGTAATAATAATAATAATAATAATAATAATAATAATAATAATTTATTTATACCCGCCCATCTGGCTGGGTTTCCCTAGCCACTCTGGGCGGCTTCCAGAAGAATATTTTGCTTCATCAAATATTAAAAGTTTCCCTAAACAGGGCTGCCTTCAGATGTCTTCTAAAAGTCCGATAGTTGCTTATTTCTTTGATATCTGGAAGACAGGACCATGTGTGTCAGCCACAGCCTGCTCTGCACTCTCTGAGTTAACCATCAGCCTTGGATGTAATGGAGGATGCTAACCCATCCCCAGCATTCAGGTAACATTCAATTGCCACACCAGTCAGCTTTTGTACAGGGAATGGTGGGCATGATATGCCCTTTGCTTCAGGCTGCAAAATGTCTTGAGCTGGTTTGGTAGGGTGGTGGAGAAAATAGCCTTGCTAGATGGCCATGGTCTTTGAAGAGAAATAAGGTTGTGACACACTATGAAGGAAATAGAAAACGAAATCGCAGGAAGGCTGAAAAGCAGTTGTAAGTCCACCTTCTTGGTAGGGGTGGGTTTGTTGGGATCCCAACTCCCATCACACCCAGCCAGCATGGAAAATGGTCAGGAATGTTGGGAGTTGTATTCCTACCAACATCTGGAGGGCCACAAGTTCCTACTTCTGCTTTATGGCCTCAGTCAATTTAGAAATGGGGCCAGTACATTTAAAACTGCATTAATATTAATGCCATTCACACATGCACACTAACAGGGAAAGAGTAATACAATTGATATTGGATGAAGTTGCCCCTTAGAGTAGGTAGCCCCTTCTGTTTTCCTCAGATTGTTTGTAAGACCACGTCCGCTGGGGGTTGCTGTGTAGAAAAGGATTTTCTTCCTCTCTGTCCCCACTGTCTAGCACCACGAACTCACTGACATAACAGTTGATTGGAAAAGTTATAGTTGCTTTAAGGACTGACACCAACTTCAGTCCTGGTTTCTCTCTCTCTATCTATGGTTGAACACAAAGAGTATGTAATCTTCCAAACCTCCCAATTACAGAGGCTGCTGGCTTTGTGTTCTTGAAGTTCTGTTTTTGTGGAATGTGCTGCTATAAAAAGCGCATGTCGCTCAACCATCAAGACTGCTGTCTCACCCCAGACAAACCAAACCCAAGTTTTCCTGTCCCAAGTATTGAGTGGTTTTTGTCATCCGCAGGCTAGGCTACTGGTTATTGGTTGTTTGCCAGGAATGAGCTGAGCACATTTAACTTTGACATGTCACAGTTTGATAGATACTTGTAGGATCATTCTTTTAACTGAGAGGATGCTTCTCGTGTTCATCTGTGTGTGTATGTGCATGCTAGGATGTCTCGGGAGAGAGTTGTTAAATAATCTGGATGTTTATTGGGTCAACAGTACAGTCATACCTCTTGTTACGTTTGCTTCAGGTTAAATCTTTTCAGGTTGTGTCCCGCGGCGACCCGGAAGTACCAGAAAGGGTTACTTCCAGGTTTTGCCGCATGCGCAGATGCTCAAAATGACGTGATTTTCTTGAGTCAACATGAGAGTACCTCTAAACATTTTTTTTTTAAAAAGCACTGCTTAACTAACGTAAAGCTAATAGATGAACACAGTTCAAGGAAGCTTTTCTTTACTCGTGCAAGCCTGCCATCCTCGTGTGAACTGAAGGCTTTCCTGGTGCTGGTGATGTGTGTCTGGATTTTGTGGTTTGGGCTGGTGCCCCCTTGTTAAATATTTACCATTCAAGCTCCAGACTTCACTTAGTGCTCTCCATAAATAATGCTAAAAGGAGCAAACAGCCAAATTCAATGCGTAGTGAGGCAAGAGCTTTGCAGGGGCTTCCGGGCTTCCGTGGCAATGTAAAAGAATCCCCTTCTGTGTTTGATGCTGTAGGCTTGCTTATAAATCAGACTGTGTTACTGAGAGCATTTTTCTTTTCTTTCTTTTTTAAGGAGGGAACTTTCCTTGGAAGACTCGCATGTGGTTATGGAGCAGTTAAGGGAAAGGTTTTCTTTTGTGTGTGCCTAGAGACCTTTCCCCCTGTGCTTGGTGGGGGTTCTCCCCCTCACACACAAAGGCCCTGTTTTTTATTTGCTTTGTATAAAGGATTCCACAGCCTTTATTTTACTTCTGTGGGTCAAAAGGGGCGGGGGGGGGTGAGAGAGGAGGGGCTGGAGGAGAGAGAGCATCTTGGAAATTACAGAATAGGACATTTTTTTAAAATTTTCCCCCAAAAGCCACAGTACTTGTCACAATGCTTTTCTGAGCATTAAGCAGTGAAATGCTATTAAAGTCTCTTTTGTTTTATTTACAGTAAAATATTTGATAGGCTTATTTGCAGAACGATCAACAGTTTACAGTGCTGAGAAGCAGGTCCGCGCTGGATTGTTTTGGATTGTAAAATTTTGAGTTTTGAAAGGCTGTATCGTGGTTTTTATCTTTGACATGCTTCACTGAATGCCTGTTGCTGAATTCTCAGCAGCTGGATGGATGGCATCCAAACAGAAGGATGCATGAGTGAGATTCAGTTCTGGGTGCTTTGGGGAAGGCAGGGGGTTACTGCTGCTCCCCACCCCAAACCCTCTCCAGTCTTCTCAGGCTACACTGTCTGTTGCTTCAGAGGGGGTCTCCTGACTCTTAGGAGAAGCTTTTCAGCAGGTGCAAGTGGAAGGAAGGGTGAGGAAAGCTCTCCATAGGGATGGAAGGACTCTGTGAATCCTAGCCTGTATGTCAGAAAGGGAAATTTTGCTCTAACAAAAGTATTGCATATTACTCAGTGCAAGCAGAACCTGCAACAAAAATGCTGCAGTGTGGAGGTGCTCCTGTTCTTGGCGCCAGCCAGTCATGCTCTCTTCCTGGATACTCCATTCTCTCTCTCTCTCTCTCTCTCTCTCTCTCTCTCTCTCTCTCTCTCTCTCTCTCTCTCTCTCTCTCTCTCTCTCAATGTTTTTCAATTCCATATGCCTGAGCACGCTCAGTCCTCATGGATCTGTGTTTTTGTACCCCCTTGCCCTCTTTTATTATTATTTTTAAATCTGCTAATATTGGGGTTTCCCAGCCCTGCTGTTCACCTCTCTCTTGTCCATGGATGGTTCAGTTTAGGCTATGTAAGGATACATAGTGCATAGAAATAAGTGCACAATTAGTATATAGAACTTGAAAGAAATTGTACTTTCAAGCTTATTTTACTGAATAGATTTTTTTTTAAAAAAACCCACAATATTTTTTAAAACACTCCCCCCCCCCCCGCTAGCGTTGTTAAAATGCTGTGCATGGCTAGGATTGCAGCTCAACAGCTCCATTTTAGCCCTGTTTACTTGGGAGGGGGTATTTTGATTACAGTGGGATCTCCTTCCAAGTAGGCATGTTTAGGATCGCAACCTAAGTGTGTTTTATGTATCCTGGGGCTCAGCATGGATTGCATTTGAGGTGTGGCCAGATAGAAAGTACAGTGGGCTAGAAAGACAAGTTGATTGTAATAGCACATTTGGAAAAACAGAAAAGGATTTTTCTGCCCCCAGTCAAGCCAGCTAAGCATTTTTGCCCTGAATGGTACATGCAGACCTCTTTGTCAGCCCCATTTCTAGAAGAAGAGAGGAGATATTACATTCATGAGGATTTCAGCTAAGGCCCCTTTCCTCTATAATATAAAACATGTGTGGGAAGAACTTTATTATTAAGCCTGAGCATAGCCCTATAGGTGATGCTTCTGGCTGAAAACGTTCCATTAACACACCAAAATCCTTTATATAGTCAGTTTAAAATACTGAAGGAGAAGCAGCAGCCCCAGATGCTGACGCAGATAAAGAAATCTGCGAAACAAATAAGAGATAAAAAAGAAAACAAGACAAACGTCTTAATGTCAACATTAGCGGTGAAATAAGATGCTTTTCAGTTAGATGTGGGATATTGCAGTGGAAACATCTGGTGATATCCTAAATCACAAAGCCTAGAGAATGTTATGATCCTCTTACCCCCCCTTTTTTTTTTGGGACAATCAACCAGGATTGAGTTTACCACATTGTTTAAAATTAAGGTTTCTGGACATCTCTTACATTTTACTGTGATCTTTGCAACCCTGACTTAGGATGTGCTTACCTAGGAGGGAGTCCTACTTTTGAGTTAGACATGTATAGGATTGTGTTGTCAGGGGCCTTGTCTGCACGTAATGCTGCCAAACTGTGACTTGCCATGAAAGAGCAAGTGTGCTGGTGCACAGGGAGAAAACTGCAGTTAGTTTGCTGACTCCCTCACCTGTTGCACCACTGGGAGCAAAGCTATGGTTTGGCTTAGCATAATGTCCAAACTCAGGCTTGTTGCTTGTTCCTCACCTCCCTGGCAACTCGCTGTACGTTGACTAGAGAATCTATATTGTGAGGCGACTAATACATATAAACAACAACAACAACAAATAAAAATAATAGTATCGTTTTCTTAAAAGCTGAGTTGAACAATGTTTTAGTTGTTGCTGCATCCTTGTCTAATTATTATGGTGGGGAGTCTTTTGTGGTGGAATCTGAAGTTCTTTCACTACCTATTGTGTAGCACACATACTGCCATCAGATAAAATATACCCACATCCTTTTGGCATCTATCTATCTATCATCTATCTATCTCCAGGCGCCCTGCTAAATATTTAGCTTCTTGGTATCTGTGACAACATCTGCATGTTTGAATCTCTTTTCAGAAACTTCACCCTGGTCTGTGATTGGTTCCTGTGGCTGCTAAAAGAAATCTTTGGCCCGGCTGCTTTTGGGTGATGGTTTCCTGGGCCTTGCTCTGCCCTGTGCCTCTTTTTAGGTTCCGGAGGTGCTGATAATAAAGCTTCAGCTTGCCGGGGAAGGTTGAACCATCTGTTTTGTGTAAAAACAAGTTGTTTCTTTTCCTGCAAGGCGGAGGAAGAGAGGGAGGTGGTGAAAGAAAGAGAAGGGCAGACCTAAACGAGCCTTCCTGTTTTCGTCGCTGTTGTCGGTCAGATGCATTTGCTTGGCAATTGCCACAAGGTGTCTGTCTGAAAGGCAGCTGGGCTGGTGTATTCTCATTCTGAAAGCCGGTGCTTGTTTTCTTAGTTCAAGATGTTTCCTTCTGCAACAGCATCCTCCTCCCATCCAGCGCTCCCTTGTGTCTAGTGGCACGGGGAAAGAGACACAGCCAAAGGGAGGGAATGTCTCTAGGAAGCAGTGTAGCCGTGGGAGGCCACTCATACATTTCCCTTGCGGAAAGCAACCTGGATGTAGGAAATGAAGGGAAAGAGCAGGCAATTTACTCCTTTGAAACATCTGATTGCTATTCTTCAATCAGCCCCAAAGCTAATTCATTCCTGCACATGCAGATGATGGCCGTGGCTGCATAACTCTGTGCTTGCTGAACATTTGGATCCTATTTGGTTTTTTGAGCAGAAATCTACAAAAGACTAGGGGTGCCACACACTTATCGGGAAGCGGGTCCCTGTGAACATGATGGGGTTAACGTCCAAGTAAACGTGAGTTCCAAGTAAGCGCTCATAATTAAACAACGGAATTCGATTCCACCAGAAACAGTGATGCGATGGCCTCCAGCTTGGGTGGCTTTAAAAGAGGATTAGAGAAATTCCTGGAGGATAAGGCTACTAGCTACAATTGCTGCTAGCCACAGTGGCTGTACCTCCACTATCAGAGGCAGCATGACTCTGAATACCAGTTGCTGTCAAATCATAGCTTGGGGAGGTGTTGTTGTGCCTGGGTCCTATGGCCACAAGTGAGAACAGGATGCTGGATTAAATGGGCTTTTGGCCTGATCCAACTGGACTCTTATGCTATTTGGAGTGAGCTGCAGGCGAAGGTTAGGGAATTGTGCAAAAACAACCAGATGTCCAGATATTTTATTTTTAAAGGAGGGTGTGAATGAGGAAGTCAAAAACAAAGCAAGTGTGAGAACTTTATAAAATCTAGCATTTCCCTCTACCCAAGGCCTACCAGCTGCAGACCACCTCTAGTTCCCAGACTGGAAATGATTCCTTCCCCTTGATATTTTTATGCCTTTTATTTTTTGGATTCTCCCTGCTAGGAAAACCATCCTTTGCAGTTCTGAGCACGATGGCTTTAATTTTCCTTTATGCAGCAAATAGTGTCTGTGGATGTTAATAGCCCTGACCTCTCAAGCCCCATAGAGCTTGCAGAGCTCTGTGTTTTGGGGACTGATAAGGCCTCCTTAGCTTTATAATAACCACCACAGGCCTAGTTTATGATGTTTTCAATGCTCTTCCATTCACCACATTGGCCCAAAAGGGCACAGGAGTGCTTTGATCATGGAAAGATGTGCAACTGTGGACTCCTGGGTGGTGTTGCCAAGGGCCTAGGCTAGATTTCCCCCTCCCCACCTGCCAAATGGGGCAGATAATAATCCCTACCTCATGCCGTGTTACGAGCTTTTGTTAATTAAGTTTTTGTGAAAAAAAGTGCGGCAGGTTTCTCAGATTAAAGGGGAACTGAGTAATGACTGCTCTGTAATAAAGTCAGCTCTAACGGCCTCTCGTCTCGATGGCTATAAAAGCAAAGGCCCGCTTTCGAAAGGGAGATAATGATCAGTGTTGCTGTGTGATGCGTCCTGTGGTTTTTACGGTCGCCTGCTCAGAGCTGATATTGGGCTGTTCAGCTCGTGCCTCAGGAGACCTCTTGAGTGTACCCTCCCCAAACCACATAGAGTGCCCCCCTCCCCAGTTAAGATTGGAATGAGGGACGCTGAGCTTCATCTTAATTGTTTTTGTGTTTAACAATGGCAACGACGACGGGAGCCATGTAAAGAAATTATACAATTTTCTCTTGGCGGGACTGGTCCAGTTCAGACATTTTATTTTGGCAAAAATGCGCACTCCCCCATCTCCTTCACCTCAATACTGCAAATCAGTTTGGTCAGTTGTTTTACAAGGATTATGTTACTGTTTTAAATTTGAGTTCTTGTAAGGTCCCTTCAGGTCTACATGGAGCCACAAAAAATAGATAAATATGACTAAAGCACTGAGTTTGAAATGCCTTTCCTTGTCCTAGTTTTCTTGAGAAGAACGGGGGGGGGGGTATAATTTTGTCTGGAGTGTGCATTTAAGCATTCATTCCAGTATCTCAGTCTTCATGGGAAGAAAGAACCATGCTACAGTAGAACCGAGGAGGAAACTGATGTTGAGGCCTAGCATCATGACCAAAGAGAGATGAGATGTGATGCCAATATTAAAGTGGACAACTGTGATTGGAGATAGTGGGTTGGATCCTGTGTTAGTCCTGCTCAGAGTAGAATCATTGAAATTAATGGACACGACTAACTTATGTTCATTAATTTCAGTCCTCAAGTCTTCTTTCAGTTGGATGCAGCTTAGGTAGATACAACCAAATACATTGTGTTGTGTTTTTCATTATTTATGGTCCCAAGCGAAATTTGGTACAGGACAGGGGCAACCTGAGGTTCATCCTTCAATCTTTCGTTTCAGGTTTTTTTGTGAACTTCCCTTAAGAGGGCTTGACTTAGAAGTATTCTGTATTCTGTATTTTGAATCCTCCTACCTCACATTGCAAGGCTTGAGCTGGTTGCTTGAATTAGACATTCAGGGCCATGTTTAATGGAGTTAAACCACTTTACAAACTTAGAAATGGAATCTCAAAGGCACCAGTAGTTGATACCTTTGCTTGGCCAATAAATAAATCAACAAGAGCACAATTCATGGTGAAGTTGGACGTTGATCATGAGCACTTGCACCGGTATAGTGTTGTCTCACTTGTCAAGTTTCCTTGGTCAAGTGGCTAGACTGCAGCAGCATCTGTTTGCTTCTTGCTTGTTTTGCAGCATGGCTGTTATCTTGGCCTTTTCACTGGCTCAGGTTCAGATTGAAACAGAGCTCCCCAAAGACTTAATGGTAGAAAAGCCCTTGCGTGTCGAGACCCCGCATCCACCCCCTCGTTGGAAAATAACTCACACAACGACACAGATATTAGGTTTATGTTATTGGGCAATTTGGCCACAACTTTATTGAATTACAGACTGTGAGCGGTATTGGCTTTGATTGGCATTGATTGGACCCAACTATATTTGACTCCCGCCCGTTGCGCAGGAAGTCCAGTAAGGGTAAACCATCGGTAGGGGGAGCCCTGTCGATGCGAACCAACTCGAGTTCCCCCTGGTGTTCCCGTCGGGGTCATGTCAAGGCCCTAGCCCCTGACTGGGCTTTGGACAAGATCAACACCCCCGGATTACTTTAACGGAATACCCTTCAGCATGCAGGGGCAGGTGATGACCACACCTCCCCTCCCCCACACAAGGTCAAACAATGCCTAACCGCAACCCTAACAAAGTTGCGACGATTGCTACGAGGTAGGCAAAAACCAACTGGCCAGTGCCAATTTGCGAAGTGGAAAAAATTCCTTCCAGGCCCCTCGGACAACCAAGGCGACCAACCGAAGTCCATAGTAAGGCCTGTGCCTAACCTGCAAATAGGGAGGGTGATTGAGGAAGCGAGCCAAGAGGAAGTCCTCTGACTCGCTCCTCAGTTTAAACTGCCCCGGCCACGCTCCCCCGCCAGCGGATTGGCTGGCTGAGCTCTGACGTGGCCGGGATCCCGCGGGCAACGGGGGACAAAATCCCCCGCCCCTGGTGGGGAGTTGGTGGCCACGCGGTCCACTGCAACTCCTCCCCACTGGGAAGTGGAACGGATTTCTCAGTCTGGTACCCTCCCAATGTTTTGGACAACTCCCATCAGCCTAGGTCCAAAATACCTGGGAATTGCCAGGTTGGGGAAGGCCATTCCAAAATTTGCCTGGGATATCAGGGTTCAGACCTGGCACAGGTGACAGGGGACACAAGTGGCGTTGTGGTCTAAACCACTGTGCTCTGGTTTCCATCACTGTGTTCCATTGCACGAGTAGCTGTTTAGTCATGCTGGCCACATGACCTGGAAAGCTGTCTGTGGACAAACACTGACTCCCTCGGCCTGAAAAGCAAGATGAGCGCTGCACCCCATAGTTGCCTTTAACTGGACTTAACCATCCAGGGGTCCTTTACGTTTTTTACCTTTACAGGGGACATACAGTGGTACCTCTGGTTACGTACTTAATTCGTTCCAGTGGTTCGTTCTTAACGTGAAACTGTTCTTAACCTGAAGCACTACTTTAGCTAAT
Organism: Podarcis melisellensis; assembly: GCF_964234715.1. NCBI lineage: Eukaryota > Metazoa > Chordata > Lepidosauria > Squamata > Lacertidae > Podarcis > Podarcis melisellensis. The sequence continues at coordinate 20,093,354 of NC_138538.1, forward strand.
GGAGCCTCCCGCTGCTGCTGCACCGTCCCTGCACAATTTCTGTTCTCATCCTGAAGCAAAGTTCTTAACGCAAGGTACTATTTCTGGGTTAGAGGAGTCTGTAACCTGAAGCGTATGTAACCTGAAGCATATGTAACCCGAGGTACCACTGTATAAGAATGAAGACTATTTGTAAGCCCTCCACCCCAGTTCCTCCTCTGTATCTGATCAGGAGCTCCCCCAATGCCCATTAGGAAGTCTTGAGCTGTTGAGGCAACTCATTTTCAATAGCAGTTTGCCTTTTGCCATTTGTTCCTGCTGCTGCGGCAGCCCGGCCACCTCTAAGTACCTCAGGAGTGCCAGTTGTCTGACCATGTGTCATCATCAGCTTTGACTCTGGCAAGGGATTGGTGGAGCAGGGTGTGAGTTTGTGTGTGGTTCTTTTGCAGGCTCTCTGGTGCCTTTGCAGCTGATCTCCTTTGCAGAAGCCTTGCAGCAGCTGGAGGGGAGTGCAAAGGAAGTGCAAAGACCCACATTAAAGAACCTTTACAGAGTTAAGAGAACAAAAACAGGCAGAAACACTGAACCAAGGGTGCTGCTGGCTCTTTTCCTAGGGAAATGATTTGAAAGACTCCTCTGTAGTTTTTGCACAGTTCCTGCACAGCGGCTTGACAGTTCCTGACAGTTCACTGAAATGCAGTACTCACACACAGTCCTGAATTTAAGTAGCATTTTTAATTTGTCGTAAGCAACGATAAAACCCTCCCTACTGTTGTCACTGAGTGCTCTTTGCAGAGTGCATAACTCGGTGTGTTAAATTGGTTAGCATTACTGAGTGTGGTAAAATGTGGAGGGTACGCCAGATTTTAATCTTCAGGCCAAAAGAACAGTGTGGAACCGTGGCCTTTCTTTTTTGCAATAAAGTATTAGCTAATGTGCTCCATTTCAACAGTATTACAGCTTGGCAGACCAATAACATTCAGTTTTAAGTGCATGGATTTCTGTGGGATTCCAAAACAGAGAGATCCAAAGGGTAGAATTTGGTACTGTGTTCATTGGAACAGAAAGAATGCCAGGGTTTTGGCTAAAAAAAGTAATAAACTGTATGGTCTGTGTGTTCTTTGAGCCCTTCCCTCCATCAGCAGGTGTCACCATTCTCTCTTTCCACACTTTTCCCCTGCCTTGTTTTGATTTGCGTTCTGGAATCAAATTACTACAAACATAAAAGAAACTTCCAGCCAATCTCAACATTGGCAGGAAAATACACTAATACACAAACTTTCTAACACTAAAATAAGGGCCCACATATAGAAAAACTAAGTAATTTGGGTGGTAGCCAACGTTAACCCTACTAATAGAGTAGACCCATGGAAATTAATGGTGCAACTTTTTGTATCCAGAGAGCTATCCTAAGACTTCCTCCGTGTTATCTAGTACCCATCTGATTTTAAATAGAATAACAAAATCTTTATGCCCTTACAGTGCACATTCTAAAAGTACTTACAGACTCTAAAATCATTTACCTGTTCTATACAGTCTCTTTCTCTAACGCCCCCCCTTTATGCACAAATGCAGAGTTTATGCTTCCATTTCATGAATGTCCTAAAACTTGGGTAGTTGTTCTTACCCACACATTCACAGCAGGTATGTTAAATGATAGGTGCCATCTATTATTTTAGAATGTTAAAGGCAAATAAAAGGTTTGGGAAGCCATATGACACCTGTGTGCTTTGGGCAAGGGACCACAACTCACTGGTAGGACACCTGTTTTGCATGCACAAGGTTCCCAGGTTCAGTCCCTGGGATCTTCTGTTAAAGGAGTCAGGGATCAGGTGACCTTAGACTGGCAACCTGTTGCCAGCAATATGAGACAACACTAGCCTACAGGAACATATAATCTGACCTGGTCTAAGGCATATTCTGGGTCCTTTATTAAGTAGGGTCTTCAGGTTCAGCTATCCGTATGCTTTGTTTAGTCCCTTTCTTAAGAAGCTTTCAAAATATATCACCAAATATACAGCTCCCCTCCTTGTCGATTTCCTTTTATTCCCTGAGCATATTTGCAAAGTGTCATTATTTCTTGCTACGAAACCATTCACTGTCATGATGCTAAAACTCTGGCTGAGGCCATTTCCCGCCCTCCTATTGGAGGCTTGTCAGGTTCCTCCACTTCTGCCTTTTTAGCAGTGCAAAATCCAGAGCCTTTTGTTTGGGGCTTTGAATGACAGGAAAGAATGTGCAGTTCATTAGTGCTGGTCATTTACTTCCAGCCACTTTTGTATTGGGGTTGGACACTTAATCCGTGTTTGCACAGCAGTCTTTTCTGTTCTGTGCCCTGAATTGGCTGAGGATCTCTTGACGGATGTAGCCTTCTGGTTGGTACTATTTCAGGGCACACGAGAGGCTTAAAATGCTGAAATGCCACCACCTCAAGCTTTACAGTGTTTCCTCCCCTATGGTGGTCACGGTTCCTTCCCCCTTCTCTCCCCTTTGCAACTTCTTCCTGTGATTCACGTCTCCTCCCCATCACTTGCAGAGATGTGCATGCATCTCCAAAACCTGGCTTTTGCTAGTTGAATGTAAACAAGGCGAAAGTCTGGCTTGGGCAAGCTGTGGCTGTTGCATGTCTCGTTGGTAAGAGACTTGATCACAAGGGTGGGGAACCCTTTTCCACCTAAGGGACATATTCTGTCTGGGGCAACCGTGGGTGCTACGTTCCAGGGATGAGCAGTACTAGAGGCAAGAGCGGGCAGCTCTTTCCGTAGGCTGTATGTACAGTCCTCTCGGTAGGCTCTCATTCTAGGGCTGGAGATATGAGATACCAGCTGATGAACTAGACGCTGCAATGGAGTGACTGATGCAAAAGTGAGGGGCGGGGGGAAAGCGCCAGGGCTCTGTTCCTCTGGGAAATGAGAAGCTTTTCTAAGTAGGAACCAATCCCTCCCACCCCACAGCTGATGGCCAGATGTCAAGATGCTGATAGCAGCTGATGGGCAGCTTTTGGGATGGCAAAGAAATAGGGGGTGGACCAATCTGGCCGTTGCACTTGTTCATGTGTGAAAATTGCACGCACCTCTGCAGCGTTCACAAGCCATCTGGAAGCTCCATCCATTGGGAGGTAGTGCTGGGCTTAGCTTTTAGTTTCTGTATCCCTTGAGCTTCAGAGAAAAGCAAAAGCCTTATAGGTGGGTGGCTAGGTGTTCCCAAGGTGACATTGGGAATACCAGTTCTGTGGAACAACTTGTGTTCACAAGCAGAGTTCTGACTTGTAAATGAGTGTGGGACGGGCTAAGCTGTGGCAGGCTTTTCAATCCTGACCGACAGCCAGAAGCGTGGTTAGGTTGGGGAGGGGGATTAGTCACTTGCCATGCATATGAATTTGTCTTGTTGTGAGTCTAGTCAGTGCCCATCTTGCTGCAGTGCTTCTTCACAGGGTCTTTGGTAGAGGCCTTTCTACCTGTGGTACGTGGGATCATTTAACCAGAGATTCCAAGAATAGAACTTGGGGATGCAGAGCTTGCATTATGCTTCAGGCAGCTGTTTGTCTGTTCTAGTGTTTATTAAGAACAGGAAGGTGCACAGGAAGAGACTTCTGTTCAACAAGGCACTCCCCCCTTTCTTGTATGACAGTGAAGTCAATTGTGCTGATTTCATGGCCAATGCAGATGCCAGCTGATGTCATGCTTTGGCACAGGAGCTGCTAGGAACAGTCCAGCATGGACCTTTCTAGTTAAAAGGGTCAGGTAGCAGATGATGGGTAACATCCCTGCCTGAGATTGAGGAGAGCTGCTGCTAGTCAGAGTGGATCATATTGGGCTGGATGGGCCAAAGGCGTGAGCTGGAATAAGGCAGTTTCCTATGTTTCTATGTTGCAGGTTTGGGGAGCAATGCAGCAGCAGCACTGTGGTGCAAGGATGCTGCAGGGCCTGGAGTGGCAATGCATTTCACAGTCTTACAGAGGCAGTGTGTGCATGCGCACACGAGCATGTGCAGCCAAAGTGAAGCTTAGAATCTCCAGGTAGAGAAGTTCAAATGCAGATGCCTGAATTGTATGTCAACATATATCTTTCTGTAAAAAGGTAAAGGGACCCCTGACTATTAGGTCCAGTCATGGCTGACTCTGGGGTTGCGGCGCTCATCTCGCTTTACTGGCCAAGGGAGCCGGCATACAGCTTCCTGGTCATGTGGCCAGCATGACTAAGCTGCTTCTGGCAAACCACAGCAGCACATGGAAACGCTGTTTACCTTCCTGCCGGAGTGGTACCTATTTATCTACTTGCACTTTGATGTGCTTTTGAACTACTAGGTTGGCAGGAGCAGGGACTGAGCAATGGGAGCTCACCCCGTCGCGGGGATTTGAACCGCCAACCTTCTGATCGGCAAGTCCTAGGCTCTGTGGTTTAACCCACAGAGCCACCCGCGTCCCTATCTTTCTGTAGGCAAACTTAATAAGAGCTGGTATAGAGCAATGTCTAAGGCTGGAACCCTTAGTACACTTAATTGAGTAGAGCTTACAGGAACATAGGTGTATAGGAAGCTGCCTTATACTCCACCAGACCTACTGGTCTATCTAGCTTAGTATTGTCTACACTGACTGGAAGTGGCTCTCCATGGTTTCAGGCAGGAAGGCTCTCTCAGACCTACCTGGAGATGCCAGGGTTTGGACCTGGGACCTTCTGCATACTGAGCTACGACCTTTCAAGGTTCTTGTACTTCCTTCTGAGCTTAGGATTCATTTGCATGAGTGTGAGCTATGAGCCAGGAAGTCCTGGGTCCAAACACTGATTCAGCCATGAATTTATGATCTTTGACAAAACTGTTCTCTTAGCTTCAGCTGCCCCATCTTTGCAATAGGGGAAATATTCTTCGCAGGTTTGCCGTAAGCATTACTGAGATAACGTATATGAAACATTCATAACACCCCTCGAAAAACTATGCAGATAGTAAGTATTGTCAACAGCACCTACTATTAAAGCTGAGATGAGGATTGTGCATGGGTTTTAAACAGAAAGGAAACGCCTGGTCCTTAGCATCCGGCCCAACAACCTTTCCCTTGAACCTTTGTCACAATTCTCTGCTTTGGCATGCCAGCGCTTGAGCTTTGCTTGGCATCTGTCTGCTCCACCTGCTAGAGACGGCGTTTTGTGCTGTGCTCAATGAGTTCAACAGCTGTTTTACCAGGCAGCTGGAGCAGAATTAGTAGCATGACTGAGTAGTTAAGCTTTGGAGCTCCCATGCTGGAGACTACAGTTGCTATGGCCTCATGTCACCTCTCCGCCGACTAGTTCACACAATAAACAGCACCTCCTTTGCATCCAATCTTTTTCCACCCCCTAAAACAGGGATGGGAAGCCTCTGGCCTTTCAGATGTTGATGGGCTTCATCAGCTCCAGCCAGCATGGCTAGTGGTCAGGGATGATGGGAGTTGTGGTCCAGTGACATGTGGAGCTTCCCCCAGCTCTGCTTTAAAACCACATGCAGCCATGCTTCCAGCCACTGGCGTTTTCTGTGTTAGCTACTCTTGCAGTTTCCCTCTCATCTGAAAAAGTAAGAGTTTGTGAATTCATGGAGCTTGTTTCCTCGCCACCTCTTTGGAGGCATTCATTTAAGATGTGCCTTTTTTACTTTGAGGTTCCATCTCTTTTCCTTTGAAAACAGCAATGTAAAATTGTCAGGTTTGTTAAAACGCTGCTCTTTGCCCTAAAGCTTGTGCCACAATTGATTTCTAAAAGCTCTTTTTATGTTCTTCTCTTTATCAAAAATGTCTTTTAGAAAGAATTTGGAGGACGGTGAAGAGTGAAATCCATAAATGAAATCGATAATAGTAGTGGGTAGGCAAATTGCTTTAGTGAAACTTTTCCCCAGGCTCTTTGGCTTAGTTGAGCTGCCATGGCCAAACTATAGGATAATGATCGCCTGTACACAACTGCCTTTGCGAAGGTGGCCAGTCATTATTACTTGTGCAACTACTTTCCCTCTCTAACTGTGGCCAGGAAGGGAATCCAGAATCCGGGCAAGGTAGCCCCAGTTAGCATCTTCTTGCCTCTAAAGGCTGAGGCAGCCTGCTGTCCCCATCTTTCCCCTAAGGCACAAGCAGGTAGCATAACTCTGAGCAGCTTGGCAAGTAAAGGATTGAAGCCTAAGGTGGCAGTCATATGTATGAACATTTACCCGGTCTTACTTCTGAGTGGACGTGTGTAGGATTGTACTAAATAAAAAAATTGTGCAGTAACACATTAGAGACCAACTACTGTATGTATGTTCTGGGTATAAGCTTTCCTGTGCATGCACACGAAAGCTTATACCCAGAACATACTTAGTTGGTCTCTAAGGTGCTACTGGACAATTTTTTAATTTATTTCGACTGCGTCAGACCAACACAGCTACCTACCTGAATCTAGGATTGTACTGTCAAAGAAACACACTGTGGCTGCAAATTTCTCTTTGGGGTTGCCCCCGCCTACCTGAACGAAAGTAGCTATTTATATTTCCATTTCCACTTTAATTGAATACTTGGGTCCACTTCAGCTGTCATGATTGGAGTATCTTTGCCAGGCTGGAGAGATGCATGTTCCCAAATGCCATTTGGTTCAATTGATAACCCTTATCCCCAATGGTTGTCCCTTGCTCTGGACTATCACGGCACCAAAGAGCATGAAAAATGGCACTCACTGTATGACAATATAGTGGAACAGTCTCCCTCGGGAGGCTGCGGACTCTCCTTCCTTGGAGGTTTTTAAGCAGCGGTTGAATAGCCATCTGTCACGGATGCTTTAGCCAAGGTTCCTGCATTGCAGGCGGCTGGACTAGATAATCCTTCAAACTCATAAGATTCTATGATTCTAAGACAATTTGCCTTTTGTGGCACACACCACTGCAATATGCAGAACAAGGCAGCCTTTTTTTTATATATAGAATATTTATTGAGATTTTACAAAGACATAGATTTACAAAATACAAAAGAAAAACATATGAAAAGAAAAAGATAAAAAAGAAAACATACAAAAATACATAAAAAATAAAAATACGAAATACAAAAAACGAGTAGATAAGAAAAAATAAATAAAAAATCCCTTTTTTATAACTTTAAACTCATTAGCTTGTTTCCTTGACCTCCTCACACCTCCCCTTTTTGTATTCCCATTTACATAATCAAATCAGCAAATCCTTACCCTCTTTCATTTATCTTAACTCTGTATCTTAACATATTATAACTGTATATTTTCATCCATTATCAATTCATTTTTGCATATTCTTATTAACTTTGTTGCTAATGCCACTTATTTTCAATCCAACATCATTTTAACATTCATTAATTTTACAGTGTTTCTGCAGATAGTCTTTAAATTTCTTCCAATCTTCTTCCACCAACTCTTTTCCCAGGTCTCGGATTCTGCCAGTCATTTCCGCCAATTCCATATAGTCCATCACCTTCATCTGCCACTCTTCCAGGGTGGGTAGATCTTGTGTCAGAACAAGGCAGCCTTAACTGGCCTCTTATCCATCCCTGCAGTTAATTGACATTTTGCAATTTCCAGACACCATTTGGGTATGTATCTCTCCTGTAAGGCACGGATATTTGTGCAATGAAATGAAGCACTTTAAAAATATTATCAGAATGTGCTCTTATTCGTTAGTGAAACTCGGAACTGTTGGCAGCTTTTCTGAAGCTTGCATTAACTGGCATTTTTTTTGTTTTTGTTTTAGGGCTTTTGCAAAGTTTCATTTAGCACCTATGCCCACCACGTTTGTTTATGTAAACCACAAATATTATAAGCAATGCTGTATACAAGAGGCAGTTTCAGTCCTAACCGCAGCTTATCTGTATCTTACTGTATGTCATAGAATCATTATTGCTTAAAGAGTAAAGAAGACGAGAACCCACCACTGATGGTTAGTCGTTGCACACTGGAAAATTGTAGCTGTCTAAAGTTTTATCATATGTGTTTCAATGGGGGGGACGGGACAGAAAAGTAATTTTTAAAAATGTCCTAAATGAATAATTCTGTCTGAAGCTGCTATTATGAAATCTTGAACCGTTCATGGTATCTCTTTGATGTTTGTTGCCACGCTTGCAAAGAAGTGAGCCTCGTTGACTCCAGGAAGACCTAGGCTAGCACAGAAGGTATATGGTTGTCTCCGAAACTAACACCTCCCAGTCTCCTCTTCCTCCTGCAAAAAATATGTGAAGGTGATGATGACACCGTGTTGTGACTTTCCACTTCTCGAGGAGAAGCAACAGACAAAGTGAAGTGGGCGGGGAAACTCTTGGTGCATGGAGGTCACAACGTACCAAGTATCTTTGGCTGGAAGTTATATGGGGAGATGAGCAGGAGGTAGGACTTTGCTGTTTTGAGTAGAAGCCACACATCCTATGTAACATCAAATATCAGCTAAATATCTATTGCAGTACCAGACATTCTACCCTACATACCCTGATTTCATTGCCAAAGAGTTGGGTAGAAATGTACAATATATATATATATGTGTGTGTGTGTATGTATATATATATATATATATATATATATATATATATATATATTTACAAGTATGTAGGCTCCCTAGCTCTGCAGTTGGTCTTTCCTCAGCTCAAGGGCTTCATTCTTTTCTAAACAACTTGCTAGGGGCTACAGGAGAGCCAGTGTAGTGGTAAGAGTGTTGGACTAGGAGCTGGGAGAACAGGATTCAATTCCCATTTGGCCATGAAGCTCCTGGGGTGACCTTGGGCCATTCACTCCTCATCAGCCTAACCTGCTTCAAACGGTTCTTGTGGGGATTAAATGAGTAAGAGGAGAACCCTACATGCTGCCTTGAGCTCCTTGGAGAAAAAAATACAGTGGTACCTCGGGTTAAGTACTTAATTCGTACCGGAGGTCCGTACTGAATCTGAAACTGTTCTTAACCTGAAACACCACTTTAGCTAATGGGGCCTCCTGCTGCTGCTGCGCCGCCGGAGCCCGATTTCTGTTCATATCCTGAAGCAAAGTTCTTAACCTGAAGCACTATTTCTGGGTTAGCGGAGTGTGTAACCTGAAGCGTATGTAACCTGAAACGTATGTAACCCGAGGTACCACTGTAGTGTATAAATGCAATAAATAAATCACTGTGGCAGTCAAGCCAGAAGCAAATGTGGGCAGAGCAGTGAATGCTAACTTTACTGTTGTGCAGTGCACAGCATTTCCCCACACATATACACCCCTTTCTATCCTCCACCCAGACAAGCAAGAAGCATTACTAGAGTTCAATGAGATTTTCTAGCCATGCAAAAACACTGAAGCAAAGCAGGTCTGGTGAGGAATGTGGCTTCTGAAGGGCGTGTGGCTCAGGGAGAGTCCTGAGGTCCAGATAGAAAGGGCTGGAGGGCCACATTCAGCCCCCTGGGTGTGAGGTTTGCCATCTGTGCTCTATTGAAATCGAAGGAACTTGTTTCTGAGGAAGGATCAGTCTACAGGTTTGATTTAATGTGCAAGTATCACTGGGGAATGTTGAACCTTATAATGGCAGATCCACATCCCGGAGGACCCCAATCAGGAAACTGAAAAAAGAAAAGAACTGCCTCTTTAAATCTTCAGGTCTTTTTCAGTGCATCTGATGCCTGGATTTCCCCTGACTTCCCCTTGCAAAGTCCTTGCTTCTGAGTAGTTATCAAAACATTGCAACTCATTGCAACTATGCCCTCCCATGTATTTCTCGGCAACATCTCATCTTTTCCCAGTAGTGTTGGAGAAAAGACCTACCCTCCTGCTCATTTTCTCTTATTCAGCTGTGGGTCCTGAAGAATAACAGGCCTATCATGCTTCCCTCCCCACCATATCTTATCAAATTCCTTAACCATATTTCCCAATCATTCAATCCAGTGCAAGTTTGCCCTGTTTCGGTTCCAGTGAAGTCAATGGGAATGAGATAGTCATGAAGATTCTTTCTCAAGCTTCAAGCAACACATGATGTTTAGCACATCTCTTTAAGTTCCCCGAAGATTCTTGAAAGCTGAAAATAGCAGATGTGGGGAATTTCTGTCAGGATTGGGGTGGTGTGGGGTTGTGTGTGTTGTGGAGAATGTTCTCTGCTTCCTCCCCATTGCAGCTGGATCCTGAAAGCTATCTGGTTGGCTGCTGGGAGAACAGAAGGCTAGACTAGATGGGGTTTTGGCCTGATTCAAAATGCTCTATTGTGTTGTATTCCTGATGGCTGTTTCCCATTTGAAGCTGATATTTACAGTAGGATGCAAATAGCAATGTGTGGTCTCCCTCCTCCCCCCACCATGAGGACCAGGGTATGGGTGGAAGGGATAAAGCCCCATCCTTAGTCCTGATCAGCCTCCTCCCCAAGCTGTTGTTTACATTTGTAAAAGCATGCATGGATCTGAAAAGTGAGACACTTAGTGTCACGTATAGCATCAGGACTAGCAAAATGACCCAGGAAGCGGCAGCATACCAAATGAATGAGTTGAATGATACCAAGGAATACACCTTGATATATAGGAACACTCAATCAGATAGGAGATTCCTGGGCACTGAGCAGGAATTAGCAATGTTTTGTCGAAGATAAGCTGCTTCTTAGATTGCTCTTTTACTGGTGTTTCAGCCACCGTTCAGGATAAATACTCTCAAGGCAGCTTGAGGAAAATAGTAGTAAAATAATAAAGAATAAATAACACCACAATGCAATAATACAAAAAATTAAATGTTGAAACAATGGATAAAACTGCAGTGTTGTTATTATTATTATTATTATTATTATTATTATTATTATTATTGTTATTGATATTTTATTAATCACCTTGTACACAAGTGTCTCAAGGAGATACATAATGAAACCAACACAAAACTCCCCAGATACATTTCAGAAACCAAACAATGCAAAATAGATGCTCATGACAGAGACCCATTTGTCTTGCTTTGAAAGCCTGCCACCATCTTCACATGTTAGGAAGGAAAAGTCCATTGAAGAATAATGTTGCCTGTTGATCGGCATTGACTTTCCAAAGTCTCAGTCACGGGCCTGGTTCTCATGGTACAGTTAGCCAAATTGTGGCTTACTGGGACCAGTAAACATGTAAACTCTCGGAGAGGAGCTCATGGCCACTCCCAGTCCTTTTTACTGCCATGCTCTGCTGAGCTAAGTCCAGGCTTAGCCTAGGGCATCATCCAAACTCAGGCTTGTTGTTAAACTCTCTCCTTGCTAACCATGGACTGTAACCAAGAACAAACCATGGAAAGTATTTTCTAGCCCTGTGCAGTGAGGTCTTGGAGATGTTGGAATATTCAACCCATATCCAAAGCTTTTGCTGTTCATTTCATGACTTCTGTTAAGGTTGTCTTGCAAGCAATACAGGGGGAAGAGTTAGAACACGGTTTGCTTTAGCCTTCTGGGACAGAGTTGCTCTGACCTACTCTGCTTTCTTTCTCGGCCAGTTCACACATAGATGCTCATCACTTTATGACTGCTGTTTCAAGGGGTGAATGAGACACTAAAGATCAAAGACTACAAAGAGCTTTCATATCAAGCGTATAATCCCAAACACACTGAAGACAGTTCAGACATTCGGCTGAGAGCCAGCTGGTGATGATAAGTCAAGTAGTATATGAACCAGCTATTTGATTTGAGTCCTGAAGTATATTCCACACACAGACAGAAGCATATGAGGCAGCTCAATGGTTCCTGGGTGTTACCTGTCTGCATCTATTGCTAAACACCCTTACCTGCTGAATATGTCCTACAAAGAGGTTCAACATCTGTCTTGGTTTTACTGTCTGGATTTGGGTTGCTTGGCCTTTAGAAACTATGACTGCAGTTGTTTTTTTAACTACCTGCTAGTGGTTGGCAGAGAAAGGATTCTCCCCACAGCATCATTCTGTGCTGGGCCGTCCTCTGGTAGCTCAGTTGGTTTCTGTGCTGGGTGCAGAGAAGAGGCAGAGCACTTCATTCCTCCTTTACTCACATGCTTGTATGCAGTATCTTGTTAGCTATGGCTACCAGCCTAGTGTTTAAGTACAAAGCTGACTTAAGGTGGCTCAGGAAACTATGAGTACTTCTATCCTGGATCAATATGGATCTTTTGAATGGGGAAAGCATGATTAAGCCAGGATACATAATCTGACTGTTTTACAAAGTCACTCTGATGTTTGCGTGGTGAGGCCCTGGGCCCCGCAGTTCCCACAGAAATAAACACACAGACACAAATATGTTGGGTTAATGGGATAAATAAGGCCACAACTTTATTGGTTACAGATGTGAGTGGTTTGGCTTAGGTAATTGGGTGAAGCAAGACCTGCCCATCTGCAGGAAGTCTCTAAAGGGTCGACCACCGATAGGGGGAGCCCTATGATATCCATCAATTAAGAACTCCCCCAGGGTGCTGATGGGGTCGTGGCATAGCCCTAGCCCACGCCCAGGCTTCAGACAAGAACCACACCCCCGGATCCCTTTAACGGGATACCCTTAGCATGGAGGGGCAGGTGGAGGCAACAGCCTCTCCTCCCACAACAAGGCTTACCCAATGCCTAACTTTACAAAGTTGTGATGATTGATACTAGGTAGGCGGAAACCAAACAGCTGGTGCCAATTTGCCAAGTGGAAAAATTCCAACAACCAGGCGACCGGCATTAGTCATAGCAAAGCCATAGTCAAGCAACGCAAGCAGAGAGGGTGGGCAGGCTGGGAGATCCAACAAAGGAGACGAATGGAGGCCGCTCCTCAGCCGCGCTGCGGTTTAAACGACAAGTTGCCATGCCCCCTGGCTAACCCGATTGGTCAACCGGGGGAAGCGTGATGCGGCTGGGATTCCAGTGACATGGGCAGTATCCCTCCGCCCACTGCCGGGTCACTGGGAGGTCCCAGATCTCCTCCCACAACACAGCCCCCTGGAAAAGAGGAGCTGTCTTCTCGCTCATGGCTCACAGAGGCTCCTTTCCTTGCCTCTGCTTATCTCTGAGACCTGCCAGATCTGCTACCCAATTTTTACCTAGGCCAGCATTTCCCACATGAAGTGTTGGGATGCACTCACGTATATTCAGAACCACTACCCACCTGTCTATGAAGAGGTAGTCTGCTGCATCCCTGCATGATTATTTGTTCTGGTTTTGCTTTTTTCAAATGAACTCCACTGCGGCAGTGTCTGCTCCCGCCCCGCTCTGCACCAATTGTGGCATCGAATGGAGGGATGCTGCATAGTTAGGAGATGCCATCGCATCCTTGCATAAAAAACTGGAGGCATGCCCAGATCATGCAGGAAAAAGCTCTTCTGAAAGCTGGTTGTTGCTGCTTTCCTAAACTGTATAAGTAAACATTTTTTTGCGTGTAGCAGTGAAATGTGCCTCTATTTATAATTCTGGGGGGGGGGGGGGAAATATTTATCAACTGGTATAAGCCTAAGCGGATGTTGAAGAGACTTAGCAGGGAAATTTACACTTAGGTTTGCTCTGTTCCCATTTGTTTCTTCATTCTTATTTTTAAATTTAAATGGCTTATTGTGAATCTTGACCTTGCAGCAAGACTATAGAAGGCTTTCTGAATGTGATTGTCTCCTGGGCTCTGCTCCTATCCTGGAAGGAGGCTGGGTGGAGTTAATCTTCTGCTCGACAAAGAAACTTTGCATCTTTCTCAAGCCATTGCACAATGAAAGCCCCAACCTTTGGTCTGCAAAGCAGGAATCAAAGCTTTACTGGATGCTGTCAGAGGAAGTGAAATTTGCAGCAAGCTTGCGGAAATCTACTTTCTGCAGCAGCACTTGGAAGTCACAGTGTCCAGGTGGGTCTGGTATGTGGCCATTGAATGAGCATGTGGTGCCAGGGAGCAGTTTAATTCTGCTGGAAAACAAAACCTTGGGATTTCTTGGACTTGACATCAACTTCAGAGAGCATTACCACTTTGCAAACCACTTTGAGTGCCTTGGCAGGAAACTGGTATATAAATCTAGTGAATGAATAATATGTGCAGCTCTGCAAGCTGGAAAGGCAAAAAGTAGGTGGAATAACAGGTGTGACCTTTCCTTTGGTACAGCAGCTCTCATTGGTTTTGTAAACCGTTTTGTGGTTTTGCTACAGTCCAGCGGTGCATCAGTTTTGTTAAATAAAATAGATAATAAATTCTAGCCATGCAAGAGTTGGAGGTTTGTACACCCCCCAATCTCTTCATCGAAGGAAGAGGCATTATTGTAGCTGAAGGACACAATCCAGGAAAGCAAAGGGATCTGAGGTGGATGCAGAGCAGGCCTGGCGAGGGAACATGGCCTGCAGGAGAGAAGCCTGGGGGCCTAATTCATCCTCTAGATTGAACCAATGGCTCAACGCCATTGGCGCTGCTCCCATTCATGGAAAACGAAACCAAGGAAATGGCATGTATGCAGGCAAACTCTTATTTAGCAGAAGGGGAAGTATAAAGGGTAGCTTTATATGTGTCTACTCAGAGGTAAGCCCCACTGGGTTCAACGGGACTTATTCCCATATATGTGTGTATAGGATTGCAGCCTTAAATCTGACAGCTGTTTGGCAGTCTGTGAGAAACAAATTGGTGGTCTCTGCCAAATTCCCATGGGCTATGTGTGGATATAACTGTTGGCATTAAATGACAGATACTTGATTGCGTTTGCAGTAAAGAGGCCAACAAATGATTGGAATACACACACACACACACACACACACACACACACACTTCTTGGAATGGTTTGTCCTTGTTCAGAGTTGTTAAAGCTTGCTTGGACAATAGTGTTGTGTTTCTTTCCTTCTGCCCCCTATCCGGTCTCAAGAATTATGGTTTCCTAATTCCAACTTAGAATGTGAAATGTTGAAGAGTACCATAGTGCTTGAGGTTTGCTTTCTTTTGCTGGTGTGAGCATCCATTTCCATGCCTGGCCCTGCAAATGGTGCATGCAGGTTTTGCAGAAGTTTACTGAAGTGAGCATGTTCATTTCTCTGTTGCATTCAAAAAGTACATTTACTATGTTTTAATCATACCCTTTCTCCAAGGAATTCAGATACATCGTTCCCCTTAGCCAAGTTTATCCTCACAATGATCCTGTGAGTTAGGAGAGGCTAAAGGTGAATTCATCAAGGGGATTATTGTGTTGCTTTTCCTGGTTACAATGCACGCGAAATTTCATTCACAATGTTGGGTGTGGCAGGGACATGTCCTCCCCCTTTATGCACATGAATCACCCATGAAGAAACTGTATGCTGGAATACCGCCCCAAATTTCATCACTTGAAAACTTTCATGAGAAATGTCACAAAAATGGAACAAAGTGCTCTCTGAACCCTTTTCACAACGACCTCAGAAATGAACCTAATAGGTTCAGGAAACTTGCAGGTTTAACTAAAAGAAAACAACCGACTTACAAATGCCTCTTTGTAGCCCTCCAGTAAGAACTGAAGTGAACTTTTAAGAAAATGGATTATAGCTACTCCCAACCACCCTTTCTTTTTAATGAAGCTTTCCTTCTCTCTGGAAAAGGGTGTTGAAAATATATTCTTTTCCTTCCACATTTACACATCAATCAATGCCTGCAACCTTTCTGCAGCTCTTCTCTAATCCTGTTACTGTTCTTGATGCAATCCTTTCAATCTTCTCTGCCTCTCTGGGGTATTGGTCTGATTTTAAGAGAGGGGCCCAACTGTACAGCCGTGTCAAGGTAATTGCTTAAAGTGGCGCCTAGGCACACCTAAGGGAGTTACTGTTAGTTAGTTATTAAATTTATATCCCACTCTTCCTCCCAAAGGTATCACATCTTGACTGAAGATCTTTGAGTAGGAGACTTTCCATAGCTTAAATCCCTTCTAGACACCCGTTTTATTGCAAATTCATGGTGATTTGGGCTCATGATGATACTAGCGCAATCGCACATGATCCTGCTTTTAGTACTGTTCGTGCCTGCAGAATTTTGGAGCAGTCAGACTGCTTCATCTCCAGTCAGTGCAGATATACCCCGTAACTTCCTGATAAAATCCTGTTAAGTTTTCGTACCGCAAATGTTCTGGTTTGTTTTTGTCCTGGTTTTGTTGTGCTGTAGTCTCTCCGGACTGCAACAATGTACAGTATTGCATTAGGGAAGCATCGCAGAACACATTAAAGCCAAATAAATCACTGTTATTGTGTCAAGAACATGTTGCAGAGTGCAACACCAGGCTGGAGGTTCTCTTAGTCAAGGATCCTGCTCTCAGCGTCAGAACACAGCTCACAAATACGTGAAATGCTCCTGCACAGTGCTTTAAATGCAGGATGACATTTTTAAAAAACGCACCTGTACCTACTTCTATCTCATAACACACAGAGTGGCTATGCTAGTTGGTGGTCTTTTTACCAGATGTATTTCACACCAAAAATGGACCTACCCTTGGCTCAGATTATCTAACATGGGTGATTTTACTTTTGTTTTATTTAACTGTGTTCATATAACACTTTATCCTCAAAATCTCTTAAGTCGTTTACATAAAATATACATTTAAAGCTACCAGTAATACCAGGTGTAAAAAATAAATACATGCTAGCTTGTTCTTTCCACCAAAATTGACATTTTTTAAAAAAATATATACATTATAAATATATTGCTTCTCGGCCTTTTGGCGAAGATCAGGTGTCGTACTGATATACTATAAATAAAGCTACATATTAGAATGTGCATGTCAAATGTACCTGTCTCTGTCGGCTTGCTTAAATTAGATGAAAGAGTTTTCATCGGGTGCTGAAAAAAGCAAAAGCTCCTGCTCAATATCAGTGGCTATGAAGCTCCAAACTGCAGGTGCTGCTACACTGAAGGGTCAATTCCTTAAAGTGTGTGCTGCCTGGGAAAACACTCCAAAACATGATGTGCTACAGAGTTGGATCAAATAAAAGACTGTGGTGCAGGGAGAAAGGCTAACCCCTTTCTTCCTGCATGCTGCATTCCTTTTGCTGATCGAGGGCTTCCCAGAACAGTTATTTTTAAAGAACAAGTTTTGAGAGGTCATTTAGTTTTTGGTCCTTGGGCCTAGATGTAAGAAACTTCCTTTGGGATTTTGGCAGGACAGAGATGCCCCAAAGTCACTTTGGCTGCAACCCCGTGTGAAATTACTGGGCAATAACTCCCACTCGGGTCAGTGGGACTTACCTGCAGGAAACCACAGGTAGGATTGGGTTGCACAACTAGCTGGGGAACCATTTTGGCTGAAGGATGGGTACGTAAGATTATAAATCAACAAGAGCACTCAGACCCACTCCTGTGCTGATGACCTCAACATGCTTCTTTCTCTCTCCTGCCAGGATCTTGTCTGCTGCGACAAATTAGTAATGCTGCTTATTCTCACTGCTCTCTTCAGTGGAGAAATTTTCATTGGGCGAGGTCAGAATATTTATTTCAAACTCCTCTCTCTCTCTCTCTCTCTCTCTCTCTCTCTCTCTCTCTCTCTCTCTCTTTCTTAAAAAAACTGTCTCAGATTCTGATGAGAAGCACAACTCTACAGCAAGTTCTCTTACCACATCTTTCTTTAATCAGCATTGAAATGAGATCTTCGTTAGATGGGCATATTCCTGCATTCCAGACCTCCCAACTTAGCCAACACACTCTCAACTAGTTTGAAGCAAAACAAGTCAGGAGCGAGGAAACTGTAAAGCTGAGAAATAGCTGCTGTTTTAGGCTGGATGATTTCTTTTGGTTTTGGAAAGATACCTAACGTCATACATGTATTTTTCAACTCGCATGATTCCAGATGCGGTAATACTCAAAGGTCAGCTCTGAGTTACAAGGCGCCTGAAGTATACCTGCATTTTCCAACAGCTGGATAACAAAACTCTGTTTCTGCCACCCCATATTAACAGAAGAGAGAAAGACAAACTGTTAAAAGGAAGTGTAGTAATATCCTGCTGACAAGCTCATAGTGTGTTGTTCGCTACCAGGATGAAACTAACGGTACATGGGGTCATAACAAGAGACCTGCTGGATCAGACCAAAGGTTCATCCAGTCAGGGATCTTGTTTCCTACAGATGCCAACCAGATGCCACCGGAAAACTAGGACACTGCCCTTTTCCACTACTGTACCCTAGCAGACGCTGTTCAGGGACATACAGTGGATGCTCGGGTTGCGAATGTGATCCGTGCAGGAGGCATGTTTGCAACCCACAGCGCCTGCAACTCACAGTGCCAATCTGTGCACACACAGGTTGCGATTCAGCGCTTCTGCTCATGCGCAAAGCATGATTTAGCGCTTCTGCGCATGCGCGAGTGCCAAAACCCGGAAGTAACCTGTTCCGGTACTTCCAGGTTTCGGCGTGTCCGTAACCCAAAAACGCGCAACCTGAAGCGTCTGTGATCCGAGGTATGACTGTACTAGCAATCTGCCTTATACTAACTTAGACCATTTGGTCCATCTGACTGGCAGCAGCTGCCCAGAATTTCAGATATGGGGTCTCTCCCAGCCGACTGTGGATTTTTGAGGGGATATTTACTGAGACATTTATGGAGGTACTGATGGAGATATTAACACCTGCGGGCACCATGTTGGGGACCCCTGCAATAAGGTGTGGGGCCAAGGGAAATGATTCAAAGGCTTCCTGGGTAAGGTAGGTTTTGAGGAGGGGCATAAGTGAACAAGGGAGCTGGTTGCATGGAGTTGCACCAGGAGGCAGTTTCAGTCACAAGGGACAACAAGAGGAAATGAGTGAAGTCATTTCAGGTGGTTGTAGATTTTTGGGTATCTGTACACTGGGATGCATTACAATTTGCCTGCAGCCAGTTCCATAATGCATTGCTGCCCCAGACACTGCCTCAAACCCACAGTAGATCCCAGAACTGTCCTCTTATTTGAGATTTCTCAATCTGTAAGCATATATTCTGTTTAAATTCCTGTTTTTTCTTCTTCTCCAACTTTATGGCTTAGGTTCTATAGGAATATCCATTACTAAGGTACTGAATTACTCGGGACTTTTGCCAGCTATTAATATTCGTCTCTGCTGGGTTTACATTGTCGCCATAGCTTTAGATGTATAGTCCATTGATGTGCAGCTCCAACTATGAAAGCAGAGGCCAGTTTCCTAGGCCTGGAACAAATTATGAAGGGCAACCATGCGTACTTTGTCTGGAGCTAATAATATACATGCTGCTACCACTCAGCCACTTCTTACTTATTTTCTTAGGATCTTGCTCTGCATGTGCAGGGAAGCTTTGAATCCAATCATGTGCCCCATGCAGAGTTAAGATGTCTCTTAGTTTGGTGCGCACAGGCAAGGGAGTGTCTCAGGTTGGACATGGCCAACACGGTTGAAGAGGTGTTATTGAGTAGAGTGCTGTTTTGCTGAAGCAGCTGATATCCCACCTTTCCTTCAAAGAGATTACAGTGGTGTTTATGGGTCTCCTCCTTCCCATTTTATCCGCACTGCGACCCTGTGAGGTAGGCTAGGCTAAGGGACAGTGACTGGCCCCAAATTGTGGAGTGAGCTTTACAGCTGAGGAGGGGATCTGAGTGCTGGTCGCCCAGGTTCTAATCCGACACAGCTAACTACTATACCATGCTTGCATTTTTAAGAGACAGGCTATGTAAAAATAATTCCAAGATGAGGAAAGCATATATAACAGCTATTGCATTACCATCGTCTTCATTACTAATCTATCTTCCAACAATCTGACTTCCTGCAGATTCTCACTAGAGCATCTCTAGCCTTCCCAGAGCCAGTGCAAGCAAAGCTGAGAGCTTTAAAAGCTCTTTTCGCAGCAAGTGAACCCAGCAACAAATAGCTTTTAAGCTCTTGGTCTTACCTGGGACTTGACTCGCGCCACTTCAACTAGCCAGCTCTCAGCCACCAATGGTCAAAATGCATGTCAGATCATGAAGGTGAAGGACCCCTGACTGTTAAGTCCAGTCGCAGATGACTCTGGGGTTGTGGCGCTCATCTCACTTTACAGGACGTGGGAGCTGGTGTCCGTAGACAGTTTTTCCAGGTCATGTGGCCAGCATGACTAAGCTGCTTCTGGCGCAACGGAACACTGAAACCAGAGCAGCGCATGGAAACGCCGTTTACCTTCCCACCAGAATGGTACCTCTATCTACTTGCACTTTTTGGTGTGCTTTTGAACTGCTAGGTTGCCAGGAGCAGGGACCGAGCAACAGGAGCTCACTCTGTCGCAGGGATTCGAACCGCTAACCTTCTGATCGGCAAGCCCAGGAGGCTCAGTGGTTTAGACCACAGCGCCATCCACATCCCTTATGTCAGATAATAGAATCGTACAATTGTAGAGTTGGACGTAAAGGATTGAACCTGCAACCTTGTTATTTATCAGCACCATGCTTTTACCAACTGAGCTATCAGTTTATTACCACATTGTCCCAATTTACAGTTGTTAGTAAAATGCCATGACTTGCCCGACACCAGGTGGGGCGGCAGACAGTTTATAAGGAATTCTGGATCTTGTAGTATCTTCACTGCATTTCCATCAGCTGTCAATTCCATATGGGGGGGGGGCGAGGTGGCAGATCTGTAGGGCTTACCCTGTAGCTTCAATAGCAAACCATTATTTCTCACCCAGTGTATTTCTTCCCCTTCTCCCCTCCCAGCAGTGGCTGAAGATGGGGTGTCCTGATGCATCCTGGTGTCACCCATGGACATTCTTTGAATAGGTGTTTGAGGTGTCCCACTGCTCTTTTAACTAGGGGAAAATGAGGAGACCCAAAGAGCACGCAGCAATTTCTCGAAACAAACAGGAAAACAGCGCTGATGTTGCTGGCAAATAGCTAAATCTGAAGGAGGGAAACAGGAGGGCAGCCACAAAGAGAGAAAACCACAAAATCCAATAATAACCTAAATGTAACCCTCTTGCGTTAATGGGACATCTGCCTTGGTGTTGTTTTTTTTAGAACAAAAACTTGTGGCATTAATAAAACAAATCACCTTGCTAACACATGTAAAACATCAGCCCTCACCAACCTGGTGCCCCCCAGATGTTTGGGCTATGATTCCCATCAGCCCCATCTAGCGGCCTGTAGTACGTTATTTAGTAATAAAGGGTTGGCCGTGTCTGCTTCATGTGTTGCCACAAAATGCTGCCATATGCTGCTTCTTCCTGTGTTTCACCATATTAATTATGTGGCAAACCACTTTTTTTTTTGCAGGCTCCCCCTCCCCACTTCCCTTCATCCTTCCATGAGGTCTATAAAGTGCACTACATGAGAGTTGTGCCTGCTCACTTACAGAATCATAGCATCCAGTCCCAACCCCCTGCAATGGAGGGATCTTCCTTTGATTTGCTTGGTCCTGCAGTTTAGGGATCACTGAAAATCACAAGCCTGGCAGACTGCTTGTCTTGAGTCTCGTAGTCCAACCTGGGGTGTCTCAATCATTTTCTCCCTGCACCCCCCCCCCCCCGTTTTATAGAGAGGCCCAAGGTGAAACTTACCAGTTCCTCCCATCACTTGGAAATTTCCCCATTGGGCCATTGCAGTGTAGCTGTACTAGAAATTGCCAGGAACAAATCCTTGCTTCCCTGCCAGTGTTTGCTTCAGAATACACCTATGCCTCCGTTTCATCTTGAAGCCCGGTAATTTCCAGTTTCCACCTATGCTCTGTGCTCTGATCTTTTTGGATGATGAATGGCTGCCCGATGGATCAAATGTTGAAAAAGGAGGGTTCTTGGTGAAGGTGGGAACTGAAAAACTGTGTTTCTACTAAGTGTTCAGAATAGGCTTTCTGTGAGTTACATTTCCAGTTTGAAACTTAAGAATGGTTTGAAGATGTAGAACAGGGATCAGCAAAGTTTTTCAGCAGGGGGCTGGTCCACTGTCCCTCAGACCTTGTGGGGGTCAGACTATATTTTTTGGGGGAAAATGAGCGAATTCCTATGCCACACAAATAACGCAGAGATGCATTTTAAATAAAAGTACACATTATACTCATGTAAAAACATGCTGATTCCTGGACCGTCCGCGCGGCAGATTTAGAAGGCGATTGGGCCTTAGTTTGTCTACCCATGTTATAGAAGATCTGCATGTTATCGATGAATTGGTCTACACAGCAACAAGATCAGCTGTTGTAGCTCCATTCAAGCATTGTAATCCCTCACGTTATAACCACTGAAGTTGGGAGCCTTCTCTAGTTGTTGCCAGACTCCCAGCTCCCATCAACCTTGACCGGACTGGAGATGATGGAAGTTGGAACCCATCAGCATCTGAGGACCCAAGGCTGGAGATCACTTGCTAGGCTGTCTATGCCATTTTAGAATCCTGATCTTCAAGGGGTTCTAAGTCAAGAGTGCAACAGGCTCCCCACTGCACACTCCAAGTTGTGCAGAGCTAGAAAAAAATAGTGATTGGGGTGGGGACAGAGCTACTCCTTGCGCTTGCTCTTTATCATGCAATTCTAATCACACGGGGGAATTAGAATCCCCAAATATGGCTCATCTGTCCACTAAAATAAATGTTTATTATGTTGCAAAATTGCTCAGCCAAACGACACAAGGTTTTTTGGTTGTTGTTTTTTTAAAAAATTAATAACCCTGCCTTCTGTCAACGGAATATGCCATAATTCCATTCACATAATTTTGCTCTCATACCAGTTTATATTTTTTGTGTGTGTGCTTGTAAGATTCCTCTGACATTGGATCACATGACCGGAGAGATACTACAGATAGATTGAGCAGGGAGTGTGGAGGCTGATTAGTGCTGTTATGGGAAAAGAGAGAGAGACCCTCTTAATGTTCTTTGAAGGGAGATGTGTTGCACACGCAGCTAAGTGGGCCACACTAGCCAGCATATATTATCTATTCCATTCTAATTGGTAGTAACAGAGGCCATTTACTTTAGGGAACTATCGGTTAACTACCAATACAGAAGTGCTTGTTTTCCTCCTCTGAACAGGCACTTCTGCTAATGCTGAGTTAGCAGACCATGAACTTGGGTCTACCTTAGCCCCTTGATGCATTTCTTCATATTTTGATTTATTGTCCTGCTGCTAGTTCTCATGCACTTCCCATACCTATGTTCTTACCTGCCTTAATATTATGATCTGAATTTTGACTCAGATTAATTTGGGGAGGAGGTGATATATGGACAGCTTGTTAGATCAGATTGTTAGATAGTTTGCCAAAAATGAATTATACTTTTACAATGGCAGTATAATGGCAGGATTCTGTATTGGATTTGGGGACATCGTGTATTGACTTTGCAGAGTGGAGCCCCCCTGCCCCTCCTCCAGAGGGGAGGGACAGGGCTCAGGATGAGGCCTGGGTTTCCCAGACAGTTTGTGGCATGTACTGATATATTGGAGGATATCAACATCCTCTTAAAGGCACAGATACGTGCTAATGTAATGTGTAGTTTGGCCTTCTGACAGAGACACCCACCAACCCATCCAAGTCTTGTCAGACGAAGAGGGGAAATACTTCACCTGCTGAGAGATCATATCTTTCCCTAGATCTTTGTGACCCCTGCACCAGGTGCCCTGTACCCACCACATTTTGAAAACTACTACATTAGAGGGAGGTTGAACACCTTGAGAATATTAACTAACTCCATGAGAACTCTCATTTTCCTGCTAGGGACATTTCTTTCTTTCTTTTTTCTTTTTCCTTTGCAGTGTTGATACCCACCAGTCCACTTATGTCAGCCACAGGCATTTCCTATAAAAGACCACAACCCTATAATTGGTTGCTAACCAGTTGCAGGAGGAACATGTTCTCTTTAGAATACTACTTCTTTTTGATTTGATTGATGGATTATATTTTACTTTATTACACAGTCCTTCTTCACTGGCCGGTTGGCTCATGATGATAGTCTGGTAAAGATCAAATTGCAAATCAGTGCATACCATAAAGCAGAAATGGGGAGCATGTGTTGACGAACGTTAAGGTTGATGGTAGTTGGAGTCAATAAACATTTGAAGGGCTGTAGGTTTCCCAGCCCTGCCATAAAGTATTATTTTATGGAAAATCAGTATGATCTAAACATCAGGTATAGAACTAGGCAGGTGTTGGTTCAAATCAGGCTGTGGGTTTTACTGAATATTTGGAAAGATTTGCTCTCTGTTTGGTTCCAGTTGATTGATTCAGCATATCAGTTTTCCAAGTCTGCAGTATTATACACATTTGCTTGGGAGTAAATCCCATTTAACTCATAAGTTTTAACTTTTGAGTAAGCATGCGTAGGATCTCAATGCTAAATCTGGTAAGTGTCACAACAGATATTGGTGAAGGATGAAGGAAATGTTTTAGACTTTATTAAGCATTGGGTTAAACCACAGAGCCTAGGACTTGCTGATCAGAAGGTTGGCAGTTCGAATCCCCGCGACGGGGTGAGCTCCTGTTGCTCGGTCCCAGCTCCTGCCAACCTAGCAGTTCAAAAGCACGTCATAGTGCAAGTAGATAAATAGGTACCGCTCCGGCGGGAAGGTAAACGGCATTTCTGTGTGCTGCTCTGGTTCGCCAGAAGCGGCTTAGTCATGCTGGCCACGTGACCTGGAAGCTGTACGCCGGCTCCCTTGGCCAATAATGCGAGATGAGCGCCGCAACCCCAGAGTTGGTCACGACTGGACCTGATGGTCAGGGGTCCCTTTACCTTTAAGCATTAGTTTAGGAGATATTCTGATTGCCTCTGTAAAGAGTTGAATGGTGATTCAGATGCTGAGCCAACATATTACAAGCTAGTGAAGAGGAGGTTAGATAAGGTACTTGGAAGAATTGCTTGGAAATGATAGTGTAATTAGGTCAGGCAAGGTGGTATAAGGGGCTTATTTTGCTTTGGTTAGTACTGATACAAAAGTATTTCTAGCTTATGGTGGGAATTTGCTCTAGGGCCATAAGGCTTTGATTTAATACTCCCGTATTTAGGCATAATTTTATATTCCATGCATTATTAAATAGCAATTAAAAATAGATGTTTTTCTTGCTGCCATATAAAGGATTTTATCATGACGCATTTCCACAATGCAGGGAAAGTAATCTGTACTGTAATACCTTGCTTTGTTTACTGGAGGCATACAGAATTCCATGTCCCATCAGCTGTTGCTGAGCCATTTGAATGCACATGCCATTGCAGCACAAAATAGGTACGCTGATTCTCTTTTAGTGACCCAAATACTCCTGGAGTAATATGTTGTTTACAACTTTTAAGTGGGCTCCACAGCTTCTGTATTTGTGATCATAGTTTGCAAAGCTGTCAGACTTGGCTCTCCTCCGACAGAAGACAGTCACCGTCCTCCCCTCCCTTTCTCGGGGACCCACAAAGCTACTGTTATGAAGTAGGCATTCTATGCGCTTGCAAACCTCTCATATCCTCTAAATGATGAAGTGCCAATTTTCCCCCATGCATGCACTGTAGCTGATGTGTACTGTATTTCTGCATTAGCAAGTGCAACCTGCAGCTAAATGATGCAGTGCACCCTTGCCTCCTCACTGGAGTGCCCCAGTCAGCTAGCAGTTGTCCCTCTTTCCTCTATAAGCCAGGGGTAGCCAATGTGGTGCTCTCCAGATGTTAGCCTGCAATACCCACCAGTCCGAGATAGTAGAGACAATGGTCAGGGATGCTGGGAGTTGTAGTTCAGCAACATCTGGAGGACACCATGTTGGCTAATCCAGTTGTGACCTCTAAGGAGCTCAAGTAGGGCATCCCAGTCCATCTTCATGACTGACCGTTTGCCCCCCCCCAACTGATGCTCAGTATTCATTGGCTTGTCTACTCCTCATTGTCTTGTTTTGGAACTTATTGCCCCCTCGGTTGCTTTGTTTATGTAAACATTTTTTAATTATGCAAACCTCAGAGTTCACATTATTTTTCATCCATTTCTGGAGCCACCTGAGTGCTATTTGAGTAAGGATGACATCATTATTTTTCTTTAGCAATTATTTCTTAAATTTCAGTGAAAAGAGGGATGCCACCTGGTTAAGAATGCCTGTTAATGGAACCTGCTGTTTGACAAAAACCCCGCTGTACTTTTACTTTGCCATAGAGCAGGAGTGCAGGACCTTTTTCGTGTCAAGGGCCACATTCCATCAGGAAAAATTCTCAGAGGCCACATGGCTAAAGTGAGTGGGGACAGAGCGTAGTGGTGGGCCACCTTTTCTTTCTTTCCTTCCTTCCTTCCTTCCTTCCTTCCTTCCTTCCTTCCTTCCTTCCTTCCTTCCTTCCTTTCTTTCTCACCCAGAACTGTTAGGAAAGAAAGTTCTATTTGTGCAGATCAGTCTTTTCTTCTAACCTAAATTGTCACTGGGGAGTCTTACGGGTGGGAGGGGGTGACAGCAGGGGAGGGAAAGGTTATAGGGTTACATTGCAGTAGAATAAAATTAATGAACCAACACTTTGATGTCCACCCAAAGCCTGTCCAGAAGTCCTACATTCTCAAACTTCCCAGAGCTGGCGGGGATGTCACCGCAACTGACTATTTAGGAGAATAAATAATAGTTCCTGCAAGTGGTCTGCTCATGTGAGCCATGTTTTGTCAGGAGAGCAAGCTCACACAAGATTGCCCCTTCTGCTCCACGAACAGGAAAACCACAAATTGCATTCTCTCCCCCCCCCCCTTACGCACTGTTTTCCCTCTGTCTGATACCCCCACCAACTTTATAAATACATCTGTAGCATTTCTATCAGCCAGCCTTCCTGGATGGGGTTGCAAAGCTGATCCAGATGGTGCTGCTTTCTACAGTCTGTTTCTGAAATCTGCTAGCATGATATGATCTGGTGCAGCAGATGCCTGGTCATTGGCTTTTGAGAGCATCTCACATTTCGGACCTGCGGGTAGTGGTACATTGTCAAATTCACACTTCTTCAGGGTAGGATCCTCCTTGTTATTCATGTTTTTATACTGTATTTTATGCTGCTTTTACAATTAAGTGTTTTAAATTTGTTGTTAGCCACCCTGAGCCCGGTTTTTGAACCGGGAAGGGTGGGGTATAAATAAATAAATTATTATTATTATTATTATTACTTCTACTTTGATTGCTTTGTTATTTTCCAGAATTCCTTTACTGATGCATTTGCCCACAATAATTTTCAAGTGTTTTCAAAATGATACTCACTGGAATTATTGGAAATAGCAATGAGTAGCTATCCGTACATCTCAGAATCCTATGATTCCAAGAAATTCGCCTGTGCAGTTGGCCAAACTAAATTGTAGTAAGCCTCTTTTTCAATGATAGTATCTTGATATAATAAATAATAAATACAAACCTTTATTTTCACTATACCACCTGTGTGCAGTGAAATTAAACGAGCCCCCCCCCCATACACTCAGTCTTGTTCGCGCTCTGTGTGCTTGTTGGAAGTCAATTACACCGCTATTTATTTCCATTCAGCAGCCCAACAGCCCACGGATAAAAACTGTTCTTTAACCTGTTGGTGCGGCTGACTATACTTCTTTATCTCCTGCCCGAAGGTAGGAGATTAAAGAGGTGCTGGCCAGGGTGTGAGTCATCCCTAATAATTTTCCTCGCACTCCTGAGGCAGCGGTCTCTTGCGATGTCATCTAGAGAACTCCGGGGACATCCCATGATATCATGTGCTGTATTCACCACCCTCTGTAGGGACTTCCTGTCCATGGCTGTCAAACCAGCGTACCACACTGTGATACAGTTTGAAAGGACACTTTCTATTGTGGCCCGATAGAAGGAGATCATCAATTTTTGTTTGACATTGTTCTTTCGCAAGACCCTAAGGAAATGGAGTCTCTGTTGGGCCTTCCTAACCATCTGGGTTGTATTGATTTTCCAAGTGAGATCTTTACTAAGGTAAACTCCCAGGAATTTAAAGGAAGAGACTCTCTCCACACAGCCCCCGCTCCGATATACAACGGGCCTAGTTCCCTTCTCTTCCTCCAAAAGTCCAACACTATCTCCTTTGTCTTGCTGATATTTACATGCAAGTTATTCTCTAGGCACCACGTGGAGACTTTTTGAACCTCCTCCCTATGTGCTGATTCATCTCCACCTGTAATTAGACCCATTATCATCTGCAAACTTAATAATTGCAGTGGATGGATCACATGAAATACAGTCATATGTATACAACGAGTACAGGTAGGAACTCAGCACGCATCCTTGTGGGGTGCCAGTGCTGAGCTTCAGAGAGGTAGATGTAACAGGCCCAATCCTCACCATTTGTGTACGATCCCTCAGAAAACCTTTAATCCAATTGCAGATTGTAGGGGAAAGGTCCAGGTCCAGGTATCCCATGCATACATATTAGGTGTGAGGAATCACTGTGCTTCTGTTATTCTCCTGTTTAAATTTGCCTAGATGTGCATTCTATACCACAGGAGAATGGAGTGGGGGACACAGCCCGCAAAGTTTGTGTGTTTGTTTTAAAACAAAAGGTACACAAAATGGCAGGCTGGTGCTTTAGAGGAGAGAGGGGTCAGCATTTTTCAAATATATGTCCATGTGTCACATGCCACTAGTTGCATCACAAGCAACATTCTGTTTCCATATAGTCACAGTGCAGCAGTCACAATAGCAATGAACCCATTTGCTGGAGGAAGAATTGCACATTCCCAGGTGCAGAATTTCAGAGCTGGGAAAAGAGGACACCCCTGCAGGAGGAACGCATACCTGAGGGAAGATGGGCAGGTTTTGCACAACAAATAAGAAGGCACTGTGCAGTCAATAAACCGATTGCACCAAAGGGCTTTTGCAAGCTATATAGAGAAACAAATAGAATCTTGATTTTCAGACAGTGTAGCTGTCTTGAATGTCACTTCCAAAATGAAAGTAATTTCTTTAACAATGCATGCACTGGGGCTGGATGTCATCATGTCACTCTGAGATCTCTTGCCCTGGACTCTCTGTGCCTGCTATCAGCTCACACCATATCCATTTCAGTCCCCTATGCCAGCCTCTCTCCAAAGCCAACTCGGTGTCTCTTTGCCATTCTCAATATCCCATCCAGCTCTCTTGTTTTGTTCCTGCTGTCACGCTTTTTTATTCTGGAAGAGTGCTTAGTTCACTTGGCAGCTCCCAGCCACCAGGTTTGACTTTCCTTGATAGAATCGTAGGAAGCTGTCTTAGACTAGTACTGACTATTTGTTGTTTTAGCCTGGTATCGTCTACCCTGACTGGCCGTGACTCTGCAAGGTCTCAGGTAGAGAACTTCCCCATCAGATGCTGCCTAACCCTGGAGATGCCAGAGATCGTATCAGAGACTTTCGGCATACAAAGCATGTACGCTCCATAAGAGCATAAGGTCCCTTCTGTATCAAGCTAAAGGATTATCTGCTAGACCAGCATCCCGTTTTCCACATTGGTCAACCAGAAGCCAACAAGGTGGTGACTCTTTTTCATTGTTGATCCCCAATGGGCGGCATTCAGAGGTTATGCTGCCTCTGATTCTGAGCCATGGGCCCCTTTCTTAAGCATCCTCCACCATCCTATACCAATCCTCACTGCTCTTGGGTCATTCCTTGAGCTTTTGCTTCGCTTTCGTCCAGTCTCTTTTCAATTGTTATCCTTGTAGAAAGCAAGCCCCATTAATCCCGATGGGATGTACTTTTGAGGAAACATCTACAGGATTGCTCAACTAAATGGTAAAGCCCTGGGCAGTGAAAAAGGATACATTTGTGAGATCTTTGGATTCACACAGAAGAAAAAGTCTTGTTTTTTTTGGGGGGGGGGGAAAGCTGTGCACCGCCAGCCAGCTCGTTGACGGGAGTGCAACTTCCCCTGATATCGCTGCCCATGGGGGGGCGCTTCCTAGGTCGTTTCCCCGTGCAGCGGCATCGGGGGAGGTTGTGCTCCCGTCAACCAGATGACTGACGAGAGCACAATTTCCTCCGATGCCGCTGCGCGTGGGAAATGATTTAGGGAGTGTTTCCTGCCCGCAGCTGCGTGAGGGGAGAGGCTCAACAACTTTGGGCCATCTCCCCTTATTTTCTTAAAATTGAGTCCCCCAAAATGGGCTGGGGGGGTCTTATACATGGGGACTGAAAAGTACAGTATATTTTTAAGTTAAGTAGATTCTTCAGGGCAGTACATGCCTCTGCTATATGTTCTTCCTGGAAGCATATTTTATCTGTATTAAGATTTCAGCCATATAAATTTGGAAGCAAGGAACATGAGCCAGACAGGAACAGTGCGTGCCATTTACGACTGTAGCCATATTTTGGGTGGTGTGGAGAGCTCCAGATTGACCAAGTAATTGAGGTGCCTTCCTGGTCTTTACTCCTCCTGAGACTGTCAGTTGCAAATAATGGATTTGCTAAGGAAGGATGCAGGAGAAAAGACAAATGTTACTTCTATGTTTAAAATATTGCTATGCATTATGGTTGGAGGATATATATAATCTGCCTGGTTTATTTCAGTGGGAGAAAAAGAAGAAAAATAACCAGAGAGGATAGATGGTGTTGGAATGTAACCCAGACGTCTGCTTCCTACTATTATTGCTACAATTATGAAAATTATTAGTTGCCCTGTGCCAAAGCCTCTAGGTGACACACAAGAATAATTCAATTAAAATACCTGCTGTAGTCTCGTATAGCTAATAAATGTATGTGCAAACCTGCAATCATGACCAGACAAAACTAAAAAAGCTACAGAGTCTTTCCTCCAGCAGGCAAAACCCCCGACAAATTACCTTCAGGTTAATCACAAACAAGTAAATGATGTCAAATTAATTAAATTAAAGACCCTGGGGAAAAAGAAGGGCCTTCACCAGGCAACACATAGATATTGGTGGTAGTGGGGAACCAGATGACTCTCTTTGGGAGAGCATTTCACAAGCAAGAAGCCATTACTGAAAAGGGTCCTCTCTTGTTGCCTCTCTCCCATACTTTAGAAAAAGGAAGCACCTTTAAAAGGGCCTATGTGGGTGATCTTAGGGTCTGGGTAAGCACATACAGGAACATGTGTCTACTGAAGTTCTAAGCCATTTCAAGATTGGCTAAAACCAACACTTTGAATTGGGTCTGGAAATACGCTTGGAGCCAGTTCAAGAATGTTCCAGCCTGAATCCTGGTGCTGTGCTTTACGAGAGATGCTCCCCTATATAGTTTTCATTATTTATTATGATTCTTTGCTGGTAGAAGAGCTTTTGTGCACTAGAGAGCATTCAATAGCAAATGTTCCAGGAGTGAGAATTTTTGCAGAATTCCTCGTTTCTTTAGTGACAGGTAAAGCGACGCCATGATGTATCTCCTGTAATGCTCTTGGTAGGATAGTCCTACATCAATTTCTGAAAGCTACTTTTTATATCGTGATTTCAGCAGTCTGAATTCTATATAACTGTCTAGGAGACGTATTGCCTGAAAGATCCTCTGTTCATCCAGACCAAAGAAAAATCTCATCAGTGGCATAGCCACCTAGCATCTCCAGGAAGGCCTGGGAAAGACCCTTGCCTGAGCTGCAGCCACTCAGCACAGGCCACGGCTTGCCACAATGTGGTGTCCTCCAGATATTTCGGACTACAATTTTCAATCATGGCAATTCGGAATGCTGGCTGCAGCTGATGTGAGTTGTAGTCCAAAATAGTTGGAAGGCACCAGGGTGCTGAAAGCTGGTGCAGACAATACTGAGCAAGGTGAGCTTGTGGTCTGCCTCAATAATGGTCTGTTTTCCTACAAAATGATCGTTGCAATGAATTCATGGGGCTTGTCTTCAAACCAGTTGCATGTGCTGTGCTTTAGGCAATATATCTGCATTTATTTTTCTGTATGGGTGGGAGTGTCTTGCAACAGTACTCTTAAAATTGCAATATGAGATGCATCCCTTTAGAAGTTTCCCTGCTTTTTACTCTTAACTTAGCATTCCGCCAAGGCTCAAAAAGGCCTTTCCTTGATCTCTGCTCCTTTGTGGGGAATGCATTGTTGTCCAATTCAAATCTGAGCTGCCGAACCATTGAATTACTGTTTGGCACATAAGCATGCACTGGGGCAATGCTTGATAATTGCTTTGTTCCAAATCTCTGCACCGGGGTGGGGGTGGGGGGGGGAGCATTCCAGCAGAAGCCTGGAACAAAGCTTTTTGTTCCCCTCTTTTTTTTTTGAGACAAGTGGTTAATTTTCTAAGCCCCAATATGCCTTGTATAATCGACAGTTTCAGCAAATGCAGCTTTTGCCTTAACAAGACAAATTAAATCAATAATGGACATTTGGAGGGGGGCAGGGGGAGAAAGAGGGACAAGGGAAGGGGACAAAAAGATTGCAGAGAGAGGATGGGGGACGCTTGCCTCCATGCCCAGAGAAAGACAGGGAGTCGAAATGGGGACAGAGGAAGAGCTGTTTGCCATTCTAAGGAAAGGAAGCCTTCAAGTGAAGATTACTAAGTTCAGCTATACAGGGCAGTTAATACCCATGAACTTGCAATTAAATGCGGAAGTAGCAGACAAGAGGCGAGGTAAAAGAAGATATTGTCAAATGCTCTGTAGCTGAGGATGCAGGCAGAAACTGGGGGGGGGGGGGTCTGCAGAGCCAGAGTCATGAATAAACACTCAGTTTTCCTGGGATTTACTGTTGGTGAGATTTGGGGGTGGGGTAGTCGGAGGACTCTTGTCATTCAGAAACTTGCATCAGCCGCAGAGGCCCTTTTGTCCTTCCCTGCTGGACAGGGCCACAAAGGGAAGCTTTATTCGGTTTCCATGCTGCCAAGCCGGCCGGCCTTTTTTCTACCAGAGGGGGTTACTTCCCCAGGCCAAACTCTTGAGAGAGAGAGCCTCTGTGAAGTCTGATTGTTGTTTGGCTTGGAAGTGCATTGTCTGCCGCTTGAATTTTTCTTGATCTCTTGCCTAGATAGGCTCAGCTGGTTCTTTTTATTAATTTTTTAAAATTGAAAATTACGTGCACATTGTGATGTGGGTTGTTCTCTCCCCTCCCCCCCTCCACTGATTCCCCCACCCCCATTCTCCCCCCACCCCCATGTGATGGAGACACTTGGAAATAATCAGTCTTGTTTCTTAGCAGGGTTGCCACAGGCCCCCTTCAATGTTGTTGTATTTTGATTTAGGTCAGAGGGTGAAAGTTCAGGGTTTCTGCCTCCCATTGCAATTGGCTCAACACTGTATGTGTCCATAGTAACTTCTGCTGATGGGGAGTGGGGTGAAATTCTCAAGCATTTTCTTCAGGCTCTGCCTACCAGAACAGATACGTTCATTGTTTTTCCATTGGGCAAAAATGGGCACTTCTTCTTCTTCTTCTTCTTCTTCTTCTTCTTCTTCTTCTTCTTCTTCTTCTTCTTCTTCTTCTCCTTCTCCTTCTCCTTCTCCTTCTCCTTCTCCTTCTCCTCCTCTTCCTCCTCCTCCTCCTCCTCCTCCTCACAATTCATTGGAGTGAAAAGGCACTATATGCACTTCAGGCCTTTGTCAACCAAGTTCTGAATTTCCCAAAACTCTGGACAAAGAAGAATTTTAGATTTATCCTGCGTCTTGCGAAACATTGGAATGGAAGTGTTAAAAATCTAACTTCCAGGGTTATAATTTTCTGCCAAGTTTTAAAGTACTTTTTTCTAGGAAATTTAGAAATAGATTTTTCAATTTCTGGGTAACCCTGTCTCCCTGATATTAGTATCTATGTGAACAACTATTAATAATATGAAAATTCACCAACATCGCCTCGTGTTCTGTAGCATCCTTACAGCACAGAAATAAGTTCCACTGCTATCACCAAAATAGCATGAGATTTGTTGAAGAGGAGCAAAGGCACTATTTCCCAGGCTTTTATCTCTGGTTTTCATTATCCACTTTATCAGTTTTCCTGCCAAATAACCCCTCTTAACCCTACCTTGTTTCTTTTGTGGGGTGTAGTGGAGGTAGAATTTAGCAGGTGGCTTATTTTCCCTGTTTGCCTTTTGAACTGCAATAGGGGAAATCGTGTTCTGCTGTTTTTGCTTTTGAGGTGGTCAATGTCCTTGTTCCAGAGAGGAGTTGCAGGAAGGAGCTGCCTTATGAATAGGATTTTTGCTGTGACAGTCCCATTTAGGTTACTCATTGCTGCAAAGGAGACTCCCTGCTTAGAGTACTCATTCTTGAGAAGGGGACTCTTAGCTGCCTGTTAACAATTGTCAGTGAGTTATTTGTATAATGTAAGCTGCTGTCTGTCAGTGTTGCTAACTTACTTGTGATGGAGCCAAAGCATGCAATCTGCAGT
Source organism: Podarcis melisellensis (assembly GCF_964234715.1). Taxonomy (NCBI): domain Eukaryota; kingdom Metazoa; phylum Chordata; class Lepidosauria; order Squamata; family Lacertidae; genus Podarcis; species Podarcis melisellensis. The sequence continues at coordinate 20,127,347 of NC_138538.1, forward strand.
TAATTTTTTTTAAATAAAAAAACTAGCTTCCATCATCAGAGCAAGCATACCAAATGGTTAGAAAATTATATTAAAGGAGATGAGAGTTTAGTATATTTTATATTAAATGATGCTGGAGTGTAAAGCAAACAAACATTTAGGACTGCACCGTTGCTGGATATACATATCCCATTGTAATTTCCTACCAAGCCCCGTAAGCAATTTGGAAATTCAGTGAATGCATTTCTGAGGGAAACCCACTCAGTGGTGGATGAATGTTCAATGCTTTGAATGTCCAAACCTTGCCAGTCTTTGGCATCGCTAGTTGAAGGAAGCACCTAGCAGGTGATGCCTGAGATCCTGGATAACCACAGCCAGAGAGAGCCGACAGTACAGTATTAGATAGTCTGCTTCAAAATGTAATGTAATTGCTGAAGCAAATTACAATGAAGGGTAAGAGGATGGCTGGATAAAGTTAACAGTGTGTGTGTGTGTGTGTGTGTGTGTGTGTGTGTGTTTATAGTGCTAAGGCAAAAGCACTGAACAGTTCTTGTTGTTTAGTCGTTTAGTTGTGTCTGACTCTTCGTGACCCCATGGACCAGAGCACGCCAGGCACTCCTGTCTTCCACTGCCTCCCGCAGTTTGGTCAAACTCATGTTAGTAGCTTTGCAAGCCTAGTAAAACAATTCATCATGTGCTTCGGGATATTGTCAGCAAGTCACACACTGAACTGCATCTTGAGTTGTCCCATTGAGATGCCCTCCCTCCCACGTCACTGGTCAGTCACAGTTGAGCAAGTTGTTATGGAATCAGAGCCTGAAACTCTAGCAAAGAAGGGAGAGATAGTGGAGGAGGAAGGTGACAGCGAATCCACTTCTTTCTCTGAAAAGTGGATGTGGAGAGTTCCAACCACTTGGTACCAATGAATACCTGCTGCTGTTGTCTTTTGCCTTTCCCATGGTCTTCCCAGAAGCATCTAGATGGCCGCTGCTGCTGGAGACGGTGGTCTCCAAAGCGCAGTTATATCACTTCAACAGTCATGGAGAATCCTGAGAACTGTAGTATGTTAACGGTGCTGGGAATTGTAGCTCTAAGGCTAGCTTCCTTAAATTGTCAATGACTGTTAAAGTGGTATAGCAGTGGTATAAATGCAGTGGTTGACCAGTATGTCAGCATAGAATTTGGTTCTGTTTCACTGAGGAAGGCTGCTCTTAACGTTCTTAACTTGCATTGCTGGCTACTCAAGCATCATATCAAGGTAAGCATGGGAAAAGGCCTCTCCAGGCTTTTACTGCTGTTTTTCAAAGGCCACTTTTGTTTTGACGCTGGTGCCAAGCAGTTACGAAGCCATCACAAGCGCCCCTGGTGTTTGCTGCAGTCCATGAGATCTGCCTCGCAAGGACAGATTATTATGCCATCCCTTCCAGAGTTCTCAATGAAAATAAGCTTGTTGGTGAGAAACCTCATAGCTGAATAGTTCCAATATCTCTGCCACTAAATCCATATGGGAACAATGTATACAAGCCAGGGCAATATTTCAAAGCAGCCTTTTATGTTCGGTGGGTTTGCAACAATCCACTGTCTCCATAATCTGGTTAGCTGCGTAGATCAGTGGTGGGAAACTTCTGGCTCTCCAGATGTTCGGAGTGCAGCTCCCATTAGCCCCAGTCAAAGAATCATGGTCAGGGACTGTGGGTGGGAGAAATCAGTTTGCATTTAACTGCATATTACCTATTTTGCACTTTCTGAAACAACACAGTAGTACCTTGGTCTACGAACAGCCCTGTTAATGAACTGTTCGGTATACGAACTCCGCAAAACCAGAAGTAGGTGTTCTGGTTAGCAAACTTTACTTTGTTCTACGAACAGAAGCTGAATAGTTGAAGGGCAACCAGCGGTGGGAGGCGTCATTAGGGAAAGTGCACCTCGGTTTAAGAATGGCTTTGGTTTAAGAACGGACTTCTGGAATGGATTAAATTTGTAAAACGAGGTACCACTGTTCATGAATTGAAACACAGCCACCCTCCAGATTTTGCATTGCTGTTCTCCAGCTAAGTAACGTGCAAAAGTGCATATAGTAGGGTAAAGTATGCCTAAAAATGCACATTTTAGTGAAAATAACATGCAAAAATATTGGAGCAAATTGCTTTGCAGAAGTGTGCATGTTAGACAAAATTTGCATAAACAACTGTACATGTTAGGAGAAAATGAAGGGTTAAGCTATATGAGATGCTAAATGCATTTTAAACCCAATGTTTGGGATTCCCTTTTTCTTTTTTAAAATAACAGCTGCCAGAGGGACTTGATCCAGACTGAGACTGTGGGGTGGAAGATGGGGTGTTTACCCTTGTACTACTTTCCTTTAAAACCACTCCTCCAAAGCTGCTATTTGTCCCTTAATATGGCATTTCCTGCTGTTAGTAGCTTGCATATCCTGCATTGCTTCTCCATATAATTTCTTAATCCAGGTCCACATTCATCCTGGAAGTAGCCTTATCTAGCCTGCTCCAGGGGCGAATTTGACCTCACTGTGCCTGGGCAGTGACAGGTGGTCATGCATCCTCAGGAGAAGTGCGGCTATATCGTTTTACCTCCTCCGGTGGCTTATAGAAATTGATAACCGCACATCACATCCTTTGTGCGTCTGATGAATTAATGGCCCCTGTGCTTATTGGCAGATTTTGCACAATTAGGAGAGTTCTCATTATGCAATCCTGTCACTGTAGAGAAAGCTTGATTGCAGGTTGGTTTTGTTTTTTTGTTTAAGAAGTCCTACGTTTGGCATAGCTGCTGTCACTTGAGGCTGTGACGATGCCAGCGTTACCTCCGTTGTGAAGCAAAGTAGTAATTATTTCGTATGGCTTGTCTGTGACAGACAACTGTGCAACTGCTCTCTAGGAACACATACCCTATCCTCCTGCCCTCTCCTGATTAGGAACTATGCAAATGATGTTACTTGAAGATCTGAACCAGTCATTCCCAAACTGTATGTTCAATAGTGTACTGTGAGATGACTGCTAGTATTCCAGGATATGCAAATCCATTCAATAAGAAGCATGTTCATTTAGTTTTGTAGTTCTGTGTTAGGATAGGCACCCTCCAACTTAAACACATTCCACTCTGCGTGACTGAATTCCAAGCTGTGCAAATTTCTCTAAGGTATATTTTGGAGAGATGTTAGGAGATCCCTTTCAGAGCTAACATTCCTAGCACCAATAATCAACTACAGTTCCCAGGATTCTTTGGGAGAAACCATGACTGTTAATGTGACGGCTTACAGCTTTTAGCGATAAAGATTTCATTCATTCATTCATTCATTCATTCATTCATTCAATGTGGTATGAGAGTATTTGAAATGTATGGCTTGGATGTGATCTGTTGCTGCGCTGTGTGTTGTCTACTCCCATCATCTATTACCTGAACACATCCCCTGGAAACACCCAAGAGGAAATGCAGTATTTGGAGGCTAGATCATGGGTAGGCAAACTAAGGCCTTGGGGCTGGATCTGGCCCAGTCGCCTTCTAAATCTGCCCCACGGACGGTCTGGGAATCGGCGTGTTTTTACATGAGTAGAATGTGTGCTTTTATTTTAAATGCATCTCTGGGTTATTTGTGGGGCATAGGAATTCATTCATTCCCCCCCAAATATAGTCTGGCCCCCCACAAGTTCTGAGGGACAGTGAACCGGCCCACTGCTGAAAAATTTACTGACCCCTGGGCTAGATCTTTGACCACCACCCCTAAGTTTATTTCAGTGGGTGTATATCAATGTAGGGCTCAAGTCAATGTAACATAGAGATTGGATACCCCAATATTCTTCCGCCAACCCAAGGTAACTTAGGAGGATTATGTTAATTTAATCACAGCAGCAATGTTGAGGAAGCATGAGGTTAACCTTTAGCCCTGCATTGTTGCTCCAACTCCACCCTTCTCCTGAAGTTGCTATTAGACCTACCTGCATGATAAAGGCACTTGCCCCCCTTTTAAAAAAACTGGTTTTGCAGGAACAGAGCTGTGTTTATGGAAGCCTAGAAAGCAAGCGCTAACCTTTCCTAGATATTCTGGTCTTGGTAAGGAGGCAAAGGTGTTGCAAGGTACGGAGCAGAATAATTTAGGAATCCAGTGGTGCTGCATAAGAATAAATGAGTTAGAAGATCACGGCTTTGGTTTCAAGCCTTGCAAATTCATCCCAAACGTGCCCACGAAGCAGCTAATTAAATATATATACAATCATGGATATGGAGGAAAATGACTAATGTGGGAGGATTGGGGTGGGGAAGGGTGTGTGTGAGGGAGAAGCAGAGAAGACCAAATGAGCCTTGAGTGGCTTGTGAAAGCCGTGTTATTTTTCCACCTTTCTCATTATACCGCTTAAAAAAGGGTTGCAGACTGGATATTGTTGGCACATTTTTCTTAGGAATGCAAAATTTGATTATTCAAGCCTTTCATGTAAAACCTCTGTGTAGTTCTAATGCTCTAGATTTTAGAGTGACACACAAGTCTTGTTGAATATAGTCAAATATTTGCCCATTTGCTTTCAAATCATCTGAAAGGAGAAGCACACACCTACACTCGCAGTCAGTGAAAATGAATAAAGCGGTACAGATTGGCAGGAGGAAGAAGCTGCTGCCTCTTTCAAGGAACCAATCAGTACCAGTCAGAGTTGCTAAACTAGGTTACACAAAAGGTGTTTACTAGTAAACATAACTTGGTTGCAAGGATGCAATGGTAGCTAGATATTGGTGTGTGTTCTTCTGTTGCTATGCTGTATTTTACATTTTAGACAACTGCTCTGCCCATCACAGGAAAGGGGTTGATCTTTATCTGGTCTGTCCTGCTGGGGATGTTCAGAATAAGAAGGTTTTTAAAACTGCTTCCAAGTTGCAAAGTTCTTACTGTCTAATGCAGGGGTCAGCAAACATTTTCAGCAGGGGGCCAGTCCACTGTCCCTCAGACCTTGTGGGGAGCCAGACTGTATTTTTGGGGGGGGAGATGATGCAAGAGCACTACAAGCCCTGGTGGCTGCTTACCTGTGTCTTGCGACTGGCAGAGGCTGGTGGCGGTGGGACAATGAGTGGCGCATGAAAGGGCTCTGGAGAGGGGCTGCTTAAAATGGCGGCTGTTCGAACACTGCTGCTACTGCTGGCACCAACAAAGCCCAGCCCCCTTCCTCCTCTAGGCAGGGCGGGGAGAAGCCAGGAGGAGGGAGGGAGGAGGTGCTGCCGCCGCTGTGTGAGGGAGAGGGGGGGGGAACGCACACATGCTGGCAATCCACCTGGCGATTCCCGGACCGTCCGCGGGCTGGATCCAGAAGGCAATTGGGCCTGATCTGGTTTGTCTACCCATGGTCTAATGTAACGTAAAGAAATCTCTGCTGACCACATTTGGCATGAAACAGATGCACCAGCCGTGCCAACTGAAGAGGAGCCCACTCACTAGACCCAAAATACAAGAAGGATTTTAAAAGACAAGGTAGAAAAAGAAAACAATTCATCTTCTTTCTTGAGAAGTGGCACAGTGTAATGGCCAAATGCGCGAGGTCCCTGGTTAAAGTTTCACCCTCTGTTATGAACTCACTGAGGTACCCTTAGCACAAGCTAATTTGTTCCATCATCTACAATGCAGGGATAATAGTACTGACCTACTTTACAGGGCTGTTGTAAGGATGACTGATATTACTTCTTTGAAGCCCTCAAAGGTGCTATGTAAAGAGTCTAAACTACATGTTACTACAGCAGATCTGTATTAGACTGTGCTTCATAATAGACTGTGCAAAAGAATGTAACTTAGCTTTGAAGCTGAAGCAGGGAGATAATTTTGCACAGAGAAGCAGAGGGCAGGGGAGGACCGAACCCTTTTGCTGCCCTCAAGAACCCCTTCCTCTGGCTGCTTACCTTGTGGCTGGGCTTATTTTCAGCAGGCCTGCATGGTGGGTAAAGTGTATAGCAAATGTGCTGTCTGAGGCGGCAGCACAACACCCCACCCCCGCAAGGGCTTCATTTCCCCAGAATGCCCCTGGTCCTGCTACATCACGATTTTGTACAGGCAACAACCATTTTATGCACATTCAGTATGTGCGCAGCTATGCACAGCCACAAACCCAGAAGTGACTAGAAAAACGGGCAAAAAGGCCCCAAAAGAGTGCAGAAAGGGCAGAAGCAGCATGAAAACAGCACCTAGCAATCCCACAAGCCTTTGCAAGTGCAATCTCAGGAGCCATTGCACCAACCATTGAGGCCTGGAGGGAGTGATTGCTACCATTTATGTCCGCCTTGGTAGGCACTGCTGGTTTTTTAAAAGGGGTTTTCTAGGGGTTTCAGAGGTATGGAGGTTGTTTTCAGGCTTTAGAAATGGGTGTTTCCAGTATATGTGATTTCACTTAAACGTGCGGTGCCTCAGAACTTAACTCCCCATGAGCTAGGAAAAACTGAAGGAAGGAAAGAAGAGGTATGTGTTGCTACCTCAGAAGCTTCATGGTGTGATGGGTCCCAGAGCACACTCTGCTCACAGACCTCTCAAATGTGGTGGCAACACTGATTTCCAGCTTCAGAGGTTCTCCCCCAATGCTAAATATGCCTTCTAATACATGATACACAATTGTAGTCCAACCCTATGCACACCTTGGTCTTATCATATACATAATCCCGCTCTTAACCTTCAAAATTTCAATAGTTACTATAGGACCTGGGTATATTGGAAATAATCTTTTTCAGAATGTTTATCTTCACACAAGCCCATCGTCATCTAAAGCTCATGAACTAGGGAGGTGAGGCTGGTGTCAGCTAGGAGCAGGGCCTTTTCTTTTGTGGCACCCAACCTATGAAATACCTTGCCTAGCATCCTGATGCTGCTTCAGGTGGTTGGTGAAGACTGTGCTCTTTAAAAAAAGGCCCTAGGTTAATCACACACAGAGACCCGACTGGCTACGTCCTTTGTTACTTTTGAACCTGCTGGATCTGTTAAACAGGCAGAAAATGGTTAATTTATCAATTTGACTGTATATTGCAAGGTTTTTTTTAGGGATTATGTTTGTTTTATTCTGTTTTTATTGCTTGCCTTGAGCATCCTTGCAGGAAGTGGCAGACTAGAAAACTTTAAAATTAAAATATTTATTTGGAAATCAGTCTAAACATAATAAATACAGCATACCACCAAGTAATGGTGCCTAGGAGGCAGCCTTACACCCAAAGTATTCTTAGAGTTGTGTGTATTTCTAACATGCCGCAGAGGGATTCTTGGTGTATGGGATGAACAGGAATAATAATGCTCTCATTTTTGTCCTTTCTGCAATTGGTATACAAGGGGCAGGGTTATCCTTTAAGATATGAACTAATAACGCTGAAGCCATTTTTTACACCCAGTGAGCATGTAGGGTTGTCTGGCTCACTTTCTATTACCACAGGTAGAATTTAATTGCCAATAAATTTCACAGATCTCAGAGCTGCTCCAAGGGTGGGACAGGTGCCAAGGCCCCGGGCTCTCCACCAGGACCTTTGCCCCCCTATTCCTTACATAAGCATGCAGCACAAAGCAGAGCAGGTCTAATTGCCGAAGCAGATGTAGTGGCTTGTGCTGTCCTCAAATGTGCTTGTGCTTTGGGCACTCATGAGTATATTTAAGGCCACGTCAAAAGCTCAGTCGTAAATAGAAGAGGTTCTGGTGCCAAGAGAGCCTCTGGAGCTAACCTTAAATTAGAGGTGTGGCAGCTTCCAAAACATTGCAGAACCATTTCCAGGGGAAAGGAATGCCTTAGTAGTACTATACGGGATACCACCAGTCGTGCCTGCATAATATATGTAAACCAGAGACAACAAGGTGTGCGAATGCTTTCTAATACAGTGGTACCTTGGGTTAAGTACTTAATTTGTTCCGGACGTCCGTACTTAACCTGAAACTGTTCTTAACCTGAAGCACCACTTTATCTAATGGAGCCTCCTGCTGCTGCTGCCGCACTGCCGGAGCACGATTTCTGTTCTCATCCTGAAGCAAAGATCTTAACCTCAAGCACTATTTCTAGGTTAGTGGAGTCTGTAACCTGAAGCATATGTAACCTGAAGCGTATGTAACCCGAGGTACCACTGTATAGGAAGTGCAATTTTTCAAGTAAACTGTGGATTTCACAGATTGTGGTGGTTGCCTTCTGTAAGATGCCAAGAGTGTGTCTGTAAGGGGGCAATGTGTAAATTGGCACCAAGGGAACATGCTGGCAACGGCTCTGGGGGTAGTATCCTAGCATAATGTGGTTCCTACTTTTGCCATTTATTTCTTGCCAATTTTTCTTCCTTAGAAACTCAAGGCAACATGCATGGTTCTTCCTCTCTTTCTGTCATCGCAGCCACTCTGTGAGTTAGGTTAGGCTGAAAGATAATGACTGACTCAAGATCTCCCTTTGATCCAAATGAGCCAGTGACTTGACCCAGTTTAAGGCAGCTTCCCTTTCTCTACCCATGCCACTGTGGTATCTCTTGGCTAACCAGAAAGGCAGTCACTCAGTTGTTGTTAGGGTGACAGGACCAAGAAGCCACTCTGGGCGAATTTGTGTGCGCAGCACTTTCAGCACCTTTGATCCAAAGCACGATAGTTTTCACCTCCATCCTTTCTGTGGGATGGCATCTTGCCCTTCGTGGTTTCCCCAGCTTCCTCTGGAAACGAGTTCCCACGCTCAGCCTGCTGCCGCTAGCTAAACTAGAGAGAAGGTCCAGAAAAGAAATGCTTATGAAATGGATAAGTGAAACACGAGTAAAACAAAATTATGAGATGATGCAGGCAAATGTGAGCGCTGTCTCAAGTGTTTCTACAAGGTTTTCTTAATTTTTTAGTAGCACTGGATTTTTGTTTGGGAGGCCATTTCCGAAAACTGTTGAGAATGAATGAGAAAGATAAAACCAGTAACAGACTGCATGGTGGGGTGATGCAGCTAATGTGACCTCTCAGAAGTGGAGTCACCAGTGTTTACTGGGAGAGAGAGAGAGAGAGAGAGAGAGAGAGAGAGAGAGAGAGAGAGAGAGAGAGAGAGAAGGAGGAGTGAGGTAAAAAAAAGGTGACTGTGGGGTTGCAGCACTCACCTCACTTTCAGGCCGAGGGAGCTGGCGTTTGTCCACAGACAGCTTTCTGGGTCATGTGGCCAGCATGACTAAACTGCTTCTGGCGCAATGGAACACCGTGACGGAAACCAGAGCGCATGGAAACGTTGTTTACCTTCCAGCCACAGCGGTACCTATTTATCTACTTGCACTGGTGTGCTTTCAAACTGCTAGGTTGGCAGGAGCTGGGACAGAGCAACGGGAGCTCACCCCACCACGGGGATTCAAACTGCCAACCTTCCGATCGGCAAGCCCAAGAGGCTCAGTGGTTTAGACCACAGCGCCACCTGCATCCCCCCCAGAGGAGCGAGGTAGCAGGAGGTTAGCACCAAAGTGTCTTGGGTGCCATTTGAAGAAGTGGGCTGCAGTGATTTGAAATGGTGGGCCAATCTACACTTCTAAATAACAATTTATATCTATATCATACCAGTTTAATTGCTCTGGCATCGAGAGCAAGAGATACCTAGGTCCCTTCCCCTTCTCTGAACTGCAGTTTCCTAGGAATAATAATAATAAAAAATACTTCATGTCTGTAGTGACATTCCCAGAACATATTCCCAAGCAAAGGAATTCAGTGGAAGAGCATCTGCTTTGCAAACATAAGATCCCAGGTTTAATCCCTGGCATCTCCAGGAAAACTTCAGACTCTTGTCTGAAATCCCAGAGCACTTCTGCCAGTCAGTTAAGGCAATACTGTGCTAGATAGATCAATGGTATGGCTCAGTATAAAGCAGCTATTTGTTCCCTTTCCATACTCTCCCCCACCACCAATGCAAGCTTCTCTACTGATGTAATTGCAGGTCGGAATAAGGATTTTAAATGGGACTACAGTAAGGGGGAAAGGGTTAAATTCTCCTTTGTCACCCCTTGCATTTTGGATACTGCTTGGACTCCCCAAAGCTGGGTTCGTTTTTTAAAAAACATTAAAGCAACAAAAACAAAAACCATGCGCCCGTTAATTGCATTAGCATGTTTAATGCCACCACTAGTTTGGTTCTTTCCCTGATTCTCCACCGGCATGATCATGTTGCATAAAAGAGGATTTTGTTCTCTTAACCTCTGTGCAACACCCCTCCTCGCATCGTGTATCTTTTGGGGAACAGTTTCCTGTTCTGGAACAGGCTTGGCAACAAATCCCTGGCTTCTTCTTTTTTAATACACGTAAGCGTTCAAGACTAACCTCATTGTTCAGCTCCGCTTGTAGCCTACTGAGACCTGTGGGCCATTGTCAAGGGCAGCTGCATTTGCTCATTACAAGAACCCCAGTCATTAGTGCATCAATTCAAAGCTCTTAATACAATCCCTAGTTCGCAATTATAAATCAATCTAAATATCTTTTCAAGTGAAACTGCAGCACAACTCGCCTGGGTGTATTCACCCGGAGGGGATGCTGTGGCTTCCAGTCAATGAATATATTTGTAACAGCATTTTTTCTCCACCCCACCCTCCCCTGCTCTCGAAAGCACTACAGTACTGTACTCGTTTTTTTTCAGGCTAAACTGTGGCAAGATTGCACATCTTTCCAATTAAGGGTTTTCAGCGCCAAATAAAGCAAAACTATGAAATACATGTTTTAACCCGCTGCTTCCCGTGGAATTATTTGATTTCCTTCAGACAACCTATTGACTGAGTAGTCATTCTCATTTGCTTGCACAAAGCTTATGCGGTGGTTAGACTGTGCCCAGTCTTTTTTGAACATTTGTTTATGGGGAGGTTATACAACAATGAGTGTTTGTCCTGTGTTCATCCTGATTTTCTGGCAGGGTGTTTATACATCTTCCTGGTAGTCACTTGTCCACTCCACACTTTCCAAACCATATAGAGTCTAATTCTTATTCTAAAGTGGATTTCTTGTGCTAGAGCAACAGCTTGCTTTAATCCCCTTTAATTGCAGAAACCTAAATTTATGGTGTGAGTTTTAATCTCTTCTGCAAAACAGTAACCAGTCTGGAGATATTCTTAAGTGAGTTTTATGTGTAGAAATCTTTGCAGTTAAGTATATTTATATACTTGAGTCTGAGAGAATGAGCAACCCCAAAATTAAAGCACACCAGTACCAACTCTTTTTAAAGTGTAGGTTTTGTTTATTTTTAGGAACTGAAAAACTGAGCAGCAATAAATCCCCACTTTGGCCTGTCCTTGGGCTTTTAAAAGGAGCTTGATCAGCAGCTCTCCATGACATGGCCGTAAACAAACAATCATAATCAGCTAAAGACTGCCGATTGAGCTGCTGTTTAAGGCAGAGGAGCAGAGCCTGCTAAAAAAGTTGGCTTTCAGCTGGATGAAAAAGTCTATGTCTACATGTTCATTCTGCATTGTTATTAAGCCTACACTTGTTTTTGTACTGTTCTTAAAATTATTTAGCTGTTTATAAGAATACGTTTGTAAATTACTCTCGAAGGTGAGTTCCAAATTAATAAATAAAACTATACTGTAATAATAAGAGTATGTCTTCCAGCTTGGTAGCTACAATATGTTACGCAAAAAGCTTGATGGCACTTGGCATATGATCAATTTATGCTAAGCCATGCTTAGATCAACCCAGTGAGATCAATGGAGTTATAAGTTATTGATGACTGACTGTTCTTCATTTGATTTTAAACGGTCTACTCTGAGCATGGCTAAGCCTGGATCCAACCCATTATTTCCAGCATTTCTGCCATACTTTTCCATTTGCAGCACAGCTAAGGAAACTTACAAACCGTAAAAACGTTAAATCAAACAGCAATGCCTTGACAATTAAAATGATCAAAACACAATTACGACAAAATATTTAAAGCAGCAGTTAGCAATTAAAAGCCATTTAAGAAAAGGAATACCCTGAAAACACCCCCTGGAAATTTCAGTGATTGTCTGGGAGCAAGCAGTTGTGGGTGTTTGGGTGGCCAAATGTGAAAGAGGACAAGGTTCCTATGCATTTAATAATTCGCTAAAAGGGGAAATCTCAGCAGGGGTAGCTGAGATAATAATATACCACCATCCTGGTAAGTGGCAGTAATAGTGTTGTTGGGAGGGGAGCAACGTGGCACTGCCCATTCCTACAGGAGCCATGTCCTCCTAGCGGCCATTACTTAGGAAGGAAATTTGACTGGTCCTCCCCATCTTTCCAGGATGTATACTCACAGATAAAACAGGTAAGAGGAGAGCTAGCGCTGGCTCTCTCTTCACCAGCCGCACTACTGTACTATGATTTCTCTTTTAAGTGGAGTGATCCCGGGCTGATGTTTCTGGAAAAGCAAGTGTTTTAGGAACTACTTAGGGCAACGGCTTTCCTCTGGACCTTGAGGACCTGCCATCTGAAATGTTTACATCCACTCCCTGTAACATTTCATATTAATTCCAAGGATCTTTTCATTATACTAGGCTGCAGTGATTAAGCCTCTCTCATGCATCTTGTCATCTCAAGTGCTGCCTCATGCGTTTTGATTAGATTCACCGTGATGAGCCCTGGTGATGACCTTGAAAAGAGTCGCAAGCAGAGCATTTGCTTACAAATGCAGAGAATTCAAAACCGTATTTGTAGGAGTTGATTGGTTTGGCCCTCACTCATATGCTTGACCAGGGTATGGTCTGGAGACACATGGGGCTACCACCTTGCTGAAGCTAAGCAGGTCTGGGTCTGGTCAGAGCCTGGATGGGAGACTTCCTGGGAAAGGACCATATGAATACTGCCTTGAGTTCCATGATGGAAGAAAGGTGGGTTATAAAAGTGAAAAATAAAATGGAAAGATAACTAATAAAATAACTATTTTGAGCAAATGTTACTGTAGTGGTGATGTATGAGCAGTTTTGTTCATTCAGTCTTGGAAGACATATATAACAAAGCATGACAGCAGGCCAACATTAAAAGCTCTAGTAAGGTAGAAAGTGTTTGTGCTAATCCCTAGTTGTAATCTAATTGCTGTGAGTCTTCTAATCCCCCTCCCCCAGAATTCAATTTACAGCTGGCATGCGTGAGGGATGTTATCGGGCCTGAGCTGATGTGAGTGATTGATTCTCCTTTCAAGTTTGCTTCTTTTTTTTGAGATTTATAATACTCCATTCTCTGCCAATAAACAATGTACAACATGGGGAAAAATTGATTGATTGAAAATGGATTAACCCCCCCAAATCACAGTAACAGTTTAGAACAAAGCCAAAAAAACCCCAAAACAAACAAAAACCCTTTTATAGTTCAATCACTAACTATAAAATCAAGCAACTTATAATAAAAACGCAGCTGCAGAAATGATAATAAAATTCAAGCAATAAAAGATAAGCTACTTTTTAAATCTTTCCCTAGCGCTACACAAGCCTGCCTAGCTTTCTAGTCCATTTACCTAGAGTGAGTAAAAAGAGCCTGCCGACAACCAGACAAGGAATCTCTTGAGAGAAAGTGAGTGTATTGGATACTGTATTGGATGAATGGGTTCAAAGCCCACCCAGTCATTATCAGCATCGACAGATGTATTATGAAAAGAGATAGGACTGGAGTGTGAACCAGCAGACCAAAAGCTGATTTATCATTCTTGACCTTCCATGCTTGCCCATTTGGTCTCTGCTGCCATGACTGCAGGATTGCCCACCTGGGAGAAGAGGCAGGAGAAGATGTAAGTCGAGATGGCAAGGCTCACCCACTTGTGTTCAGGGTTGTCTCTGGAAAAGAATAAGCTGACAGCTTGTTCTCAGGGCTTTGAGCTCTTTCTTTTTATATTACAGTGGTACCTCAGGTTACATACGCTTCAGGTTACATACTCCGCTAACCCAGAAATAGTGCTTCAGGTTAAGAACTTTGCTTCAGGATGAGAACAGAAATCGGGCTCTGGCGGAGCGACAGCAGCAGGAGGCCCCATTAGCTCAAGTAGTGCTTCAGGTTAAGAACAGTTTCAGGTTAAGTACGGACCTCCAGAACAAATTAAGTGCTTAACCTGAGGTACCACTGTACATTGGTCTTCAGCCTGAGTGGCCTTTCTCAAAGTTTTTGAGCGAACATGCAGATAATAATATTTTCCAGCTTTGGGAGACTCTCTTTAGAGCTGTATGGTTACTGTTTTGCAAAAATTGATGTTTCCGGGTCACTTAAAGCTAATGTTCCTTTGGCAAAAAAGCATTTCTTTCTTTGTCAAGAGGATATGAACTTCTGGCATTCCCCTAAACTGGTGGATACTTTGCAGGAGTGGAGTAGTTAGGCTCATTCCTTCACCTGGCAGATCTTTTAAAAAAGCGCATAGTTGTCCTCTCCAGTGCTTCAGGAATCTGATTGTCTGGATCTCATTGGCTGCAATCCTTTCTTTGCAGACTTACTTTGTAGTAAGCCCCATTAAACTGAGTGAGACTTGCATCTGAGTAAAGATGCATAATATTTTACTGTTGGAAGTATCTGTCAGTGGTGGAATTGCCCCACTTGGAGACATGTTTGGGGGAGAGCTGTAGCTCAGTGCATCTCAAGCATCTCCTGGTCAGCTGAGGACAGGGAAAGCAGGCCTGCATTTTCCTGGGCTCTGTAGGAAGGAGATCCTTCCTTGATGGTGTTTCATGTGGACACATTGGCCAATAAAACAACACCCCTTCTTTATCAATTAGTGACTCATATACAAGAGCTGTTGGTGAACCTCTTTCTCATTCCCATCTACCCTAAATAAAAATTCAGTTACCATCAGAGAATACCATAACTGGCCCAGATCATACATTAAAAGGACAGGCAGCAATGATGCAGAAGGGAGTGATAAAGTTTTAAATGTCTGTTGAATTTAAGTGATTGAGGTTTGTACAAGTAACGCCCTAGGATCAGTTGGAGGTAGAATCTGCTTTAACCCCCCCCAAAAAAACCCTGGCCCAACTCTATTAATTCACCAAGATGTATAGTCCCTACTTCTTTTATCGTTGAATCATAAAAAGACTGCCTCAGTCGTCTACTTTTTATATTTTTAATTGCAAACATACTACATGTTATTTTCCCTTTCACTCATTTCATTTTAAAGAACAGTTGTTCTTTAAGCTTTGAAGCTCAAAACTGCTTCAGGGATTTTTTTTTGGGGGGGGGGGTAGAAGGAGAGCCAATTCCATGCACCAGTTCTTGGTGACAGCCAATTCCATGCACAAACTGCAGCTTTTGGTCCAAAACTGCAGAAGTGTTTTTCGGGGGTTCTTTTTCTGCAGAACTCGCCCTTGGAAAGGAGAACTCCCAGCCCCCACCCAGATGCACACATCTTGCACATTTTATAAAATAAAGGTTTGCTATGAGATTTGGTTAAAGGGCTCTGACTTTGTGTCATCATCATCATTTTATTATTTTATCCCGTTTCAAGCATTTCTCTGTTTTGCTGGGCTAGGGAACCTCCCTTTGTAGCTCTCGCCAGTTCTTGGCTAAAGTGCAGTTGTAAGCAAAGTTTGTTTTCCTGATATGTTGGTTTCTTTTTGGCGTTATTAAAGCTACATCAGAGGTTATTTCCCCGCTCTAAGCTCATCAAAGAGATTGTACATTTTCATTTATTTATTTTTTTAAAAAGCTAGATAGAAAAATTAAACTGTTTAGAAGTTATGAAATTCAACCCTTTAAACATTATGAAAACTTTATAGTATATCTTAAAATATTTTCTTTCTTGTTAGAGAGGGGATGAACTCTATGAGGCCTGTTTGGCTTCACTACCAACTTCTTACAATTATAAGTTAGATTAATTGAAGCAGTGCTGTTTTAGAAGAGGAATTCTGCCTACTCTCTCTCTCACAGAATAGGGGATGCCAACTCCAAGATGGCGCCCGCAGTGATATATGCAAGCATTGCTGAAAAACAAATAATTTCCCCCTTCTAAATTCTTTTTCAAAGTCATATTTCAGCCAGTTAATTAACTGAACTAATTAATTCAGAGTACTCCTACCATGAACCTAATATTGTGCAGGTTTAGAAAATCTTCTGTTGTCCCATTGAAAAGGTTGCCACACAAACAGACCAAATGCTTTTGGAAATCCAGTGAGTTAAGAATTATAAACTTGAGTAATGAATATGAATTAGAGGCTTTAGTATCTTTTGTGTTCTCTGGGCCCATAAATCTTGGTTGGTTGTGATGACATTGTCTAGGGTGGGATTTTTTTTGAATTGTGTTTCATCCAGGAATGCACAGAGGCCTGCCAAATCTCTGTCAATAGCGGAGCCAGCACAGGAGCAAAGCATCAGCTCTTTTTTTTCTTCAAAATTTTAGAATATGGGACTTTACTTGTTTATCTTTAAAATGTACAATCTGCTTCTCTTTGAGAAATATCTGAATCTATGAACCAAAGATAAAAGAGATACCTACAGGACTCAAGTAGTCAACTAAAAACAATCACAAACCAAGAGCTGAAATACCATAAGAAAAAAAGAAACCCATCAGCACTGGAGAGGGCCCAAGACCTGAGGCAAGAAATCAAAATGGCCACCCTCCAGGTTCTGTAAATATAGAACCAACAGATTACAGTGCTGTAGTTGACTATTTATTTTCCCCTGATGGAGTCCCCAGCTGGTGGATTGACGCTGGTTTTTTCACGCTGCCTAACAGTATGACCTCCTCTGTACTGTATTTTGAAAAGCCTCCCCCTCAAAAAATAGAGTGTTTAGTTGGTACTGAAATGCTTAAAATGATGGCACCATTTTAATACCTAAAATGGTGGTTGCCCCAACTGAAAAGGCTCTGACCTGTTCCATTGCAATTATCACCTCAGTAAATGAGGAAGGCCTTACACGCTAACCTGAAGGGGAGGCAGACATATCTTGGAGAATGATAAAATAAATTCTTCATCATTGCGGTGCTTTGCCTTTCTGAAAAAGGGGACCTGTGATCTCATCATCTGGAGACTTTGTAGGGCTG
Organism: Podarcis melisellensis; assembly: GCF_964234715.1. Taxonomy (NCBI): domain Eukaryota; kingdom Metazoa; phylum Chordata; class Lepidosauria; order Squamata; family Lacertidae; genus Podarcis; species Podarcis melisellensis. The sequence continues at coordinate 20,144,233 of NC_138538.1, forward strand.
ACATTTTGAAATGGGACAGGATGTAGGGATGACCCTCTTGCCTGCTTTTCTCCTGGTGACAGTCATGATAGGATCAGTTCAGCAAATACCCAGGGTATGCCACTGCCAAATCATAATGGGGTTTACGGGAATTTGGGTGATGCTTGGTTCCCAGCAATCATACAACTGAGAAAGACAACAATAACTAGAGTTGACTGGGAGAAAACTAAAAACCACACCGTAGCGCCAAAATACAATAAAATTCTAATGTAGTCAAAAATACTCAGTCTGAACAGCCTGGGGGTATTCCGATAACTGATGAGTAATTCGTTTCAAGTGGTTTTGGCATGTGGATTTATGTACTTGGGAGAGATGGTTTCAGGAAGCAGTACGAAATAAAGAAATGGGGTCTATAAGTAAGCGATCTTGATTTGAGAATATTGGTGGGGAGACACCAAATCCCTGACATTCTCTGTACGTTTTAGTCCCTAATTAAAGTCATTGTATACAATTAAAAACAAAAGATTGGCTGTAAATGTGAAGCTCCCTAAAGGCTGCTGATTTCCTTATTTCTTGCTTAGAGGTGTACCTAGCTGCAGGGAAGCTCTATTGGGTTAAGAGGTGTGGCAAAATAGCATCATTGAAATCTGTCCCTCTTTTGTTCTTGATTTAAAAATCCTAAAATTTGGAGTTTTGCTATTACGTTAACTTATAAGGCCTTTCAGCAGTCTCAGTTGTAAGGGATCAAATAGCAAAGAGCAGCTCCCAGCCTACCTGAAATGTTCAATAATTGACTAAGTAGCGGAAGCGACACGATGAACGCTGTGTAAATTAACACTATGATAATAAGCATCTGGCACTGTCAAAGGGGAAGGAACAGTTACCTCTGCGGTTTGAGGTCAAAGCTGTCTGAGATCTCCAACACTGGCCTAGTTCACTCTGCAGCTTTTAAATATTGATCCAGCATTTAATTATTGGTAGAAAGAGAGAACATCCAAGCTATTGACCAATACTGATAGGAGGACTTCTGTGTTGGATAAACATTTGCATAGGTAACCATTGGGGAAGGAAAAAATGAATCCCACTGAGAGTAACTTCAGCATTACAAAAACAAAACAAAACTGTATTTGTTAAGAAGAGCCCAGTAATTACTTTGTATAATTGCAGCTGTGTGTAATTATATAATTGGGTGAGCATGTAACAAACGGATGGTGACAAATTAAGTGAGTTCTTTAAAACACTCTTTAAAAATGCTGAAATGTGCATATAGAGATTATATGTGTAAAGCACACATTTTGAAATGTCTGCTACAAAAATCCCTGTTTTTGATCCTGCAGCATTTGTTGCTCTCACATACTCAAACTTACTTCTGCAACTCTTGGGGGCCAGAAACATAAAACAAAATTAGGGCTTTCAGAAGTCTAACAAGACTTAATCGACTGCTTAGAAGTACCTCTTGTTTCTAAGACGTTTTCATTCCAGATTCTGTAATTCTGAGGAATGCAGTGTTTTGGTTTCTTTTCACAGAATCATAAAATGGCAAGAGTTGGAAGGGATCCTGCAGGTCATCTATTCCAATCCCTTGCAACATAAAGCCTGATGCATAATTCTGCAGAGTGCAGCATAGTCATTTTATTTCTGCTGTGATCCTACTTGTTCCGCATAGCCAATCCACACAGGCTATATAGATGGAAAAGGGATGGGAGAGAAAAGCAAAAGTGTGCTGTCCCCACCCCCACTTTTTTCGTCTTTTTTGAAGGACTATATATACACACCAGACACAGAGAGGGATAGCATGACTTTCATTTCCTGTCTTATAGGGACCTTGTTCAATTTCACTTCTGCTATCAAAAGTAGGGAAGTAGAGTGACAAGGCTCTTTGCACACATCTGTACAGTGAAAAAAAATCTGGAGAAGCCTTTTAAATGGGGGGTGGGTTTTGCACAAGGGAACCCAATAATATGTCTTTCACCTTCCACCGCCCCAATTTTGCTTTCCTACGTAAGAGAATTTAAGTAATGTGGATGGTTTCAATTTCTGCTGCAGAATTGGCTGCCATGAAAAAAGGTATTCAGGGAAAATATGGAGAAGGTCTTTTCACTCTGAAACTTTTTAATAACCTGCAATTTCTTAAAAGAGAGGGGAGGGAAAGAACAAGTGATGAACGGGCAAAGGCAATAAGGGATCGGAGTTGTTGCATCTCTCATCGCTTGCCATGTTGTGTATGTGATAACTGGGGAAGTGTCCTCTGCATACTTCCTTAACTGTTAAAATAAGACACACTCAATCCTGCTTTATATCTGAACAGAGTAGGCATGTGAAAATAAGCACATATTTACCACCACCCCATCTAGTTCAGCCCTGAACATAAGCCTAGAAATAGGGAGCTAAGCATATAGCATGCAGGCTTTTGACTCTCCTAACCCAGTGTTTACTACTATATGACTCCCCAGGGTCTCAAGTAAAGGTCTTCCCCATAATCTGCAACCAGATCCTTTTAACCTGTGATGCAAGGGATAGAGCCTGGCACTGACTGTATGAGAAACAGGTGACCTTCCACTGAGCTAATGATCCTCCCAACAAGAGTTATAGCCAGTGCTTTTTTTCCTGGTGGGATGCAGGGGGTACACATACCCCTAAACATTTTGTGAATCTTTGTACTTTATCTTTGTACTTTATTTATTTCCCCCCAATTTGAACTATAAAATGGTGATTTTATTGAGTCAAAATGAGAGTACCCCTAAACATTTATTTTTATTTTGAAAAAAAGCACTGGTTATAGCATACCTGCATTTTCCACCTTAACCATTGCGCTCTAGAATTACCGGGAGAGATAATGCAATCGGAGACAGGAAGGTTTCAAAGTGGCAGAAACTGTGTGCAGGATGCTGTTATGAAACAGCTTTTGCAGAGTTCATAGGTAGAACTTTGCAGCTAGAACAGGGAGCATTGTGTCATTGTCGCTGTACATATTCAGTCAAGGCTTCCGAAAGCCTCCAGAAAAAAATGGGTCTGGCTATTGTTTTGTTTGCTTGTAAACTTTTTGTTTTCATTCTGTTTCTGCTTTGATATACACACATACACAACTAGGGGAAGATTAATTTTATTCCTCAACATAATTAGAGAAAGTCAGATGGAGGGTGGAGGAATTTTCAAAGGGAATATATTTTTAAAGGGGGAGAAAATAGGGTGGCCTTTTTTTTTTTTTTTTGGTTCGCTTTGAAATGTTCTCCAAGTTTGAAACTTCATAACAGGGTCAGTAAGTGTGATCTTTTTTATTTTTGTTTTTCTCCGTCGGATCCCTATTTATAGCTTTCAGATGCTGGCAGGGTGGAACAAGTTATCTCCTCCAGGACGTTCGTTACAGGTCTGTAACAAGAACCAGTCAAGCCTGCACTGACCTTTAAGATTGTGTGGCATTGCATCGCCTTGCAAACTCCACTCTCTTTAATAAATAAAGAAGCACTATAGGGCTATTTGTGCATCTCTCAAAGAGGGACAAAAGGGTCTACAGTTTAAAGCACTCTTTCTGCTCCAGTTGCTGAAATTCATAAGGGTGCATGTGGTCATCTTCTGAAAGTGATCATTGCTGTGCCGTGGTTTGATTTCAGAAGCTTTATATCTGACCAAGAAAATGGCACTATGCTCCTCAGTTGGAAGTACAGTGGTACCTTGGGTTACATACGCTTCAGGTTACACACGCCGCTAACCTAGAAATAGTGCTTCAGGTTAAGAACTTCGCTTCAGGATAAGAACAGAAATCGGGCTCTGGCAGCGCGGCAGCAGCAGGAGGCCCCATTAGCTAAAGTGGTGCTTCAGGTTAAGAACAGTTTCAGGTTAAGTACGGACCTCTGGAATGAATTAAGTACTTAACCTGAGGTACCACTGTAAATGGGAAATTTTTCTAGCAAATGATTATATATACATATTTGAGACCTTGCATCCAAAGTGTAAGTTACTTGTTTATTATCACAATAGAATATAGGGTGGTTAATACATTGAAAACCATTACAATTAGAAAACAAGTAAAACAGCTCAGAATGGATTGGGACAAATTAAATTCAGCAAAAGAGGTGGGTTCTACAAAACAAAATGCCTTAACTGATACAAACCTGTGTGCTGAAACACACATGCACACAGAAGAAGGATACTGGCAAGCTGGAATGTGTGCAAAGGAGGACAACAAAGATTATCAAGGATCTGGAAACCAAGCCTTGTGAGGAACAGTTGAAAGGGCTGTGTATGTTTAGCCTGAAAAAGAGGAGATTGAGAGGAGATATGATCGCCATCTTCAAATATCTCAAGGGGTGTCTCATGGAAAAGGGAACAAACTGCTCTGGAGTGTAGGACTCGAACCAATAGCTTCAAGTTACAAGAATGGAGATTCTGACAGTAAGAGCTGTTTGACAGTGGAATGGACTCCTTCGGGAGGTTGTGGACTTTCCTTCCTTGGAGGTTTTTAAGCAGAGATTGGTTGACCATCTGTCTTAGATGCTTTAGTTGAGATTCCTGCATTGCAGGGGGTTGGACTAGACAACCCTTGGGGGTCCCTTCCAACTCTACCATTCTATGATTCTGTCATATATGCCTGTAAAGGGATTTATTTTATTAATTAATTTATATCCTGCCCTTCCTCCCCAAGGAGCAGATATACAATATAAAACAAAAACAATGCAAATTTTTAAAAAATGTTTTAAAAACAATTACAATTAAACAAACAAAAAGCAGTTACAGTTAAAAAAGTAAAAGCAATTTACACTTAAAAACACACTTCCATCCAATGATCTCGAGGTTGCCAGGAATGGTATTTGTCAGCCACTAAACCCCTGGGTAAACAGAAATATTTTCAAATTCCTCCTGAAAGTTGAAAATGATGGAGACAGGCGCAACTCACTAGAGAAGAAATTCCACAACTGGAAAACTGCCACTGAAAAGGCCTTGTATGGGGAAGTGTAGTTCCAGTGATTGAAGTGCTCCTCCTGGCCTCTCTTGACAATCTTAGGACTTGCCCTCGGGCACATCCCTCACTAGCCCTGATCTGCACCCTCCTCAGGTACTTTTGTCTGGCTGAAATGTGTCCAGCCCAGCCTCTTTACCTGCCTGAATGGGGTAAAGGTAAAGGACCCCTGGACGGTTAAGTCCAGTCAAAGGCGACTATGGGGTTGTGACACTCATCTCGCTTTCAGACCGAGGCAGCCAGCATTTGTCCACAGACAGCTTTCTGGGTCATGTGGTCAGCATAACTAAACCGCTTCTAGTGCAACAGAACACAGTGATGGAAACCAGAGCGCATGGAAACGTTGTTTACCTTCCCACCCATTTATCTACTTTCACTGGTGTGCTTTTGAACTGCTAGGTTGGCAGGAGCTGGGACAGAGCAACGGGAGCTCACCCTGTTGCGGGGATTCGAACCACCAACCTTCTGATCGGCAAGCCCAAGAGGCTCAGTGGTTTAAACCACAGCGCCACCCGCACCCCCCCCCCCCGAATGAAGTATGGGGAGACAGAGAGAGGCATGCAAGAAAGGCATCCAGCTTTTGCATGGCTAGAATGTCACCATCCATTTTATGCCTCTGGGCCTCCCAGTCTCTGGCACATAGGCTCAGAGATTGCCCACAAAGAAGGTCCTCCACCTTTGATATATGTGAACAGATACCTGGCTAGCTGCTGTGCCTGAAATCTGCTGGAACTTATTTATCCCAAAAAATTATACACCACTTGATTGTAATAAAACCTCTAAGTAAAACCTCTAATACTTTAACCAATAGGCTCATTGAGAGTCCTCTAGAGAGGAACATTGTCATGGGGAGACTTTCCAAAGGAGGTCAGGAAGCCACAGCCAAACAGAGCAGGTAATGCAGCTTAGGCTTTGGTCTTGCCTGTCACAAGGCATAGAATGAAATACGTGAGCTATAAAATGAGCTCTACTCTAATTGTCCAGCCTTGGTCCTGCTTCATGCTCACTTTGGGAGGTGGGAGGGGAACCAGCTGGTGGAGAAGGGTCCCTCGAGTGCTGCAATGCGATGCCAGATGTGCATGCAGCAAGCAGGGGTCGGGGATAGCATCTTTTTGCTCGTTTGTTGCAGCTTCAAAGCATTGTTTGTTTCTGCCCTGTTTCCTCTCTGCTTTGGGATGCCAATTTCCGGTGTCTGGTTTGTGGTCACTCAGTGGTAGATAACGGCAAGCTTTTGTTTGCATATTTGTGGCGTGGTATCTGTTCTGCAGAGCAAAGGCCTGAGCAAGTCTTGCTTTCCGAGATTCCCCCACCCTTTCCCTAATCTTCTGCTTGCTTCTGTTTGGCAGGGCTTCCTTCAATGCAGTGCACCTATTCAACTGAGCCTATATCATTTGTATCACTGTAGCTTATCCTAGATCAGGGGTCAGCAACCTAAGGCCCATGGGCCAGAAGTGGCCCGCGGAGGTCGTTTGACCGGCCCCCGAGCTGCCCCCGAACTGAGCCACCTGCTTGCGCTCTGTGCTAAACCGATGCAGCGTGGCATGGGGACTTGCTTCTGTGGCGCCGGAAATTGCATCTGCACATGCCGAAAATCACAGGTGCCCGTGCTCACGCACTCGCACAATCCGGCCCACGGAGAGATCTCTGTGGGACTGATCCTGCCCAGGCAAGATAAACCTTGCTGACCCCTGCCCTAGATAACTGTTGAGCTCTTCACAGGCAGGATAAATAAGCAGAGAGTTGAAATACAACCCCCATGAAATTAGGAAGGTGCTAGCAATTTGTTATTTTAAGCACCTCCTTAAGTCTTTTTAAAACTATTATTCAGCCAGGCTTTTTAAGCTTGGCATTTTTTTGTTATTGTTTATGCTGCTTTTACTGTTAGATTTAATGCACTTTCACCATCTTAACCTTGTATTCTATTTCTTTTTTTTTTTTTTTACACTGCCATGATGTTTCTGAATGGTAGATGGCTTTCTTTAAATAAAGTATACCAAACCAACTAGGGTTTGAGTGTATGTGTCCTCCTGAACAAGGGGCTCCAGCAGCCAGCCTTTAGTGTGTTGTCTCTTGCACAAGAGCTCTGACTGACCAGGCTAGGTTCCATAGGTCAGTGAGGTCCTGCCCTGTTTGACAAATAGAGGGTGCGGACTTAACTGCATGGTCTCCAAGTGTGAAGGTGATCCATAGCTTTAGACTTGTAGTTAATTTACAGTAGCTAAGCTCTTCTAAGAACACGTTTAATCTTTGTTGTAATACCTTCTCTGGTAAGGCACCATTGCTAATCTATATGACAAAAGAAGGTGCTAATTGAAAAAGAAGGTCACACAAACAAAGGGTAAGTGGCTAGGGATTAATGCTATACTTGGAAAAATACTCATCAAGTGTGGAATTCTTTCGGGACTTGCACCTTCCTGTTGCAACAAAGTCTGAGGTAAATTCAACATTTGACCCTCCCAGGTGCCCTGGTGCCCTGAGTAGTGTCGGATGACCTAGTGGAAGGAGATCAGCTGACCTTCCAAAACAACAGGGATGTCATACCCTATAACATCCTTTCTTCTAGGCTAGTGTGGCAGCCTCAGTGTCTAGCCTTCCCTTCGTTTATCTGTCCAATCTAGCATCTGACCACCAGCCTGTTCATGACCAAACCTCCTGCCTCCATGATCATTGACTTACCTGTGTCACACCTGGATGTTGTGGCAACCAGTTGCAAGCTGGCATGATGGTAGGGGAGCCTGATGGGACCAGGTGTCCTGAAAGTGCTACACAGGCTGCCAGTGAGCTACTGGGCCCATGTTCAAGGTGTTAGTACTAGCATATAAAGCCCTTAAAGCGTTTAAATATTGAAAGGAGCACCTTCCCCAATATTAACCATCTCTGACCCTGTGATCGGCAGGTGAGGCCTTGTTGGTTGTGCTGCAGCGGAAGACTGCCTGATTGGCATTGCTTTGTGACAATGCCTTTTAAGTGGCAGTTCCTCACTTGTGGAATGCCCTCCCTTGTGGAGTTTGTCTGTCTCCTCTGTTGTTGACTTTGAGGAGGAATTTTAAAACATTCCTGTAAACCCAGTCTTTTCATGGCAGAAAGATGCAGTTCTTGCCAACCATCAAATCGTTGTTTCTATTCTTAATTAGATTGCTTTTAAAAATGTAGTATTGATGTGTTTGCCACCCTAGGCTCTTTCAGGAGGAAGGGTGGTATATAAATTGAATAAGTAGTAGTAGTAGTAGTAGTAGTAGTAGTAGTAGTAGTAGTAAAAATGAATGAATGGGTATTGAAGTAAAGGAAAGATATGGAGAAGAGAACTTCCAGTTTCTCAGCTAAAATGATCAGTGATGACTCAGGTAGCTTTTAGAGGCAAACAGTTCTTCTGTGTCCACCTTAGTCACTCAGGAGATGACAATGGGAAAGTGGATGTAGACATTTCTCCACAGTTCCTGTCCTTGGCTGGCCCTTTGCGCTGCAGATAAAGTTTTGGTTTTGATCCGAGAGTGCAAATAATTGGTAGATTGACTTGCAGTAGTTGCTCACTGATGGCAGATTTCACAAATCCGTGAGATAGCCAGTACGTTTCCAGTTTAATTGTGGGAAGTGATATTAAACCAATCTACACACTGCTCTCTGAACCTCATAGACCAGGGATGAGGAATATGTGACGATCTGGATGCAGTTGGACTCTAGCTCACATCAGCACCAGCCAGCTTAGCCAATATCCTCCTCCTTTTTATACCATAAGACTGGGTAAAAGGAATATTTAGTATGCAAAGTGTATTATATCAGAAATAATTAGGACTCCTACACCACAGTTAGAATTCAAACATTAGGATTTCCCAGTAATTACACTGATTTTTAAAAAAAGATAAATTGTCTTCTACAGACTGGAATAGATCAAACTTAAAGAACAGAAACACAAAAGCTTTTATTCAACAGAAAGCCATGTGCATTTGACCTCAAGTATTGGTGGATAGGGAATATAAAATTCCCCAAAGAATTCCACACTTGCTAAGCATTTTTCTAATTATGGCATCAATCCCCAGCCACTTACTACTTGAATGGTCTTCCCTTTCAGTTAGCACTTTTTTTTGGCCTATGGACTAGCAACTGTGCCTTGCAGGAAATGTATTATAGTCAGATGGCTTTCCTAGAAAAAGTAGTGAAAATGTGTTCTTAGAATAACTTAGATAGCTGCTGTAAATTAACTAGAAGTCTAGTTCTAGCTGCAGCCGCACCTCCAGGAATTAATGCCCTGCGCTTAAATTAGTACCCTCTGTTCTGCAAATGGAGCAGAACCCCACTGACCATATGTCCTCCTTCTTTACAGTTAAGGGAGTGCAAGCCCTGCTAGAATTGGTTTCACTTGGAAGCTCCAGACCAGAGCTCTTGAGTGGAGCTGATTCCTGCAGAAAGTGGGGCTTGCAGTCGGCAGTAAGTTCAGCCCAGCTTTAAAATCGTTAAATCCTCCATGCAAACACACACACACCAACCTCTTTGAAAACACAATTACACTCAATTGATAGCTGGCCTCTATTGCAATTAGAAGCAGTTCATTGCTTCCATCTATTCTGGAATCTTAGCAGAACTGTGATGTGTTGAACCAAGCCAGCGGAAAAAGGAAAAAAGCTGATGTGTGTGAAGGGGGTCTTTGCGGAAGGGAGACCTTGTTTGGGTTTAAAATATGAACATTGCAAAACCTTTTTATAGAGGCTCTCTGATAGGATGCACTCTTTTTCTACAACTTTTTATCTCCCCCTCCTCTTCCAACTGCCTTGCAGTAAAGCATGGTAAGGAACGACTTCAGCAAATCAAGGCTGTTCAGGCACACAGGAAATAGGAAAAAGGGTTGATCATGATGAAAGGACTCCTCTTGGGCAGCTGTACCTGCAAAATGGAAAATAAGTCTGTGTCCTTTTGAAGGAAAGCATCTAGACCATTCCTGGCTCCAGGTCTTATCTAAACTGACCTGCCAGGATTTCCTGCAATAGCACAGGCAAAAGCAGTTCCAGGCTACCAATACTATGTTTATGTAAGAGTCATTCAGACAGCAGGGTAGTTTTCTCTTAATATTGTAGGATGGCTGTGCCATTTTAAAAAAATAAAAAATCACCTTACGTGTCACTTGAGCCTACTGGTTAGATCTTCACACTAGATGAATCGTATGCAATGCATTCCTCTCCCCCTGAAAACACACCGTGATTTTATTTTTTAAAGCCATCCTTCCTTTTGACTATATGAGTCAAAAGGAAGCTTAGAATAATTGTTTAAACAGGATTATCATAAAAATAATGACGCATTGCTTTTAAAGATCATGTAGCAAAAGGCAGCACAGAAAGCAGTTGCAATCAAATGCAGGCATACTTTGTTTTATCACACCGCAGATATTGCACCTTACGAGGATGCGGGTGCAGATGCAGGCAACCCAGCCCAGCCCCTTGCTGCCGCCACCCCTTTTCTAGCAATGGGAGAGGAGCTGGCTAGGTCTAAAGGCAGGTTTCCCCCCTCCTGGAGCCAGGAGGGCCTGGCTTAATAGACTGCAGCATACTGCAAACATAACTTTTATATGCACTGGGAAACAAAAATATTTGTGTGACTCACTTTATTTGCAGTATTCAATTTATTGCTGTGGTCTGGAACTGAACCCACAACATCTCCAAGGTATGCCTTTAAAATACTATTAAATCCTCCCTTCCTCCCTCTTCCCCTCCACCCCTAGGTGTCAGGACTCGGAAAGGGAGTTAATTTATTTTCTACTTTTGTTGCCTGCCTTTTCTGCAAGGAGCCCACGGTATGCAGTTCTACCGCTGTCTTCAGTTTATCCTCACAACCAGCCTCTTAGGCTGAGAGATAGTGACTGGCCCAAGGCCACCCAGTGAGTTTGTAACTGAGTGCAGGTGCATCCTAGCCTGGTACTCTGCCCACCACCACACACAGTTCCATAGATGGTGCACCACCACTGAGAAGGCCCCGATCCTGGCTGCCACTCAGCTTTCCTCAAAAGCAGCACCTAGAGCAAGGGCTCAGTTCAAAATCGTAACTGTGGGAAGGCTTGCATTGAAACAGGTTCTCTTTCAGATATAAGGATGAATGGCTTTTTATGACTTTATAGGTTAAAAATAGCACTTTGGATTGCACCTGGAGTGGGGGAAATATGGTACAGACAGCAGAGCACTGGCAAAATAGGTTCAGTTCTAGCTGGCTCTGTTAACATGCCATTTTTGCCATTTTTCTAAGCTAGCTGAAGTTTCCATTGCAAAAATATAACTTCTGTCTTATCGGCAATCATGTAGTAATGGCATTCTCTGAAATTAAGAATCAGTAAGCAGCGTTCTCTGAAAGAGATTAAAAATCTATAAATAGTTGGGACCTTTAATCAAAAGGAAGAGCAAAAGAGAGATAACTTTTCAAAGAGTTCCTTGATCCCTAGACATGTACCCACTGCCCTCCATCCAGCACAAATGCAGTTTTAAGGACTGTGCTTTGGGCTCTAGTTTTGCCTTCCCTCTGCTTCTTCTGCTGTGCTTTGGCCCTGTTTTCAATTCGAAAAAAGGAAGCGATTGGTAAGCTCCCTAACAACTAACTGTGAATACCCCTTTTCAACCTGAAGAGCTCATCTAGTGGTTGCAAAGGCAGCTACCCATTCCACTTGCATCTTCTCAAAACAGAGACACCCTGTTCTGGAATTGTGACCTATGTAGGTTCTGTGTGTGGGCTTGCTGCATGTGTGAGTCATCTAGCAAACAACTAGGATAGCTCAGTAGTAGAGCATGGGTTTGAGCCCCACATTGGGCAAAAGGGTCCTGCACTGCAGGCGATTAGACTAGATGACCCTCGTGGTCCTTTTACAACTCAAAAATTCTGTGATTCTATGAAATAATAATAATAATAATAATAATAATAATAATAATAATAATAATAATAATATACCCCACCCATCTGGCTGGGTTTCCCTGATTGCTCTGCTGAGTTGGGGAAGGGCAGTGGCTCAATGGTATAGAGTATCTGCTTTGCATGCAAAGGTTTCCAGGTTCAATTCCTGGCATCTCCAGGTATGGCTGCTGCCAGTCAGTGTGGACAGTAATGAACTAGATGGAGCAGTGGCCTGAGTCTGTACAAAGGAGCTTCCCAGGCCCCTGTGTGAAGTTCTTGTTCAAAGTATCAGAGAAGCAACTATATACTGCCCTCCCAATTCCTGGCACCCTTCCACAACACTGGTGTCATGGAATCGGTTTCCCTCGTAGTCCAGTGTCAGGTCTAACCTCTGCATATTCCTACACCTTCAAATGTGTTTCAGTCAGTTGAACAAATTAATTCAGGCATTACATTGAAAATGTCGGGACTTAATTGGAGCTGTCCACTGGGAAAGGTTCCACAGTGCTGACGGCTCAGGGGCAAACAAGCTTTATAGCATCATTCATCACTCCAAAATTCTGCTCGCTACAGAATCATTAATATATTCGGTCCAGACGGGGGACCTGTGAAATTGCTCCAACTTGGATTACTTCTGCTTCTGAATTACAAATTAGCTCAGACCAAGTTGTTAGTTTTCTTTTAGAGGAATCTTATTTGATTAATCGTGTGAATATTAATTAATGAGCTGATCAGTTAAAGAAATACAAATAACCCTAAGGGACAATGAATGCTTCTGTTTTTAGATGATGGAAACATATTATTTTTTATTAGTACATTTATATCCCATAGTTCTTCCAAGGAGTTTAAGCTTCTCCCCCTCTCCCCCCCCCCATTTTATTATCACAACAATCTAGTAAGGTAAGTTAAGGGTGACTGTCTCAAGGCCACCTAGTAAACTTCATGGCTGAGCAGGAATTTTAACCTCCTAGGCCCTCTAGCTGCTACCACAGACTGCCTTTCAGTAAGCAGCATCTTGGGACCAAAGTATATGCAACATTAATTGTGTCATTTGCTGTTTTGCAAATGTTTTTAAAATAACAATAGTAGGCCCTGGGGTGGGGTAGGGTGAGGTGGGGATCTGGGTTGGGAAAACAGCAGGCTTTCCTGGCCCACTGTAGTCCTGACAAAAATTGCCCTCCTGAAGGTGCTGTGAGTCCCAGGGTAAATAAAACCTCTTACTTACACCAATGGGAACATCCGTCCTGGGGTGTTGTTTTCATTGGGAGGGTGGTGGGGAGGAAGGAAGAGGTTAACTCCACTCTCCCAGTACACTGTGGTTTCGATCCTCATTCCCTCCAATGCCTGCTACTGTACTTCCCATTTTGAAAACAGTCAAGAACTTCAACAGGACCGTTAGGGTTTATAGCCTCAAATATGGCAAATAGCAGCACACTAAAATTCCAAGTCATTAAATAACTATAAAATAACAGTTAAAAAAGGACTTTAAAAGATAGCAGCAGGAGATAGAACTTTTGGTTAAAAAAATGGCACAATAGTATCAACCAAATGTAAGCTGGAACAACAACAACACCGACACCTATAAAGCTCTCCTAACAGCCAAGAACACCACCACCACCTTTAAAGCTTTTCTGCCAAGAATGTATGGGTCATGTGTATTTCCTGGGAAGAGTATTCCAGAAATGTGGAGTCACCACACAAAAGGCCCTGTTTATGGTACTCACCTGACAGCTATGCACTAGAGAGCAGGCATCAGATGCTGACCTTGGACAGTTCCATAAGGGTGCACGCAGCCCCACAAGTGATAATGTATAGAGCACATAGGGCAAAAGATTGCTGTGTTGGTTGGACCAGATGGCCATAGTGGTCCTTTCCAACTCTACAATTCTATTCTGCCAGTTTCTACAGCAGGGTGGCACAACTTTTCATTCTGAGTGTGAGTTCTCGACACAGAACCTGCAGGCTGCACTCTGCCTTGTCACATGGGGCGGGGAGCAAGGCAAAAATTAGATGAGTTCCCCATCCCTGGCCCCTGTGCTGGGGAAGTGAGTTGTCAGGGCTTAGGAAGGAGGCTTGAGGCTTTGGCAGGGTCCTAGAGCCCGGCTTTGGGAAGGCAGTGCATGGGTTGGCAGGGGTTTCAAATGTCCACGTGGTCCTTAGGCTGCATGTTGGACCACCCTGGGTAGTCATGTAGTGTTTGGCATGTCCCCAAGAGTGTGAGAAAGGAGTGTAATGCCTCTTTGAAGTTGGCATCACAAACATGTCAGTCATGCTTTTGCATTCTTTAACCAGATACAATTAGAATCCCTTCCTCCAAATCTGCTGGTTAATCAATCAAATGCCGTATGATTAGATCAAAGTATTTTTTTAACTTGGTTTCATATGACGTAATCTGACTGTGCAGTCCTGAAACTTGTTGATGCCCTGAATGCAACATTATTATTATTATTACTATTATTATTATTATTATTATTATTATTATTATTATTATTATTATTTTATTTTCATTACGAAACCATTTATTTAGCTGGCTATGGCTGAAAGCTTAGTTTGATGTAGGGAATTCTGAGAGGGGTTTGGTGGCTATACCACGCATCCCTGGCAATCCCAGAGTGTTGCTTTTATTAAATTCAGGGGCATTTTTCCACTCTAAATATTTAATTACAAATAAAAGCACCGCTGTGTGTGAATTTGCTGTGGCTGGCACTCGGCTGAGCTCACAGCTGCGATTAGGAGGCTTGCAAAGGCTACATTCAATCCAGTGTGCAAATTGGGGAGTGAAGTGTTAAATCAGCTATTTGCCTTGGCCTGGGAAGCTCTGGTGGGAGATCTGGGGCTGGCAAGACTATCTGGAGTTTCTTTGAGGCTGGGAGGCCAGGGGAAGAAAGGGTAGCTCACGGGGAATGTACTGTGGGCACTCTGGGCGGCATTTGGGAGAAAATTGGGGGAAGCTGATAGCTGGAGAGGTAGTCTGAATTCTAGGAGCGTCAGCATCAAAGGGGACTCCTTGTGTTCATTTCTTGGCCAGAAAGGAGGTGCTACTTGTCAGGAGCTAATGGAAGGACAGCCAGAAGGAACACAGAATAGAAAGCTAAATGAATAGGCAGCTTAACACAGCAAGTCAGCTCAGTGGCACATTATTAGACTGCACAGTTAATGTGCTTTTTGCAGAAGGGGCTGTTCTGTACGCTGAAGTTGGAGAAGTGGGATAATAGCCCTACCTTTTTAAAATCCGTGGCTGTCAAGTAGCCCGTTTTCATGGCAAAAGATTTCGGTTTCTACAGACCTAAAAACAGAGAGGCCCTGAACAGCTGCTATGCTTACTGTTCAGAAGAGTGCCGTAGGTTTGGCAGAGCAGAAAAGTTGTCATACCTTTACAGTGGGAAGGGAAAGGAGTACTTGACTGTGCATTCCAGTCAAGGCCTAATAACTTTTTGTAAACATAGCTATATTGACTCAGAATAATAATTCCAAAATCCTTATTAGGGCAATATGTTTATTTGGCAAACCAAAATGTGACAAAATGGTGTGTCTTTGAGTTCCCCAGAATTGGAGAAGTGCCTAAAATGGGTGTTGGTATCTTTCTTACCCAGTTACCTATTGTAGCTTTAGAAGAACTGCTCAACCAGATTGAGTCTCTCTAATCTTCAAGGCTTCTAGTACAGTGGTACCTCAGGTTACATACGCTTCAGGTTACATACACTTCAGGTTACAGACTCCACTAACCCAGAAATAGTGCTTCAGGTTAAGAACTTTGCTTCAGGATGAAAACAGAAATCATGCTCCGGTGGCGCAGTGGCAGCAGGAGGCCCCATTAGCTAAAGTGGTGCTTCAGGTTAAAAACAGTTTCAGGTTAAGTACAGACCTCCGGAACGAATTAAGTACTTAACCTGAGGTACCACTGTATCATTCTACTAGAATGCAGGCAGAACTTCCATGATTGCATGTTCCCAGACGCAGAGAAGATTCTCTCGATATAGAAAATTGGCATTTCAGTGACAAGGCTAGATATGATCCTTCCACCCCTTCTAGTTTTAATTGTGGAAATCGTTTTTTTTGCATGGAGGATTATTCAGTCATGTGAGTTCCAACTTGCAGTCTGAAGTTCTACAGCCTCAACTCAGGTTTAACATTATGAAGTAGAATCTCACTCCAGTTTTTCGCCTTATGTTTATTTTGTGATGCGGAGTAATGAGAGCCAGTGTGGTGTAGTGGTTAAGAGCGGTAGTCTCGTAATCTGGTGAACCGGGTTCACATCTCCGCTCCTCCACATGCAGCTGCTGGGTGACCTTGGACTAGTCACACTTCTTTGAAGTCTCTCAGCCTCACTCACCTCACAGAATGTTTGTTGTGGGGGAGGAAGGGAAAGGAGAATGTTAGCCGCTTTGAGACTCTTTCGGGTAGTGATAAAGCGGGATATCAAATCCAAACTCCTCTTCTTCTTCTTCTTTTCCACATTCATGCATCTGTTGCAATTGCATGGGTGAAGTGCCTGGCATCAGATAACCATTGCTCAGTGATATAGCACCTGCTTTGCATGCAGAAAGTCTCAAGTTCAATCCCCACCATCTCCAGGTGGGGCTGGAAGAGACCTGGAGAGCCACTGCCTGTCCGTGTAGATAGTCGATGGACCAATGATCTGACTCAGGAATAAGGCAGCTTCCTGTTTCCCTATGAGTACAATTGCGGTTGCATTTACTGCAGTGGTGTGAAGCATGTGCTGATTCAAAGGAAGCACCGAAGAAGCGCTGGTGTATTCTGAATCAGTAATTTGCGCATGCATCCCATAGGGTGTATGAGACTTGGATTCCAGACTGGCTCCAGTGAATCACAAAGCCTGTGAAGTCACAAAAGGACCGCTGGGCTCCCTGCCAAGACATCAGAGTAAGCAACCAACAGGAGTTCCCAGAATGAGGCCAAATCTATGGGAATGCTGGAGAGGGTAGATTCTTGATTAGCATTTCATTGTAATGTACACTAGCGGGCTTCTTTCCTCTTCAACTTCCTCTTCATGTTTTAAAAAAGAATGGCCTGATTCTTTTCCCTGACCCAGAGGAAACTGGCATTTGAGGCTGCATGTGATACGATTGTGTTTTTGCAAGAGCAGGCACACGGGGAAGAAATGAAGAGAGGGAGGATAGCTTTGCTTTAATCCCTTGAAACAAAAACAGTGGAGGGTACCGGGAAATGATTTAAACGATTTAAACAAGGAGGAGCAATGTGGAAGCGAGAGCTAAGCTGTGCATTTGTTTAGTGACCCTTTTCCACCAAAATTGCAATGGTTGCCCCAGCCAGTCATTGGCTTCCTACAGTCCATTTAGACTCAGAGGATCTATGGCAGTTGACTTTGATCCTCTTCTCACCTTCTGGTTGTACTAGGGTTTCTGAATGGTACTTAGCTACCATTGTCACCAGCCAAAGATAGCAAAGCCAAGGGACTTGAAGCCTGCCATTCATGTGCCTTGCAAATTCCTGTCACCCAGAATTGTCTGGCCATTGAACCAGGCATTAATTTGAAACTCAAAAATGCTTGTTTTTTGAAATTTCAGTAGCATACTGTATTCTTGTCAAGCACAACAGGCTGTTAGTAAGATTTTTGAAGATGTTTTCTCACTTGCTATTTGCTGCCTTGGTCTCCTTTGGGGGGAAGGGTGGGATATAAATATAATAGATAAATAAATAAAGTACCTGGAAAAAGTAAAAGGGCTGTAGCTCAGTGGCAGAGCATCCCGGGTTCAGTGTCCAGGAAGGGCTGGGAGAGACTGTTGTCTGCAATCCTGGTGAGTCCCTGATGGTCTTGCTCAGTCGAGGGACTGTAGATCTCGGAGTTTATACCAAGGAGCAGGTAGAATTGTCTTTACTCTGAGGACCTGAGCTATGATGCACAACAGCACAGTCAGACTGAATTGAGCCCCAAAGACGCTGAAGATGCCCTTCCTTATCTCCCAGGAGCTCAAGGGAGCTCCTGAGACGTAGGTTAGGGTGAGGTGAGTGGAGAGACAGGCCCAGGATCAGCCAGTAAGCTTGAAGGATGAGCAGAAATTGGAAGAGGAATCTCCTCAGTTCTGGACTGGCATTGTAGTCATTACATCACCCTGGCTAAGAGCAAAGATGTAGGCTGTAGGATCCTGACTAGGCCTAGGACTTATTCCAGCTTCAAAAGCTTGAGGCTGCTGAACAGACTGTTGGGTTGGGGGGTGCTTGGGTTTTTTTGGGGGGGTGGTTGTTGCTGTTGTTGGTTTTTGGTCATTTTAGATCTTGTGATTTACGTGGAAATGGTTCAGCTTGGTTGTGTATTTTTTACAAAATGTTTAATCTATTGTTTGTGACTACTTTTGTCATGTTGCAGTTATGTATCTTCCCACCCCCACCCCCCGGGTGTTGTAAGCTGCCTTGAGCATTGCTTGAACTGTGGAAAAGCAACATACAAATAAAATTATGTATTTCTGTCTGTCTGGTTGTGTTGAAAATCCCTGAGTGTTAGTTTTTGTGCACCAAGGCTGTACCGGGTGGTGAATGTTTCTATCTACTGTTTATATATATACAACAAGAAAAGCTCCTTTCCCAACGCAAGGAAATATATATATATATTACCAGTGAATGAAGAGGTTCATATAATAGCTTCTTTTGCACAGTAGCCTGGATTTTGATTGCTTTCCCATTTACACTTAATGGGTCGATCTTTTAGCTTTCAGACACTCATACATAAACTGATTGCTGTTGTCTGCCAGTTTTCTGAGGTGGAAGAATCCACAGCAGGGCGATCTCAGTATGCATTTGGATAGCAGCCAAATGAACCATATTAAGGATACATTATCTAATAGAGAGAGGGGGAAAGGAATGTATCAGGTTCTAGATTTTCTCCCTTCAACCAGATAGGGGATGCTCCATAATCCCAGCATTGAGAAAATAAATCTTTGTGTCCACATTAAGAAAGTTCTCTGCTCCTTTGTGGCATATCTTTGGGAGAAGAAATGGCTAAGGAGTAAACCCTACACAGATCTGGAGTGGAATCCCTAAGATGGTTGGATGGTGCTTTGTACACCGCGTACCGGCCACTCTCGCCTCTAAGCTCCATAAAAAGGATGGCACCATTGAGAATACCCTGAGGCCAGCTTGGTTAAAATCAGATGCTGGTATTTGGAGCAAGGCTGGCTTTGGAGACTTTAGTGCATGTGAGGTTCATAAAGGAGGGAATTTACAGGAGTTGAAAGACTTCTCAGCTAAAGGAGCTCTGCCTTGCCTCCATTCTGAAGATGTGCTACCCAGCCATTGAGTTACCACTCCAGTGGTCCAGGTCACATAGCACAGTGAATGAATTACTGTGAATGTACCTTCATGGACTTTTTGTTTCCTTCCTACTAGTGCACAGAGGCAACAATCCATGATGCCCTGCCTTAATGCTACATCTGTAGCGGGGATTATGGTGGATTTTTTGTTCCAACAAACCACAGTCACTAAGCCAAGAACAAACGAAACCACCCTATGTGAAGCATTGATGCCGAAGCCCCATTGAAATGTATGGGATGTGCATTAGAGCAGGTCCCATTCATTTCAGCGGTGCTTGCCCAAGAGAACTAAACTTGTGGGATTGTGTTCTAAGTCAATATTTTGCTGAACAAAAGATGGTGGGCAAGCCCCTATCTGAATGTTGATAATAAATCTTGGTGGAATATATTGGTTTCCACTTAATATTGTGTGTGTGTGTGTCTGTCCGTCCGTCCGTCCATCCATCTGTCCTCTGCTTCTGCCATCAAATTCTTAGTAATCTAGCATTTCATTTCCTTTTCAGAGGGTGGATCAGCTCTTTATAAAGATAAGCCACTATAGCTGTTCTTTGAAAGTAATATAATGCACAGGAAGCAAGGAGAGGAAAGGGTTCTCATTCTGTTTCCTGTCATAAATTACCCAGCCTTTTGCAACCTGGTGCCCTCCAGATGTTGTTGAACTCCAACTCCCATAAGCCCCAGCCAGCATGGCCAGGAGTGAAGGGTGATGGGAGTTGTAGTCTAACAATATCTGGAGGGTACCAAGTTGCAAGAAGCTGGGTAATTGAGTCCATGTTGAACATATTTACAATCCTAAACATAATTTACTTGGAAGCAAGCCTGTTTTTCCCCACAGGAACCTTGCAGATAGATTGGTTTATATAGAAATGCTTTTTAGCAGGTGTCTAAAACAGTAGAACAAGGGTGCCTGCCTAACGTTTATGTAGTATATTGTAAAATATATACTAATAATAATATCATACCAACACAGGACACTAAAAAAACAAATCAGGGCAGACATTGCTAGACTGCAGTTATGAAAGTGAAGTAATTTTGAACTAGTCTAGTGCCTTAACACTTCTCCCTTGAAGGGTACTGGAGATCACCCCCCACCCCAAGCACTGGCTTCCTCAGATGCAAATCTATGCTGGATTGCTAATTAATTTCTTGTATCCATGAACATCTTCTTCCTCTGAGACCTGGGAGGATGTTCATTAACCCTTTCCCGGTTGAAACAGGGGCAGAATGAGCCTTAGAACAAACAGGGTCTTTATCCGTACCTCAATCCTGTCTTACTGTATAAAAATATCATATGCCATTGCTTGGGTGGGAATTTGCAGTTAACAGCAAGCAGGGGTGTTTGGCTGCAAATACTACTCCATACCTGATGAAAATGCTCCCAGTACCTTGGTTTGGTTCACCTAGATTTCAAAAGTACATTTGGTATGCATGATTCACAGATACATGGCTGCTCCCTGCAGCAAGTTAGCTGATTGTAGGTTATGTCCAGGTCAGTGGACCATTTAAGTGCTCCCTCTCCCCCCTCCCCACCCCCTGCTCTGCATTGACCTTGATGACAGGACCTAGACAACAAAGGATGACTTTGCTGAAGACCTGAAAAGCAATGCACTTAGCATTGACTGTGAATAAACAAAGTCAGGGTTGCTTCAGATTAATCTTTCCTAATTAACTCTGTTAAGAGCAATGTTGAATTCTCTGATGATGATGTACGAAGGACCTGTAGGCCCCAGTTATGTTCAGCTGTGGGCAGTGCTGAAATTCAACGGTTTCGTTTTTGTAAGTTGCTTTAGGTCCCTGTTTGTGAAAAAAGTTAATAAGAATAAGAATACAGTAAGAATAAATTTATGGTGGAGGAATGACATGAGTCCTTCCTGTCCACAACATAGACTCCAGTATGAGCTTTGTCCTTCCTCTATATGATATCCTGATTACACTGAGGTATATAAATTATTATTATTATTATTATTATTATTATTGTTGCTGTTGTTGTTGTTGTTTAGTCGTTTAGTTGTGTCCGACTCTTCATGACCCCATGGACCAGAGCACACCACGCACTCCTGTCTTCCACTGCCTCCCGCAGTTTGGTCAAACTCATCATCATTATTATTATTATAATTATTTCAGGAAGGTTTTAATGTTTGGTGTTTTATTATGTTTTTATATTTTGCTGGAAGCTTCCTGGAGTGGCCGGAGAAACCCAACTAGATGGGCAGAGCATAACAACAACAACAACAACTTGGGGCTAGGGAAACTCATATATACAAATAGTGAACTCAAGTGCACCCAAATGGCCGAATGGAGACTGAGCATGCTCGGTGACCACAGCATGTTTGTTGGGGAAGGGGATGGAAAACTGAGAGGTAGGGGGACTGGGATGTTTGGAAAGAAGGCATGGGAGCCAACGACAATGGTACAAGACCATTCCACATTGCAAGATTTTGTTGCAAGTCCTTCTTATGTCCACCTATTAGAAAGTCCCTATGTTTCCATATCCTGCCTGGATGATGGGATATGGCAGCTGGATTCAGAAGGGTTTAGCTATCTACTGAATACTTTCAGTCACTGTCGAGACCACCCAATGGAAAGGAGGGGTAGATTCTGTTTGGATCCTCTGGGGTTCTTCCCTCTGTGCTAGTCAGAGAACTGCCAATTTCGCTGCCATGTGCGGCTTTCATTGTGATGTAACTGATGTTATGAAAGGGAGTGATGGCCCAATAGCTGGCAAACGCTGAAGAAGATTGACGTTTGAAAACAGCAGGAACCATCTGTGTCTGGCAGTCTCCTTAGTCTGTAAATTCACAGTTTTTATTTTATTTTAAACCCATTGTTTGATCTTGGCTGCTTTAGATTTCTTCTGTGGAGAGTAAAACAGGGCTGGTGGTATGGGTGGAAGCCTGCCATCAGTTATGTGCTGGCAAATCCCTCTGGCTTCATTGCCGCTTGCGCATTAGAGTTTCTAGGTGCAGGATTCTAGCCTTTCAGGAGAGGAGAGAAGGACCAGAATGGGGGGAGTGGGAGTCCTTTGTAGTTCCTGTGTGAACTGGCACCCCGCCGGAAAAGTTTCAAAGCAAAGTCTCAAAGCTTGTTGATGAGCACAAAACACTGTTGTGGTGCTATGCTGTCTGTTTATTGTATGGTGATGAAAGCCCAGTTAATATGTAGAGGGGAAAGCAGGTTTAATACCTAAATAATATGCTACTCTACCAAGCTAATCCTATGCAAAGGGGATTGCAAGCTTTTTTAGATATGTGTGCGTGTGGTTGCAGGTGGGGGGAGCTCACCTTATTCGAACCTGCTAATACATTGCAATATGTGCAAATTTGAAATTATATTGTAGCTCAGCTACTTAAAGCAAGAAGGAAACTTTGTCCTGGAGGATTAAATCAAAGCTTTTCTGTAAGCAGGCTAAATTTCAGTTCTAATGCAATACACAGGGGAGTGGAGTAGTATTTCTCAAGTGTTTTGAATTTGCTTCAACTTACATACTTTTTTTAGTTCTGTGTATGTTCCGTCATCTATTTTCTTGGTAGATGAGTGTGTATGGATATGGCTTTTCTTTGGGCCAATGCCTTGAGCAGAATGGTGGCCCCTTTCAGTGATCCCAGCAATGAGGAGATGGTGATAGTGTTCATTCTAAAACAAGTCTTTTCAGACTCTTGCACAATGCCACAAGATCTGCGTATTGGAATCTTACCACCCCAAATTTCATTTGACATATGAATTCATTAAGTAGCTTAGGTTCAGCACAAGCACACACACAATGTGGAAATGATCAGATTGGCCTACCTTATAAGGGTATTGTATTTATTTTTATGATTTATTTATTGATTAAAGTATTCTGGGGCACTCAAGATAAGAAACAGTTCCAAGATGGCTTACAGTACATTCTATTATAATTCATAGCCATGCTAATAATAGTAAGGTAGCCCTGGATGGTTAAGTCTAGTCAAAGGTGACTATGGGGTGAGGTGCTCATCTCACTTTTCAGGCCAGCATTTGTCCACAGACAGCTTTCCTGGTCATGTGGCCAGCATGACTAAACCACTTCTGGCACAACGGAACACCATGATGGAAGCCAGAGTGCACGAAAACACTGTTTACCTTCCCACAGCACTGGTGTGCTTTCGAACTGCTAGGTTGACAGAGCAACGGGCGCTCATCTCATCGTGCAGATTCGAACCACCAACCTTCTGATCAGCAAGCCCAAGAACTTTAGCGGTTTAGATCAGTATTAGAATTAGTATTAATACTATTATTATCAACATGCTTATTCTTATAAGTATTAATAGTATTATTTTTGTTTTTGTTGTTATATTCTCATATTATAAAATATTATATTCATTCTATATTAAAACTATTATAATAGCATTATAAAATCAGGAAGAACTTTCGGACAGTAAGAGCTGTTTGACAGTGGAACAGACTCCCACGAGAAGTGGTGGATTCTCCTTCACTGGAAGTTTTAAAGCAAAGGTTGGATGGCCATCTGTCATGCAGTGGTGTCGCAAGGTGGGGGTGGAGGTAGCGGTGCGCCCCGGGTTCCATGTCTGGGGGGGTGACAAGAAGGCACCCTGTGCAGTGCTTGCCCTGACACCCCGGCCCGGGTGCGGCAGCACGAGCAGCCATTGCGCAGCTGCATGTGGCAGATCCTCCGTTCGTGGTTGCAGCCGTGAGCAGAGGATCCCGCCAACATCTGTACAGCGTTTGAGCAGCGCTGGCGGCAAACTGCTACGTACAACGCATGCGCGGTGTCGCACGCATGTGTTGTGCGTAGCAAGGCTGCACATGTACTGTACATAGTGGTTTGCCGCCGGCGCCCACGAACACCGTATGGACGGCAGTGGGATGCCTCCGCTGCTGCTACAGCCGCAAGCAGAGGATCCTGCTACCGTCCATACGGCTCTCTGGTGGCGCTGGCGGCAACCCGCTACATACAATGCATTCGGGGTCGCATGCATGCGCTGTACATAGCGGTTTGCCATCGGCGCCGCTGGAGCGCCGTATGGATGGCAGTGGGATCCCTCCGCTGCTGACAGGAGCTGCTTTTCAGCGAGCCAGGGAGGGTTGGATGGGAGCCAGAGGCCCTAAAATGGACTCTGCCAATGGAGTTGGCAGTGGAGATAGCTCTGCCACCGAATCCCCCCTCTCCACCATCATTGATAGGGTTGCTTTGGAAATCAGGGGCAGGTAAATACCTTCATCTTAGCACAGCTAAAAAGCTTTTGAACAACTTCAAAATCATAATGACTGCTGTGATGCTTGTGAAAAGCCTTAAATGCTTAGGAAATTTTAGATTCCTACTAAGTATTCTTGGTTTTTTTGCTATGGTACTTAAATTGACGACACTTTGCCAAGCATTGGAAAAGCTCTTTCAGTGTTTGCTTTCATTTCTCATTCAGTTATTTCTTATTTTCTCTCTGCCCTGCCCCAAAAGGCCATTACTCAAGATTTGCAGTAGTATTTTTCTTGTGCACTGCTACATATTTGACTACGTATTTTAAAAGCGCATTGCCGTGTCTCATACTGATTCCAGTACTTTCTCTCATTTGTCTCACTTTCACTCTAGTGTGCGATATTTGCTTTTTCTTTTGAGGAGCACTGTTTTATTTTATTTATTTTGGCAAGATCCTGCCCTTATTCTCTGTGTTTCACTGGTGATGTAGTTTGAAGTGCAAGAATGGTGCTCCAGAAGATAGATCCCGCTGCATTCATTTTTTTTTTTTAAATTGCAGAAAAGTTGATTATTATGTTTTACGAAACATCGTGTTCTTGACAGCCATGTATTATGCCGGCTGCCCTTAGTCCCCGGATTTTTTGAAGACTCGTCTGAGACTTCTCAGGCATTTACACCTTGTGTAAACATGCATGGCATGGGAGAGAGTTAGCTCTGTGTCAGTTGGGAGGCTGGCCGTATTTCGGAGCAAGTTGTAATGCACGAGTAAATATTATATTATTACAGGAGTCAGTCAGGTTTTTAAGAAAAACAAACCTCCTTGTTTGCCTTGCAACTGGGGCATACACACAAAAGTGGAGGTGTAGCCAATGTGGTCATGCCCTTCGGTATGCTGGCCGAGGCTGATGGGATATCTCCAGATTGAGTGAGTCTTATGTATACTTTCATAGTTAACATAAGAGGAAGACCTACTGTCTTAAGCTTAGAATCAGCCACTCACACCACCACTTTTATTAAGTAAGACTTGACTCCAGGCTTCAAGACATATCTCACCCAAGACAAAAAACTGAGATGCATCAGCCATAGTACAGTGGTACCTTGGTTTGCAAACAGTCTGGTTTGCATACGTTTTGGATTTCAAACACGTCAAACCCAGAAGTGCATGTCCCGGTTTGCAAACTTTTTTTTGGATTACAACCCATTTTTTTTGGATGACGAACAAATTTTTTTTGAGGCCCCATTGGCAAAAGCACGCCTTGGGTTACTACCTGTTTTGGTGTACAAACGGAACAGATTATAGTTGTAAACCAAGGTACCACTGTGCTGTAATGCGTTCCCCCCCAGTGGATGTGGTGGTGCAGGAAGAAGGCAGTGGAACACACAAATATCCATATCACAATGATTCACAGGACCTGAATTTATATATATTTATTTGACATCTCTCCCACCTTGCAATTCAGATGGATCCCGAAAGTGGCTTTCATTAGAAACCCATCAAAGACCATTGCATGGAGCTGTCCCCTGCCAATGAGTGCTGGTTGTGGTTGCGAGAGCAAAGGCGAGTTTGTCTAGGAACAGGAGTAAGAAACAATGGTTTGGTGCTTCTGTATAGGGACAGCTGCAGAGGAGAAATGCTTACATACTGTATTTTTCGCTCTCTAAGACGCACCAGACCATAAGATGCACCTAGTTTTTGGAGGAGGAAAACAAGAAAAAAAATATTCTGGATCTCAGAAGCCAGAACAACAAGAGGGATCGCTGCACAGAGAAAGCAGCAATCCCTCTTGCTGTTCTGGCTTCTGGGATAGCTGCGCAGGCTGCATTCACTCCATAAGACGCACACACATTTCCCCTTACTTTTTAGGAGGGAAAAAGTGAGTCTTATAGAGCAAAAAATACAGTAACTTGGCACCAGCCACCTGAATCCCCCCGCCCCCCTGTATTTTAAAACAATTCAAATGTAATGTGTGTGTAAAGCTTTTGAGTTCCGTGCTACTCTTCATCATGTCAAATGTAAAGGTAGCAAAATGTCAAGGGTATATATAGAAAGGACAACAGGATGCAAGAGGGAATATACCCACAGGACAGGTAATGTGAGCTCTTTGCAATCCATAAGCAAGTGCTCACGCCAAAACGCAAAAGGCTTAAATTTGATTTACTTGCTGCAAATAAAATTGCTTTTGCAATTGTTGGTTGCCTCAAAAACAACTGCACCCAAAACCTTTCCCGCATGGGAGTAAATAATCTCTTTTTGCCCACACACAATTCCTCTAGGGCCTGGTACAAGTTCTTTGTGTAGGAGTCAATTATACAAAGCAGTTAATGATGACAGACAGAAAAACCTGACACTCCTCCTGTTATGCCTGGATTATTTTAATTGATCCTAGCGGATTTTCTCCTTGATGGGTTTATCTGATTTCATTTTCACTTGCTATCTCTTATCTCCCTTCCCTACAGAGAGAAGAGGAGGGATGTAACATTTCATCTTCTTGGTTTTAGTCCCATAATCGCTACATGCTATTTAGGGTTTAATCTTGACATTGCAAACGAGCTTCTCGAATGTCACAGCTGGTCCACTGCCTTTGGCTATTGTTTGTTTGTTCATTATTAACTATCCAGAGCCTAGAAATCTGAAGGGAGACCTAAGCATGACCCGCCTTTTACTGTGTAACAGAAAACAAGAATAGAAGAAACTAATAACCAACACTAGATTTTAAGTAAAAATATCTAAAACTAATTCTCACTGAAATAGTTTGTCACTTAATGTTCTATCAGCTGCCAGTATTATTAATTTAGTAATGTAGTCGTTTCTGAGTATTCAAAGGGGGGGGGGGTTCACTGAGTATGAAAAAGTGTGTAAGTTGGTGTGAAAGGAAAATTAAGGGTAGGGGGAGAGAGGGAATTGACACAGTCCCTTAAAAACTTGTAATAAGCATCCTTTGTGGAGAAATAGGTTTACAACAACAACCACCACCACCCTTCTTTGCTTTTAGAAGGGGTTTATCTCAGTGGTGGGACGTGGGTGGCGCTGTGGGTTAAACCACAGAGCCTAGGACTTGCCGATCAGAAGGTCGGTGGTTTGAATCCCCGCAACAGGGTGAGCTCCCGTTGCTCGGTCCCTGCTCCTGCCAACCTAGCAGTTCAAAAGCACGTAAAAGTGCAAGTAGATAAATAGGTACCGCTCCGGCGGGAAGTTAAACGCCGTTTCTGAGTGCTGCTCTAGTTCACCAGAAGTGGCTTAGTCATGCTGGCCACATGACCCGGAAGCTGTACGCCAGCTCCCTCGGCCAATAAAGCAAGATGAGCGCTGCAACCCCAGAGTCGGCCACGACTGGACCTAATGGTCAGGGGTCCCTTTACCTTTTTATCTCAGTGGTAGAAGGACCAAAGTTTAATCCCGGGCATCTCCAGGTACGGCTGGGAGAGAACTCATCCTGAAAATCTGGAAAGCTGCTTCCAGTCAGTGTACTGAGTTAAATGGACCAATGGTCTGACTCCTTATAACACAGCACCTGGTATTCTTATGTATACACTGATATTTCAGGAGGAAGGTCAAGAAAAAGGGTTATTTTTTCTGCTCCAAACAATGCCATCCCCACTTCTCTATGGGGAAAGAAGTTAAGAGCCTGACTCAGACAGCCATCGGGGAGGAAATCTGCTGGGATCAATTAGAACAGTCCAGGTGTGAAAGGAAGGATCCAGGAGAGGCAGGTTTTTGTTGTCGTCATCGTTAGCAATTTTCTGTAATTGACGCCCACAAAAAGAACTTGACCCAGGCCTCGGAGGAACTACGAAACAAGCAAAGG
Organism: Podarcis melisellensis; assembly: GCF_964234715.1. Lineage (NCBI taxonomy): Eukaryota > Metazoa > Chordata > Lepidosauria > Squamata > Lacertidae > Podarcis > Podarcis melisellensis. The sequence goes on from NC_138538.1 coordinate 20,172,301, forward strand.
AGAGTCCCGCCCCCCCTCCGTAATGTGGATGAATGACAAGGGAAGCCTGTTTCCTTCATGCTCCTCTGCTTGTGAGATTCATAGGAGCATCTGGCTGGCTGCTGCTTTTGAAAAACAGGATGCAGGACTGGATTGGACCATGGTCTAACCCAGCACTTACTGCAGTCATATGTTCAGAGTGTGTGGATGAACTCGTATTAAACAAAGGCACCATTGAAAGTGAAGTGTTTGCGGAGGAGAGACTACAATCAAGTGGCTGTTTATGGGTCACGGGTGTCACCTCTCTAACATCAGGGTAAAACCGGGCAACTGCTTCTTAGCTTCAGTGTGCCTCTATTTCAGGGATGTGCCTCCTCTTCCCCACTCTTGCTTTGTTCAGCCCTTTCGCCCTTCTTCCTTGACACACATCTCTTTACATGATGAGAGCCAGGCCTCTCGCTTGCCTAATCAAGTCAGAGCAGTTCCATGTCTAGAGGAAGAAATGGGAAACCTTGGAAAGAATAAACAAACAATTGTGTCCTTTGGTGTGCTGGTACTAGGTATCTAAGTAAAAAGAGACACGGGCGTTGCTTCTTGCCAGTCGGATCCCGAACAACTTTAAAGAAAAGCTTCCCATTAGTGAAGCAATGCATGTTTTGATAGTTTTGAGCATGTAACATGATCTGTCCTTTGTGGCAAGAAGCCTCATATTTGTCTCTTGATGGTTGGATGTTATTAAAAAACCCAAAAGATAGAAGCCATGGTTGCTGGTGCTCATTATGACAGGTACTTCAGGAATCGGGAAGTGGATTCAAAGCCAATGGCAAGTAAAGCTACCAATTTTGTCCCCATTATCCTCCCTGTTGACTTCTACAAGGGCAATGCTGAGAATAAGGGGAAGGAATTGACCGCCATATCAAACCCCTGGACTGGGCGTAAGCAGGGCTTTTTTCAGAACTCGCTGGAACTCGGTTCTGGCACTTTTCAGGTGGGCACCATTGCCATTCTAAGAGAACAAGGGTGAGTTCATGGTGAATTCTGGCACCTCTTTTTCTAGAAAAATAGCACTGGGTATAAGCAGGCAGGCAGGCAGGTTAGTGGGGGCTGGCTGAGGGCAGACTGAGATTGGTGGGACAGTATCCCATCTACCAGTATCTGTTTGACACTAACCCACTTTTTCCCTTTTTGTTCCCCATAGGCATTTCTCCACCGAATCAGACAGAGCGCTGTGGACAAAGCTGAAAAATACATAACAGAGGACAACATCAAGGTAGGTCTCTCAGACTACCAATCTCTTTGTGAATGATTTAGAGTATGGCAAGAGGTTGGGTTTGCATACATCTGGTCAGTGAGTTGTTAGCCACTGCTGACGAAGGACTTCCATGTTATGTTAAATGCACAGGCATTTTTCACCTTTGAAAGATGCAGGTAGAAAGAAACAGGTAATTTTTTTTCCCTAGCATGGAGATGCAACAGTGAGGAAATCTATACCTTATTTTCTGCCTGTTACGTAGTTGTTGAAAACTGGCTGGATGATGATGATGATGATGATAATGATAATGTGTAGCAACCCTAGGCAAACCTTTGCTCCCAGGGACCAATGGGAAGGTCTAACTGGATGCACCTATAGTTGTCAATATTAAATTGGTAGGCAAAGTGTTGGGGTTTCTACTGATGAATGAGCCATTTCTGGATAAATTGATAAAATTATTGGCTTGATCTCATCCAGTTCAAATTGATGTTGATGCTATTGTGTTCCACGTCAAGGATGCAACAGGATCCAGTTATCCTTCCACTATGAGCCTCCAACCCTCACCCCCACCTCCTAGTCTGGCATTAAGAAGTCGCAATAAGGCAACTTGGAAGGGAGGTCTCTCAGCCCTCTGTTTCTTGGTGTGCAGCTCCACACGCCTGGGAAATACAGTCAGTGAGCAGGTAGAATGAACTTTGAAGGAATGCTAATGTGCAGGGGCTCATGGAGAAGAGTTGAACTCATCTCTGCTTGGATTAAAAACCTGAGCTGGAGAAGAATTTGAGAGGTCATAACACTCACTCTCCTCTTTGACCAAAAAATTAGAAGCCTGCATTTCCAAGCTGGGAGATGTGAATCCTGACTACATATCTAGCGGTTTGTTTGCTTCTTTTGATCATCAATCCTGTTGTATACTCCTTCTAACCATATGCTTTGAAGCTTACATAAGCGCAGTCCTGAAGGTGCAGGTCAAGAGCCCATTTAGTATGCTGTTCTCACAGTGGCCAACCAGATGGCTGTGGGAAGCCTGCAAGTCAGACATGAGTGTGCCAGCACTCTCCCCACCTGCTCTTTCCAGCAACCTGCATTTAGAAGCATAAGGCTTCTGATTGTGGAGGTGGAACACAGCCATCATGGCTAGCTGGTAGCCATTGCTAGCATTATTCTCCACGTATTTGTCCTCTTTTAATGTCATCCAAGTTGGTGGCCACCATTTCCTTCTGTCAGAGTAAGTTCTATAGTGCTTTGTCTTGTTTATCTTGAATCTTCTAGCATTTAGGTTCATGAGTTCTAGTGAGGGAGGGAGAGGGAGGAAAACTATCCTCTTTCTCTGTGCCCTCCCCTGGAGTCCTACTCACTAGGGAGAAGAAGAAAGGATCCAGGGGGAAACGGAGGGGAGAACTGCAGCAAAATTCAGTGTGCATAATTTAAGGCACACACAGACTCTCTTGGGATTTCAACCCTAGATGCTGCTATTTGCTTATGTTGCTGTTTTGCTCAGCAGCCAGTGAAGTTCATGCTTGCTTCCTCTCCTGGAGAGAGGAGCTGTGCATGCCATTGATGGCTCTTTCTCTAGGGTCAGTTCTGGGTCGGGTGGGCAACATTTTTCTTGCAGGAGAACAAGCAAAGGTTCAGCAGGTGAAGCTTTTTTCCTGGTCTTCAGTTGCAGCAGATGATAAAATGCTGATGGATATTATTTCCATTGCTTTTATTCCAAATGATTTATCACCTCCAAAGGTGCTAAATATATCTGTCACCGCAATCACATATTACATCAGTTCATTTTCTGTTCGCTACTGATTGAATGCATTTTTTGCCTGAGGCCTCTTTGTGGGTGCAGAGTGATGCTTTTGGTTTATCTCTTTGCCGAAGCACAGGGAGGATTTAAGAAGCTCTTGTAAAAATAAAAGGTCTTTTTCACTACTTGGTCATTGATGCAAGAGGCTAACCTTTGCAATTCCATACAAGGTTATCAAGGCCCTCTCCCCACTCCTTTGGCCAGTGCTTCAATTGCAAAAGGTTTTGCAAGGAGGGGCAGCTCTATTGTTAGGCACCCTCCTCAGGTGACACCTGCTGGGGGCTCTTAGATACCTCTGTACTCCTAGCTAGCCTGTTGACCTCAAGTGAAGTAGAAGATGCTGTCCCTTTGCCAGTGTTGAAATAATAATCAACTACCAGTCCAATTGATTTCTCTGTGTAGAATGGGACGGTGTTGTTGTCTTGACTTTCGTCTCAGGTGGCAAAATGTCTTGGGCTGGCCCTTTTGGCAAATACAACTTCTCTTCTCCCAGTTGCCCTTTTCTACATCTTTTTTTCCAGGTCTGCAATATCTTCTTTGAAGTCCAAGTACACTGTAGTCGTTAAGTATTCCCGCATCATAGACTCATCAAATGGATTTATGAAACTTGCTGTTTTTCTTTCAATCCCCTTTCTTCATCATATCTAACACTACATTTGGCTCCATCCCCTTGCTCTTTGACCGATGAAAAATATTGCTATTTCATCTGCTATTTCTTTTTTCATTGCTGACATTTTCAGTGAGCTCTGCTTTGCGACCACAAGATTTGCTTCCCCAGATTTCATAACCAATTTCATATCTGTCGAATTCAGAGTTCTTTGTTACAGTTCTTTGTTAATGACTTTGTACATATTTACTATTGAATCTGCCATTCTGTATCTAGTTTATCCTTTTGAAACATCAAGTTTAGATAGTTTACAAGGAGACTATACTTTCCCTCTCCATTTATTTATTATGGGTGAAATTCAAGTAAGTTGTTGCATGCATAGAACAAGGTCCACTCAGGCAGCAGGACTGTCCACCTCTCTCCTTCCCTTGTGCCCCATAAATTTGCTTTGGAGGGTTTGGGGAACAACCAGGACAGGTTTATTTCTTTATTTCATAAAATTTCTATAGTGCTTGATGAAACCCTTGCCCCTCAAAGTGGTTTACAAAAAGCAGTGTAGGGGGTGACCAGGGTGAGAAAAGCGGGAAGTCCTGCATGAGGACTTTCATGAGTGCGTACCTGCACTTGACACTACATTGAATTCCACCCTACATTTTTAGGTCACTGCACATAGATCCCCACTTTGTTGTCAGAAGAGTCCTCTAAGGTAGCTTTAAGGCTGTAAGATGGCTATTGGGTCAAGATCACATAGTGAACTTCACAACTGAGCAGAGATTTGAAAGTGCATCTCTCTGCTCTTCGTTCAGTTTCTAAACCACACAAGTTCTCACATTCTTGGGGGATAAGTCCATCAGTGAGTGTTACCCATGATCACTAAATGGAACCTCAGTGTTCGGAGGCAGTGTATCTCTTAATAGCAGAAATAGTGTGGGGCTGTTACTCTTGTGTCCTGCTTGTGACCTACATATGACTGTTCACTCTTTGACACAGGATGTTTGATTAGGTAGATCATTGGCTAGTAGGACTTTTATTGCGTCCTAATGCTCTTATGATTAACATTGACAGAATGCTCTTATGATTAACATTGACAGAACTGAGAGTGCTGAATGCGTTTGATGATGGAGGAACATCTCAACGTGTTGGATTGTTTCCTGCTCCCAGAGTGGTTGCTTGCCAGACAGAACATAGCCTTTTGAAATAGGCAACCAAACACTTTATTCTGTCTTCTGCCTTGGTTATTTCATAATCTGAAACTTGTTTCTGAAACTGAAACAAGCAAACAAAATGCTTAGTGCAGATCTCTGCTGCCCAGCAGTTACAATACTAATGACATAAAGGATGACAAATTAGATTTCCCTAGGGCAATCAGGACAGGTTTTAACTCCTCATTAAAACCACCCTGGTAAACACAAAGCCATCTCTGGCTTTGAGACAGCTGGCTGGATTGAGGATCACCTTCAGGAGGAAGCAAGCAGCTGAGGATAAGACAGAAGGCAGTGCGTGCCAGACAGATAATTAAGACCCATCAGAACCCATTAACATAGCTGACCTCTGCTCTGTGGCCCAGTACATGCTGAGAAGGGGATTGCAGATATTACAAACAGTAGCATTAGAGAGGACAGTTGCTCAAATCACCACGCATCCTGCTAAACCATGCTTAAGGAAGCTGAATTGACAAAAGGTTGTTTGTGATCAGGTGGCAAACCCTGATTCAGATCATGGGATGAAATGGATTTGCAAACTGTGGTTTATTGCTAACTTTCGTTTGTTGGGATGTCTGCATTGAGAGGCAGTGACTAACAACCAGAATTTCACCTCCAGAGCCGCTGTAGCATGAAGAAGGGGGTGCATTTTTGAATTTATGAATGCTGTGAGGATAAATAACAAAAGCAGAATAAACGCTCCAAGTCATTGTTTGCCAGCTTTACATGTGGAAACTCAAAACCATGGTTTGTTTTACCAAGAAGTCTAGCTCTTAGCTCTGCTTGCCTTTTAAATTTGAAAATTGATGTCTCGTTTCCTCCCATGTCTTAGTGGCTTTTTGTGGGGGGTCGGGGTCAGGTCAGGAGGTCTAGATAAACTCCAGAATAGTGGACAGGAGGAGGAAAGTGGTATAGTTCTGTCTGGCAAGCTGCAATACTTGCTCAGAATGAAATGTTTGTCATAGTGTGACATTGAATTACATCCTATGCATTTGTGTGCTGCTTTTCTGCTGTGAATGGCATTCAAGGAAGATAAACAGCAACGTAGAAACAACAAAACACATAAACAACCATAATAAAGCATAAGAGAACAGATGAAATATCAGGCTATGCTTTGCAAGGGCACCTGACAAAGGGCTTCTGAGTATGATCTCAGCTGCTGGGCAGGTGAATATGGGGACAAGTGATTTTTCAAGTATCCTGAGTCCAGACAGTTAAGAGTTTTAAGGTCTGTGACTCCGCTCAGATGCCACACTGAACAATGAACCCTAGCTATCACAAACCATGGTTTATAGACCTGCTGCAAACTATGGTTTCTGTTTGTGGTTTGCTGAGCAATCACAATTCATAATTTGTCAATTCAGCATTTGTGCTAACTCATAGTTAAATAGGTACAGTTTAGTGTGATGCCTCAACCATCATTATCAAATAGTAGGGATAGTAAAGATAGTTTGGGATGGATGGATCAGAATAATATTTTAAGACCCTATCATGTTTTTCATTAGCTATTATTAATGGATACTCCTTTATGTTGCAGATTTTATTTTCCAACATAGAAGATATACTTGATGTTCACAAGGACTTCCTGACGGCTCTGGAATATTGTTTGCATCCAGAACCTCAGTCTCAGCATGAACTGGGAGAAGTTTTCTTAAAATTTGTGAGTATGAGCTCAAATGCTTATTTGCAAATGTATCATTTTGATAAGGTACTTTCTCATGTCTCCTCCTCCTCCTCCTCCTCCTCCTCCTCCTCCTCCTCCTCCTCCTCCTTCTTCCTTCCACACCACACTCACAGGGGTTCAAAGCAAATGACCAAAGGGGGAAAACTCTAGTTTCTTTTAAAATTGGATCTCTCTGGCCCTAGGGGATTTAGTCTACTTTCCCCCCAGACTGTCTTTCATCCCAGAGATGCTTCTTAACCCCAAAGCACTTTGCGATAAATTCAAACAAATCTGTTGGTAAAATCACACATTAAGAAGCAGCCCTGCCAGACAGACAGAAACTTAAATAAATTGGCAAACATATTTCCCATTGTTCAAGACATTCTGCAGGATGCTCTTTCTGAGCAATTATAAAGCACAACCCAGTTGATAAGATTGAGATTGCATTCAATATTGCATGCCCTTGATGGCCATGTATAATGCAACAGATGTATAAATTGTGCAGGCCATTTTAAGGCACCAGGCTTGTGTGGCCACCATAGACTCCCACTGCATTGAGCTGCCCACATGTAAGTAGGATTGTTGTATCTGCTCACATGTGATCCTGTAATTCCTCCAGCCTGTTTGGAAATATGGCAACATGCGAAGTGGCCCTAAATCAATGGGGGAGAATTTCCCGAATAAGAAAAATTCTGTTTTTAGATAGCTACGGTTAGTGACCATGATAGACTTGGTAAGTGCAGGTTCAGATTTCCAGGGGTAGCACCTGCAATTATGTAACTGATAATTTCCTCATCCAGCGAAGGAACCTCAATGTCATCCAAAGAGGAAATTAAACACTTCAGGCACTGGGTAATTTGAAAGCATAGCTTTCATACTTGTGGCTCTTATGCATGAAGGGCAGCTGGGAAAGTCTTGATGAAAACCCTCTGGCGTGTATATAATTATTGAATACATTGAGCTGAGTTTTGCCAGGAGATGTCATGGTCTAAATTTAACCTCTAACAATGCAGCCAAAGTCACAGAGCTGCAATCACAATCGACAAATCGACATTGGGTCCTTTCACCCCAGTGTCACCTCTTCTCAAATGGAAAGAGTTCAGTGATGCTGAAGGATGATATTTGAAAAAACAGTTTCCCGGTGCCCTGCTCATAAGTATACCCGGAAGATATGCATAGGGCAAGTGTCTGGGGTTCTGAGACTTGACTGTGCTGAGACCGAGACTTAGCAGGTTCAGTCTCACCTAACATGGCCAATGATCAGGGATTAAGCTGTAGTCTTTAACAGCGTCTGCAGGCTGTGTATTGCCCACCCCTGGTCTAAAGAGTTATTTGGGGTTAACGTAAGACGAGTCCTATTGGTCCAGACCAAAGCTTTCTAGTCATGGTTCTTCTTCTTGTTCTCATAGTCATAAGAAGAACTCAATGTTGCCCTTGAGGATGGGTCCTTAGCTAGGCTGAGATCGAACCTGCATTTGATAATGCTCATAAGGAGGGTCCTGCTGGATCAGGCCACTAGTCCAGCATCCAGTGGCCACCCAGATGCCTGGGGGAAACCTGGAAGCAGGACCCAAGCCCAAGAGCACTCTTCCCTCCTGTGGTTTCCAGACACTAGTATCCAGAATTATACTACCTCCAACTGATGGGAGGGCATTCCACAGAGCAGGTGCCACTACCAAGAATGTCCCTGATCTCCCTCTCCACCTATAGTTGAATATTATTCAGCAATATTTTAGGCTGCAATCCTAACAATGTAGGCTTGCAAGTAAGACCAACTGAATTCATTGGGGCTTATGCCCAGGTAAGCGTAGCTGGCATTGCAGTCTTACTCGTCAGTAAAGCTGCTGTCATACACTTAATAAACTGCCAATTCTGTAAATAGCTTTGGTCAAGGTAACCCCCCCCTTTTTTTTTACTATTCTCAGAAATGAAACCTTCAGCCTCTATACATACAAAAGCAGCCCTCTTGTCGCTGAACTGTTGTCTCTCCCTATACTTCATGAAGTGGTATTTTAAGAACAAAAACTGTCCTGTTCTGTTGCGTCACCCCCCGCCCCAAAGCCATACAGCTTCCTGCATCTGGTCACCAGGATCCTTTGCCTTTATACTGCTGCAACCTTCTGCTCAAATTTGCCCGAAACTGAATAAGCAGCTGCAATTCCAGATGTGTAGTGTAGCAAAGGATAAGACCCGAGAGTCTGCCGCTTTCCAGCTTCTTTCCTTAATCTTTTTGTGGCTGATACTTTTATTTCCCCTGGTGGTTGTGATTGGATGGAGAAACAATGTTAAATAATGATAAACGAAGAGGCAAAAACAAATGTGTAATTAGATTATACTAAACAGAATCTTTAGGGACAACAAAAGCATCCCTTTTTTAGTGGCCTCCAGTGCTGCTTATCTGGATCCTGCCTTGTTCTTTGTAGACAGCGGATCCCTTCCATTTGGTAACAGGAAAGGAATTCACGGTTCATGGAATGTATGATCTTCTAATGAAATTGATTGGCAGTCGTTTCGGGACAGACAAAAGAAAGTACTACGTCAGGCGGCCACGTAGTTTACTTTCAGGATTTGCTGCCTCAAGGCGCAATGATGTCTGCTGCCTTTAAAGGGGATTTGACAAATTCATGAAAGATCAGTTTGTCCGTGGCGAAATGAAACGTCCAGATTCAGAGACGGCATACTTCTGACGGGGACTGACTGCAGCGGAAGTTGACTCCTTTTATGGGTTCCTGGGAGGCATCTGGCTGCCTTGAAACACCATGTTGCGCTAGTCCAGGGATGGGAAAGCTGTGTGGACCTTTGTATGTTGGATTCCAACTCCCATCGGCCCCAGCCAGCATGACTATTGATGATGGGAGCTGTCGGACCACACCTGGAGTGCTGCAGATTACCCATCCCTGGATTAACGGCTCACGACTGCAACACCTCAAGGGCTGCCTCTCCCCATATAAACTCTCCCCAGGGAGGCTCACCTGGCGCCTTCATTATATATCTTTAGGCAGCAGGCGGAAATGCTCCTCTTCAACCAGGTCTTTGGCTAATGGCCTTTTAAATGTGCTTGTGGCGGTATCGTTTTGTTGCTTCCTCTTTACCTATTTATTTTTGCTTCTATCTTTTATTTTTATATTGTGAGCTGCCCTGAGATCTTTGGCTGAAGGGTGGTTTACTACTACTACTACTACTACTACTACTACTACTACTATTAATATAACTGAACTCAGGATCAATGTTGAGCCACCAGCATTCTTTGGCAACTGCTAAAGCCCCAGTATGCTAGCAGGGACATTGTTGACACCAGCACTGTTCTCTCCCCCAAGCCATTTTAATTCTGGGGCACTGTGGGAAATTGAAATGGAAACCTGACCCAGCCACTGTTAGGGGCACTATTGCTTTCTACCTCCAGCTAAGGCCCATTGATGGAAGAGGGATACAACTCCAAGCAAGTATTATATGGTACTAAAGTGGTATAGAGCTATACTCAGTAGCGTTTGAAGAATATGCACACTTAGGTCCTAGGATGTGTATGGCTTGAAGTCACCACCTTGCAGGTCTGGGTCTGCATAGTGCCTGGAACGGTGGCTGCCTGGGAACCATGTGTACACTGCTGCCTTGGGCTCCATGATAGAAGAAAGGCACAATATAAATGCAATAAAATAAAACATACAAATAAAAGGCAAATGCCAGGTGACAAGGAACTAAATGGATATTCAGTACCTGGGACGACCTCTTGATTTTTCTACTGAAACTCTCCTAGCGTGATTGCTAGCTATCTTGCTCATCTCAGTCAGCCATGGAAGGGTTTGTTATTCCATGTCTGATTGATTCTGGCATGGAGACGGTTTTACTGCTTGTCTGAAAAACTTTCTGTGCCAATCTGCAGATGACTGTGTTTTGTAACGGGCTTAGCATGTCTGATCTTCATTCAGCGGGGGTGGGGTAGCCAACTTGAACTGTGACACGGAAAGTACATCATGTAACAGCGATGGCAGTTGCTTTTTGATGTTAGTATGTAGAGAGAATTTATTTCAGCTAGAAAACTGGAGTGTGTGTTTGTAAGCTGTTTATGTCTCAGACGTGTGTGTGTGTGTGTGTGTGAGAGAGAGAGAGAGAGAGAGAGAGAGAGAGAGAGAACCCAGAAGGCGGCTTCATTTTTTCTTCATTTGTTCCTACCTACAAAGAGGCAAGCCGTATTTAATACTGAGTTGTGGCATGTCTCTTTGGCACTGGAAACTGCTACATCAAAAATAAAAAAGCTGTGTCTGCAGCTGATCATGTAGTCCCCCCCCCCAATGTACACATAACATCTTTGGATCTTGACTATATGATGCACTAAGATGCACTTAAGTTTCTCTGGATCTCTCACAGAGTTTGCATATATTTATGAGGGTCTCACTTTGTGTGTATGTGTGTGTTGTGCCTGCATAAAAATAATTTGTTTCCCACCCCTTACACATCCTTTTTCTTCCTTTTTCACTTACATCCTGTGATTGTCCTTTGTCCATTTGTTTAGTGTAATGTGAATCAGCTTAGACTCATGCATGCCTTCTCTTTTCTCCCCATGCAGCTGGTTGGAGGTGTTCGGAAGCGTTTGCTTCTGTTTTTATTTAGCCATAGCTTGTTATATCATTCATGCCAACAAACTGTTTCTAACATTAACTATGGTTTGGATGAAACAAGCCAACCTGGAACAATGTGCAAAATGGGTTTATTGTAACACATGCCCCTAATATTGCAGTGTCTTAAAACATACCTATCTTCATTTAGAAGTTTTTCACTGAAAGGTGTAATATTTAAGAAGTCAACCCAGAAACCTTGCTGCAGGACAACATGAACTTCAAAACGCAATAGATGACACCTCCAACCGTTTGCTCATATCTCATAATTTCCAGTGTACGTCATCTGTACACATTTGAAAGGAAATTTGATTTGTACTAATCTGAAGTAAAATGCAAAAGATAAATGGGATGCCTTTCATTTACGTGTGCTTTTTCCCCCCTCACCTTGCAGAAAGACAAGTTCTTTGTATACGAGGAATATTGCAGCAACCATGAAAAAGCACTCAGGCTCTTGATGGAACTGAACAAGATCCCCCCTGTGAGAGCATTCCTATTGGTAAGCACTGGTGGTATCCAAACGGCACATGATGCTCAGTTATAGAAAGTTTAAAAATGCTGTATGCTTATGGATAAGAACCTGTGCTTTTCATGCAGAAGGTCCCAGGTTTAATCCCCGGCATATCCAGGTAGGGCTGAGACAGACCCCTGCCTGAAACCTTGGAGAGCTGCTTCCAATCAGTGTAGTCAGAACGGAGCTAGATGGATGGCTCTGTGGTCTAAACCACTGAGCCTCTTGCGCTTGCTGATCAGAAGGTTGGCAGTTCCAATCCCCGTGATGGGTTGAGCTCCTGTTGTTCTGTCCCAGCTCCTGCCAACCTAGCAGTTCAAAAGCACACCAGTGCAAGTAGATAAATAGGTACCGCTGTGGCAGGAAGGTAAATGGCATTTCTGTGCACTCTAGTTTCCGTCACAGTGTTCAGTTGTTCCAGAAGCTAAACATGACCTGGCCACATGACCCTGAAAGCTGTCTGTGGACAAACGCCGGCTCCCTCGGCCTGAAGTGAGATGAGTGCCACAACCTCATAGTCGCCTTTGACTGGACTCAACCGTCCAAGGCTCCTTTACCTTTACTTTTTTATGTAGATGGATCAGTGATCTGACTGTATAAAGCAGTTCCTATGCCCCACACAAAAACACACACAAAGCAAAGCATAGTCATAAATACTAGTCTGTAGCAGAAGACCACCAGCAGAGAAGGGGCTTCTTCATTCTTTCCCCTTTTAGCAGTTGTTCTCTTTAAAGTCATTCCCAATCTGCTCTCAAGCCAAGAGGAAAACATACATTGGTTGAAACTTGTTCAAGGGCTATGATCTAAAATGGGTTGCAAATGCACTGCCCTCCAGATGCTGTTGTGCTACAGCTCCCATCATCCCTTGCCAATGGTGGCTGAGGATGATGGGAATTGTGGACCACAGCATCTGAAGGACATTAGGTTAGCTCCTGTTGGTCCAAAGACATTTTGATATAGCAGCTTTGTTGAAGGTAAACATGATTGAGTCTTGCCAGGTCTGGGCATCCTTTGTATGCTACTTAAGAGTTAGAAGATAAATAATGAAAACAAACTAACTGATTCAGTTGTCTTTAAACTGTTTGGGGCCTCAGTAATTTATTACTAAGTTTGGTGTGCACCTTTTGTGGTATCCTCTTCTGTTTGTTTCACAGGCTGATCCCTTCTCTCCACCCTCTTTTCAGTTCCCTTTTCTGAAAAGCCATACTTCCCATTTCTGATTAATTTGATCTGCCAAGACGTGTCACTTCTCCTGGTCTCTACTACATGGCCCTTGTGTGCGGTCTGTGATAGTATTGTGCATAGATGGAGAATTCCCTGCAGTAAATCACTATGACATTATTGTTGGGAATCTTAGGTGAGATACCCACATAGCTGAAGTCTGCCCCAGTTCCAGTCACCACACAGAGACAGCTTAAGGTCCAAAAAAGTTTACTGCTGCAGAAGACCAGGCTTCAGTAATACAGTTCTGGATGTTGATACATACAGCTTGTAGGCTTTGCAGATACAGATACAGATACAGATATATACAAGTAGGAAGTATTTCTCTTGCTCCAGCAGGTTCAAGACTTAACACATACTCCGACTCATGGACAGACTCGCCAACTGACTAATGTGCTGGCATGCCTTAATCACTTATATAGAAGGCACTGGGCCGTTGCCATAGTAACTAGCTTAGCTGACCTTGCACCTACTGGCTTTATCTCATACATGGGGTGATTTGTGCCCATGAAAGAAATTAACCCCTTCCCCCATGTCTAACCCCCCAACAATTATCTCCAGAATTCTGGAATATCTAGACCAGGGGTCAGCAACCTTTTCCAGTTGTGGGCCGGTCCACCATTCCTCAGACCATGTGGTGGGCCGGACTATATATTTTTTTGGGGGGGGGATGAACGAATTCCTATGCCCCACAAATAACCCAGAGATGCATTTTAAATAAAAGCAGACATTCTACTCATGTAAAAGCACACTGATTCCCGGACTGTCTGTGGGCCAGATTTAGAAGGTGATTGGGTCAGATCCGGCCCCCGGGCCTTAGGTTGCCTACCCCTGATCTAGACTGTTAGCATACCTAAGAAGAAGGTAGTAGATTGCTGCTAATGTGCCTCAGAGAACCTTCCTTGGAAGCTATCACGTGTCAAGTTCTGCTGGCAAAACGTAGCTAGAGAAGTTCCTCTTGTTCCATTTGCAGACATAAGCATCTCTGTTCAATTTTTGAGAGAGAGAGAAAAACTTTGAGTGCAGACATTATTCTAGAATGTTCTCTGCATCAACTAATTGGAATGGCGGAAAACAAAACTCTTCAGCAACGTCACCTCATCTTTTGACACGGCAGGAAGGTTTGTAGACAGTGGTGCTGTTTTGTTTCTGCAAAAAATGAGATTTTGTTAGACATTTGTATGTAGGGAATATGTGGAAGGCTGGTATTTCTTTATGTCAACCTCCCCCCATTTTTCACCCTGCCCCCCTTCCCCAATCCTGCCCAGCATAATAATGTCCCCATCTAATGAGGTCAAATGAGAAAATAAAAGAGTTTCTTGTGTGAGTGGAATTGGCTGTGGTGCTCTCACAGTGGCTGAAATAGAGACCTGCCTTGGAAAATGTGGGAAAACTCTGTGCTGAATTCAAAGGCCAAGACTGGAGAAAACAACAAGGGGGACAAGAATGGTTTATGATTCACACAAGAACCCTGGAAAATGAGAACGAGAATTTTGGAAGGTAGTGGCCAGCACTGCCAGCCTCAAACAGTCTGAAAAATGTGTGCATTGAAGCCAGACTCTGTGTCTATAGAGGAAATCTAATTATTGGTGTCTGGTGAAAACATCTTCGAAGAGTGAAAATGTTCATTGTGCAAAACTCATAAGCAGTTCTGGGCAGCTGTGTCAGATGATGCTCTGGAGATCTCATGAGAACCCCAGATGGGCAAAAGCTGGCAGGCTCAGGACCTGAGAAACACCAGTTGTTACCTGACAGGTACTTACTAAGTAAGAATAAGTCTGTGGCAGAGATGGGGGACTAGGTGCTCTCAAGAGGAACACCACCCCCATTGTTAAAACCACTCTGGGAACTGAAGCTTTGCCATGCGCCCACGAGGACGTTCAGGCTGTTCTGGAATGTGCATCTGGTCTGGGTGCATTTCAGTCTGTGCTGCTGATTCACTTCTGACACTACTTCTGGCAGGAAAAGAGGGTTTGGCGACCTGTTTTGTGTTCCAAATGGACACATGATTGAAAAACTATGGTACTTGCCAAAAAGCGCAATTTTATGAAGCATGGCTTCTGGCATCACTCTGAAGTTCTGTGGAGCTAGGATGATCACATAGAGGAGGAGGAGGATCTGAGTGATAGAGGGAATTAGGAGTTAGAAGAAATCTATTACTCAACAGGTGCTCCATCTTCCACTTAGACCGCTAGCTGTCTGAAGTAGACAGCAGTGTGGGAACCTCATCTTCCTCACCAAGTCTTTTAGTGTCTCTCTGGAGAATTTGGTTTGGCAAGTGGAGCTGGAGAACTTGACCCAGATGGAATAGAGTGCAAGCAGCGGGGGAAAAATTGTGATTGCTGTTACGCTCCATTCCAGGGGCCTTGCACTCGCAGGAATCTTGGGTGATAGCCACTGTTACTCACACTCAAGAGTAGACCCATTGAAATGAATTATTTCAATGGGTCAACTCTGCACATGACTAGCATTGGATGTTACTGTCAATACTTTTGCATATTGAGCATGAGAGTTTTTAAATTGTTGTCCGCTTCCAAAGGGACAATTAGCAAAAATCCAACCAGTTTGCGCAGAATCTTGGCTTTCTTGCAGTCTGATCCTATTCATGCATGCTCATCATAGAGTATCACTGAATCTAAAAGGGCCATTTATTTATTTAGATTTAATTGGATGTTATAGGATATCTTTGCCTTCCCATCCACACCAGGGACACATTATAAGGATGAGTGGGTGGGTTCTGCTGTTCACATATACGAAGGAGCATGTGATGGAAACCAGGAAAACCCCACCTTTACATCAGCTTTACCTGGTGTTGATCCGTTGCTTAGAGTAGAAGCCTGACTTCGATACTGGAAATGAACTGGGTGAGGAGAAGAGTATTAAAGCAATGGAGTGCAGTGAAGTTGAGTGGGACAGGGGAGAAGAAGGGTTGCGGTCTTTGCGGTGGTGGTCCTTTTCAGGAAAAGTATAGATCCATACACTGACATTATGGTTCCATTCAGGCATCGTGCTAAAGTTTAAACCGTAGTTTAGCATTAGGTGAAAAATCCCAGGCAGTCCTCAGTCTTGCATATTCCTTGCCCTGGCTATGAGGAAGAGCTCAGAAGATTTCACTTCTCTTTTCCATTAACTGCAGTTTAGTGCTTTGTCTGAACCCTAAACTATGGTAGATGTTAACTATGGTTTGTTTAAACAAGCCATCATCATCATTTATTTGTATGCCACCTTTGCATAGTAAACCATGCCAAAGGCAAGTCACATGGTCCATGTCAGTGAATTCATGGTTTGGAGTTTGCTTGTTTTAAACAAACCCATAGTAACATTAACCTCAGTGTCAGTGTAGGCAGTAAACCAAAATGGCAGCAAAAGCTGCCCAACTTTCTCCTTGCAGTTGCATGATATGATATCCAGCCTTCTAAACAATGGTTTAGCATGATATCATGTAGTTTAATGTGTCTGCCCAGTCACATCTAATTTTAGTTATGCATAGGATTACAGTGTAGAATTTGAAATTCTTAATGCAAAAGCCATATGATGCCATGAAGCCAGGCAGGTTTAGGCTTGGTCAGTGCCTGTTTGGGAGATTTCCTTGAAGTCTGTTAAGGAAAGGAAATGAATGAATAAAATGTTCCTTCATTTTCTTCCATACATTGAACTGATCCTCATTTTCTGAACTCACTGAAACTCCCTAGGAGCTTTGAGTCAAGGGTAACATTCTTTTTATTTTCTGGTTACAGAGCTGCATGCTTTTGGGAGGCAGAAAGACCACAGACATTCCACTTGAGGGTTATCTCCTAACTCCAATCCAGAGGATTTGCAAATACCCACTGCTCCTGAAGGTAACACAAAACAAAGCATTTGTACTGATTTGTAAGTTGCACATGTGGTTCCGACTTGCGTATGTGGAATGTTAACACACTTGCAAGTTTGGGTGGAAGAAGACTAGTCCGTTGTGATGTGCTTGTATAATGCTTGCTTAGAGTTCTCAAGAAGACCAAAGGTGACCTTTGACCACCCAGAAGCTGCTGGACTACAATTCCTATCATTCTTGACCATTGGCGATGAGGACAGGGGCTGATGGGAGCTGGAGTTCATCAACATCTGGAGAGCCACAGGTTCAACAGACAATGGATCTTACTGAGCGATCTTGACTTGTTTTATTAAATTTCACACGCGTTGTACCCTGGGACAGAAATGATCAGTGGTGAGGTGCAGCTCCTCTCAGCATGATCACACAGGAGCCTTATTTCTGTGATTCTTCCCTTTTTCCTTTATCCATGCCCAGGGCCAAATCACAATGAAGGTTATCTGCATCATGGAGGGAGGGACTGCTGCTCCTCTTCCCTGCTTCTAAAGCACTGCCTGCAGCTGAGTGTCTGAGCTGTAGTTTGATAATTGGCCAAGCGAGGAATCATCATTTGTGCAAAGCAGCAGAGCACTTGAACTCAGCTTCTGATCTGATTGAAATTAAAGGGCCCTTAAGGGTAATTTGAGTTGGTCAGCTGACACAACAGGACAATTTTTCCATGTAACGTCTTGTGCTCGAACCAGGACTGACTTGCTTCATTGAGGTTTACTTCTGAAATGGATTTGATTGGGAAGTTATACTGTAAGTGGCCATTCTGAAAACCCCTCTCAGTTGACGTAACTCTCAGCAGAAATCATTTTTGTAGCCTAAATTGCACCACTTTTGAGAAGAGATAAAGGCTTGTACTTTAAAACGCGGCAATAAAAAATGATATATATTTTTCTTTTAGGGACAGACATTCAAAGTATAGTTTCCTCATGTATGGTTAATTAGTATTATTTTTTTAAAGAGGTCTATAAGCCCCCTGCAAGAACAACACAGAAAATGTAATAAATAGGCAACAGTGACTACACATAAGAATGAATATGATTACTTACCTGGCTTCTGGCATAGAAGGGGGAGGTTGCTATTGTTTGTTTTTGTATTTCTTGTTATGTTCTGTGTGACTTCATACCATATGTGTATCATTGAAATCCAATACAGATTATTAAAATTAGGACAATAAGTATAGGTGGTAGGAATGCGGGAGAAATTCAGTTCATTTCAAATTTAAAAGTGAGTATGTCAAATTCACGGTTCCAAAGGTGTACTGGTTTACAAAATAGGTGTACAGAAACACATCTATCCTTCAAATTTTGCACTTATCCAAATTTTGTGATGCGGTTCTCCAACCAAATAATGTTTATAAAAATGAGGGGACAGTGTGCCATAATCTAATCCAAATAACATAAAAAGTGCCTTATATAAGGAAAATTTGTTTGCAAAAATGTGTCCATGGGTCAAAACTGCATACAAAATGTGTTTATTAGGAGAAATCTGCAGTAAAATTCTGTTGACAAGTTAGTACCAGGATACAGCCTTTCCCACTATGGGGAAATGTGATTTTTATTTAAAATGAAGCTGTTATTTTTAAATATGAGTATGTATAACTTAGATGCACTTTCTTTAAAAAAAATAAATGCACAAGAACCCACCTTAAGAAGAAATGAGCTCCTTTTGACAGAAGTTAGAGCATTGTTGGCTTTCAGATGCATAACCAGTGAAAAGCTTATGAGCTAGCAATATTGCATCAGTTTGTATTATCTCAAGTAGACTGGTCCTGTATGCAGAGGCAGTTTTATGGGAGTGGCGTGGAGCCGCAGGGTGGGGGGCACCAAATTTTGGTATTGCATGGGGTGCCACTGAAATTTGAGACTCCCAAGGTCCGTCACTGCTGGGTGGCGATAAGATACACAAGAGATGTGTGCAAAATTGCCTTTTTGGATTTACACCTGGGCTTCTATGAATCTATGTTAATCAGTAGCAATATTTGAGTCGGGATTTTGCCCTATCTGTTCTGACGTAGCTAAGTCTAGGAGTCAGGCTGTGACAAATTTAGCTTTTATTAAAATGCCGCGTCAGCTTTCACAACAAGTACGAAATAACCCCGCTCCGTGTATTTACATTGGCTCAAGGTTGGAGAGGAAGTTGAAGCCTGTCAGTCCCGTGGATTTGCATTGGGATTATGCGTGACACTCGGAGGTCTTCTTAAACCTCTAGGATGGGCCAACAGGCCAGAGGAAATAGGGATTTGATAAATGTGGTTTGTATACATTCCTCTCCAAGGGCCTCTATAATGTTTATGCTTCCTTATATATCCACATTGGGTTGGGTTGCATAGTTGGCTTTCTGTTGTGTTTATGGGAGTGTCGAAACTCAAAGTTGAGCAAACAGGGGGAAAAGAGATTCTTAGTGCTGACCAGAGATGGGAGCCTGATTAGGTTGCAGAATTCTGAGGTAGGGAAGCGACCTGTGTTATTTGAGATTGCAGGTGTGGGGACCCCAAATCTACCACCTCAGGGGGAGAGATTCTACTTCAGCACTGTTTCAGCTATGTTATTTTTCCATTCTTTGGCATGGAGGAAAGCACTGAAAAGATGTGATCTCCCGTAATCTATTCTGCTACCGCTTTCTGTTGTATGTGTAGACTAAGCCAGAGCTATGAGTTGGGATATTAAACCCCAAAGGATTCAATTCCTCCATCTTGCAAAGGAAATAAAGACGATTATTTTCAGGGCTTTATATACACAGGCAACATTTTCGTTATTTGTTCAGCCAAGGTCATAACCACCTGTTCTGTCACAGGTAAACTCTTCCCTCCAAGAGAACCAGAGTTTTCCAAACCTGGATTCAGTTTTAGGCTAGAAGCCCTTCAGGACTTAATCTGAGCAAAGCCTTAGAACTTATTTTCCATACTTAGGATTCAGGGTTTTTGTTTGAGAATAAAAAGGAGTGTTCCTGAGCACAAGCAGAGTGACATTACTTATTGTTGAGTTATCATATCCAGCTTTCTCAAGGGTTTCAGGGTCAGGTGACCTAAATTTGCTAAGGCCTGGTTTGCATTCAGTGCTAAGCCATACCATGACAAAATATGGACTAGCATGCATGAGAGTGCATCAGAGAATGAAAGCCACAGCTGTTTTGCTCCAGATAAACCACAAACTGTGGGGAAGGGGCCCTAGCTCAATGGTAGAGCATCTCCATTGCCTGCATCCCCCTCCCAGTCCCTGGGATCTCCAAGCAGGGCTGGGACCTGCCCTCTGTCTCAAACACTGAAAATCCCTTTCCAGTCAGTGTAGATGATATTAAGCTAGATGGAGCAATAGTCTAACTTTGTACAGTTACATACGCTTCAGGTTACAGACTCCGCTAACCCAGAAACATGACCTCTGGTTAAGAACTTTGCTTCAGGATGAGAACAGAAATTGTGTGGTGGTGGTGCGGCAGCAGCAGCGGGAGGCCCCATTAGCTAAAGTGGTGCTTCAGGTTAAGAACAGTTTCAGGTTAAGAACGGACCTCCGGAATGAATTAAGTACGTAAACAGAGGTACCACTGTATAAGGCATCTTGCTATGTAGTCAGGATTTCAGCAGTTTACTGGCATAAGTGTTAATCCAGCCCTGGTCCCTTCTACACTGTGCTAATGCATAGTGGAAATTGAAGCCCAAGCACCAAATGAACTGTTTCCCTTTAGAAAGGGCAACTTCCATGAGCTCAGGTGGCTGGTGGTTGTCGTGGTGGTGCAGTGATCATGTTTTAATCATATCCTTAGGGTGGGAATTAAATGCACTTACCTCTGTTCTCTTGCCCCCTAACATTATCGGCATATGTAGGTCACAGCAGCACACCCTCAGAGTCACCTGATTGATGACTTCGTGGTGTGGGGATTATGGATGCTTGCTGTAATTTTTGACCCTTGCACCCAGGACTTTGCAGGTATCTGGCTACAGTTCAAGCCGGCATTATTTTGGTTTCCATGCCTTGCAGCAATGTGAGCCACTTGAAAGCCACATTTGATAATTATAGGCTGCATCCTTGGTTGGGAGATTCCTGTGCTGCTGAGAAAGGATAACCTGGAGGCAGGAGCTGAGCTGCCAGACTCCAAATCCACTTGAAAGGTAATGCAAAACAGCATGGTGCTTTGCAAGCCTTAATGATGGTAGGTGTCAGAAATTTGAAATGGAAAGCAGTGCCTATAAGAAGTGTGATGGAAATCTGACAAGGTGCCCTTTATTCCCCCTTCGGGATTGTTAAAAGAGGATAGTGCTAATTAGCTAGAGGTTAAGGTGCTAAAATATTTCCCCGACTCAAGATTTATGGTGAAGTCTGTGTGTGAGCTCACAGCCCTATAGGAAAATTAAAATCTGCCTCTTCTTCATTCTTAAAAATCAATTTTCAGCCTAAAATAATACTGGCTTATTGTTGAAAATAGCTTAACTGGGAGAGCAATATTTTTATGTATGCAGAAGCTGACAGGTTTCATTCCTTCCTTCTTCAAGGATGAAAGCTGATGATGGGAAAGACCTCTGCTTGCAGGCCAATCTACGGAATAAACAGTGGTACCTCAGGTTAAGTACTTAATTCGTTCCGGAGGTCTGTTCTTAACCTGAAACTGTTCTTAACCTGAAGCACCACTTTAGCTAATGGGGCCTGCTGCTGCTGTGCAATTTCTGTTCTCATCCTGAAGCAAAGTTCTTAACCCTAGGTATTATTTCTGTGTTAGCGGAGTCTGTAAACTGAAGCGTATGTAACCCGAGGTACCACTGTATTGTCCTTCCTTCCTTCCTTCCTTCCTTCCTTCCTTCCTTCCTTCCTTCCTTCCTTCCAAGTGTGTTTAAATTGACTGCATTTACTTTGAAGCAATTATGGGACCCTAATTTGAAACTTGTTGCCTCCCATTTTAGGAGACATGGACTGCGGTGGTACAGGAGAAGCAGGGCTTCTACTGTGTCATCACATCTGAGGAGCATAATGTGACCTCTTCAGGCTAGAGACGTGCTGGCATTCTAGGCCATAGCTGTCAACCTTCCCTTTTTTTGCGGGAAATTCCCTTATTCCAGCGCCGTTTCCTGCTGCTATCCCAGATTGTTAGATATCCCGTAGACTGTCCCCGGGACAGGTGAGGCTGCTGATCCCTTATTTTCAAATCTGAAAGTTGATAGCTATGTTCTAGGCTCCTTTAGGTGCAGGAACTGGTTTTGGGCCAGTTTAGGAATGTCAACAGCAGCACCATTTTCCAGTTGGCTTTTGGGGCCACGCAGGGCAAAGCTGGATGAGTCCGCCCAACTTGCAAAGCTCCCTGGGAGATAGCTGTTCCTACAGTGAATCTTTAGAGCAGGGGTGGCTAATTTAAGCAGTCTCTATGAAGCAGGGTCTGGTGATTCAGCCTGAAAATGGGGAGAAATAGTTTTCACATGATTCCAGCCGAAGGCATCATGTGGTTTATCACAAGGAAACATGACCAATTAGGAGCTCACAACACCATGTACCAGTATTGTTGAAATAGTAATGAAGCAATGCAAAAGAGAAATATAAAAAAGTTATCCAAAGCATGGGAAGAAACACAAATCATATTCATTGGCTATCATTGCTCTCTGTTTATTAACATCTGAAGCTGCCTTATCTGGAGTCTTGACCATTTGTTCATCTAGCCCAGCTTGACAGGGGCTCTCTAATAGCATCTCTCACCTGTGCTACCTGATATCCTTTTAACTGCAGAGGCCATGGCGTGAACCTCAGACTTTGTGTATGCAAAGCATGTATTTTATCACTGAATTACAGGCTCTTATCTAGGATTTGTTTGGCTATGCTCTGCTTGGATTTATTTCCAGAATCTGCATTCTGCTGCCGGACTCATTAAATTCGCTGTTAAAAAATCCCACTGCACTCATGAGGACGACAGGAAACGGGATTGATTGGTGCAATCTCTCGCCTGCTATTAGTCCTAGGTTTTCCATAAATCTGTTCTGCAAGAACAAACCGTGTTTCATCATGCAGAGTAAAAAAGTCAAGAGTTAACATTCTGTTGTATAAAGTATCTCACAGGCTTTCCTCGAAGGGAGGGTCAAGAAAATTCAAGAGGTGGAGCAAGGGAATACTTTTATGTGGATTGTTGTAATTTTCATCAGCAAAAGTATGTGCCTTGCTCCCTGTTTTAAGTATACAAACAAAGATGTTTAATCTGGTTTGGAGGATAATGAAGTGGGCGGTGGCAGGGCGGTGAGACGAAAACAAGACCAGTTTCTGTACAACAACATCCTTTCTTCGAGGAAACGCTAGAGCTGGGTTTGGTTTCAAGATGTTGTTTTGTAAAGATGCTCTGTTCTTTCCATCCTCTGTATTCTGCTGTGTGCTCATTTCTGTTCTCCTGGCATGACCAAGAAAAGGCCTCTTTCCACTTTGAATCTGCCCTGTCAGGAATGCCACCTGAGCATTGCTCTGTACCTGGGATGGTGCAGGTTAGGTTTGGACCTCAGTACATTTCAACCTATGTGCATTTGTGCATACTTGATTTGCATCTTAAACAAAGCTTGTCACTCTGGGCTTAATTCTCCATACTGGGCTTAATGTTTGCACAGCCACTACTGCCCACTGGCCTGCTTTCTCATCTTGCCTTTCCCTCCTATCTCATAACCACACACCAGTTTTGCTAGGCCGTCATCTCCATACCATTTTCCTTGCTCAGTTCATATAATACTGACCTTGGTCTGAGTATAAAATTGGACATTTTTCAGGACTGAAATTGATTTGGGTAGAAGCCCAAATCAAATTGGGTAGAATATGCATGCATACCTATAATTTCTTAGGTTTTCTGCATCAAATGATGCAGATACTTGTTTGCAGTACCTCCTCTCTCAAGTATGTAGTTATGAGCACCCTTAGTCTCGGAGCAATGAGAGGGTTTGGACTCTTAAGCAGTCTTTTTATTGGCACAACCCATTATGCAGGTATAAAATCACAGGATATCAAAGCCCTTTAATCTACCCCAAGCTCACTGTTCTCCTTCCAAAGAGGTCCTGTTCACATTCCAGTGCTGTTGTTTTTAAAAACAGCTCCTGTAAGACACAGTTGAACAGATTACCGTGGTACCTTGGTTCTCAAACTCAATCCGTTCCGGAAGTCCGTTCCAAAACCAAAGCATTCCAAAACCAAGGTGCGCTTTCCCATAGAAAGCAATGCAAAATGGATTAATTTTTTTTCTTCCTGCACTGATGATAGTCATTGTTTGGATGGGGGGGCTTTTATCCATTTCTGCAGCCACACATTCGATCAATCAGTAGCTGAACTGGGTTCCACCCAGTCAGAAAAACAAATTAACCAAAGAAGCCTCAAAAACAAAAACACAAAATAAATAGCAAAAACAAAAGTACCAAACGTAATCCGTTCTGGAAGTCCGTTTGACTTCTGAAATGTTTGAAAACAAAGGCGCAGCTTCTGATTGGTGCAGGTGACCTGGAAACAATAGCTGGCAGTCGCATTAGACGTTCGGCTTCTGAAAAATGTTCGAAAACCGGAACATTTACTTCCGGGTTTTTGGCATTTGGGAACCAAGGTGTTTGAGAACCAAGGTACCACTGTACAGGATTGAATCTCCCATGATTAAAAGTACACACTCACAGCACAACTGTGTTTATCAGCCCCAACAGAAATCCCTATCCCTGCTCAAACCTCCAAAGTTTAAATTACAAAGAAGTCAAAACTAAAGTTCAGTAGCATCCCTTAGGCTTCTTCTTTCCTGGTGCTCACAGACACTTTAAAATTCTCAACCCAAAGCCATTCCAACCTTCACCCTCAAAAAACCTAAACATTTGTGTTGCAGTGAATCTTAAAACATTCCTAATCCTCCTTCAGAAAGCTATCAGGGCACCTCTAAAAAATTAGCAAAACAGTCTCGCCTTTAGCACTAAAGAGAAAACAAAAGCAATTTAAAAAACAATAAACATTTCTTAGTCTTATCATCCCTACCAGGCAAAGAAAACAAATAATAAAACCAAAACAGTGATACAGCAACCAATAATTTAATCTCAAACCAGATACAGAAATTAAGCCTTTGTAATGTACTTGGGTATTTTCTTTTTGATCTTTTCTTAGGTTGTGGATCAGGGCCTCCAGATTCAGGCTTCAGTTCTGTAGCACAGAAAACTTCAATGTGCCTCTCCAAAGAGATTGAGCAAAGCTCCCGGTCATTCTGTCGCTCTGTGTTCCTGCCCTGGAACTGAGTTCTGGGCTAGTCCACTACACCCCCTGACTCAAACTGCAAATCAGAGTTGCTGAACCATTCATGCTGGCAGCAAGAAATGTCCCTCTGTGCTTTAAATGACAATTCTGGATCACAGCTAGGATTGTCTTGATGGTCTTGCTCTCATTTTTAAAAGACATCTAGCCATATGCTGCAGTGAATGAATGATTATGATTATACTATACTATACCAAAATGTTTAAATTGTCCTCTCCTGCCATACTTGTGGGACACGGGGGGCGCTGTGGGTTAAACCACAGAGCCTAGGACTTGCCGATCAGAAGGTCGGCGGTTTGAATCCCCGCGACGGGGTGAGCTCCCGTTTCTCGGTCCCTGCTCCTGCCAACCTAGCAGTTCAAAAGCATGTCAAAGCAAGTAGATAAATACGTACTGTTCCAGCGGGAAGGTAAATGGCGTTTCCGTGCGCTGCTCTGGTTCGCCAAAAGTGGCTTAGTCATGCTGGCCACATCACCTGGAAGCTGTACACTGGCTCCCTCGGCCAGTAAAGCGAGATGAGCGCCGCAACCCTAGACTTGGTCATGACTGGAGCTAATGGTCAGGGGTCCCTTTACCTTTACCTTACCATACTTGTGTGGTGCGCCACACCTTTTGATAACCACTGCTTGAAATGCGTGATTGAGCAGTAAGGCAAACTTTGCAAGATTTTAGCTGCTGGGTGAAATTTCCCCCTGAAATGGTTATCATAGAAACTAGCTTCCAGGAGCCTTCAGGTTTCACTTTGTAAAAATTACATTGCTGCAGAATCAGTGGATTCTGACCAGACAGGATAAAAGAGGGCGCTCTTGTTTTCACTGAAGAAGCAGAGAGCATTCCTAGCATCTAATCAAAAGTACCCTTTACCTTTTTAATGCAGTCCTTTGTTTGTATTTTGTTGTTGTTGTTCATTTCTTTCCATTATCAAAACTACAATGTGCTTATAGGAGGGGGGAAGGGCATTAGGTTTTTAATTTTCCTGTTTTAAGCATTCAGAGGAAGAATATAATTAGAGGCTCATTAGACAGTGGTTGTTGGGTTGCTGTTTTTTACCACTTTGCTCACCTGGTTATGTAAGCACTTCTGGGTTACTGGCATGAACATTGGGTTTCTCAGGTGAAGTAGAAGGACCCAGTGCAGGATGCATATTGACTCAGGCCAAACAAAATATGTCATCTATGCTATTAAGGCAGCAGGATAGTCACAGGCCAAGTGTGACACATCTGTACTGTTGATGGATTGTGATACCTTTTCCATGCCCTGGCAGTCGTAGCTTGGCTTCACCCTGCATGGCCTCGCAATCTGTTGCTCATTTTCCTTTTTAAAGTGCTAGCAAAATTTAGCTGCATTTTAAAAGCTGGAGGTGGGGAGCTTTATCTGACTCCGGGCAGATTTTGTCAGCTCTTTCCCAGAACCTAAAAACTTGGTTCAGGCAGTTTCGTATGCCTATTCCAGGTTGTCGGCTTGCAGCCTGAAAGGTTTAATAATAATCACGTGATATATGTTCAAGAAGAGTTTCTCCTGATCCTGACAAGGAGAGCTCATTGTAGGCAACTTGCTTTGATGGTATCTGGGAGCCAGCTGAAACCTTCAGTGCCTTAAGCACCAACATTGGGTGGTCTAGTCCCCACTTACTTAAATACCACAGTTGTGTGTGCATGTGTCTTCTCTCCAGATATTTTTGGGTTCCAGCTTCCGCCAGCCCAGCCAGCATGTGGTTAGTGGTCACTGATTATGGGAATTGTTGGCCAGCAAGACCTGGAGGGCTACAGGTTCACCACCTCTGAAATAAACCTTGACACCCATCACAAAGACATGCATTTTGCTAGCAATAAGTAAAAGAGCAACACTAATGGTCCGCTTGACAAAGGTCTGTTATAGAAGCTTATAGAATCAGAGTAGCAAAATGAAACAAGCAAAACCTGTACATGCAGTCATCACCATGCTTTTTGTTGACAGAATTAGCCATTTTTGGGACAGGGGTTGATAATCGTGACTCAGAAAGAATGTAGATTCCTTTTCTCTCTCTCCTTCTTTTGTTTACTTATGCTCGGAAAATACACCAGCCTGGTTACAGATCTGGTGCTGCATTTCCAGCTGCATTGAAACTCACTCCATTTAAGCTGCCTCTCTGGAAACGTGGAAGGAGGCAGCTGTGCAGCGGTTTTGCCATTGGGTCACAGAGCTAAAAGCTATCAGAGCTAAATATAAGAAGCAAATAGGAGTATTGGAAGAATGTGAAACATTCCAGACAGGCTAAAAATGTCACATTTTAAACACCCTATTATGTACCAGGAGGAAACGAACAAGTTTAGTAAGGCTTTATTGAAAAGATCTTTTATCCAAATGGGGTTGGCTGTAAAATGTTATTGGTCTGAAAAAGATGATTAATTTTAAGTAGACACGGGCTACGCTCCTTGCCAAACCCAGGTCATTGTTGATTACCATCTGTTTCCAGAGTCTTTCCAGAGTTGCTTTTCATAGCAAACCTAACCTAGTTTCTCTGCTCTGGTCTGAACCACACAAATTGTAGTCTTATTCTGGAGTTTGGAACCATTGGGAAACTGCAAGACTAACCACCAACACTACCACATGTTACAGGCTTGTGGTCCAGCCAGTACATGACTGATGTCAATAGTTTGACGTCACCTCTCTAGCCATATATACCTGCAGCTTAGGACAACACTTCACACACCTGATAAACTGAACTCTAGTCTATGAAAACTAATACATAATGAATGTATTGGTCTTCAAGCTGATGCAAGACTATTGTTTTTGAGAGTGAGTTTGGATGAATGGTGGGAAATAAGACTAGGGTGCAGGAACCTGATGTGTTCACCGGCAGGCCATAAAGCAGAGTGTCCTCTTCTCCCTGGGCTTCTGAGAAAACAGTGGACCTGCCAGCAACAACTCTAGCCGCCTGAGAAACAGTTTCTATCCAAATTCGATTTTGGTTTTAATCGCCGTGTAAGGCGTCTCTATGGGAGTATATTATATTTAAAAATGGGGTATCAGAGTTTTTAGGGGACTAACCAGGTTGGGATAGCTGGCTTGTTGGTTTTTGAATGTCTTATTATTTTAATGTTGTACTTAATCTTGTTTTTAAGTTGTATTTTAATCAATTGTTTTTATACCTGGTGTTAGCTGCCCTGAGCTTGGTCTTGGCTGGGGAGGGCGGGGTATAAATAATTTATTATTATTATTATTATTATTATTATTATTATTATTATTATTATTATTATCAATTTCTTTGTTCTGCATGGGACAATGACAATAAAGATTATTGTATCGTATTGTAATAGTACAGCAACAAAAGCAGTACCCAAGGCTGGTCCAAGGGCAGCAGAGTCACAACAAAGTGTTATGCAAGAGGCACAATGGGAGCAGCCCATGGTCACCCTTGGTCAGGTTTGGCACAGGCACAACTTCCATTCCCAAGCAGAGCAGAGAGCTGGTACATAGATATTGTTCCTGCAGCTCTTCCAGCCCAGCCTTGGGATTTTTTGTCTGGAGCTGCTGGAATCATCCCCAAACCTCCGCGGACTCCTATCAGCTCCCTTTTCTACAGAGGTCTCATTGAAAAGAAGGTCTTACTCCTAAGGAGACCTTTCATATAGTTGGACACGTCTCCCGATTGGTTGGGTTTCCATCTGGCGTTTTAAGTTGCCATCTTTCCCTCAGGCTTGGGACCCATTCAGCCTTAATGTCAGAGGCTGAGCTCACTCTGGGACCCTCGTCACAGGATCCTGGCTCCTTTCCCCCAGATGGAGCCTGACCTAGGGCTTGATGTAAGGCCTCCCCTGGCTAAGACATGACACAGTGCTGGACCTCCACATTGCTGGTGGTCATGTTACCTGGGGTTGAAGGGAGAGTCCAACATCTGAGAGGCCACAGGTTGCCCATCCCTGCCCTAAAGGTATCACTTCCAGGATTATAAGCATTTGAGCACTCGAAGAAGAGACATTTACAAGTTGGAGGGTCTTATCTTGCAGTGCTTTGACATCATTTGACAGTCTTGAGCCTCATAGCATATTCGCTAAAGCATGAGACTCATAATCTAAGGTTTGTGGGTTCAAGCCCTACTTTGGGCAAAAGATTCCTGCATTGCAGTGGGTTGGACTAGATGACCCTTGTAGTCCCTTTCAACTCTACAGTTCTATGATTCCACAATTCTAATACCTTCCTTTGAAAGCATCAGGAGTGGGGAATCGGTGGTCCTCTAGGAATTGCTGGATTGCAGCTCCCATCATCCCTGACTAAGGGTCAGGCTGTCTGGGGCTGATGGGAGATGGAGTCAAACAGCAAATGCAGGGCTACAGATTTCCAATCCCTGAATGTGTACACAACTTTGCTTCAGCACATTCCTTGATCTTGCTTCAACACCACAGTTGCATTTCCCATCTCCATAATATCACCCAAGGCTATCTTGTGCTATCGGAAGTTGATTTCTTTCTCCTCCTCTTCTTTCTTTCTAGGAGCTCGCCAAGAGGACACCCAGTAAACATGCAGATTATCAGGCAGTGCAGAACGCATTACAGGCAATGAAAGCAGTCTGCACCAATATCAATGAGACCAAGAGGCAGATGGAGAAGCTGGAAGCCCTTGAGCAGCTGCAGTCTCACATTGAAGGATGGGAGGTACGATGGCTGGAGGAACAATGAGCCTGCAATCTCACCCTCCAACTGTTTTGGGACTACAACTCCCATCATCCCTAACAGGACCAGTGGTCAGGGATGATGGGAATTGTAGTCCCAAAACAGCTGGAGGGCCAAGTTTGACCATCATTGCTTTACATGCTTGAACACTATGGGACTTAGATCCAAGTGCATATGCATAGTTTGGGCTGCTTGATATGGTGGCAGGTTTTTGCAAATAGTACATTCTGTTTTTTGAAATGTCATGTAGGACTTTCCCCCTCATTGGTCTTAAGTGATTTATGGTAAGATTAAGTGGCTGTAAAAATTACACTAGAAAGTTTTTAAGGAGAGCTGTTTTCTTAAATAATGTTTTTCTAAAAGTACAGCATTTCATACAAATTATGACAGGCAACAATTACCATTGCATTAAAATGTACTATTCATAAGATAATAAAAGTAGAAAATGAAGATTATTCATCAATTGGTTAATATTAATTCTATCTGAGTATGTATTTCAGAACCATTCTAGGTAAAGAAAAAAAGGTAAAACCATTATATCAACCATTATATAATAGAATGATATAACCATTATATCAATGATATAACCAATTATATCAGAACCATTATATCAAGCACCAAACAGGGCAAACAAACCAAATCCCTGTAGAAAATTGTATACACTATCTCTAAAACGAATTCTAAAGTTAAATGTAATAATCTTAAAATGATCTTTATTTTACATAAACATGCATTTATTTTTGGAATATATATATATATATGTGTTGTGTGTGTGTGCTTTGCTAAAAGCAACTACATTCAAAGGCAGGGGAGCTTTTTTATGTGGTCAACAGAATCTCCTAGGGTTCAGCGTTAAAAGAGATAAAGAACAGGCACTTAGATGATTCTTTGTACGGAAAAAGGATGAAACTGGGGTGCATGCTATTGGCCTGGGGTTCTGTTTGCACAAGGCAACCTCTGGCAACCTGGTGCCTTCCAGGTGTTTTGCACAACAACTCCCATCAGCCCCAGCTAGCACATGGCGAAAGCTGGTATAAGTAAGTGCACTGATGGGATGATAAAGGAAAACAAAGACCTTTCCAATTTGCAAAGGAATGTTCCCTGCCTGA
The DNA here is from genome assembly GCF_964234715.1 of Podarcis melisellensis. Classification (NCBI taxonomy): domain Eukaryota; kingdom Metazoa; phylum Chordata; class Lepidosauria; order Squamata; family Lacertidae; genus Podarcis; species Podarcis melisellensis. The sequence continues at coordinate 20,202,989 of NC_138538.1, forward strand.
TTGCCTAGAGATGCTTCACCACAGGAGACCAAATGATTGGCTATTTATAAGCTTGACAAAGAGGGAAATTTAGCAGAGATGCCTCTTGTGATAGAAGCTAGTAATCAGGGGTGCAGCCTTTAATTGAAATTCAATTAAAAGCCTTCTTTATAAGCTCGAAAATGCATCCCTAATTAAACAGACGTGATTTTTAAAAGTGTTGCATGGCTTTTAGAAGCATTGGTAAATGCCAATTTAGGAGTGGCATTCTCTTCTTCTTTCGAGGGGGAAATTTCTCTAGTTCAAGGATGGACAACCAGATGTTGTTGGATAACAACCCCCATCATTCCTAACTACTTGATCATGCTGTCTGGGGCTGTTGAGAGTTGAAGTCCAACAACACCTCGAGGGTCACAGATTTTTCTTTCCTGCTCTCATTCTAAGACAGAGCCTGCCACAGTCTATGCATGTAACATCTAAAAACAAATAACCCCCCTGAAAGTGATTGCTTTAACCATATACAAATTTATGCATACGTATTTAAAAATATGATTAATGAAAATGTATTTGATCAGTAGAAAGTATTTATTTGATCAGTCCAGCTAGTAAGGGATTCTGCAACCGCTTGGCGGATATGGAAGTTGGACATCTGTAGCAGAGGCTGTTGGTGGAAGTAGAGACTTTAGGGAGAGAAGAGTACGTCTTTTATTCTACTATATGGTGCTGTGATTGCTCAATGACTTCATGGATGTATTGGTGCCGGGAGAACAGTGGGCCTGACAGTTAAATTATCCAGCCTGATGGTTGCCAGCTGAGGAATCCTCCGCTGAAGCCATCTTTCAAGAGGTCATGTAAACTTCCTCATATTGGGCGTACTCCACAATTGCCGTTGTTGTTTTGTTTTAAGGCCTGCTCATTTTTCCCTTCAAAGATGTTCTTGGCATCCAACTTGAGCCACTTGAACAGCCCAAGATATCCAGCTGTGTGTGTGTGTTTTTGGATAGCCAGCTCGGCAAACAAAGCTCTGAGGCCATGTTTAGTGCAGCGAGACTCCAGGCTCAGTTGTAATACCATTCTGGACTTGATATGACTTGGGGCTTTTGAGGGGGGTGGGTGATAAGTTGGGTTGGAAGTCTGAAACCTCAGTTGCCATTTTGCCAGGACATCCACGGGAGGTTGTGTTTTATTAAACAAAACCATGATCAGGCTTGATTTTGTAGTGTTGAAATGTCCCACAGTGAGCATTCTGGGAACGAAAACTGTTTCTGATATGTTTATTGGTGTTATTTTACAAAAAAAAGAAAAAAGAAAAAAAGAGCTGTCCACCGTAATTCATTCTATTACTTGGAGAGTTCAAAAGGTAAAAGCAGCATTTGTCACCATTAAACAAAATCATAAAAATGTACATATAAGTTTGCCTCTATTAGGAGTTTATCTTGGGTCGATGTAGTTTTGAAATTGTTGTAACCTGCAGGCGACCTAGGAATATATAGGCAAAGGCCCTCCAAATGTTGTGTTTGCATAATAGTCTGATTGATTTTTAAAATACTTTAAAAGGTCTGCAAAACAAGTTGCAAAGATGTGTAGGTATGTGTGTTGCCCTGGGGGTTAATCATAGTAATTAAATTGTTACTACTCCTTTACTTTCTCTCTAATCATCTCCTCCTTTTGCCTCACTTCGAACATGATCAGGTGCTAGCACAGCCTTCCCCAAGCTGGTGCCCTCCAGATGTTTTGGACTTCAGCTCTTGTCATTCCCAGTAGGAGAAACAGAAACAAAATTATTTACTGATGTGGAAAAGACCACAGAGATATCAGCAGCCAACCTCTCTGGGAGGCTGCCACTACCAAAGAGCCCTCCTCTTTAACATTAGCTTAATCATTAATATTTAGGCTTTTATCCTCCTCAGAGTAAGCCCACTGAAATAAATGTAGCCCAATTAGTGATGTCCATTAATTTAAACAATTCTGTTCTGAGTAGAACTAACATTGGATACAACCCTTAAGCATTAATATTAACATGGTGATTTACAACAGGCATAGGCAAACTCCAGCCCTCCAGATGTTTTGGAACTACAGTTACCATCATCCCTAGGTAACAGGACCAGTGGTCAGGGATGATGGGAATTGTAGTCTCAAAACATCTGGGGGGCTGGAGTTTGCCTAAGCCTTATCTACAAGGATGAGAAATAGTTAGACAGTTTGCTACAAGCATACATGTTGGGAGCCAGTGTGGTATAGTGGCTAGAGTGTCGGACTAGGACCTGGGAGATCAGGGTCCAAATCCCCGTTCTGCTCTGAAGCTCACTGGGTGTCAGGGACCGCACTGAGGTGGAATGGTGGGAGTCTCCCCCTCCCCTTGATCGGGATCCTGAATCTTCCCAGGAACAGGAGGACAGTATAGATTTGGAACAGTGGTTTGCAGAGGGACATAGTTCAGAAGGCAGAAGCTAGGAAATACTGGATGGGGAACAGCTAGGAGGAGAAGCACTGGGAGAGAGAGAGAGAGTTAACAGATTCACTGTCTCTGGAAAGCATTTATCCACTCAGCCCAAGGTCAAAAAGAGCTGATAAGGTGGCAGCACAGAAAGCACATGGTTACGAGCTCAGGTTACAACATGTGGTAGTGACGTGGGTGACCAGGGAGGAAGTGGGTGGAACCCTTAATTGGGAGCACCGTCATTCCTAGGAAATGGATTCTTTGTTCTCTCGCTGTGATCCTTAAAGTTTCTAACTGGTAAGAAGACCCCTTTTCCTTTGTTCTGCTTATCTACTGCCAAAGGGGGGGGGGGAGAGCTGATTCCCTGAAGCCTAACACTGGGTGACCTTGAGCCAGTCACTGACTCTCAGCCTAACCTACTTCACAGGTTTGTCGTAGGGATCAAAAAGGGGGGGGGGGGCATAATAATAATGTATGTCACCCTGAGCTCCTTAGAGCAGAATATGGGATATAAGTGCTATATATATATATATATATATATATATATATATATATATATATAATCAGCAAGAGCACTCATTTAGAGTTAGAGGGAGGTATTTGTGGCACAGTGGCTTTGAGGCTGAATTGTGAACCAGGAAGCTCCCAGTTTAAATCTCCTTTCTGCCATGAAGTAGTTTTAGACGAGCTACTATTTCTTAGCTAAGGGTTTTTGAGATGATGTATATATAGCACACAGCACTCTAAACTTCTATATAAATGATGGTTATTATTACTACTCTTATTAGATTTGTTGAATTGTCTATACTTGTCCTCCCATTACCATTTTGCTGCTGAAAGTGTGAAACTGATGCAAATGTGGGCGCAGTGAAAATGGAAAGGAAGTTATTCTGCTGACAATGTGTGTTTCACAATCCCCCAATGGTTCTCTTTTTTATTCTTCCCAGAAAGACATCAGTAGGTCAAATTATCTCATTCACTTCCTTAGTCTGGTATGAACAGCAGATAGGGAAGTCACTGTTAGCATCTCCCTCCCTTCTCAATCACACCACAAAGCAAGAAATATACATACAAGCACACAAACAATACATTTCTCTCTTGTGATTTGCTGGGTGTTCGTCACTGCAGCTTGGAGGATTACTGTGTGTTTCTGCCCTTGGGAAAGCATAGCAAATGTACAAAAAAACCCCAGCTGTTTCATTGGATCTGGTAAAATTTTCATTCCAGTAGTTTGGAGTAGTCATGGAAACTTTGCATCCGTTTTTCACTTATGCCTATTGACTGCATTTGCATGAAAAAGCAAACCATGGTTTGCTGTTGCATGCGTGAGCAACCTCAAGCTCCTGGGCTCCTGCCTCCTCTTCTCCCACTTGTTTCCTTTCCTTGTTAGTGTTAAACCATAGTTTGCTTCTGGATCCTTTCCTTGTTAGTGTTAAACCATAGTTTGCTTCTGGATCTAAATGCGTCAAACCCATGGTTTGCAAAAGCCACAGTTTATCCAAATATTAAGTTAATAATCAGGACCTTCTCATTTGTGGAACTCTCTGCCCTGGGAGGTCCAACTTGCCTCCTTTTTTGTTGGTTTTCTGTTATCTCTTAAATATTTGACTTTGTTTCGGCAAACCTTTGGCCTGATGACAGTGATTTCCCCCCCTTGCTCCCTCAGAAAATGTCTTTTGTCGTTTAAAGCAAGAGCAACAGCAGCAGTATAATTTTGCTTCTGTTGTTTTTGTTGGAACTTTATAATTATTTTACTGCTATGATTTGTTTTCTTATGTTAGGCCAATCGCCTTGAATGCTGTGTCATGGTTTACAGTTGTACTGCAGTGTCTGAATTTATATGGTGTACATACTGTACAACACCTGGCTAATGAGGTGTGCAGCAAATAGCAGGTCAGGAGGAATTAAAGAACTTTTTAATGAGGGTGAAAGAGGAGAGCGCGAAATATGGTCTGAAGCTCAACATCAAAAAAAACGAAGATCATGGCCACTGGTCCCATCACCTCCTGGCAAATAGAAGGGGAAGAAATGGAGGCAGTGAGAGATTTCACTTTCCTGGGCTCCATGATCACTGCAGATGGTGACAGCAGTCACGAAATTAAAAGACACCTGCACCTTGGGAGAAAGGCGATGGCAAACCTAGGCAGTATCTTAAAAAGCAGAGACATCACCGGACATGACTGAACGACTAAACAACAACAAATCCACCCTCACAGGTTACTCTCTTGCTTGGACAGAGAGAACACACACGCGCACACACACACACACACACACACACACACACACACACACAGCTTTTCCATAGGATCATGCCCAAAGTTGGATGCAGTTGGGTCTTGTTGAATTTGCAGGATATCTTTTTTTTTAAACTGCCATCAAGTTGAAGCTTTCATTGGTATATATTGACTTCACTGCAGAATTCCCAGATCCTATGCTTGCCAGCACCATCCCTCAGCTTCTAAAGTGTGCTGACACTTCTTATCTCCTTTACTGTTGTGCCCAGAATGGAGGTGAGGGGAGTCTGGAGTCCAGTCAAAATTCAATAGGGAATGGAGGTATATTCAACTTCTGAGACACATTTAGCGGGCAGTTCTTGAAGACCTTGGCACGGGTGCCGAAATAGCTATCAGTGGCTACAAACCCAGATAGCCGTGCTCTGCATTCATTCTAACGGGCAGTATGCTTCTGAATAGCACTTGCTGGAAGTCACAGGAGGGGGAAAATGCTCTTGTGTGCAAGTCCTACCTGCGGGTTTCCCATAGGCATCTGGCTGGGTGCTGAACTGAATGGACCACTGTTCTGATCCCGCAAGAATCTTCTTATTGGTGGGTGCACTGCCACCCATCGCTGTTGCGTTGGCAACCCTGACCTGGCTTATTAAAAAACGGGAGAATGCTTAGCTCTGACGATCGGTGAGAAACCACATAAAAAGGGGACATGTAGCATCTGTTTTACTGCAGTAATGTCAACTTGCAGCCCTTGAGAGATGGATGTGATAAGCATATATAAGAGTGCTAAGTAGAATTGTTGATTACCACTTCAATTAGAGGGTGAATTGATGACACTGTGTTTTTTTCCCCCTGCTTAAGGGATCCAACTTGACAGACATCTGCACCCAGCTCTTGCTCCAAGGCACCTTGTTAAAAATCTCAGCGGGAAACATCCAGGAGAGAACCTTCTTTCTCTTTGATAACCTCCTCGTTTACTGCAAGCGGAAATCCAGGTGAGCGCACCTGTCTGTGCTGCTTCTTAAGTTCCATGATTCTTCTGAAACACAAAGAGAGAGAGAGGACATAATTGTGCTATGCTACCTCTGGGTGAAAAAGGAGAGGGCAGCTAACACTCGTGCTTCCTTAAGGAAGACCCACCTCATATTTTGAGCACTAGGGCTGTAGACATACATGCTGATCAGAATCACAGAGCCTGCTGCCCTGGCATTCGTCATTAAAATGATGATGCATTGCAGAGTCAGCTCCGTGCTGGAGGTGAGGTTTACTGCCGCAGGCCTTGTCAGAGCAGGTGGGTTTGCAGAAGCACCAGGAAGCTGGGCACATTGCCAATGACAATTTTGAGGTTTTTCCAAGCATGGCGTGAAGGAACGCAGAGGGATTCCGGTGAATACCTTAGGCAAAGAAAGCAGATGCAGAGAGGGAGGGGGAAACTAACAGGTGCAGTGTGCATAAAACAAGGAAGAGGTACAGCTCTATCATTTGTGAAAGTAATGCTTTTTGTTGTTGTTGCTGCTTTCCCTTAAAAAAACCCCTCCAATCCATATAAGCTTTTGCTATCTTTTGAAAGAGTTGGGAGCTTATATTTCAACAGCCACTTCACTAACAAAAGCTTTGCCATAGCTAGCAAGGATTGATACTGACAAATTTCCTGATTAGTTTTTGTATTTCTACCTTTTCTGTTTTACCATGGTGTGTCCTTTGTTTTCACATTCAGCTACTCATGTCCTCCTTTATCTTGAACTTACCGTATTTTTTTGCTCTATAAGACCCACTTTTTCCCTCCTAAAAAGTAAGGGGAAATGTGTGTGCCTTATGGAGCAAATGCAGGCTGCACAGCTATCCCAGAAGTCAGAACGGCAAGAGGGATTGCTGCTTTCGCTGTGCAGCGATCCCTCTTGCTGTTCTGGCTTCTGAGACTCAGAATATTTTTTTTCTTGTTTTCCTCCTCCAAAAACTAGGTGCGTCTTGTGGTCTGGTGTGTCTTATAGAGCGAAAAATACGGTATTTTCCCATTCCCCTAGACCACATGCCACTCTGTTTGCTAACCATGAGCACCTTACAATTAATTCTTCAACTCCTCACACCCTTCTTTCTGATCCTGCCTATACTCTTTCCCTTATTCTTTGAGTCTTCCTGGTTCTGTTTGTAGTTCGAGTTCACGAAACCCCTCCCTTTCTGCAGGCAGTTTTCCCGGAACACTAAGTTTTAGGAAACAAAATGTTCTGTTTCCTTTTGAGAGAGTGCTCTTGTTTGTCCAGAGCAGGGATCAGTGAGCAACTTTTCTATAGTTTGGCTTGGAGTCGGATAAGACGGCTCTGACACTTTCAGCTCCCCGAAGAATCTGTGTTTATATTTCCCTAATAACCATAGCAAGCACTGCCCAGTTCTCCGGAATCTGATTTTCATTAAAAGCTAGGAGAGTCTGCAGCATGTTGCCTAATAGTGAAGGATATATTTAGACATGGCAAAGCTACTTTAATTTTTTGATGGTTCATCTGTCTGGCTGCTATTTAAATTCTGATCCAGAATGGAAATAAATGTCTGCCCACTTGTAGTAGCTGTCCAGCTGCAAGCCTCAACAAGTGACACCCTAATAGGATGCAGCGCTGAGAGATGGAGCTTGTTGCAGCTGTGAGCTTTTGCTTTCACTTAGGCTGATTTTTAGTTATCTTGCAGCCTGTCATCCTTCAGACATCCCACTCCGAGGCCTCTTTCACAAATATCCACAGCAGTAGGCATATTCAGACATTCACATGCTCAAAGGGTTCAGGGGGGCAGATACATTCTCATATGCACCCTTCCTACCTGACCACTCCTCAACCTTCCCATGTTGCCCAAGGAAGGTCCCCATAGGGCTTCAAACAAACCATGGCCTTAGTCATAAATAGTAAACAGGATTCTGGGCTAGATACACTTTGATCTCAGAGTCCTCTTCTTCTTATGTGATTAGTTCGTGCTTTTAGCACCCGTAGCATCCAGGACTGCTGCCTAAATCAGCATTCCTCAATGTCCTCCAGATGTTTTGGACTACCAACTCCCATCAGCCCTGGCCAGCATGTCTCTATGACATCAGGCCTTCTCCTGTTGATGCACTGTACATTTGTGTCGCAACTAGTCATGTGACGTCTGCCATTCTTCCCCCTGTTATTCATACTTTCTGCCGCAACAGAAAATGTCACAACATAACTTAACTTGAGCAGGTTTAGGAAACTGTATAAATGTAGGTACCATGCATTAAACTTACAAGCTACCCAGTTCAAAACTTCTGGGGGGTGTATATGCTAAAATAATACAAATGCAAGAAAGCACAGTGTAAAATTGGCAGAAAAATCATTGAAGTATGAGCCGCAGCAGATCAATAAAACCCAAAGAAACCATCCAGGGCCAATCAAAATCAGCTACATTATATGCTGGGATGCCTAGACACATAAAAAAAAAGTCTTTGCCTGGTACAAAAGATGGGGATGTTAGAATTATTGTCAGCCAGATGAAAGTGAGAGCAGTTTACATAGCCTGAGAGTCATGGGGAATGTGACAAGCAGTTAGATGACGAAAACATATGTGAGCTCTACACTAAAGGCCACCAAGTGATGTCTTTGCATCAGAACCACCGGAAAAATTATTACAAAAGTGATTATATGGCCGCTCATTGGGGACGGGGGCAGAGTCACTGTTGCTTACTGGAAGGGAGCAGGGTGAGGTTATGAAAAAGTTGGAACAGTGCAAACACACCAGCAGGACCACTGGATTGGCTCCGCTGCTGTGTTTGCACCACATCAATCTCCCTGCTGCTACACCCCTCACCTCTCCCTCTTGCTAAGCAGCAGCAACTCACCTGCTGGGAAGCTAGCGTAGTAGCTCTGCCCCACCAGGTGAACCTCCTCTGCCTTCAAGAGAGTAGCTCTGTCAATCTTGAATGACTTCCCCCTCAAGCAAAGCAAGGAGAAACTTCAGAAATTGCCTTATCCCAAACCAGACACTTTGTCCGTGTAGCCCAATGCTGTCTGGTTGGCGTTGGCTTTTCAAGGTCTTGGACAGATATGCCAGGGATTGAACCCAAATCCTTTTGTGCCCCAAACATGCGGTCTAATACTGTGCTATGGTTCCTTCATTCAGAGCACTAAAGCTTAGGAAGTGAAGCAGTTTCATGTTGCTTAAAACTGACAACATGGTACAGCTTTTATTGACGTGTAGCCCAACAGAGGCTGCATGCCTCATTGCAGGAATTGATGCATTTGTTAATTGAGTTGTTGCATACCCACAAAGAGCTAAATATAACATAATTGGCATGCAGATTTTTTTGTTTAGTGGGGCAGACCTATTGTCCTGCATGCCAGCTAGATTGAAAGCAAGATATACGGTATCAGCTACTTCCCTCTATTTTGAGGTTGTACTGGCAACATTATGAATCAATCAGTTCACTTGTGCCACACTAAATTAACCTGCGAAACAAGATTGCTTGACATGTTTATAGGCTAAAACTACAGTAAAAATGCATACAAGCATCTTTAAAATGTGCAATGAATCTTTAGTCCACTTCTTGATTCTGAAAACTTGGGGATGAATGGCACATTCCAGAGGGATGGTGAAGAAGTAGAATGAATGTGTATTTGTGGGAGAAGGCACTATTAAAGATAGTAAAAAAAGCACATTTCTATTTACATAGTGAACAGACATTTTTCTTAACAATACTTTTCCTTACTGCAGAGTTGCTGGGAAAAAGACATCCAAACGCACCAAGTCCATCAATGGCTCCCTCTACATCTTCAGGGGCCGAATAAACACGGAAGTCATGGAGGTTGAGAATGTGGAAGATGGGACAGGTAAGGAACCAAAGAACCTTTTCTCAGAGAGAAGAGAGGACAGTTGCCTTCTTTATTGGATAAAACAAGAGTAGGCAGACTTCAAGCTCTGTGATATCTCTGTTAGTCCTCTGTTAGTCCTCTACATAATTAAAGAACAGGGTGCCTCTCAGCTCAGGGATTTATATTCAATACCAAAATGGAGCTTAAAGTCCTTTCACGCAAAAATCAATTTCTGCTTTTGTTTCTTGTTGCAGCAGCCTAATTTGAGGGAGGGAGTAGTTGTTGCTATCATTAAAGAATTGGGAATTAGAATGCAACGGCAGATCCTAGTCCTACCTTCTGTCCATTCCTGGAATAAGAGGCAATGGGCCTTATATCCTCACCTTGCTAGCCAAGTCTCATAACTTTGGATGCCTCAATGTAGAAAAGGGCATTTGTGTGTCCTTTATACCTATTGCAAAGTCTGTTGACCGACTTGAAACATTTTGTAAGACTTTGTTAATCACTGGATTTGAAACAAACAAACTAACTAACTAGAGCGAACCTTTTTTGCTGTGTGAATAGGGAGCAACACCTCCCTTTCTTTCCCCGCAGCTTGGCATGCATCTTGTTTCAACACTACTTGGCCTCAGCATGTGCTGAGTCTCACTCATCGTTGAGAGGAAGGGAAGGGTACCACGTCTATCTGGATGCCCTTAATCATCATTAGAAAGGCTGTAGCAGTGGATGGGAGGGGAGGCTTGCTAGAATATATGGAAACTCCCAAGAAGGATCAGTCCAACATCCCTTATCAGCAGGTAGATTTACTGAAGGGTCACTTTGAGAATATGCCTTGAAATGTGGAGGGTGACAGGTCTGAGCCTGCACTGCCATGCTTCCATTTTGGAAGCATGATGAAATCCAGTGTTCATTGCAATTGTGGTCTTCAGTCCCTGGCTCAGTTGTCGTTAATATCACCAGAGAGTATCCCAGCAGGAGACAGCAGCTTAGAAATGCTGATGGAGCTTTCACAGCAGATACAATTCGCTGGCTCTGACATAAAGAAAAATGTCCAGTGTGGTCTGCCAGGTGCGCATGCCAGGTGAGTTACTTTTCCATGAAGACTCAGGACTTTCCATTCACAGTCTTGGCCGTACTGTTATGTATTTGCAGCCGATTACCACAGCAATGGTTACACGGTGACAAATGGCTGGAAGATACACAACACTGCCAAAAACAAATGGTTCGTCTGTATGGCCAAGACAGCAGAGGACAAACAGAAATGGCTGGATGCTATCATCAAGGAAAGGGAACAGAGAGAGAGTAAGTTATTGGCTGGTTTATTTTATGGGCTATGTGAATAATGAGACCGACTGTGTATGTGTCTGCGATTGCGGGGTTATCCATCTGAGAGAGGAACAATTATGGTTTCTTCAAGTGTCTGGGGTCGGCTTCTTAATGCATAACGGCAAAAGGAGAGAGAGTTTTTTCCACTTGCGAAGGAGCGATTTCTCAGTTCAGTCCTTGGGCGCTGCAGTTGCCCAGGCATCAGCATAGTTTCAGGAGTCACATTGCCAGCTCCTTTTGTGCACCGAAGTATTTTAAAGCTCTGTATTTACTAAATCGATTTGCAAGGCTCCAGTTTATAAATAGAACCCATAAGGAAAATAAGACCTTTTCTCAAGCGTTGATGTCATTTCTCTTTCTGCTGAAGAGAGAACCTGTATCGTTCTTGAATAAAATTGGCAAATGAAACATCTTATAAACATCCTGCTGGATCGTTTCCTTCCCTTTTCATTCTTAAGGTGTCAGTGGAAAAACCCTGCCATGGCAGAAGTGCTCCCCGCCACTTCCAGTAATCACTGTTGTGATTAAAATTGTTATGTCAGCATAACTTAGCCTTTATGCCTGCATTTGGGGCTACGTGGGGACTACTATATATGTGGAGCCAGAAGGGGAAACTGGTGGGCTGGATAAAGGGCACAAATGAATTCTTTCTGATTCTGGGCAAGACTAAAAAATTATAATCAAAGTGTGGTAAGAAAGTTTTCTGACAGTTTCACTCCAATGGGGAATCTGTTTTCTAGTGTTGGACTATATGACCTTTGCAACTCTACAATTCTTTGATTTAATGAATAACCTATAATAATAGTTGTTCGACGTGTAGTACAAGGGAGCGCATATTAAAGAGTAGCAAGTTAACATGAAATCCAAGAACATCTTTTTTTAATATGCCTTGTCATGTGTGAGGAGTTGGTGGCTAGCCAATGACAACAATGAAAACAGCTTCAGTACGGGATGCAGCCCTTGCATGGATGAAGGATGCTTCATAATTTCTGACTTGATGCGTTTAAGAGAAAGAAAGTCCTGCAAGGCAGGCACATCAAGGATTCTCAGTCTCTAGAAGCAGGGCTGAAGACTCTTCTCCACCCCAAGACTGCATTCTCTTCTTGGCACCCTCGCAAGGGTCACATGCCAGTCGTGACCAATGTCAGAGGCAAAAGTGGGCAGAACAATGAATGTAAATTTTACCTTTGTGCAGTAGGGTAGTTCCTACATACAGCCCTATTGCCGTTCTATTCTCCATCCAGACAAGCAAGAGGCATTTTCAGAGTTCAAGGTCAGTAAGTTTCTGAAGTAAAAAGGGAGGAGAGCAGCCCCTTGGGCTCACAATAAGGTGGGGTGGGCAGTAGGTGAAGCTTTGTGACACTTAGACTACAATCCTATGCCATCTTCCCTGGAATAAGCCCCACTATTGGTTCTGAGTGGACATGTGTAGGCTTTCCACTGTCAAACTATCTATCTAGTCTATTGTCTCCTCTGACTGGCAACAGAAATCTCTCTGATCCTTGCTATCCAAGATAAGTTAACTGGATCACTAATCCAGTCAAACAATATCATTTATCTAATATCACTTAGCTGGAGATGTCAGGGAGTGAACTTTGGACCTTCGCTATGCAAAGCGTTTAGCGTACCACAGAGCGATGGGGATTCACGTAGTCTCCTGCAGGCAATTTTTACTCGCCAGAGAAGAGCAATCAATCAGTTAGATTTTAGAGGCAGATATTTCAGGCCTTTGTTGAAAAGCTCCTCCATCTGGATTCATGCACTTCCAGCATCAAGCCGTTATCAGTGCTGAGGCAAGAAAGATTGGCTTTGTCCTAAAACCAGCTGAGTAGGGGATGCATTGTAATCTTTTGCTTACTTCAGAACTTGGGGAATGTGATGATGTAGCCACAAATGTGTCCTATTACACAGGCTGCTTTCTCTCCCAACCTGACTTTGCAAATTACCTTTGGCAGAACTTGTCAGCAAGTATATTTGACTAACATCGTGGTATGGAGGAAGATGGCAATCAGCCAGGATGTTTGCCCTGCCAAAATCTTTTCACCAGGCATCGGATCATGAAAACAAATGAGGGTTCTGCAAGGCAAAACATTGCAGATTCTTATTTCTCCAGGCAGAGCATCAAACATCTGAAATCTGTGCCATAGAATGGATTCTAGTGTGGTGAAGATTATACGGTTCTAGTTTTCATTTGTCAAAGATCTTGTGAAGCAGGCAAAATAGTATGTCTGGGTGTTTATTGGGTGACTCTTTTCCTTTTTGCTTCAAACCTAAAAATGAGAGAGGTTTTTGGCCTATTGATTATTTTTCTCTTCCCCTTTATTCCATCTAACCTCTGTAACCTTCTGAATTACTTCAACATGCTTTTGGTATGCTCATCCTGAGTGACACAGTCAGGGTTGACCTAAGTAGATTTCCAAGAGGATTAGCATATTTTTGGGGGGTGGGGAGATATACAGTAACCACTGATTTTTTTTTTATCAGTTCTCTTTGTGGCTGCAACATAGATAAGTAGCAGAGGAGTGGGGCATGCAGTGAGTTGTGAGTGTGTCTGTATGTGTGAAAGAGAAAATGCAGTGGGTGTTAAGCAGAAATAATGCACATGTGTGTCTTTTGCTTCAGCCGACCCATTTTATAAATGTGAAATATGCCTCAGATAATGGGTAATGTAGCTTTATACGAATGCAGTTTTAAAATAGTTCTAGTAACACACATTTATTAAAGCCTGATGAGCAGTTTGTGGCTGATCCACAAACAGGACCCAATGAGTATCTAGAGCAGGGGTCAGCATACTTTTCCAGCAGGGGGCCAGTCCACTGTCCCTCAGACCTTGTGAGGGGCTGGACTATATTTTGAAAAAAATTAAAATGAACGAATTCCTGTGCCCCACAAATAATCCAGAGATGCATTTTAAATAAAAGCACAAATTCTACTCATGTAAAAACACCAGGCAGGCCCCACAAATAACCCAGAGATGCATTTTAAATAAAAGGACACATTCTACTCATGTAAAAACATGCTGATTCCCAGACAGTCCACGGGCCTGATTTAGAAGGTGGTTGGGCCGGATCCAGCCCCCAGGCCTTAGTTTGCCTACCCATGATTTAGAGTCCTGCCTGTAGACTCATTGTAACACAACATTTCCATACATCTGAATCCAGGGGGACACCATGAGCAGTAAACATTATGGCAGAGGGAACTGATAGTGGCAATCAGGCCTCAAAATAGTTTAGCCGGAAACCAGAGTTATCGTTTTGTCATTGCCCCTTTTAGCTATGACAAGTCTTTACTTTCCTACACCTGACATTGTATATGACAGGGATACTCAAGGTGTGCATGGCCTGGCTGAAATGTCCTCTCGGGCCAAATGCGGAGGCCTGGTAGACCTAATTAGGTCCATGGCCCAGAGGTCCTGCACCCCTGCCAATGCTCCCCAGTCCTATGAAGCCCATGTCAGCAACAAGGTCACTGAGAGGTCACCTTGGATAGGAATGGTGGACCCCTGCCACTAAGTGCCATTTCTCCAGTATCTGTTTTCTTCCCCCACCATTCCATGGGTTGGCAATTGGGAGAAAAAAATCATATACCTCATAGGTTTGGATTTCATCCAGAGGCTTCCAGTTTCTGAGCTGAAGTAATAAATTAGGCAGTTCCCCAAGTTTTCCCTACCATGTTTATTAAATTAATTTCCAGCAAGGGTGGGTGGGGTGGGAACACGTCTTGTTGGTCTTTGAGCAAATCCTTTCTTTCATCTGAGAAGCTTTTGAGGGAGACCCTGCTTCTGTATTCCAGGTCTGAAGTTGGGCATGGAGAGGGATGCGTACGTCATGATCGCCGAGAAAGGGGAGAAGCTGTATCACATGATGATGAACAAGAAAGTGAGCCTTATCAAAGACAGGAGAAGAAAATTAAGCACTGTTCCCAAGTGCTTTCTTGGCAAGTAAGTGGCTTTTGGGTTGAAAAGGCCTTTTCATTCCAATTAACGGAAAGGACTGTGGGTTTTCTGTGGACAGTATTGTGAAGCCAAATCAGATGTGCTTTGATGGGATTTAATTGGAAGGGTCTTTAACCTCCATTACAATTAGTTTATTAAAATTAATCATTCATTCCTGCTTAATGCCCTTGGACTACGCAATGGCAGCAAATTCCAGCGGGGGGTGGGTAGGGGAAGACGACTTGCAAACATCAATCCAAATTTGCAGGGAGGTTGAGAAACGACACTCGCTTGAATTATGGGTTGGAAATGTTTTTGACAATCCATGATCTTCCTTTGTTTTGCACGGAAGAAAATGCTTTAAAAGATACTCTTACAGGACTCACTTAGAATTGTCGTGGTCTCCATATCAAACCCAGATGCATAAATTTAACAATGGGGTTATTGTTAAATTTATGCAGGATTTTTCCTGGGCATTCGGAAACAATTTTGAATAGTGCAGATTTCAGCCTTGGAAAGACTTTTGAGGTGGAAGGGGAAAAGAATGCAGACAGGAGGCATTTGACAAGAAGAGATTAGATAAGATATTCACACTTCCAGTATGCTTCAATGCCCCACATGAACCAGAGAGTCACAGGAAGTAATCTCAGAGGACTTTTCCAGTTTGGCTGATTAATACGGAAATTATCAGCCAGGAAGTTTTTTTTCAGGGGCATTTGTTCCATCTGTGTTAGGTTCCACCAAACAGTTTCATGGCCATACTGTTGCTGTGTCCTTGTGCTTGATTGATGGGCAGACTTGAAGGAAGGACAAGTGTTTCTAGCATGTCAGAGAAACAGCTCAAACATTGGCCTGTGTCTTAGAAGGAGAGATATTTTCAACCCTGCATTGACAGGGTTAGCACCTTGGGTCTTCTAGTTTTCCCCTGGTTCTTCTAGTTTAGCATAGCAACTAAACCATGGTTTGGCCTAGCACATTGCTGAACCTTAGGCTTGTGACTAAGCTCTCCTCTTTAGCCATGAGCTGTAGCCAATAACAGACCATGGTTGCAGCTTGTGGTTAGGAAGGTGAGAGCTTAGCCATGAAACCTACACAGTGGTGGTTGGTAGCCATTGGGTTGGGCAGGGCAGAAAGCACAGAGCATCAGCATTAGGTAGAGCCAGAGCCAATGACAGGCAGAGCCACCCCCTGATTGGTTGTAAGTGAGGTGATAGGCAGGTGGGGCACTGGCTGAGGGCAGACTGAGGTTGGTGGGGCAGTGCCTCATGCACCCTAGTGACTCCACTGAGATGACACATGCAGAACTGAGCTAAAAGGATTGGTGAAGAACAAAGTGGTTGCCGTCTCCTACCCAGTAGGCCTCACATGTGCACTAAGCAGCGGCTTGGCTTAGCATTACATGTGGACATGACCAATGTGAAGAGAAGTCTCCATAGTGTTGTATCCTCATAACTGTGGGAGGAACAGGGTTTCTGCTATTAGTTTTGCCAATTGTAGTGGCAGAATTGCTTGTCCACCCTGCTTTTTAATCACATTGCTTTGGAAATTTTATATATTTCATAGTGTATGCTGCTCATTTTTACCAGCCCGGCCTGGCAACAGCAGTAAAGAGGTCCATCTGTGGCTGGCTAGACACATTTTTTCACCACAGCCCCAACCCAAAGCTTGCTCCTTTCCACACTCTTGTTGCAGATGTGCATCGTGAGCTATCAGTGTGCTTTAAGCTTCCCCTGAAGCAAACTTGCTATTTCAGCCGTAGCTTCTTAATCCTTCTAAGCATGAAAAAGAAAGAAGAAAAATCTTTGTGGATTTCAAACCATAGCAGCTCTGCTGCTATTCTGGTCCTGACCACCCAGCAGGGCTAAGCCAATGAACTTCAAAATGCACTATTGCAAACCTGTCATTTCATATCTGACCTATTCTTAGACATTCCCTCCACTTCAGACTTGAGCTGCACATTTTTTTTTTGCTATTTGGAACTCAAAATAGCAAAGAAGTTTCTTGTCAAACATGTCAAAGTGTGCTTTTCTAGTTTGTTTTACAGTTCTGTCTGTATGCAGAACTGTCAGCCTCACTCCTTTCTTCCTTGACCTTACTAACCTTTCCTCATGGATCAACTCAAAAGTTCTTTCTCGTGTTGTATTTTGCATCCTTGTGAGCACACCTCTGCTGCAAGTCAATCAGCTCCCTATTCCTCCCTTGTTCCTTTTCATGAGCGGTTGTTGTGCTGTCAGGTTAAGTTCCTAAATGAAGTGCTACTAGACTTGAGTAGTACAACAGTATGGACCATTTGCTAAGTTTCGATTTTGTTTTGTTTTGTTTTTCTAATACAAATAACATTGGACAGGCAGCTTGTAAGCACATTTGGGATGGATTATCAGTGGAACATTTCTAGGGGCAATCCTTTAAACAATTGCAATGTCTTCCATAGAACACTCAAATAATCCCCCCCCCCGAACAGTTACAGTAATAAGCCAAACCACTTTTTCATATACAAGCAGCTGGTTATCAGGAGGCTTTGTAGTGGGGACCCAGCATTAGGCAGGATCACTCCTTCTTCATTTCAGCCAATGGGAAGGGAGAGTGATCCTGCTGAATTCAGAACTTTTTTGCACTTCTGAACTCAGACCTAAGCAAAATCGCCTTGTCCCCCATTGAGAGAGGAGGCAATCCTGCTTACTGCTGGTCCGGTCCTTTTAACACCACTCCAGTGAAGTTTAATGGAGTGGGTTGCTTCAGAGAGCAGCTTGGCAAACTGCTCTCTGAAGCACCTCCCACCTTTCATTGAACCTTGCTGGAGCAACGTGTGTGTGTGTGTGTGTGTGCTTTCTATGGCCTGTAAAGTTTGTTCCAGGGTGTTTCAATTTTCCAACACATTAGAAACTAATGAGAGATGAATCAAATGAATGAGTAGGTTTTTCATTGGAAGCTCATTTGTTTTAATTTCTATTCATTTCAATACTGAAATGAGCAGGGCTCGTTCCTTTCATTTTTCATTTATTTTCAGAAAAACGTTTGCAGACCCCTTGTAACAGCTGAAATACCCCGTTTTACAAGCTGCTAAACAGCCTTCAAGCAGCCTGGTTTCAGATGTACTCTTAAGTATTCTCTGAGAACACCAACTTTTTCAGCTATGCTGCCTGAACTAAAATACCCTGGTGCTACAAGTGTATGCTTAAGTGTTTCAGCACACTTCTTTTTCGAATTGTAAATGAAGAAACCCTTCACTCTCACACTCTAAAAACCAAATGTTTGATCTGTGAAAGAGTAAGGATTAGCTGTGTTCAGACAGCGGTGGAGCAAGCCAATCGGGTGCCTGGGGCGGTGCATGTGTCCTGCGCCCAGGGGCGGGGCCAGCTGCCTGGGGCAGGACACTCTATGGGGCCTCCGAGGAGTCTGCCTGCCACTCAGCCACCCTACAACTGAGGGGGAGGTGGCGGGTGGACCTTTTAGGGCAACATGGAGCCTGCGGGCGCCCAAGCCACTTCATCACTCCCAGGAGAGACGCGTGGCTCAGGCGCACTGCAGGCCTGCAGTGAGTGCTGCCCGACATTTTGTCACCCCTTCAGTGGCAACACCCGGGACGGACCGCCCCGCCCCCCCTGTGTTCGGAGGTCCTCTGCACTTCTGCAGGTGTTAGTGTTCTGAGTGCATCACTTGCTTGGAAAGAGGAGAGTGACTCATGCAGAGATGCACCCGTCTTTTGAGATTAGGTAATTTTGCTGTGGGATGCGGGTGGCGCTGTGGGTTAAACCACAGAGCCTAGGACTTGCGGATCAGAAGGTTGGTGGTTCGAATCCCCGCGACAGGGTGAGCTCCCATTGCTTGGTCCCAGCTCCTGCCAACCTAGCAGTTCGAAAGCATGTCAAAGTGCAAGTAGATAAATAGGTACCACTCCAGCGGGAAGGTAAACGCTGTTTCCATGCGCTGCTCTGGTTCGCCAGAAGCGGCTTAGTCATGCTGGCCACATGACCTGGAAGCTGTATGCCAGCTCCCTCGGCCAATAAAGCGAGATGAGCGCCGCAACCCCAGAGTCGGCCACGACTGGACCTAATGGTCAGGGGTCCCTTTACCTTTACCTAATTTTGCTGTGATTTTGCATCAGCAGTGATCAGAAATCCAACGTAGTGATGCAACAGGTAACTGTTATGGGCTGAGCATGATTGACAGGAAGCAAGGCTAACCAGCCGTGACCAGGTACTTTGAGCTCCTATGAGCTGTTAGTTCATTGATCTGTCTCACAGTGCAAAAGCAGCACTCGCATGGCACACGGTTTGGGACTTACTAGTCGAAACATAGTTTGAGGTGGTGAAGTTGTGTCAAGCTGTACAGCTTCACACTGTAGGTGGAGCTCAGATGATTAATTGAACTTCCTTTATTTACAAACCAAATCCTTTCATATAGAGAACTAGTATGTAAGAAAACGGTGTTCCGGCTTTGCCATTTTGTGTGCAGGGGTTTTATTTGTATGGAGGAGCAGTCAAAGGCAAAGCCCCAGTCTAGCTAGACCTGATTGCTCATAAAGTCATCTTGGCTTGAAGCAAGCTGGTCACTCCCATCATGTGCTTTTGAATGTTTTGATTTCACAACCATCCCCTTTGTTGGTTTACTCTTCTGCTTTTAGAACACTAGCCTTGTAAGTCAGTTTTATTTCCTGTTTTGTGCTTCCCTGCCATGGAGTATTGAAATTGATTGTGAGAGCCATTAGCAACGAAACACTGGTTATATGCAAGCCCATTTGCAACAGCATAAAGCAATAAAACAGTAAAGCAGGGGTAAGCACCATTTTAAAAGGCATTAAAAAGTATTTCACAGCTTCCAGAGCAACAGCTCTCAAAATTCTGGTGAGCGGCGGTTATCATCTACACATTCCAGTGCAGAGTTATGCCAAATTTATAAAGTCTGATGTAGTTTTGTTAAGTCAAACGGGTCTAAAGGTGCAGAAACTACTTTGAAAAGCCTTCATTTACATTCCCCTAACCCAAGCCGAAGCAACTGTAACTTTCCCTTTTCTTCTTTTAATGAACTACCTGCAGCTTAGATGAGTCAACTCTTCCTAAATACAGGCTGAAATGGGGCACCCGAGGCCGTGTAATTGGATGCATGGTTGCTGGTTTTGATAAGCAACAAACCTACACAAACTGGAAGAGTTACAGCTTTTTTATTGAACACAGATTTCCTCTGCATTGCTCTGCCTTTCAGAAATCCTTTTCATGTTCGGTCTGGATTTTTGCGCAGTTGTAGAATAATTGCTGCTCATGTTGGCAAACGGCCACATCCCATCAGAGCACTGACAGTGCCCCATTCATCAAGTTTATTTCTTTCTGTAATAATATTCTCATTCTCTCTCTCTCTCTCTCTCTCTCTCTCTCTCTCTCTCTCTCTCTCTCTCTCTCTCTCCTTCCTTCATTCACTGTTGCATTCATTTGTATTCTGTCCAGATTTGAGTTCTGGTTTGCATATTACAGCACTGCACTGCAGCCATTCGTTCAGAATTAGGGTAGAATTACACCTTATAAGAAACACGGGGTTGCCACCCAATATGGCAATCCCAAGTTGAGTTTCCATCTCCCCCCTGTAATGTGTAAATTAAAACAACTTATCTCATGGAAATCTTGTGTTAAATGTCTTAATTATTGTTGCAATTTATTGTACAATTGGTTGCGCTTTATTTACTTGTGAGTGAATGGGGTCTCCTAGGTCCTAGTCCTATACTCCAGCCACTTACACTACACTAACCCTCGTGTTGACATGCGTTGCTTCACTTAGACAGTTCACATCTTGTGCGTTGATCTTCTTGGCCAAAGGGAACAGAGAGTTAATTGCATTTGTTGCTCCTCTTCTCTCTACAGCGAGTTTGTATCTTGGCTCATAGAAATTGGGGAGATAAGCAAACCGGAAGAAGGGGTCAACCTGGGACAAGCTCTGCTGGAGAATGGCATCATTCATCATGGTGAGTGCTTTGCACGGAAGCAAAAGATCATATCGGGTGTAGTAGTGTACTGAGAAGTAGTGATGGATTTTTATTTTAAGAGCACCAACCGCATGTTGTTCAGGCCTCAGCAACCAATATTTCAATGTCTCAACTTTGAGATTTTTCTCTTTATCTAACGGGAAGAGTTTTCTAAACATCAATACATTACAAATCAGTATTCACTCTAAATACTTCAGTGCAGGAGCAGACTCATAGGTATGTGTGGTGTGTTCAGAATTAGGGCCCTCTGCAGCTGAAGGGCCCCAAACTTGTTAGTACAGGTGCTGACCATTTTAGGCACATCCAATTGATGTGTGAACGCTGATGTGCGGGTCTTTTGGGCCCTGAAGAGGGCGAAATGGTGGTGGGGCGCACTTAGATTGGACCCCCCATGCAAAATGGATCACTGTTAACTGAGCGGATTCTTTTGAAACTGTGACTACAGTGAATTGCCATTGTTGAATTCTGTTATTAGAGTTGGTTGCATTGTTTTCACTCAGAGTACATATGAAAAGAAAGAGATACTGCAGCGAGCCTGTGTGCCATATAGGTACATTTCTTGTAATATAATTGGATTCAGCTTTCTGAGTGTATATTTTGTGCAAAAACAGGGCTTGCTTCAGAGTAATGTGTGAAATGGTACCCTGTTTGTTTGTTTGTTTGTAGGATGGCCAGATTGCAGGGTTTTTCTTTTTAAAGACGGGCTAGTTTTCTTCTTTTGCTTTTTATTACTATTGCAGAAAGCCATACATCCTCTTGTCATTTATGCAGCAGGGATTCCTCTTCCATCCCTCAGGTGCACATGGTTGGAAAATACACTTCAAAGCACCCATATGTTTTCTACCTCAGGTCCCAAACCTTCAGTTGCCTCAGTTTCAGAGCAAATGATCTCAACCCAATTCTTAACTGGGAAGTCATTTGATTAAGCTTGCCTGATGTCTTTGATAATCTTTTTTGTATTACAATGTCAGGGGTGTTTTTCCTAACACTGTGAAAAAGCAAGAGAAGAGTAGTTGCTGCCTTCATTTGCTTCCAAGCCATTGTCCCAAGAACAGAATACATTACTTCATAGTTGGGGGATTTGTGGTCCTCCAGAGGTTGCTGGTTTATTGTTCTGCTGCTTCAGTTTCAGATAAGCACCAGTTCAAGAACGAGCAGGTGATGTACAGGTTTCGCTATGATGATGGGACTTACAAGCCAAGGAGCGAATTGGAAGACATCATGTCCAAGGTATGTTTCTGGGTTGACGTTGTGGCATAGCCAGTTTGTTATAACAATGAGCTTATTCGCAATCTGCTTTGACGCACTGTTCAAATTGCTATTCTGGGCCCAGTGCAATTGCACAAGAGATCAGGGGATCTAGTGGATCCTGAGTCAGCTCAACCCCGCCCTTGGAATGCCCTTTTCAGGACTTCCAAGTGGTCCTCACAGGCAGGGATGCTTCCAGCAGGCCTCATGCCCTTGCATCTGGCAGAAGCCTGGCTGAAGTGGATAAACTGGGGAGAAAGAGCCTTCCGCCCAAACCATTGCTCTGGGTTGGATTGCTCTTTAAGAGACTGAAAGAGATTCACTCCTTTTCCCCTCTTTCTCCATGAATATTAGACTATCTCATTCAGCAGGAAGAAGCTGCAGCAACTTTTATGTAGCCATACACGGAGATGTTCTGTACAGTCTATGTCAAAATAAGGTCAGATGTTTTAGAGTGGAAGACCAGAAATATAAAACCTCATGGTCAATAGCTGAATGAAAGTAGCTTACTTTAAAGTGTGCGTGTGCATGTATGTTTGTGTGTCTTTATATGCAGAGTCAGCAAAACTTACATGTTTTTACATTTAGGATTGGTATGCAAAGGTCAGCAAACTGTTGCTGCATTTTAATTGTTTGTTTGTTTGTGTATGATATTTTTATCCTGCCATTTTGACCGTAAGATCCTCAAGGCTAATTATACAAGTCAAAACAGTAATTTAATAAAACACCACAAAAATCCACAAGCTTCATCAACCACCGGGTAAGAATCAGTACAAGTGCAGCAAATAAACAGCAATAAGGTGCCGCTAAATGCCTGGAGAGAAAAATTAGCCAGACTCACTGCTGCAGGTCCTCCACATGTGTTTTAGATAATATTATATATGTTTTGAAATTTCAAGCCTGCGTTCATTTGTCTCTGCAGGGTGTGAGGCTCTACTGCCGCCTCCACAGTCTTTACACTCCGGTGATAAAGTAAGTATATTATCACAATGCTTTCATGTTTTGCCTGTCTTGCTGCTGCCTACGTCACATCAGTTGAAATCGCTTCCCTTCCCTTATGTAAATGTAGTAAAGCCCTTGTCTGCTTGGGAGATGCAGGCTGTTCTGCATGTTACTCTGAGAGGTGCGGATCAGGGTAGCTCACATCTTTGGAGGCAGATTGCCACGTGGGACACCAAAGTCATATTCTGACCCCTGGGAATCTTACTCAAAAAAACCCCTTGGCTTTTGCCACCACGATTGCAAATTCATAAGGGCATCAGAATTGCTTGGGGGGAAAAGACAAAACCGAGATTCCTAAGAATTAGCCACTTCCTAGACCCATCAAGCAAATCTCTTCATCCTAGATTTCACTAGTCATAATGAGCAAGGATGTAGTTCCACGTCCTCAAACTGCAACACCTGGAACTGATCCACAGGTTGTAGCTAGATGATGCTCCAGGGACTTCCAATGGACCTGCACTAATTGTGGCATCACATTCATCATGGATGATAAATTTCTCAAATTATACCACACTGGTCTGAATCCATCTGACTTACCAGTCTATTACGCCTTTGCTGTGCAGTTCACTGAGGAATATGTTGCCTTTGTCACCACCACTGCAACATAGAATCATAGAGTCAGAAGAGACCATGAAGGGTCATCTAGTCCAACCCCCTGCATTGCAGGAATCTTTTGCCTAACGTGGGGCTCGAACCCACTACACTGAGACGAAAGAGTCTCAGGTTCTACCAATTGAGCTATCTAATGGTAGGCTCATTCCTGTGTTTGATCAAACCTCTGCTCTAGCTCAGCCTGGAATGCCTCAGAAAACCAAGGAACCTTCTGGACTCCCCACAGCTGGGGGTTGTGGTAGCTTGCAAGTCTACATGACCCCTGGTTGCCAGCGATAGCTAGGTGCCCACAGCCCTGGGGGTTTCCCATGAGGAATGGACCATTCTGGGCAGTGTAGAGCTTTGAAGGATTCTCCTTCAAAGATAAGTTATGAGCACTTAGTGGCAAGGGCCATCTCTCTTAGTCCTGTGTCCTCTACATTAACAGGAACAGGTTTAAGCTTTAGGTTCCAGTTAGCAAGAGTAGCTGTGCCAATAGGTTTTGTATTTTGTATTGTTTTAATAAACTTCATTTGGTTCCATGGCCCTCCAGATGTTGTTAGACACTCACCAGCACAGCTGATGGCCAGGGATGCTGGGAGTTGCAGTTCAACAACATCTGGAGACCATGAATTCCCCATCCCTGTCCTAGGACATCACAGCCATTATGTCGGACATTCTTTTGTTCCTATCCTCTGAGCACAGGGTGAGATACTTGTACAACAAACTGATTCGTGTTTATGACATACACCGTTATTTCCATGAATCTCCAAGCAGCTCCACAGTTTGATTGGCCTCTATCTTATTTCTCATTGAGCATCCTGACTGCCATATACCAATTGCTAGTCTTTTTAAGTACACAGATCTCAGAGACATTACCAGCTTGTATTGCTGAAATTCAGCTTACTTCCACCAAACATGTTTGGTAAGACGTGTTTTCCTCCTTTTATCATAACCGTACTCCCAATTCAGTCAGAAACTAAAGCAACTGATATATAATATTTATGGAATAAGTGCCAGATCATTTCATTTGGTAGAATCCAGGAATTGAGATACAATCTACTGGGTCAAAGTGAAACATTCATAGGAGGTAATCTTGGAAAATAATTCTTACTTTGGCACATTGTTTAAACATTATTTCCTCATATGTGCAACATTATTTGTAAAACATTCTCTGCTTATTTGAAGTATTGAAATATAACGATTCCCTGTTTTAGCTTTCAGATGGGCACTATAGCTAGCCATGCTTGAAAAAGGAATACATGGGCACATGGTCTGTTTGTTTCTTAAACCAAATGCTGCTGATCACATAAAACAAATTCTTAGAATGAGGAAAACAAGCCTTGTTGCAATGCTCGCTAAAAGGAAGAAGTTGCAACCATCCCTCCCTTTTTTTTTTGCAGTTGACCTCTTATTTCCCAGTTATGGAGCAGATGTGGTGTTGTGAGTGACAAATCACTGTCATGCAAATAGCACCTGGAGCACAAAGACATTTCATGAATCGGAATTCTGTTTAATTGAAGACACTGTAACCCCAGGGGAAAGTGGTGCTGGAGTGTGTTTGTGTGTGCACACTCATGCTTCCACACATGTGTATTTCATCCATTAAGCAAATGATTCATACACACTTCAAAAAATGATAATCGCTTCAGCTGAGAAAATGTTACTGACCTTGGGGCATACCATTAGGGGCTTCTTTTGAATACATCAGCTCCAACAGCATTAAGCGAACAACATGCAAGAACAAGTATTGCTTTCTGTACTAGGAAGGTGGGTAGAAATTAGTATCCAGGGAGAACTGTAAACAAAACCCTTTATTAGCTAATAATAAATAATAATAAATGTACATACATACCAACAAATGCTATACATACCAACAGATTTAAGACTGGTATGAATTGCTGGAGTTCAGTGGGAGCATCCTAGTAATGCCTGGGATTCCCTGCCCTGCGTGGAATGTCCATGGGTACTGCCAAGAATTTCAATGTGGTGATCACATTAGTGGAACTATAAATTACATAGAGAAATCTCCTTTCTATAATTACTCTTCCTGCCTAAGTTACGGCATTGTTCGTGTTACTAACAACCACGTTGTTAATGAGCTTTGCATTTTTCTTTCTGTAGAGACCGAGACTACCACTTGAAGACCTACAAGTCAGTGATCCCAGCAAGCAAGCTGGTGGATTGGCTGATTGCTCAGGTAATGACAGCATATGCATGTTGATGGTTTGCTTCAGCTGTTGCACCTTTCACAGTTTTATTACACTGAAGCATCAGCCTCGCTAATGTGGTCCAAAGGAAAGCAGAGAAAGATGGTTGGCACCAGCTTGGCTGCAGGAGTTGCCAAAAGGAGGCATTACAAGGTGCCATCCAACTGTCTTAAGGGCTCCACTCCGGATTTACGTAGGGTTTATAGCCTTTTCTTCTCCTGAAGATATCCCACAAGGCAGTAGAGGTTTAGGATCAGAGTTTTCCTTCTCCCAGGTGGGCTACCTTCCCAGGTTGATGTGCTTCATCTGCCCCTCACTTCTCTCTGCATCACATGCACATGTTGGACCCATTATTGGTCTTATCCATTCAATGCACCAGAGCCTGTCTTTGCATGCAGGGGAAGTCCTGCACTGAGGGTTTGAGACCCATTGGCTACCCTCACCTGGTTTAGCCGGCCAGTCGAAGCCATTCTCAGGATTTGGTCACTTTCGCATGCCTACAGCTTATAGGAGCCACAGGTGAGAGTTGAGTGTATGGTGGCGACCAAAGGTGGACAAACTACCCGAGAATGAGCACAGTGTGTCTCCCACCAGAAGTATTCCACCTCCCCTAACACCCCATAAACCATACACACCTGTAGTGGGCTAATGCCATAGCTAACTATTAAAAATCTGCTTCCAATAGAGCCATTTTTGGATACTGAAAACTATGGAAAATACTATTATTTTTGACCCAAACTGCAGTCCTTTGCAAACTTACCTTAGAGTAAGTATCAGTGAACACAGTGGGTCTTACTTCTGAGTAAGCCTTCATATGAATCCAGCACAAATAAATATCTTAAGTTTTCATTTTTCAAATAAGTTAGCCCTATACTCGTTTAGATTTAATTGCTTGGCAGAGTTTTGAAGAACTGTTCCTTCTGTTTGTAATTTGGGCTCAAACAGCCAAGGAGATCACTTACTAATGGAAGAGTCTGGTTTTCATTTCCACATCAATATCTAAAGATCCAGAGAAGCAATCATGTAAGAGACACTTTCTGCCTTATTGAGTATATAATTTTTCGTCCATGTTCACCCCCTCAATGAACTTGTTGATTTTTGTGTACAAGATATAGCCAGAGTTGAGAGAACTTTTGAAAGCAGCTATGTAATGTGAGATGACAGGCGCGCCTTCTCTGTGCTTAACTTCTATAAGAGCACAGAATGGGCGTCAAATATCATTAAACATGTTGGCAATTGAAGTTGTAATATATTACATAAACTTAGCATTATGTAATGTCCTCTTATTCAGAGGCTTAGTAGGGTTAGCTGACCCATTGGAGTGTCCTCATTACAGTTCATGTTGTCAGCCTAACACAAGAAAGCACGTTCAGCCACTGCACACTGTTGATGTGGGAGGAAAAAAGAGAGAGAAATTTGGCATAGGGTTGTAGCAACATGCCAACATCTGACCAGGTGTAGACTATCTGAGCTGAAAGACTTGGAATTTGAACAGTTGGACCATTAATGGCCAGAGCTCATTATTGGCTCAACCAAGTTCCAATTTCTCAAGGCTGTAAAATTGGGTGAGTGTCCCAGAGTAGAAATAACTAGTTATGACGCTATTTTTTGGACCAATACAGACCGTTAGCCAGTCTTGGTCAATATTGTTGACACTTAGTGACAATAGTTCTCCAGGATTTCAGGGAATCATAGAATCGTAGGGTTGGAAGGGGGGACCACAAGGGTCATCTAGTCCAACCCCCTACAATGCAGGAATCTTTTCATCCAGAGTGGTACTTGAACCCACAACCTTGATATGAAGAATCTCATGTTCGCCTGACTGAGCTATTCAATACTGTGTCAATGGTGGACAGTGTATAACCATTGGCCTGGCTCAAAGCAAGTGCTGAAAAGAGCATTAAAAAAAGGTAAAGGACAACTGACGGTTAGGTCCAGTCGCAGATGACTCTGGGGTTGCAGCGCTCATCTCACTCTATAGGCCGAGGGAGCTGGCGTTTGTCCGCAGACAGCTTCCGGGTCATGTGGCCAGCATGACTAAGCCACTTCTGGCAAACCAGAGCAGCTCACGGAAACGCCGTTTACCTTCCCGCCAGAGCGGTACCTATTTATCTACTTGCACTGTGTGCTTTCGAACTGATAGGTTGGCAGGAGCAGGGACCGAACAAAAGGAGCTCACTCCGTCGCAGGGATTCAAACTGCTAACCTTCTGATCAGCAAGCCCTAGGCTCTGTGGTTTAGACCACAGCGCCACCCGCGTCCCTTAGAAAAGAGCATTGGTGTGCCCCAAATTACATAGATACTGGAGAGAAAAATAGTTTGCTAGTCAAAAGAGAAGTGTATGACCCCTATGCTGTGGCTAGAAATGTATATGGACGTGCTGCATATGTAGCAATAAGTCCTGTAACTTCGAGAAGCAGGAAACATAACTTTCCTGGGGTTTCCTGCTGTCGTGCCTTCTGGATACTTTGGTGTTCCCACATGGCCTGTAGAGTCAGCTTTCCCCTTAAATATATGCCTCCCACTCCTATTGGAAACAAGATATATGTATGTATGTTCCTGGCTTCCCCTTTTCATTTTCTCACGGATTAAGTTCTAAAATGTGCTTAATCTTTAATAATAAAAAAGTGAGTAACCTGGCAGGGCATGTATTGCTATTCCAGAACAAGATCACATACCTTTATATTACAACGGTGTTATATGGTCCTGCCTTTGACTTAGCAGGCAGATCAAGCTAATCAAACTCATTTGGATTGTGGTGTCAGTCCTGTATGCCAAGCATTGGAGAGAAAGCAACATTTTGCCATAATTGAATAGAGGAATAAGATGCTTTTTAGATGCCTACCAGCAGAATATGCAGGCAGTAGCCCTGTCCTGTTGACATTCCCAGTAGCTAGCAATCAGTGGCATACAGACTCTGCAAATAATACAACAGCACATTTTTAATCAGAAATTTTTTTTTAAATTTTTGTTGTTGTTGAGGCTAAACATTTAGAGACAAGTATTAGGATGGTATCTACTGCACTCATTCCATTACTGTAAGGATTTACCCTTGCACAACAGAAATTCCCCTCCCTCTCCTCCCCGTGCTCTTCCGATATCTACTTTGGAGGCTTGGGAGAACTCCCAGAAGAGATTTAGGGGTTGTATGGTGGTTGTGGTGAGTTCTGCTATACAAAGAAAAATCCTTGCACCAACAGAACAAGAGGCATAGGTGCAACATTGAATACAAGCCAATATTATTCCAAGTATTTATATGCCACTTAATATCCAGAAATTCTAAGTGGATTTCTAAGTTACATGCTCTTTTGCCATGTAGTCTGCAACTCCTTTGCCAATGTTCCAGCCATAGGCCCAGACTGGCTTCCAGCTGTGCTCAGATGTAAGCCATTCAAATTCTGTTATCTGAACCATTCTTAAACTTTGTTTTTGCTCTTCTTTTTCCATTTGGGAAGGCTTTGTATGGTATCTGGAGTATGCGGAGAGGATTTGCAATGTTTTATTTTTAGTCACCTCTTTGACCTGAAAGTTGCTGTTTTGCAAGAAATAATGTCCAAGTCCAAGCTGCATTATGATGACTGCAAGCCAAGTTTGCTGGAGAAGTCATCTGCTCTAAGACTTTACGTGCAGTTACTTGTAAGCAGATTGGATTCCCAAAGGCTTGCTTAAGAATGGTGTCAAAAACCATTTCCTCTTCGATTTAAACACAGTTTGGGGGTAGATAAAATGACATTATGGCCCCTTGCGGATTATGAACTATTTCCCCGTTTAACTCACAGAAAGCCCTGGGGCAGGAAATTGTATTGGGGGGGGGGGGAGAATGTAAGTTAAGCCTAGAAATTATATTAATGTCTAAAAGTTTCATGTAGTTTGATACTACCCTCTGGTTTGCCTGTACTACAGGAAAATTGAGAAAGAGATCTGGTCAACACTTGCAGCATTTTGTGATGTTTGTCCTTTAGGAATCAGCAGTAGCTTCTGTGTTTGTTGAGTTTGTTGAAGCTGAAAGCAGTACTGGACTAGTCTTAGTGTATAAAGACAAATACAGCCTAGTCTCAGTTTTCACATATTACATGCATGGCAGCTGCTACATTTATCTAAGTTTCCTTGCACTTGTTGCAGCTATTGGTTCTAACAGCTACTACAGGCACACATTACTACAGGCACACATTGCAAACCTCTCCCCAGCAAGGAAAGAGTTGCTGTTGTCCATTCACCTTTCAAATAGTACTTCTATTTCAGCAGCTAGAAACGAAAAAAGGAATTGATGCTACCAAGTTGTTTTGTTTCTTTTTGCATTGTGGCCCAACTGCTTTCCCCTTCTCTCAGTTGCAGGGAAAAGGAAGTGCTTCAACAGAAAAAGGGGAAGCAAAGCAGTCCCAAAACTTAATTTATGTTTCTCTCCTCTCATGAGGTGAGAAGTTTCTATAGCAGCACTTTGTACCAGTAACTAAAACAGGCAGGTTTGGTGCACAGTTGTCTCAACAAGAGACATTATTAGATCCTTAGACCGATCAGATTGAGGTTCTCTTGTGTGAACTAGTTGCCGTTCTGAGCACAGCCAGCCCAAGGAGGACAAACAGCTGGTGTTTAATTCATTATTGACAAAGCGAACATTCACATTAGCCTATAGGAAGCCTTCATGCAGGGCCTGAACACAGCATTGGGACCTGTGAGCACCATGATGGTGATCTCCTGAAATAAAATGATTAGTCAGATTTTAGACCTAAGCAGAGGGACATGGGTGACGCTGTGGGTTAAACCACAGAGCCTAGGACTTGCTGATCAGAAGGTCCGCAGTTCGAATCCCCACAACAGTGTGTGCTCCCGTTGCTCGGTTCCTGCTCCTGCCAACCTAGCAGTTTGACAGCACGTCAAAGTGCAAGTAGATAAATAGGTACCACTCCGGCGGGAAGGTAAACGGCATTTCCGTGTGCTGCTCTGGTTTGCCAGAAGCGGCTTGGTCATGCTGGCCACATGACCCAGAAGCTGTACACCGGCTCCCTTGGCCAATAAAGCGAGATGAGCGCCGCAACCCCAGAGTCGGTCACGACTGGACCTAATGGTCAGGGGTCCCTTTACCTTTTAGACCTAAGCAAGAAATATTTATGGATAGGTTGTAGCAATGCTGTTGACTGTTCCAGTACAAAATATGTTATGATAGGAGTTAAGTTTCCTTAGCTGTGTGACATAGCTATTGCTATCACCGCGGAAGGGGAAAGTATGTCCAGGTTTAAATGGGGATGGAACACGAAGAAGAATCTCTTTCAATGGGGAACGGGAGTTCACTTAATGGTTGTAAAATTGCCCGGTACACATGGGAAAAGGCCTCATGGAGCTATGCTGGTGTGGTTCTACTTCAGTTGACTACCCACACAAATCAGGCACCAAAACAAACATTTTTGTCTGCTTTTCCAGGTCAGCCAGAAACACCCATTGCATCATTCCTGGAAATATTGCAAACTAACATTCATTCAAATAATGTGACTGGCAAGGGGTATGGGTTATTTCTTTTTAAAGCAGACGTGGTTTTCTCTGTGGGGGGCAACAGTGTCATATAGAAATTGTATTAAAACTGACCTTTGGGAAGTCAGAATGCGGAGTCTTCACCCTCGTTCCATCGTGGGTTTGGCTGCCTCTTACTCTAAAGAGGTGTTTTATTGTCTGTAGCCAATGGGCAGTAAATTCAGACTATTGCAATTGCCAGTTAAAGAAGGTCTCTGCATTGAGGTAATGTGCTGTGTTTGTACTGTTAAAACAGCTGCTTTCCGGAGCTCTGGTCTTTGTGCTTCCAATTCCTGTGGGAGGCAAGAGGCACTATATATAGGAATGAATGGGATTCAGGCAAAGGGAGTCCCGTTTTAATTGCTTACTTTTGTTTCTTTGCAAAGAGTGCCGCATTAATTTGAGAGCTGGGACCCGGTCACAGACTGGGGGGGGGGGGAAGTTCTGTGAATTAGGAAGTGGTCTGAGGTGTAACATTTGTCCTCTCTTGTTACCAGGGAGACTGTCAGACGAGGGAGGAAGCTGTCGCGCTGGGCGTTGGATTCTGCAACAATGGCTTCATGCACCATGGTAATTCATCAATAGCCCCTTCTCCTAGCCAATTAACAGGGACCTCACATTGTCTCATTAACCAGGAAATGTGGCAGAACCTTCTGCTGCATAATGTTGCCACCAGTGCAGAGTACGAAACAGTCACCGAACCGGGCCTGTAAGATGGAAGGAGAGCCAAAAGCCTTTAACAGTCAAACCATTTTGCCATCTGCATTAAACTGCAAGGTGTACACAAACCTGTAGGGTATCTTCTGCTTCATGCAGAAGATTATGCAGCTGGAAGAGACCAAGGGGAGGACCTCTACCACCGGCTCCCCGCCGATCACTGCATAAGCAAAGGGCAGTTGTGCCCTGAAAATAGCCTGCAAATAACTATAGATGACTGATGACGCCGATAGACCTGCCAGGAGTTGGGCCAGGCTCTTCTTGTAGGCCAGAGCGAAACACTCTGAGGGGCTGCATGGCAAAGAGGGAGTGGCCAAGGTGGGGAAGTGACTGCGGCTAAAGTGTAAATATGGCTACATTCAATTTAAAAAAAATAAGGACACATTTTGGGTGGATTGGGAATCGTGACATCACAGAAGGGGGCCCACAGAAGCAGTCGAATTGAAAAAAAAAAAAGAAATATAACAATTTAATAAAAATATAATTATTATTGAAAAGACAAATTCTTACTTTTCAAAATCACTTTTTTTTTGGGGGGGGAGGGAGTTCCTCATAAAAAAAGCCCTCTTGGGGGACGTGAGTGAATTTATGTGGTCTCTTTGCCTTGCTTATCCCCACCTTCTGTGATACCCCTACCTATCGTTAGGGGGTAAAAGCAGGAAGTAAAAACAAAGTGCCACCACTGACTTCGCTTATTCTATCTTTGCCTCTTCTGTAAAGTCTGAGGTAGAGTTTGAGCAGATCCTCTGCCTGTGCTGGGGCATAACAGTGCTCCTCCAGTCCATTCCAAGCAACTGATAAAACATTTCTCTTCAAGCACATAAGGGAGCAAATTAGACCGAATAGGCCTCTCTCTCTCTCTCTCTCTCTCTCTCTCTCTCTCTCTCTCTCTCTCTCACACACACACACACACACACACACACACAAATACAATTTGCAAGCAATGCCCTATGTCCTGATTGCCTCCCGTTCAGCAGTGAAGATCTGCCCCCAAATGAAAACTGATCTCCCCACATCCAGCCATTTCCCTACACCTTTCCTTTGTTCATGGTGCAGCTCTCAGACCCTGAGCCCATTGTCAGGCAGCTTTTGATTAATGTCATTCATTTCCCTCTTCTTTTTCTGTTCCCACCCCTGCTATTGTATTCTAGACACTGAAGTGGCCCCAGACATCAATTTGAGAGCTATAAAAAGAAAGCTGTTTCTAAAAAAGGCAAACTCTACAATTTGAACCTCCATGTGTGAAAACTTAATCATTTTTACTCTTCCAAATGTTCTCTTTGAATCACGGGTGTGTTTGTGTCTTTGTGACTAAAGCTCTACATGGCTTGCAGTATGTATGTTTTAGTAAGAAGATAAGCAGGTAATAGCTGAGGTTTAGTTTTGCTACATCAGTAGTGGGTGGAGTTCATTATACATGATGTTATTGTACTTAATTCGTTCTGGAGGTCCGTTCTTAACCTGAAACTGTTCTTAACCTGAAGCACCAGTTTAGCTAATGGGGCCTCCTGCTGCTGCCACGCTGCCGTAGCACGATTTCTGTTCTCATACTGAAGCAAAGTTCTTAACCCAAGGTACTATTTTTGGGTTAGTGGAGTCTGTAACCTGAAGCGTATGTAACCCGAGGTACCACTGTATTAGACCACTGGTTCATTTTGTCCCTGCTAACTTGCAGTTACCCTCCATGGTCTTAGGTAGGGGCCCTTTCCATCGGTCCTGCCTAAGATCATTTACATTGAGATGCTGGCAGGCCTCCAGGTTGGGCCCTCAACAAAGGCTGGCAGCTGCATTCTTGCGCCAGGCCTGTGTTCTAGGTATTGAACTTAAAACTGTCTCCACTCACAAACATGCACTTTCCTTCTACTCTGTTTTTTGTTCAGTTAGACCAAATGTCACAGCAATGGAGAGGTGACCACAGGGTGTGTTCATATATAGTGCTTTTGTTTAGGATGAACTCAGAAAATAAAGGGAAGAAAACAGAGAGCAGCTTGTGGTATATGGGTGTTTCCTCCTGATCTGGAGGGTAGGACTCAAGGCAGTGGCTTCAAGTTACAAGAAAGGAGATTCTGACTAAACATTTGGGGGGGGGGGGAGACTTTCTGACAGTAAGAGTTGTTTGGCACATACTCCTGTGAGAGGTTGTGGACTCTCCTTCCTTGGAGGTTTTTAAGCAGAGGTTGGGTGGCCAACTGTCATGGATGCTTTAGCTGAGATTCCTGCATTGCAGGAGCTAAGCCTTGGGTCCCTTCCAACTGGTAAGATTCTATCAGGTTGCATGCAACAGCCATGTTGGTATAGTTTGGAGCAGCCCAGACCCCATGTCTGGATTCTGTTTAGAGTTAGAACATCAACTGCATTGAGTGGCTTAGAACCAGTCCAAGGCTAAATGCCTGGAGCATGACTCATCCATCCTCCCTTTTTCTAAGGAATGTGTGCATGCGCAAAGGCAAGGCTGCATTCTGCATCATTGGCAGGAGTGTCAGGTATTCACTGAGAAGAGGTTTTCTGCTCAGTGCAAGGGATTAGCAGAGAACCTGAAGGCTACATGCTGTATGGGTTCAGTATAGTATGGTGAGCTAGCAAGGTAAAGTGCTAGTGGATCTCTCTGTATA
This sequence comes from Podarcis melisellensis, assembly GCF_964234715.1. Taxonomy (NCBI): domain Eukaryota; kingdom Metazoa; phylum Chordata; class Lepidosauria; order Squamata; family Lacertidae; genus Podarcis; species Podarcis melisellensis. The sequence goes on from NC_138538.1 coordinate 20,237,563, forward strand.
CTTGTATCCTTACAAGGTTTACTTCTAAGTCGAGAAGAACTTTATTATAGATTAGTTCATGATGTACCAGCATCTCTTAAAGTTAATGTAGCTAGGATGTTCATGCTTGTCCTGTGCATGAGACAATAAACACTTTATACTTTGAACTGAACTGACATACCCTCCAACATTTCTCTAATGAAAATGGGGATGTTCTCTTCAACAACAACAACAACGTTATTATTAATACCCTGCCCATCTGACTGGGTTGCTCCAGCCACTCTGGGCAGCTTCCGACATATATAAAAACACAATAAAGCATTGAACATTAAAAAACATCCATATACAGTGGTAGCTCGGGTTACAAACACTTCGGGTTACAGACTCTGGTAACCTGGAAGTAGTACCTCGGGTTAAGAACTTTACCTCAGGATGAGAACAGAAATTGCGTGCTGGCAGCGGGAGGCCCCATTAACTAAAGTGGTACCTCAGGTTAAGAATGGTTTCAGGTTAAGAACGGACCTCCAGAATGAATTAAGTTCGTAAACAGAGGTACCACTGTACAGGGCTGCCTTCAGATGTCTCCTAAAGGTTGTATAGTTACTTATCTCAGCTCGGAAGTCGCATAGTTCCATATCCTCCAACATTTCTCCAATGAAAATAGGGACATTCCAGGATCAAATCAGAAACTGGGACAACTTCTATAAATCCCTGTAAAATAGGGACACTTGGAGGGTCTGAACTGAGTGGGAAAGGAGTTTTCTCAACTGAGAATGGATTGGGAACTGACTACTGGAAAGCATGAAAACTCTGATGTTCTGCTGGACCTGTGCATACTCTGCTGATCACAGTGGTCCAAGTGTGGTGCATTATCAACAACAGATGGTGGCCAAAGTCTAGCAGGTTATGGGTCAACTGACTTCAAATCTAGCAAGCCGTCTACAGATTTCTATTATACTTCTTCCACACTTCAGCTGTTATAGCTGCAACCTGTGGCATGGCCCCAGAAGATGAAGGAGTATATTAGGACATGACCTCTCTGGTTCAATGAATTCCAGCCAAGAAAATAGTTAAAGCAAAAACAAAACACTGTTGAAGGAGAAGAGACACAGCTGAGAAGTTAATGTAGTTCTATGGCCATTCTCTTATCTTTCTATGGAGTTGGCTGGCCTTTGGAAACCTCACAATGGACCTATGTTTACTAACTGGAGTTCTTCCAAGACATGGATGAAAAGCAGCCGTTGTTTCGTGTCCTCCCTTGGATATTTCAAATTCTGTGTCAGCTACACACAGCCTAGACTCATGCCCGTCTGCAGGGACAGTGTGTCAGACCTACTGCAGAGGAGAGCATGCTTGTCCTACTGAGACTAGAAGGATAGGGAAAGCGCTATCAGAGAACTCTGTGGAGGTGTTATGAGTGGAGAGATGTGATTCAGAGGGAAGGGGTCGTGGCTCTTTAGCATCCATCTGGTAATCATGTTTGCCTTTTCATATGCAAAGCAAGGTGTGATTTTTTACAGTGATTTTTCTTTTTTCTTTTTTTTAAAAAAACCCTATTTATTGCCCTTTCAGAAAGTTCCCACTGATGAGACAAAAAAGGGGGCAAAAAGCTATGTGCTTCAAAATGAGTTGCAACATGTCACCTTTAAACCAAAAACAATTCCATCTATGTTGCAAGAGAAAAGTGGATATATAGAATTCTACCATGTAACTTCATTCATTGGGAGGATCAGACTAGTGGGTTAGACAGTTGTAAGAACAAAGAATATATGATTGTCTGTTGATGTTGGTGATCTGTTTGTTATTGTTGTTGTTGTTTTAAATGGCAATGTTGCTTTTATATTCCTGTTGTGCTTGGCATGTACTGACCCATCTACCCGCTTCCCACTTTTTGGTTTCAAGTTCTGGAGAAGAGCGAATTCAAAGACGAGTCTCAGTATTTCCGCTTTCATGCCGATGAGGAGATGGAAGGTACAAGTTCCAAGAGCAAGCCATTGCGAAACGACTTCAAGCTGATTGAAAACATCTTAGCTAAAAGCTTGTTGGTAAGGAAGAGCTTCTGAAACACTTACTACTTCTTTTTTTAAAAAGCCCATCATTATGACTGTGTCTGTATGTGTGTATGACTAGATTGTAGATTGTGAAGCTCTTGGGGGAAGAAGCATGTCTTTGCCAAGAGATATATTGCAGTTTCCTCTCCCTGCAATGTTAACATGTTGTTTGTCTGATTCATATGTAATCTGTGAATTGGCAATCATGTGAACAAGGAAGAGTGCTGCTGGTCCTGTCCCAACTCTGTATGTGCATCTGCCTCTGACCCTAGATATCCATGCTTTCCGCAAGGGGTGCCTGCATGTGACCCACTCAATCCATTTAGGCTTTCCCCATGAACAAGCTCCCTTTCCACATGTTTAATGACTCATTCCCAGTACGTTTCCGAGCACAATTCAAAGTGTTGGTGTTGACCTTTAAAGCCCTAAACGGCCTCAGTCCAGTATATCTGAAGGAGCATCTCCTCCCCCATTGTTCTGCCCGGACACTGAGGTCCAGCTCCAAGGGCCTTCTGGCGATTCCCTCACTGCGAGAGGCCAAGTTACAGTGAACCAGGCAGAGGGCCTTCTCAGTAGTGGCGCCCGCCCTGTGGAGCGCCCTCCCATCAGATGTCAAAGCGATAAACATCTACCTGACATTCAGAAGACATCTGAAGGCAGCCCTGTTCAGGGAAGTTTTTAATATGTGACATTTTAGTGTATCTTTCATCTTTGTTGGAAGCCGCCCAGAGTGGCTAGGGAAACCCAACCAGATGGGCGGGGTACAAATAATAAATTATTATTATTATTATTATTTCATTAGTATCCCTTTGCAGACAACACACTGAATGGAACAGCACCGCCAGTGCAAGTTACTTTGGGAGAAGGCTCTCTCCTTCTCCAAGCAGTGGCCTTCTGCATGGATAGTGGGTGCACAGGGCCGTGTTCAGGAACGTATCTGGAGTGGTTAGCCTCCCTATCCCCCTTGACTTCCTACAGTGAGAATCAAATCTATGCATTACTCCATCCAAACTTATGTGTTTTGGTCATTCCAGAGTGTGTCATGGAATACTGACAACTGATAAATAGATCCACGAGCAGCTCTGTAGGATTGGGTCGTTAATGTCTCTTAAACCAGTTTTAAGTGAAAACAAGTAAGAAGAGATTACAGCGGTACCTCCGGTTGTGAACGGAATCTGTTCCGGAGCTCTGGTTGGATCCCGAGGAATTCACAACCGGAGGTGCTGCTTCCTGAAGGATATGTAACCTGAGGTGAACTTAAGTAGAGGTACCACTGTATTTTGGAACACAATGTGAGGGCATTTTCACTTACAGAACTGATGTCGATTGTGTGTTAGTGCTTCTTAACCATGTGTGCCCAAAGCAGTGACTTCCTTTCCACTTGTTTTCTATTCACATCTGTATTTCTAGGTATCTCAGGTCTGTTATTCTGATTCTATAAGCTCTAGCTCCATTCTGTTGCACTTTTGAATGGATCATTTTATAAGTCTTGATTGCCTTTTTCTTTTTCTGTCTAAACAAGCTTATTTCCTGACAGTGGGCCTGTGCCACACTCTTTGCGGATAATAGCAAAATGGAAGAGCAGTAAAGAGTGTCTGGAAAAAGCATGGGAAAGGATCCAGAGGTCCATTAAGGAGAATAAGTGTATCCCAGTGGATGGCTTCAGCTGCCCTTATGCTGCTGCTCTGTATTTTTCTTATTGAAGCAGACATGCATATCCGCAGTGTTGTTTCTTTCCCCACTGCTTCCTTGCCTCTTCCCCTCCAGCCACAGTGCTGATTGCAGCTAGCAAAGAGAGAAAATGAGTTTTCAAACTTGCAGTCTGTGCACTGTATCACACTACGTATTGCCGAGTCCCTTAATACCAGGAGGTTGTTAAAAGAACCGTTCCGCAATGGCCACCCACCCTTCCCTCCCAATTTGAAAAAAAATAAAATAGACATATTTCTCATTTGCTATGCATTGTCTACAGATCTGATTTATTTATATATGCTTAGAAATATTCATTGGCTGCTTTTTAAAGCCAAACCCATGCATGGTATATGTAATTAAAACCATAAAACACCAAGAATGCAATTAAAATACATATACTGCAACAGAATATAATCATCATTTAAGAGAAGGCTTTTGTAAACAAATGGATTTTTAGGGCCTACTTCAAGGTCTGCAGTGAAGCAGGGACTCTTGGGGATTTCAAATGGAATAAGAGTTTCACAAGCATGAACCTTTTCAGCTGATGCTCTGTTTTGCCAGTTAACTGCAGGCTCTTTAAATGATAAGGGGAAATATTGTTGTTCCTATTAAAAGAGTTTTCTTTTGCCTTTCCAGCGAACTGAAGTTCAGGGCAGTTAATAAAACTACAACAACAACAACAACAACAATTTGAAAGGCTTTAACTGTGCCTTTCCATCTGCAATTCAGGGCAGATTAAAAGAATTAAATAACAAACAAAAAGTCCTGTTCAAATAAGCAATTCGGAGGAATTATTGACCAATTATTTTTAGCCAGGCTTTTTTGCAAATGGGTCACAAGTCCCATTTTGTGCCACCTCACACATTACCTTTTCAGGTGTGCATCTAGGACATTCTAAGAAGAGTTTGGATTTGATATCCCGCCTTTCACTCCCCTTCAGGAGTCTCAAAGCGGCTAACAATCTCCTTTCCCTTCCTCCCCCACAACAAACACTCTGTGAGGTGAGTGGGGCTGAGAGACTTCAAAGAAGCGTGACTGGCCCAAAGTCACCCAGCAGCTGCATGTGGAGGAGCGGAGACGCGAACCGGGTTCCCCAGATTATGTGTCCTAGAATGTAGACTGTGACAAACAGGTATTTGCAGGCAAACATGTTTGAAAACGTGCTCGTCATATACTGTAGGTACTTCACCAGAGAGCTAATTTCATCAGGGATCGCTCCCTGTTGAGTTGCATACTCTGTGGCAGATCTAGGTTGAAGGTCATCTATGCGTCTGAAGAGGTTCTTGGCAAAGTGCACTCTAGTGTGTCCTCTCCAGTGGGTCCTGAACAGGAAGGAACAGTTAGAATTCTTTGGTTTCTAGCCTGGGATGCTGCCTTGCCTTGCAGGAGCATTCACCAATGTGGTGATTTCCACAGCTGTTCTGGCTGGGGCTGATGGCAATTGCAGTCCAAACATCTAGAGGGTACCAGGTTGGGAAAGGATGAATTACATCATCTGCACCTTTATCCATCACTACGTTCCTTCTGAATTTTAAACAAGATGGATTGTCTCAGTCGAGTGGCTTTTGAAATGTGCTATTTTTTTTTTCAACAGATGCCAAATTGCATAAGGAGAAATCGACTGCCTCTCTATTCCCCCTTGTCTTTTATCCCCTGTTCTGACCTAACACTGGAAAGAACAGCTGATGTTTTCTGCCAAGTGACATGTGCAGATGCCAAAAGGCAAATTGTTCCAGTGTGAAGCAAACACTCTTCAAACAAATACTTAATTTCGTTTGCTTGTGCAATTGTTTCTGTTCATTGGCATGAAACATGAAATGCTGGAAAAACATACAAAATTCTCTACATAGTTCAGGAAAATTAAATCTTAGGCCTAATTCCAGATACTAAAAATGTACCAGTGTTAGGATATCTCTTTTGTTGTTCATAAATGATGGCTTCAGAACTGGAATGTAAAGACTCTGGGGTTGATCTGGGAAGTTTCATCATGAAACAAATAGAGCTTCTACAGAGACGGCAACTTATGTAGTATCCAGTAGCCCTGTTTATTTTTATGCGTGTGTTTATTGAAAGCACTTATGATCTACCATTTAAATTAAAATACTGTAATAATAAGGCACGCAGGTGGCGCTGTGGGTTAAAGCCTCAGCGCCTAGGACTTGCCGATCGAAAGGTCGGCGGTTCGAATCCCTGCTGCGGGGTGCGCTCCCGCTGCTCGGTCCCAGCGCCTGCCAACCTAGCAGTTCGAAAGCACCTCCGGGTGCAAGTAGATAAATAGGGACCGCTTACCAGCGGGAAGGTAAACGGCGTTTCCGTGTGCGGCTCTGGCTCGCCAGAGCAGCGATGTCACGCTGGCCACGTGACCCGGAAGTGTCTCCGGACAGCGCTGGCCCCTGGCCTCTTAAGTGAGATGGGCGCACAACCCCAGAGTCTGTCAAGACTGGCCCGTACGGGCAGGGGTACCTTTACCTTTACTTTTAATAATAAGGCACCATAAAACATGAAGTAAAACAGCAAGGTAAAACCACAATAGAAAAATAATAATTCAGAAACAGAGAGCCTCACTCTTAATTATTATTATTTTTGGAAAGCATGGGCAAATAAAGTGGAACCTTGGTTCCCAAACTTTATCCATGCTGGGAGTCCATTTGACTCCTGAAATGGTTTGAGAACCAAGGTGTGGCTTCCAATTGGCTGCAGGAAGCTCCTGCAGCCAATCGGAAACCGCAGAAACCACAGCTGACGTTTGGCTTCCAAAAAACGTTTGCAAACTAGAACAATTACTTCTGGGTTTGTGCCGTTCGGGAGCCGATTTGTTCAGCATCTAAGCTGTTCGGAAACCAAGGTTCCACTGTAACAACAACAACATTGACCTGATGCCTGAAGCTTCAGTATATAGACTTATCTTAGGAGGAGCCCGGCTGCATCAGACTAAAGGGCCTTCTAATGCAGCCCACTTGCACGACGCAATCAGTGCTCTCAGTTTCATGCTCTCTGGTAGCTTGCAAGAAGAGGCATACAACATCTGGTACCAGAGGCAATATATAGCCACCACGACTAGTAGTCACTGAGAGCTTTATCCTTCACGAGTCTGCCCAATTCGCTTGTAAAGCCATCTGTGCTGGTGGCCATCATCACGTCTGGGTGCAAGTCCCATTTAGGTCAGTGGGGCTGACCTCCCAGTAGACATGAATAGGTTGCACTGTCAATCTCACAAGGCAGGTGGCTAGTGAACAGCCCCTGCAGTAGCGGCACTACATTTCAAAGGAGATCAAGCCAGGCATTTTGGCCTGCTTCAAACTAATATGCAGGAGGGCAATGTCCAGGGCCCTTCCTCCATAGCAGAATTCATCATCATGCCCCAGTCCTTTGGTGCTTTACCTTAGCCTTCCCCAACCTGGTGCCTTCTGAATGTTTTGAATTGCAACACCCTTCAGTCCCAGCCAACATGGCAGGCTGGGGAAATCTGCTTTAGAAAGTATCCCGACAACCTGACAGCAATGTAACACAGAGTTTGTGCATAAGGAGAAGACCCTTAACAGATATATGGGTAGATCCTCACTGAAAAGCAGATTGATGGTTACTCAACAAAACTTATTTTTTAAGGGCATAGGCATCTCCCAACACCCCTATGCCTTGGCGGAAGACCTGATAAAAAACAGCAACGTTACTCGGCCTTGTGGCGAATTGCTTTTCCCTTTTAACTTCCATTTTTAAATGTGAAGAGAGGTTAAACTGTTATTTTCATTGAAACTATTTTAAGCCACAGTAAATGACCAAGACATAGTATTAAAAGTACTTTGCTTTGTTTAACTTGCCCAAGGGTCAAGGTTTCCTGGGGCTTTCCCCACATGAATCCAGTCAAATTGTAGAGCTAATTACAGCTCTCACATCCCATTGCTTTGAAAAAACACTGTTGTGGACATGCTTTTTTTCAGGCAGGCAGGCAGGCAATCCCCTTGTAGCCTCTTCAAATGAAAAATGGCAAGCTGGAGCAGATGAGTCCTCCATCCAGTTTCAATTGGCTCCAGAACTTATGGGCACAAAGGGTGGATTGTACTGGAAGATGAAACCTGGGCCACTTGTAAGGCTAGTGCTTCACCAATGAGCGGTGAGCTCTTTGTAGTGAACAGACTTGCTCAGTGTTGTTTTGTTAGCAGGGTTTTCTTCTTCTTCTGCACTGTCTCCCCTTAACTTCACCGGCTCCGGCATTGTCTTGCTTGTTTGGAGCCAGAGGTAGTATTGTCTTGTATATTTCAACTCCTGCCAGGAAGGAGGCTTAGTTTCCTTAATCTTCTGCCATAATGAACTGCTGCAACAAAAGGAAACTGGTGAGCTAATAGCACTGACCCACAAGTACATAATGACCTTTGTATCTTCTAAGCACTGCAAAAAGGAATTGTAGCAAACTCCTCTGCCCAAACCCTAACCCAACATTCTTGTGATGTGTATTAGCTAGCAGATCATGTAAGGGTTTGGTGCAATCTTGCAAATTTAAATTTTATTTCTTCTTAGAATTTTATTATCAAATTCAACCAATCCTGTTACGCAATTTATAAGACAAAAGCACAAAACAAAGAACATATTATTTCATTATTTGTTTGTCAGTTTATATAACTTCTTAGTTGCTTAACACGAAATTTAAAAAATCTAAGCTACTTACAAAAAACTGAAGCAGAGTAATCATCATAAATTAAGCCACCTCAGGTTAAGATTCATTCCAACCCCCCCAGATACTGCTGAGTAGAAACACTTGTGCTGACATTTATATGGGGCTGAACTGCTAGTATTCTCCATGGAGAGAGTTTCACAATATGGGGGCCACTGCTGGAAATGCCCTGCTTATCCTCACCATCAATTTCACTTGCAGTCTTAAAGGTTAAGAGTGATACCTTGAAAAATATACAGAAATACATTGGGAGCCTTTTCTGTATGAAAACATGCAGTTTGCCTCATTTTGAATAAATGGAAGTTTCCAGGTAGTTTTCAAGAGCAGCCTCACATGGGGGTGGGTGGGCAGGGAAGGGGGATTTGGTTGGAAGTTGAAACATACATAAATGAGAGATGTTGAGACTAGAGATGCTAGTGAATTTCTTCCTAGTCAAGGTTGGAAGTAGAATTTGGAGACTGAAGCATACCTCAAAATCAAAAAGAGCTTCCAAAGCGCCAAAATTTTCCTTCTGCTCAAATTTTTGATTTGAGCTTGTGGAGAATCCCACTGCCATCTCCACCACGCTCCCGCATCTCTCAAAGTCCACATTTCCTTCCATCCCCAAATACAAAATTGCTCTTCCTTTCACTCAGATGCAGAAAAGAACAGAGAACATTATCCCACTCCTTTGTCTTCCTCTTCTCTCCCTGTTACCTCATCATACTTCTTAATACTCTGATGAGGTTCAAGGGTCTAAAGGAGGTTCTTGCCCATAGTAACTCTGTCACCCTGTTAGCAACAGTGATTGGTTGACAGGGAGGAAGAGAAAGAGAGAAAGCCTCTCCCTGCTATTGTATCCATGAACCTTCACTATTGCCTTCACTGGGACAGTGAAGAGGGGCGGAGTGGGGCAACATGTTTATGAGAAGATTTCCAGACTGTTTACTTTTTTTGTGTGTGATCTGGCAAACCAAATGTAACCTGCTGGGTTTTTGAGCATCCTGCCTGTTTTTCCAGGCTCAGGCAGGTGAGACACAATACATGGCTTGTGGGCTGCATTGGGCTTAGCAGTCATGTTGGCTTACAAGTCAAAAGACTGGAGGCCGGAGCTAAATGGGACAGGACCATTATTCATATGTGCACCCTGCTCACATGTGAAGTCTGTGCACATCTCTCTCTGTGTTTGTTAACTGTAAAAAGATTGTGGGGGAGTGCGATGCTATCCATTCTCCCTCTTGGGCCTTAGGCTCTCTGTGGTTAATTGCTCCAGATGCATTTCTCCATTCTGTGATCTAATGCTGGAAATGAGCCAGGATTGGAGGAAAGTGCTTGAGGCAATGGACTCAGGGGAGACAAGTGGTGGAAGGGCAAAAAAGTTCTACATCTTTCTCCTTTGTGCTGCTTTTGCTATTATAATAAGACCTATTCATATCCATGTTTCAGTGAAGCACCTATCTGCCACTGTTGTATCTGGTTTGGTCCTCAATCTTGGGTGCCCATAGATTAATCCTGCATTTCAGTGCATGTTGTGTTGCAAGAACAACTGTGTTAGGTCTCGTGTGTGTGTGTATATATTCATGTTAAGGATCAGGAAGAAAGAAGACACTAACTCAGTTCACATGTCACATTAAACCATAGTTAAAAAATAACAATGGCTGAATGTAAACATTCAGTGTGATGGTGCTACTGAAGTGTTCATCCTGTGTTCCTACCCCACTACTGCATCATTGGGAAACAGACCAGAGTTTAGTTCATCATGACATCCAAACATAGATTCGTGGTTTGTTTGCTTTTTCCAAACCAACCACAAGTGGTCCAAGGTCTGTTCTTGGCTTACTGCTTATGGTTTGTTTTGAGGAAACAAACCATGAGACCCTGTTTAGATATCACGACAAGCCAGCAGAAGTGGAGTGCAATGAGAACTTTACAGTAGCATGGAGCCGCAAGCTGTGCGTTCACGTTGAACCATAGTTTGTTTTAAACAATGGTTTAATGTGGCATACAAACCATTCCATTGAAACAGCAACCAACAATTACACAACTGAGGACCAAACTCATTGGTTGGTGAAACAGCTCACAGGTTTGTCAAAGTTATTTTTCTCTCTCTCCTCCTTTCCAAGGTTTTGCCAGAAGAGGATGACTATGGCTTCGACATAGAAGACAAGAACAAAGCCATTGTGGTGAAGTCTGTTCGTCGAGGGTCACACGCAGAGGTGAAACCTCCTGGCATTTGTAAACATTCGCCTTTTCTGCGTTAGGAGGTGCTTTGAAATGCCCCAAAAATAACATACAGGAGGTTATTTCGTTTTAGTAGCATCTAGAAGGCCACTGAGCATCTTCTGTGATTCCTGTTGCAGGAAACTGCTTTTGTGCATCGTTAGGTGTTTAGTTGCTTTATATGGCATTCTTTCAGAGTAATTTAATTAAGTGATAAGGCAACAGGCTCCCCTCTGGCCCAGAGCGGCATACTGTGTTGCAAGACATGAAGTTAACCACAGGGAAGCTGTTTTCAGATCAGCATCAAACAACAAGCATCTGCACATGGCTTTTTTCCTCCTGCAGAGCTAATAACTTGGGATGGGAGTAGGGAATTTAGGTCCAGAGAACAGCGTAGGATGAAATGGTTAAGCATCGCCTATCCAGGACCAAATTAACAGCCCTTCATAGCTGCTTTGAAGTTAAAAACAACAGCAACAGGAGTTTCTGGTCACCAATCTCCCATGGCACATCTAGTTGATTCCTCAAGGCAAAAGCATTTATGTCAACTGGAAATTAGTATCATCTGTATAATAGCACTAGTTTTATCTGCCTTTAACACAGGTCTGCACACTAGTGATCTAGACAATAAATTAAGGAAAGCCCAACACAGTGGGCCATGTTGAGAAAGTGAGAGAGCAAAAGTGCAACACAATTTATGGGGTAGTACATTTTGGTCAATAAACCTTGTAATTTCCCCACTTTCAAAATCTCACCAGCAGTGGCTGCAGAAATAGATTGGTGGTTTAAATGACACCTCTAAGATGGAGCCACGTGTGTGAGCATCTGTGTGATAGTGATTTTTGTTTGCTAGGATGCACATTTATAACAAACATGTGCAGATAATGTGGTCTTTTAAACACTGCCACCACAGTCACTGAGCAGGAGGACTATGTGCACATTGCCAAAGCACGGTGGTCTGGATTATGGGAATGAATGGGAAGAGGAGAGCTAAAACCTTCAAAGGCAGCCATGCTATCAATCTATAGTTTCCCAGGATGTTCACAATAAAGGATATGTACTTACTGACAAGATTGGATTCATAAAAGTTGGGCAGATTGATCCAGACAATATATGGCTCCTTAACTCAAGACCAGCATGGTCTGCCTTTGCCACCCACATAGTGCATTGGTCTGATGTATTAAGAGAAAAAATGTACATAAGCCACCAATTGTTCCCCTATTATGTGAACACATTTAGAGGACAAATTTCATAAATCCACTCTTGTAATTTTGCTGGTAGATGTTCACTGTTTGCAAAAGTCGCCATTCATTGGGCAGATATACAAGTCTACAAAGTACATTATATATTGGAGGTAAAACAAAAAAAATTCCTTCCAGTAGCACCTTAAAGACCAACTAATTTAGTTCTTGGTATGAGCTTTCGTGTGCATGCACACTTCTTCAGATACACTGAAACAGAAGTTACCAGACCCTTCTATATGAGAAGGTGGGGAGGGGTATTATTCAGAAGGGTGGTGGGAATGGGTGATTGGCAGATAGCTGTGATGAGCCTGTTGACGACTCTTAACGACTGCAATAGGTCTCACAGCTATCTGCCTATCACCCATTCCTACCACCCTGAGTAATACCCCTCCCCACCTTCTCACTATATAGAAGGGTCTGGTAACTTCTGTTTCAGTGTATCTGAAGAAGTGTGCATGCACACGAAAGCTCATACCAAGAACTAAATTAGTTGGTCTTTAAGGTGCTACTGGAAGGAATTTTTGTTTTGTTTTGACTATGGCAGACCAACACGGCTACCTATCTGTAACTGGAATATTAGAGGTAGTCGCACACTGTAAATTGTGATGGTTGCATATATGCTCAGGAACAACTCAAAGATATTTCTAATTCTGCATGCATGCAGCGCTCTCTCTTTTTGGCAAATGTTCCTGTTTTGCAGAAAGTTGCTAAATTTGCATTCCTTGTTTGAAACTCAGTACCTGAGGCTTGGCAGATTCTGAATATTTTGGGACATAAAGTATGTAAATGATACTAGGTACAGTATATACAGGTGCAGAATCATAGGTGTGCTGGAGATCACAAGAGAGGGGAGAAATAGGCAAATTAAGCAAAAGTGTTACATCCTCGGAACACTGGAGCCATTTGCAAATACTAGCTCTATAGTTTCAAATGCACACTACAAAATTTATTTTATTTTATTTTTATTTTTGTAATTACCAGTACTGACTACATTTAAATGTTACATTAGGCTGTGATTTAGCAGAATACAAGCCTCGTGGTAAGCCACTGCCTGACAGATAATCCCTTCGTCATTTCCTTGGAAAGCTGCCCATAGAATATTTCAGTGTTGGGGTGGGGAGGGAGATCTCTCTGTGTTTTGAGACTATAGAAGCACACAATTTGCAAAGGAATCTTTGTCTTGACCTTTGAAGAAAAACTTGCTTTGACCATTTGCCCTTCTTTCCCATTTGGCCTTAAGATACTGCTTTAAATATAAACCCAACCCAAATCCTGGTGAACAGGAGAGCCGTCGGCTCAATTCGCGAAGATTTGAAACCTAGCAGTAATGCCTTTTATTGCATTCTTGGGCTCTTTAATTGCTTTTTGATACTACAAAGCTATCCGGCATATGGTTCCAGGCCAGCACAGCAGCTGCAGACCATTTGGAAAACCCTCTGGTGGCCTGATGCTCTCCAGGGAGGGAGGGGTGGGGAGAACAGGGTGCCCAATAGAAATACATTTTTTACTCTCCCCCCCGGCAGTCTTTATAGTCAGTACTGAGCTAGATGAACCAATAGTAATAGTCTGATTGTGGTAGTGCTCACATTCTCAGTGCTGAGCTTTTAGATTTCATTTCATTTCACTTTTAATTTATATACCACCTTCCTGTATACACGATGAAGGTTTACAGCAGGCCTAGGCAAACTCAGCCCTCCAGATGTTTTGGGACTACAGTTCCCATCATCCCTGACCACTGGTCCTGTTAGCGAGGGAGTAGCGAAGTTGTAGTCCCAAAACATCTGGAGGGCCGAGTTTGCCTATGCCTGGTTTACAGGCTGAAGACACAACAAAACAGACAGCAAAGTAGACACGGACCTGATAACAATCTGATCCAATACAAAAAAAGTGAAGCTAAAAGCATAACTTTAAAATAAATAACATAAACGCTGTTTGCCTTCCCGCCGGAGCAGTACCTACTTGCACTTTGACATGCTTTAGAACTGCTAGGTTGGCAGGAGCTGGGACTGAGCAACGGGAGCTCACTCCATCACGGGGATTCGAACCACTGAACTTCTTCTTTTTTTCTATTATTAAGGATAGAACCACTGACCTTCTGATCGGCAAGCCCAAGGCTCTGTGGTTTAGACACAGTGCCACCCGTGTCCTAATAGATAGGGTAGTCCGCCCTAAACTAAAACTTAGCACCCAGGCAATCTTTATCTGTGCAATAAGAAGTTCTGTGACCTGTGCAAATTATCCCAACTGTGCAAATCCGAATCACTTATCCTTTATCTTACTTACTCTGAAATGGTTCCCCTCCCTATTATTCTGCATAATTCTGGTTTTGTTGGCAAAGGGGATGGGCAGGCACTAGAACCCCTATTTTGACCGAGGATATTTTATTCAGTATTATTCTGGCTTTTGAAAATTCACCAGGCATTGCTGCACATTTTCAAGCATGTCTTTACAGCCTCAAGAACTAGAAATTATTTTATTGTTTTTAAAGAAAGCTGGCATTCTTTACCTAGTACCACATTCTGCCGTTTTTCTGCAATCCCTTGGCACACAAATTAAACACACATTCAAGGGATCTCTTTACTGTTTGCTATGTCACTCTGATTCTTCCTAATCATGCCAGGAAGATTCTTCCATAATATTTTTAAGCAATGGAAGAGTGAATATGTAAAATGTTATTTCACAATGATGAGGGCTTTTCAGGAAACATCTCAGAAGTTGACTGCAAAAAGCATTTACAGACTTTTTGAATGAAATCCATGCAGATTTTACACTCGTGACATTCTGTTTTGTGTTTTGTGTTATTCCAAATGTACTTCTTCATGGAGCAAAAATGTGACATTGGAAGTGGCGCTCAGATTGATATCAGCCAGCTCTTTGTTCTCGTCTTCAGTTCTGAATTTGTTAGGAACAAATAGGCTTTTATACAAATACTATTTTCCTGAAAAAACATCTGGCCACTTTTAAAAGTCTACTATGATTTAATATATGTTCAGCTTTGTTAAATTAGTTCTGGGTAACATCTACCCGTTTCCCTTCTGAATCTGGAAGAATTCGCATATTTATACCGTACGCACCCCATCTTCCCAAATTCCTTGACCTCTTGATCCATTGGCAACTAAAAGCTTCTAATCTGATGGAATGACTTCTCCTCTGCCACAAACTTCCTGTTTCTGTGCTTTTCTTCACTCCTTTAAGTTGAGGTGTTTGGTCTGGCCAACCACCTACTTCAGGGCCAGCCCTAACATTAGGCAAAGAGCTGTCTAGGTCAGCAGATGGTGAGGGATATGAATTGATCAGGATACACAAGTAAATCTTAGTGGGTAATGCAGCCAAAAAAGAGGAGGAGAGAAAGCATGTATAAATCCATAGGATATACCAGGCATAGGCAAACTTCAGATGTTTTGGGACTACAACTCCCATCATCCCTGACCACTGGTCCTGTTAGCTAGGGATGATGGGAGTTGTAGTCCCAAAACACCTGGAGGGCCGAGTTTGCCTATGCCTGGGATATACCGTGCCTTCTAGCAAATATTCAGTTAGGGTCCTGCTTCGGTTCTTTGGGTTTGAGGAACTGATATGTTGAGTTGAGTCCTTTGGAAAGAAGAGACAGGTGAGCAGTAGTGTAGATTATGTTTGGCCTACCTACCGATCTGGAAGAAAAATCTTCCTTAAAGCCAATTCTGTGCTTAATCAGTAGTACTAGGAATATTGTCTGAGTTTGCGGTGCTGGTGGGCAGCATTTGCTGCTCCACTTCAGGTAGAGCTAAATAATGTTGGTCAGGCCCTGAGGATGGTCCCTCAGTGTAGCTGAGCTGGATAAGACCACCACATTTGGCCACTGACTGGTGAAAGCCACTGTGTGTCTACGACACCTTAATACAATTGTCCTGAGGTGAGGTAGCCTAGCGCACTGTGCACTATTATCAGTTTGTCCGAGGGAGTGCTGGGCACTCTTCCTTATTCTTGGTGTGCACAATTTGGGAAATGAGTAGTAATAAGGTGCTGGTTGGATTGGATTATCCGCAGCACCAGTGGCAGGTCCACATTGGCTATGACACATAATGAATTGAGCAGGTCTTACCTCCCTGGAGGTGGATTCTGCCACCAGTTCCTGGTATGTACCACTGACTCATTTATCAGCCCTGTCCCTTTGCACCCCTTAATTAACCCTGCGCAAGACATCCCCCCAAGCTAATTATCCACCTGCAGCCTTTCCTCCTAGGCATCTATTGCAGACCAATGATTCCATATGTGCTGGTCCATTGCTGAGTGACATCATGGTGACAGGTTCACCTGTCGGGATTTCTCCGTAGGCTGGGGACCCTCTTCTTGCTACTGCAGCAGCATATGAAGTCTGGGTATCCACCTGTGTGTGCAGCTCCTTTGTTGTTTAGTCATTTAGTCGTGTCCGACTCTTCGTGACCCCATGGACCAGAGCACGCCAGGCACTCCTGTCTTCCACTGCCTCCCGCAGTTTGGTCAAACTCATGCTGGTAGCTTCGAGAACACTATCCAACCATCTCGTCCTCTGTCGTCCCCTTCTCCTTGTGCCCTCCATCTTTCCCAACATCAGGGTCTTTTCCAGGGAGTCTTTTCTTCTCATGAGGGGGCCAAAGTATTGGAGCCTCAGCTTCAGGATCTGTCCTTCCAGTGAGCACTCAGGGCTGATTTCCTTAAGAATGGAGAGGTTTGATCTTCTTGCAGTCCATGGGACTCTCAAGAGTCTCCTCCAGCACCAGAATTCAAAAGCATCAATTCTTCAGCAATCAGCTCCTTTATGGGGGTGCATTAAGCATCCCATCTCCCCACATTCTGCCTCCCAAAGGTTTTTAGAAAGAAGACCCAGAGATGCAATATTGTCTCCCTGTACTGCTGTTGCTTAGCAACATTAGCCTGTTCCTATCTGCATAACCAAAGGCAACAACAGGCAGGTTCTGCAGATGCAAGTGATTAATCTAAAAACTGGGACTTTGGCAGGCCTCATGGTTATCTGGAAGCTCACAAAGAGCTTAACCAAAGCAATGCTTTTTCTTAATGCGCTAGCTTATTGTGCTGGACAGACAGACACAATGGATAAATGAAGTTCTCTTACATGGATCTGAATTGGAACAGTTCTGGACCATGCTTTGCAGTTCTTCAGGTGCCAGAGAAGATAATAACAGCATTTATGTAGCACTTAGTAGTTTTTACAGCAAACCATTAACATAGATATTATTATCCCTGGGTGTCTGAGGCCCAAATAGAAATTCAAGAATGTGAGTGACTGCAATTCACAACTGAGCCTTTTAAGTATTCTACTTGTTCCATAGGCCATGCTGTTTATATCTGATGCTTGCTGTTAAAACAGCACATGAAAATGTTTGCACATCTGTATTCATATGCCCCACACATAAAGTGATGGGCATAGAGGCATAGGGTTCAATGTTCCATTATTTCCTGCATCTCTCACTCACAACTGGACCCTGCAGCTCATGTCCTAGAATCATGGAATTGTAACGTTGGAAGGGACCCCAAGGGTCATCTAATCCACCTCCTGCAATGCAGGAATGTTGCAACCTGATTCTTTCTTCAGAAAATAGGGGATATGTAAGAATTGGCCCCTTGCTGCTAATATATCCCTTTAACCCAAACTAATCGGTCACTTCCACAAGATTGGCTGTGATGTTATTCTATACCAAAAAAGATTTTTTAATCAAAGCTCTCAATCAAGAAAACCTAAATTCAGAAATATGATGCAAATCAGGAAATTTTTCCTGTTTTGTAAATTTTGCCTGAAGCAGTCTGCTACTTATGGAGATACAGTATATAGGACATTGAAGTCCTGACTGTCAACTTGTTAAACTTATTCTGTTTCTCTCATTTCAAGAGACATTGCCCCCACAAAATTTCAAGCCTTGAAACAGTCCTGGTTTCAATGGTAACAAAAAGAGGCAATCTAATTCTGCGCATTTTCTGAATTGCAAAATGCTTATTTTTCATTTGTCCATGGATCAAGGGCTGCCAACCATTTTTGGGACCATGATCAAACTCACAAATCAGAGAAACTGCAGCACAACTTATTCTCTTGCCCACAACAGAATGCCTGTTTAATGTCTAATTTCAGTATGGGAAATGGGGGAGGGGACCCTGTGGGCATCGGATATGGCCACGGTGGGAAAATGTGTGCCCATGGGCACCATGTTGGTGACCTTTGCTATAGATTGCTTTAATTCTATTTGAAATCTATCTACATCCATGGTGGGGAACCAGACCTGGGAGCCAAATGCGGCCCTCTAGACATCTCTGTCTGGCCCTCACATCTGTCTTGGCCACCCTTCCCAATCCTCCATCTTCAAGTGCTCTTGCCTCTTGATTGACCAGATCAATATATAAGTGCATGTGGGTAGAAACCTCTAACTTTGGCAAGAGTTACACCTGTTACTCCACCCACTTCTGCCCCTGACTCCACACCCCTTTGCCACGTGGGCTGAACAAGGTTCCCTACTCTCGCTCCATATGGTAGAATAATTCTGTGTTTATTGCAATGCTTCATCTCTGCATGTTTTAATTATGGAACTGATTTGTGATTGATACAACCACAACATATCAGCACAGAGCAACAACAAAAGCATTCTTCCATTGGGAGGCATGTTTACTGCCATGCTTTGAAGGAACAATTGACAAGCAGATGTCTGATAATTCGCTGATCTGTATCCAAAAGCATGTTGGCCCTTGTCCAATCGATAGATAGCTCTTGCACAAAGCCAGCATCTCATTATCCAGATAACTGTGCTTGCTTATAAAGAGTAGCAAAAGCAGAGGAAATACAGAAACCACTGTAGATCATTACTCGCATTTGTTTAGGTCTTCTCTCACCCTTTGAAAGGACATTCAGTAATCCTGATTCATAAAAAAGGTTCTGCTGTACATTTATAGACAGCGCCTGGTTTAATAAAACCATATTTTTATGGGTTAGGGTTCATGGGAACTGTAGCTCAGTAACATCTGGGGTACCAGAGGTAAATAAAAAGCCAACCTTGTGTGGCCTAAAACACACACAGTACTCTTCTGCAGTTCACCTTGTGTGATCCAGAACACACCCAGAATAAAACACCTGACATTCCCCTGTAGGAAAACTTGATAAGCTTCCAAGGAACTCCTGGGCTGCCCAGAACGCAGCTATAAATCCATTATCTCACATACCGTCTGCCACATGCTACTCAAATGATAAAGCATGGAATGATAAGCGTGGAGTGGTTTATAAATTTCGTGTGTCATTTCAGATGGCTGGATTGCAGGTTGGGCGGAAGATTTATTCCATGAATGAGGATCTGGTGTTCCTGCGCCCATTTCAAGAGGTGGAGACCATCTTGAACCAGTCTTTCTGCTCTCGGAGACCTCTTCGGCTTCTTGTGGCCATCAAGGCAAAAGAGTAAGTCGCCAGAAAAATCCAGGTTGCTCTTGGAAGCTGATTCTGAGCAGTTAATATAATATATATTAATGCCTATCATAATGAAGTCAACGTAAACATTTTACATTTCTACACTCTAGTGCAGTCTTGAGAGCAAACGTACACATTAAACCATGTATTATAAAATCACAACTCATACCTTTCTTTTTATAGTTAATGTTCATTGTATGCCTCATGCGTCAGAGTTAATAACTTTAGCATACAAATGATACTGAATTAAGGATAGCATGAATTTAGCAGTCATGGAAAAACTCCCCAGCGTGACATCCCTGCTTCTGGGTGAAAGAGCTTTTAGAGCTGCTGGATTCCATTTTATTCTCATGTGACCTTATGATTCCCCCCCCCCCCCATCTGACTGCTGAGCTGTGTTTGTTTGCCTATAGTCACACAATTCCCCTTAGAATCCAAGCCCAATACATTACTTAATAAGCGATGAAGAATAACCACATGTCCACAGAATACCAGTGATGTAACTAAGCAGGACTGTTGTCATCCACATCCCTTTTATTTTTGACAGGATTATCAAAATCCCAGATTGCAGTGAAAAGCTGTGCTTCCAGATTCGGGGAGCAGCACCACCATACGTTCATGCTGTGGGGAGAGGTGAGAAAGGGGGATGTGAAATGAGCTCTGAACACAGAATAGGGGAGCTGTATACAGGTAGCTGAGCTGTATCCTGGAAAACAGGAGTAACCTATAGGATGAATCACGCCCTGTGTCTTAATTATAACACTAATTGCCTTTTAAAAATATTAACAAGGTGCATTAAAACAAGATGCTATGTAGTGGATTGTGCTAAATTCAACAGTTCACATCAGAGGTGGGGAACTGGACCTACCATATTTTTCGCGCTTTAAGACGCACCAGACCACAAGACACACCTAGTTTTTGGAGGAGGAAAACAAGACAAAAATATTCTGAATCTCAGAAGCCAGAACAGCAAGAGGGATCGCTGCACAGTGAAAGCAGCAATCCCTCTTGCTGTTCTGGCTTCTGTGATAGCTGCGCAGCCTGCATTCGCTCCATAAGGCGCACACACATTTCCCCTTACTTTTTAGGAGGGAAAAAGTGAGTCTTATAGAGCAAAAAGTACGGTAATTGATGGGCTGGATCTACATCTGGCCCACCCTCCGTGGGCCATGTGATGGGTGGGTGGGGCTGTCCACCTGTCAGTCACTTCAAAGGAAGAACTGGGAGTGAACTGTAGGTTTGCTTCCGATACTTTTTTTTCTTTATTTGTGGCCTTGGCTTTAGTTTAATCCAGAGCTGCAAAGAAAGAGTCAGCTGTGCAGCTGCAGCTTGAATTCAAGCTGCAAAGCTTCTTGCCGAAAATTGGACCTTGCATTCAACACCAAATCCAGCACCAACTGCAAGTCACATTTTGGGCAGGGATCAGCTCTACTTGGGAGCTCCTGAGTGGAACAAAATCCTACCAGGGCTTGTATTGGCACCAGAATGCAAGCCCCATTTTCTGGGTAAGCTCATGGCTGGGTGGAGGGCGACTGATGTCAACCTGGCTGAGGGCTTCATCAGATCTGGAGCTGCCCTTGTCAGGCACAGAGGCACCTAGAGGTCAGTCCCTACTATTCTGCAATCTCTGCAGCATCGATCCCTACTATTAGCAGGCAATATGCTGCCTCTTTATTAGTATGCCTGGTATAAATACTGGAAGCCTGGTCTTCTATGTCTGGATAACAGAGCAGGGCCTTTTCGTTGCTCTACTTCAGGCTCCTTATTCCAGAAAAAGTGGCTGACATTGGAAGGTCTAGATTTGGTTCCCGCTTGCCGCTCCCACCGGTCTTATGATGTGTAAAGCACTGTTGGTAGGAAAGGCAAGGTATAAACTTATTGAATGTAGACAATCTAAAACAAAAAGTAGTTCAGTGTGCAATCCGATGCATGGTCAGGTCACTCAGAATAAAGTCCCATTGAGTTTCAGATAAATGGGTATAGGATTGGCCTTCTAAACAGATTGTAGGATCATTTGTAAAAGAACTAACCTTTCTCCCTCCCTTTTGGGGGAAAGGTCTGTAGCTCAGGGGTAGAAAAGAGGGTCCCAGGTCCAATCCCGGACATATTTTGTTAGGGGTGGAAATGTTCCTTGCCTGAAACTCTGGAGAGGTCTGACTCGGTATAATACAACTTACACTAGAAGAACCTAAGAAGAGCCAATGGCCCATCTAGGGTTGCTTCAGAAAATCTGTCATATCTGCCACTCACTTGACCAGAAATAGCTTGTTTATTTTA
The DNA here is from genome assembly GCF_964234715.1 of Podarcis melisellensis. Taxonomy (NCBI): domain Eukaryota; kingdom Metazoa; phylum Chordata; class Lepidosauria; order Squamata; family Lacertidae; genus Podarcis; species Podarcis melisellensis. Next base: position 20,259,094 of record NC_138538.1, read on the forward strand.
TTGCTTACTCTGTAGCTGTGCTTTTTAAACCCCTCTCCTGTCCAATTCTCTCTTAAGGATCGGTAGCAAGTGCTGTGGGCCTTCACCCAGGGCAGTGTGTCTTGAAAGTGAGCGGGAATAACGTGATGAATGAAAATTACACTGAGGTTCTGGAGCACTTTGCGGCATACAGGAACAGGCAGCAGGAATATCTGGTGAGAAACTGGTTAGGGAGGTAGTTGTTTTCTTATAATACTTCTCGAGGGTAAGAAAACACTGTATCATGCTGTTGTGGAACTGTTTTGCTGAATAAATGTGCTTTGAATTTACATCCGCTCATCAACAAGGGAGGGTGCTTAGCAGGGACATGAAAGCAGAACTTTGCAAATTTATGTTAGACTCAAATATTCCTGTTCAGGTGGCAAAAAGCTGCTTCTGTCTAGTTAGCAGGGACAACCCCAAGTACTAAATTAGATTTCGTTCTGAGACCTGAACTCTCCCCCTTATAAAATCTGTTGTCTTTTGTTGTATCCTAGTTTTAAAAACAGAGCTCTCTCCTCTAGATGCTAATATTCTTCTCACAAAATTCAGTGCACTTTATATTTCTTAGTAATTGACTCCACTCCCATCCCTCTTAAACCAAAAACTGTGCTGTGGCTCTAAATATGGGTAGACTAAATTTATCCAATAGGCTAGTGTTTCCCATATATTGGGGAATCCCAACAAAAAATGTCATATTTGGGCTTTTCTGGACAATCCCCTCAAGCCTATCTCTATTCACTGAGGACCAAAATAGATGATATCTGAAATACCTGTATGCATTTAATGCCACTGACTTTTCTTATTTGAAGAGAAGCCACAGGGGGAAGTGTTAAAGATTGGGACTGTGGTATGGGGTGGGGCATTTGTCTTGTGTGTGGTGGGGGTTTAACCCCTATTTTTCCATGCTACAGTCAAAATGAAAATACATTCCCCTCCCCGCCACAGCTGCTATTGCCCATATCAGTTTTCACTCTGGGGCAAACAGCAGCATTGGAGGGAGGCAGTTTTCAACAGGACCACAAGATGGAAAAAAAGCAGTCCGCGGACAGAAGACTGGAACTGATGAGTAGAGGGGAAATTCTTTGGAGCGATAGGGGATAATGCAATGCCTCTTTACTTGTTGCACTCTGGTTGACTCTGATCTAGAAGACAGGTCCTGATCCCTACTCAGGCACAGCTTTGCAGGACCACTCTAGTTCTCTGCTTCAGTTTCTCATCTGTAAAGACATAGTCCCACAGATTTACTGTAAAGATGACCAAGTTAAAACACTATACGGTGGTACCTCAGTTTACATATGCTTCAGGTTACAGACTCCGCTAACCCAGAAATAGTACCTCGGGTTAAGAACTTTGTTTCAGGATGAGAACAGAAATCGCATGACAGTGGCGTGGTGGCAGCAGGAGGCCCCATTAGCTAAAGTGGTGCTTCAGGTTAAGAACAGTTTCAGGTTAAGAACGGACCACCAGAACGAATTAAGTACTTAACCCGAGGTACCACTGTATTAGAAAGAAAGAAAATAAATGTATCCCAGCCTGCAGTAGTACCTTCTCAATGATGCTGCTGTTCTAACAACATCAGTGTGCAGCGTCATGCTGGAAGCAGCTACACACATCTGTTCCACCTTGCGTCCACAATGAAATGAAATGGACATGTGCAGCTGTTTTAAATATAACATAGTACATGCTTAATCTGTTACATCTGAAGCACGACGGTGAGTATTGCATGTTGTGCTTGCACAATGCAAGAAGTGGCTGGAAGAAGGACTGAAGAACAGAGAGATAATTTTCAGGTTGCCAAAACGTATTTTAAGAATCACTTTCCCCTACCCCACCCCATGTCAAATATGTTTACATAAATAGAGTGGGAGCTTTTACTTTATAACAGTAAAAGGAACTCACAGAAGAGGGAGGAGTCAGCAAAACAGCTATTCTCCTCCATCACAAGGCTCTCTCTACATCTGCTATATTAAAAAGGGATATCATGGTACTGTCAGGGTCAAACCAGACAATGCATTAAGCACCTCTATGCACTTAATGAGCCAGACTTGTTATTTGAATAGCAGCCATGGGTGGAGGGAGGGGCATTTAAATAGTTGCAGAGGGAAGGTGAGGTGGATCTGGACTGTGGAATGTTGGGAGTGGGGATTTAACCCTTTCTATCAGTCCAGGCCTCCTTTTTTGCTGCAAAGGTCATGTTAGAATCTCTACACAGTTTTGGCCCAGAGTATCTTAAGGGCTGCCTTTTCCCGTATGAATCTGCTCAGTTATTAAGATCATCATCTGAGGCTTTGCTTCACATCCTGCTTCAGTATGAGGCATGGTCGGTAGTCATGTGGGACCAGGCCTTATCAGCAGTACCACCCAGGTTGTGGAACTCCCTCCCCTTGGAGGTTCATGTGGTCCCCATATTGTAAGCCTTTCACAGAGCTGTGAAGACTGTTCCTTTTTGATCTTGAGTAATTCTGGCTCTATGTTGGTGGGGTTGTGGTTGCTCTGTTCAGATGTTCTCTCTAACTATATGGATTTCAGATATTTTAAATGAGATTTTCTCACATTTCCTGGTCCTGTTTATCATTCTCATCTGCCTGATGTTCATCATCACCCCCATTGGCCATCCATCATTGGCCATACCCATCTCATTATTGGCCATGCTTGTCCAGAACATCTGGAGCAGACCAGGTTGCTGATACCTGTAAATCCATCCAAAAGCCAATGTGCAGTGAAACTTGGGAGAATGTCTCTCTGACATCCCTTCTTTCTTTGGAAGGGTTTTTATCAATGGGTGTACCGAACGCATGAAGACGCTGAAGAGGACAGAGCTCGGCAGTCAGCTTCCAACTCATACCTGAATGGAAGTCATTCTGAATCTTGTAAAGGAGATCTCTTTACAATCGAGGAAAATGATCCCCTTAGTGACAGCCAGCAAGACGAAGGTAAGACATTCCCTGCCAGTGAGGGAAATGATCTAGGAAGTGATCCGTAGCTGTCCTCTGATGGGGTTGGAGTGGAGGGGGGATAGCTTGGTGATGCAAAAGGCCTCCTGGCCCCCCTTCTTAGAAATGATCTCAAATAGTAGGTCTATAAAAGACTTTCCTGAGACCTTGAAAAGCCACTGCCATCTGAAGTACTGGGCTAGATAGACTAATGACCTGGTTCATTATAATGCAGTTTTATATTTTTGTATGATGCATCAGTAGAATGGGAGCTAGATGTGCCTTTCTGCTAAGGCAAGGTGACAGAGACAATAATTTATACCTGAATCACTGTGGATGTTTAATTTGGAACAGGGGTTCTTTTCTTGCCTTCAGCAGACAGTCTCAAGGGTTGCCATTCAACCCTTGCCTATTACAGGGACTGGAGACTGGGCATTTCCCTGGACTGTGCCAGTTTCCTGCTATGTGCTATACAAGTGTGAGTCAGTGGGTGAGGAATCTGGTAGATCACTCAAGATGCCGCAAGCAAAAGCCTATGTTTTTTCATTCCTGCATCTCCTCCTTTGTGGTCTCTCACACTGGTTTCATATATACAAACTTTATCTCCAAAACAGTACATCTGTTTTTATTGACCTCTTTAGCTGTGCACTAGAAAAAAATCACTGAGCCCCTGGATGCAGTGTTATAGGGAAATTGACTTGGCAGCTGCAATGTCAAGCCACAAACCCAACATAATTGCACAGTGCCTTTGCTTGTGGTTGACATCTATCACACTGGGCAATGTTTTTATTTTATATTTTACTGAATTACTTGTATCCCTTGTGCCACGTAGGATGCCAGCTCAGTCTTTCTCTCAACTTGTTACCCCAAATTGGATGTGACTGACTTCTAGCTAAACTGTGGGATTCTTAATGAGAATGTTATTGAGAAAAGGGGATTGTGGGATTCTATTTACTGACAGTGCTATATTTGGCTGAAGCTACAACACAGGGACTGACCAAGATGGCAAGAGATGAGAGTATTAAGACATCTGAGTCCCATTTGATATTTTGCCTATGTAGCTTCTCTTTGAAAGGAAGTATGCTTAACTTAGCCGAACTTTCCCCACTAGGTTATTGTGAAGATAAAACTGAGTATAGCGTTGAGACCTTGAGTTTCTTCAAGCAGGAGTGGGATGCAAATATAAATAAAATTAATACCTTAATAGGATGTTGCATAGCACCATATTTCAGCAAAATAATGAATGAAATTAAAACGTGCTTTAAAATTGAGATTGAGTGTTTGCTCAACAGGATCCCAAGAGGTCTGAGAACCAGCCCCACCAGTTGTGTCTAGTACTTCCTGGCAGTGTCGCCCCCTCTCCCAAGACATTACAAGACCTTTAAAATTGCTTTTGATGGCTTATAATTGGCAGAAGCATCGCTGCCAGAATTTCAAGTAATTTTGTTGACTGAGCAGGAGCGAGGAGGGCTTTTAAAGTTCATCAGTGATAATCACGTTTTTAAAAGCTTTTGAATATTCATATTTGCATTGTGTGCGCTTGGCTGACTCGCAGTGCGATGGCATGTGCTTTGACTGAATGATCGACAGTGTAATCCTAATAGTGCCTGTTCAGAAATGAGCCCCATGGAGTTCAGTGGTACTCGCTCTCAAATAAGTATTCATATATCAGGGATAGCATTGTAGTCCCTGCCAAATGCTTTAAACATCCACCTCCCATACATCCCAGGTTTCATGAGGCCAGAGATTATGGGAGTTGTACTTCATATACATACACATGCCTTTACTGTGGCCTTTGACACCTGAGATGTGTAGTTTCATGACCTACCCTCTTCCTGTGACTGTAATTTGTTGTAGAGTTGGAAGGGACCCTGAGGGTCAAGTCCTCCTTTGTGCTAAGTGGACACACCCATGAGATGGAGTGGTTTTTGTTTTTATTTTTAATGAACTCAGTAAGATCACAGTGTTCATAAATGCCAAGAGGGCCTTTTAATTATGGCATGTTCTCACTCCTCCTGTGCATAATGGCTTTTTGTGCTGCTTCAGGGATCCTGAGAATTTTTTTTATATGCTACAGCTTGTGCTCTTGTGGTGTAGCCAGTGTGGTGTAGTGGTTAAGAGCGGTAGTCTCGAAATCTGGGGAACTGGGTTCGCGTCTCTGCTCCTCCACATGCAGCTGCTGGGTGACCTTGGGCCAGTCACACTTCTCTGAAGTCTCTCAGCCCCACTCACCTCACAGAGTGTTTGTTGTGGGGGAGGAAGGGAAAGGAGAATGTTAGCTGCTTTGAGACTCCTTCGGGTAGTGATAAAGTGGGATATCAAATCCAAACTCCTCTTCTTCTTCTTCTCCATCTCTGTGCTCTTCTAATGACTGAACTTTGGTTTGCAGAACTGGCCCTTCAAACTTTTGACACCCCGTTAATCATCAGAGAAGACACTCCTCTTATTAGCCTAACGGTGGACAATGTTCACCTGGAACATGGCGTCGTGTATGAATACGTCAGCACTGCTGGGATCAGGAGCTTTGTCCTGGAGAAGATCATTGAGCCCAAGGGGTCCTTCAGCCTCACAGCAAAGGTTTATACCATTCGGTGTTATTCTTTAATGCATCAACCAGGCATCCTCTTTTCCCTGTTCCTGAAGCTCAGTAGAGTTACAAATGTATATAGAAATGTGTTAAAATATATTGAAGTCTATTAAAATCCAGTTGCAATGAAAAAGGACCCTCTGCTGATGGGAGACAACCTAATGGGAGATGGTGTACAATGAGTTAAAGTAAATATTTAAACTTACCTTTCCTTAGAAACCAGAAACATTTCTTCTAGGTGTAATTGCGAATGAATTGCCCAAGAACACAACCTATTCTTATATGCAACAACCAGCAGCAAGGATAGTATATGCAAGAAATTGGAAATTAAGAGAAATCTCAGGGAAAGAACAACGGATATGCAAACTAATTGAATATGCCTAGCTTGCCAGTATGACATCTGAAATGAGAAACCAAGTTGACAAATTGACAATGAGTGAGTGGGAGTACCTAGGGGGATATTTATTGGACCTTAAATATTACTTCCAGGTTAGGGGGTGCTTTGTGACCAACAGCTGACATTATAAAAGATAAGAGAGTGTGGAAAACTGGGTGAAGAACTAGTGTATATGCAGCCAAGTAATATGTATAAAGAACTGTCATGAAATGCTGGGTGGAAAGTCAAATAGATTTATTGTATATAGTATGGAAAAGAAGATGTAACAATAAAACTAAAGAAACTCAGAAAATAGTCAGATGGCTGCAGAGATGTTGAGACTAACTTACTGCAGATTGCAGCTGGCAAAGGTCCCCCCCCCACAGTGGGGAGGGAGGGGGGACACACCAGAGAAAAACCTGTCATCCAACACCTCATTACTACATTATGGTTAGTCAACCCCCACCTCTTCCAAAACATTCTTAGAAATCTGTCTACTTTCCACAGAAACAGCAGGATTTCCCTCTCACTTTTTGTGGAATGAGGGTTCCACAAAAACAAAGAACAAAATTTGAGTCACCACTTGCATTACAATTTACCTTTCTAAAGTGTTCCCTCGAAATATGCCAGGAAGTGTGTCTACCTGCCCAGTTGTCATTTTTGCCTTTGGAATTGTGCGATCCTGGCTGATGTATTTCCTTTTTTTTTATATATATAAATATTTATTGAGGTTTTTTAATAAGAAAATACAGTAATAATGAACATTATTGCTTTGTTTTAACAAAGTTTCATAATATTCTTGAGCTTCCTCACGCCTCCCGCTCCCATTTGCATTTTTAATAATTTTTGTCAAGCAAATTATCATCTTATTTCCAAATCTATGATCACATGCTTAAATATCAATTCTTAATCTATTTTAATGATGGCCAATTATTTATAACCAAGCATCCTTCTTAACATTCCACTAAATCACAATATTTCTGCAGGTAGGTATTTCCAACCTTTCATCTGCTTAGAGGTTTGTGGTCTGGTGTTCCAACCAAACAAGGTAATTGTTTTCTAATGCTTTAGATTTTGGAGGCCTTTGCTACAGATGACAGCTTCTTTGTGAGGAACTGCAGAAGGCTTATGTCCCTCAGCAATGCTGTGGTCACCATGCCGCAATTTGAGTGCCGGCAGATTTGCGACACAAAGTTGGAGAGCATCAGCAGAAGGGTTGCCAGCTATCAAGAGGTGAGATCATTGTGCATAACGACATCATGACACTGCAGCATAAATGGCCTCGGTCCATTTATGAAGGAGCGTCTCCACCCCCATCGTTCTGCCCGAAAACTGAGGTCCAGTGCTGAGGGCTTTCTGGCGGTTCCCTTGCTGCGAGAAGCCAAGTTACAGGGAACCGGGCAGAGGGCCTTCTCAGTAGTGGCACCAGCCCTGTGGAACGCCTTCCCACCAAATGTCAAAGAGAAAAACAACTCCCAGACTTTTAGAAAACATCTGAAGGCAGCCCTGTTTAGGGAAGCTTTTAGTGTTTAATAGACTATTGTATTTTAATATTTTGTTGGAAGCCGCCCTGAGTGGTTGGGGAAACCCAGCCAGATGGGCAGGGTATAAATAATAAAATTATTATTATTATTATTATTATTATTATTATTATTATTATTATTATTATTATTCCTTTAGATTTCAAATCCCCTTTTAAGGAGGTTGGCTGGGTGTAGGTGCGCATTTCGTCATGTGTTTTAAACTTTTAGATGGCTTTCTGGTTTTATTGAGATTGCAGACTAATGTCACTGTCTGATTGTGAAACACTTGCACCATATTCAGTTAAGGGCCTTCTTCACACAGAAGCAGGCTTTCCAATCTGACAGTTCGGACTGGATGCACACAGCTCATTTTACAAAGCCAAGATATGATGCCTGCAGATCAGACAGGAAGCAGGAGTAAGGGGATCCTATCTACCCTCCTCATCAAATAGCTGATTAGTATGATTCTAGTTTAAAAAATAAATAAATGAGTAGCACATATCCAGAACCCACAGCTTCATGCACAGTCTTTTGGATCAGAGCCCCAGCTTACATTATGGGATTTAAGCATTCACTTGCTATCATGGATAGCATTTCTACATCATTTCTGGTCTCTCCTGGATTCTGTGAACATCTTGAAGCATACAATACATAGATTTATGTAGTTATTAAGGAAATACATTTTCTGTGAATTGTTGGAAAGAGGGCCACCGAGGCAAATTTTTTTTCTTTTGGGGGTGGAGGTGCTGGTGGAAATAAGAAAAAAAAGGAGCAGCTGTATTAGGTAGTTTGATTTATTTATAAGTGCATAAACTCAGGGGCAAGTAGTTTGTGGATTAGTGTGCTAGTACAATTGAAACAATTCTTTCTTTCCCTAGTTCGCAGATGAGTTGAAAACCAGGGTGAGCCCATCCTTTAAAAGAGCCACAACGGAACTTCACCCTCTGAGCAGCATGGATTTCTGCCCCACCAACTGCCACATTAACCTCATGGAAGTGTCATATCCCAAAAACACTACCTCGGTGGCTAGGTCGTTCAGCATTCGCATCGGACGGAAGCCTTCTATTATCGGCCTAGATCCAGAACAAGGTGCTCACTATCTCTTAAGAGCTTTGCATACCCATTGGAGCAACACCCAGCTGTTGTTCAAGACCAAATTCAAGAAGAATGCTTCTACTAAGATGCCTGGTCCCCTTTGAAGTTTTTATGAGAACATCTGACTCTGTCATAGGACACAGCGTAATAGTGGGAATAGGGTGGGTGGGTGGGGATGAGCATAACTATCATGCTGCACATGACAGCCAAGCAGCCTTAAGCAAATCCCCCCCCCCCTTTTTCTGTATAGAAGGGGTGGTTTATTGACTGGGAAAGAAACCTGAAAGACTTAACAAGAGATCCATCACCACGCAAATATGTTATGGCTGCAAGGCTTGGCAGCTGTAAGTAGGCAATTGAACAAGAATGGTCTTCCACTGGTGTCTGTGCTAAAACAATATGTTGTTTTGAGGCAATTTATGATAATACAAGGAGCAACTGAGATACTGGCAACAGGGAAAGGAAGGCCAAAGGTCTAGGACTAGCTCATGGTTGCTGTTCTTGCCCCAGTATTTACAGAATTTGACAGGCTTGAGTGCAGCTATTGGCCTGCTGATAATTCCAGATAAGTAAATAAATTTCATAAGCATAGTTCTAACCTTTAGGTAAATTTTAAAGGATTGCTCTACGATGACTACAAAGGGTCTTCTGGGGCAGGGAAATTCTTCGTAATTCCTTATTTCTTCCCATCTGTCACTTATATCTTCCCCCTTTTGGAAAACAGTTCAATAAATAACATATAAAAGAATTAGAGGTTGCTCCTTAAAAGAAGCTTTAAAGACAAGTGTTTTTTGTAACGAGCATTTTTAAATGTTTTAACAGGAAGCTTAAATCCAGTCTCATATACTCAGCACTGTATAGCCAGCATGGCTGCACCATCATGGAGATGTTTGGCGCCAGAAAATGGGGACCTCAACCCACATGGACAATATGATGGTTGCTTTGGCCAAGAGAATGGAGGAACTACTCAGGAGGAGAGAGGTCTCACCTTTCTGTTGAAGCAAGAAGATCGGGAGATACAGGACTCCTACTTGCAGCTCTTCAACAAACTAGAAGTAGCAGTTAAAGAAATGAAACAATACGTCTTTCAGATAAATAAGTGAGTTGGTTAACATCTTGCCTTTAGAAATCTTTGTGCTCAATTGGGGGGGGGAGGAGAGAATCAAAGTTATGATTGAATTATAACTCTCAATGCCCTACTTGGCTTAGCTTTAGCATGCCTTAGAGCAGGGGTGATGCAGAGCCTCCGATTAAGGTTTTAAAAGCATGGGGAGGTTCACAGAGCGTCAGCCTACAGGTGTCCCCATGTATGTATAGCAGAGATTACAGTTCTGGCTCCTGGAGTCCTTGGCTGGGTTTTCTTCTTACCATGATACATTCTACATCTGCAGGCTTTTGTCCACCATTACTGAACCCACGGCAGCAGGATTATGTGAGCCTCCCTCCGTGGAGGAGATGCCCGCCACATCCTTGGTCTCGGAAGAGAGCGATATTGACAAAGTCGAGCATGGGATGAAGAAGGTTTGTTTCAAAGTGTCTGAGGAGGACCAGGAAGATTCGGGACACGATACAATGAGTTACAGAGACTCATACAGGTGGGTTCAGTGAGGCGCACTGCTCGGAAGCCATTTCACTTGGATACTGTGAAGAATTATACATCCATGTATCATCAAATGAATCACATACTGCTGTTAAAACTTGTGGTATCAAGAATGCTCATGTTCTTCTGCTTGATGGCTTAATCTAGTAGCAGACTTGGGTTGTGGAGTTAAAAAAGAACCACCCAAAAATAAGTTTTTTGCATCCTTGGAGAACCCCCAGAAGTATATTTGTAAAATAAAAGAAAAATTATAGAGAGTGAGAGAGTAGAGACAGAGAATAAAGCCCCTTGGCAACAAGATCCTAAGAGCATACAGGGTGCTGATGGTAGTTGAGAGAAAGAGAAATGTCTAAACTGTCTGAGCCCCTGACAAGTTATGAAAAGGGTCATTGAAAGAGGGGTGATGAGGGTTTCAGATGTGTGACCCAGGGACTCCTGACAGCTTGTTATAACTATCCTTGAAGAGAGATTGTGAGTTGGGTGGAAGGAATGTGGGCCATGAGATCTAAAAACTCCCCACAACAACCCACTCTATACATGGATGTTTCAGAAGCACAGCAAAGCAAAAGGATTCATTTCCCTTTTTTCGTCCTCCAGAACGACACCCGCCCCATATAGCTATGAAATGCTCAAATTTGGGGTCAGCAGACTATATGGCACAGCTGGGGGAAATCCCTCAGGAACAGGGGGAAATTCACCCTTTTTTCTCTTTCCAACTCTTGAAATTTCCCTTTCCAAAGAGATCTGAGCAGCAGTTCTATCTGACTATGCCACAGAATTGTATTTCAGGTTCTAGTTGTTAATGCATTTGAGAACATGCACTAAGCTAGAAGCAGAGGCGATTTTAGGGTAGTCCCACCGGTTCTGGGCGCTTGTACTGCAGGGGGCGCCACAACAAAGATGTAGAATGGAGCACGAGAGGTGGGTGTGTGTGTGCCAAATTTAAGCATCGCACAGGGCACAACTGAAATTTGAGAACCCAAAGTCTACCACTGCTAGAACTGCTTATTACATGCAAGATGATGCCTTTTTGGCTGGCACACTTCTTTATGCCATCACAAGAAAAATGTTTGTTGCGCCACAATCTGTGAATCCATTCCAGCAAATGTTAATGATGGCTAAATTAGGAGATTAGTCACAACTAACCTTTATTAAATTGTGTCCTTTGTTTCTTTAAATTGTGTCCTTTGTCTTATAGATAGAGACACCTACCAATCTTACATTCTTATTCAAAGGGTTCTTGCACTTTGATAACAGAGCAGAATCATAACCCATATATTGCCCTTCTGGTTTGCTGGTTGTTTGTACATTACCACATTTTATTCTGGTACGACTTACCATATGGGAGGCCACTTGTAAGATTTTTGAACAAAAGTTAAATGTTTTGTGCAGTGATGCAGGATGAAGGGGAAAGCAATGGGGAATTGAAGTGACCCCAAATAGTCGCATTTTGACTAATGCTGTCCTCAGTGACACAGAATGTTCACAACAACAGCTACTTGTTAGCTAGCAATACCTTCTCACTGTTTAGTACATCTGCATTGCAGGGCAGGACGATTTTGTCCCTCTTCATAGGAAGGACATTCCATCACCCCAGACAAATTCAGTTGCTTTTCTCCATGGTCTATTTCTAATCTCATTCTGCCTTAACAAGCTAAAATGCAAATGTTTTTAAATCTTACCAATTCCTTCTCTCTTTAAAAAGCACTCTGTGCTTAAAATCTGCTAACAAATGGATCATCGCTCTTTATATACTTAGGACTGTTCCCAAATGTACAGTAGAGCACATATGACATGGGCCAGGCCCTAATCATTACTTGCACGGTACGAGTTTAAGTGCATCCAGTCCAGAGTTCACAACAATTTGACATGGTGCACATGTCAGTCACAGGATCAACTTACAGCAGGGCCTCAGTGATCAGGCAGGTCAGGTGAGGTCAGAGGGAAGAATTTCCCTCTTTATCCAGTGAAGCATCACAGCTGGGAAGAGGGAATCTTTTGTGGGTTTTTCAGGAGTAGACGCCTGTTAGCTTCAGACTGGTTCTGCAGCTGTTGTTTGCAGAACTGTTAACTTGTTGTCTTATGTGTACAAACACACAATCCACAGAAAACACAGACTAATTGGACTTTATAACGATTACATCTACAGCAGGATTTTTTTTGCATTACTCAGATCAGCAGGCACCAGTCTGAGGCACATGGAAGTAGACTGAATTAACCACAACCCTGCTGTTTGGAAGATCTCACAAGAGATTTCAAGTAATGCGCTTTTTTTTGGACTTTGCGGTTTTGTGTCCTAAATGGAACAATTTCTGGATCATACATTAGAAGGAAAGGAGAAAACAGAAAATGCTGTTTTTGAAGGGGCTGCCAACCAGCTAGAGGTTTTTTCGCTGCCTCAATCATAGCCCTTCAATGAGGGCATTATGAGACTCATATACCCTCCACCCAAAAAAAGGTGAAAACTGACAAGTGAAAAATAGCTTGGTCCCTGTCCACTTGTTCTAACCCGGGAATCTAAAGATGCAAGGAAGTTGCCCACTCCTCTGCTGATTGAAGGAGCAAATAAGCTAAATGAGGCTCCAGCAATACAGAGGATACAAAATGGATTTAGGCCAAGATACACAAGGCTTTCCTCCAATAGTACTCCTCTCGCCAGGCACACCAACAACATGAGGTAATTAATGGCGTCGGGGGCGGGGGGAGTTATTTCATAGTAGTTTGAACTGGCTCTTCATCTCAATTGATTTCAATCCAATACCAGAGCTAAATATCAAATACTCTTTATTCAGTGCTTTGTGGATCACAACAATAAGGAACTAAGGCACCTGTACTGTAGAACAGAAATTCCACCCAGCCATTCTGCAGGCAATGCTATTTTAAAGAGACCTTTTTAGCCTGATATAGGAGCATATTTATATATTCTTAAATTTGTTGTTGTTGTTTAGTTGTTTAGTCGTGTCCGACTCTTCGTGACCCCATGGACCAGAGCACGCCAGACACTCCTGTCTTCCACTGCCTCCTGCAGTTTGGTCAAACTCATGCTGGTAGCTTTGAGAACACTATCCAACCATCTCATCGTCTGTCGTCCCCTTCTCCTTGTGCCCTCAAACTTTCCCAGCATTAGGGTCTTTCCCAGGGAGTCTTCTCTTCTCATGAGGTGGCCAAAGTATTGGAGCCTCAGCATCAGGATCTGTCCTTCCAGTGAGCGCTCAGGGCTGTTCAAATATCTCTTGACTACTCCTGTCACTATGGAAATGAGTCTAGCAAATACTGAACAACTTTACTATTAGACTGCTGTAGAAAGTAAAGACTGTTTGAAAAATCGCTTTGTGCATTTCAGTTCCTCAAACGTGGTTCCCTCACTCCCCATCACCACCCTCTGCCTTTGTAATATAGCACTATAAAACCACAGAAGTTTTCAGGTAGCTTGGAAGCACTTCTAGCAGCTGCTGTTATAGAGAAGCCTTTCCTATTCAAGTCTGTGAACATTGTGTTCCCAGAAGACTCAGAAGGGGGAAATAGTAAAAGAATAAAATTTCAGGTTCCCCACTTCAAGCACTTCAAGTTTCCTAGTCACAGGAATTAGCATCATTTATTTCCTCTAAGAGCCGAGCATTGAACATGTAAAAAGCACATTTTGCATTTCACCTAGTGAAATACCACATCGTTCAAGCTTTAAAATTTAACTGTGTGGTATTTAAAATGTTTATGTACCACTTTGTGTAAATAAATCTTGAGCAGTGTATAATATAAAATTTATTTTAAAAAAACAAAGACGATGAATCAGTATAAAACCCCAAAATAGTGATATTTTGACAGATCACCCTGGTTGGTGCTAGAAGGGAAGCATAAAGCCCAATCAGAAAATCTACATTTGAACTGTATTTCTGGGGAGCCAGTGTGGTGTAGTGGTTAAGAGCGGTAGACTCATAATCAGGGGACCTGGGTTCGCGTCTTCGCTCCTCCACATGCAGCAGGTAGTGATAAAGCGGGATATCAAATCCAAACTCTTCTTCTTTCCTGCTGCAGTGATTCAAGCGCTAGTCGGATGGTAGCTCTTTCTCCGATACTGGACTTTCTAATCTGGGAGGAATAACAGGGGACCCCTTCCTCTTAAACATGCAATTTAGATGTGTTCATTTCCACATACATGTCATGCCTTAGGATTGTTGTGAGCATAGTGATCCAGGTACATTGAGTATTTCTCCTGTGTTGTTGGCAAAGGAGATGGAATTTTGTGTGAAGCAGAGCTCTCAACATGACAACCAAACAAAGAAAGCTACTGAGCGGTAGCCAAAAACTGTCAAACGTTTGTAGAAAATCCCCAGCGTGTTTTGCAACCTGTGCATTAAAGAAAATAGGCCATGGCAATTCAATTAGAAGTGCTATTTCTAGCACTTCAAGTTTCCTAGTCACAGGAATTAGCATCATTTATTTCCTCTAAGAGCCGAGCATTGAACATGTAAAAAGCACATTTTGCATGGTTTAAATCCTCAGTTTTGGTTCCATAGAAAAGCTGTTGGTGGGTGGTAGGCTAATCTTTTGCTGGCAGTGTATCTTCAGGGTTTTTCTACCTACTCACAGTGGAATTTGTTTTAATGCAATAGAAATAATTTTATTCAGCTTTTCATATGACTCCTATTCCTGTGCTGGGTTTTGTTTAATGGGTTCTATAATTGAGCCTAATCTGTCCTAGATGACACAGTGAGATCAAAGGCAGATTCCCAGTGGGGCTGTCACTTGTTTCAGAATTTAAATGAAAGATGAGAGAGTTTGTTCTGTCTTACCTCTTTTAGACTCAGACGATTAAGCATACATAACCTATATAATAGCAATTCAAGAAGGAATCAAATGTGTTTTGATTGGTTTTGGTCAGAAAATGGATATCCCGGAGCTTACAAGAATGAGTAAAGCACAGCTAAGAAGATACTTAGCTGGCATTAGTCATGGTTTGTTGCACGAGATCTGATTCGGACAATCAGTTTCATAGCCATTTGTCTCTTCCTAACATCCCTAAACATAGTGTAGTATATCCCTTTCAGAAATTAAGAGAAATAGATACCTTTGAGAACAACTTATATATTGATAGCAGAAATCAAGTGGAGCATTCTCCTTCACCCTTGTCATTTTGATTGAGATGAAACAGCTCTTGGATATCCTGTGCTTACTGCATTTATTGTTTGTGTTGTTGTTAAGCTGTTAAGATGCAGCAACTTGCAGATCTACACAGACAAAAATATCATCTTGTATTATACTCCTGCTCATCATTATTTAATCCCCACGACAACCCTAAGAGGAACCCTAGGAAAGGCTGAGATGCAGTGACTGGCCCAAGGTGAACCCACTGAGCTTCATGGCCAGGTGGGGATTTGAACCCTGGTTTCCCAGGTCCCTAAAAGGGACGCAGGTGGCGCTGTGGGTTAAAGCCTCAGCGCCTAGGACTTGCCGATCGAAAGGTCGGCGGTTCGAATCCCTGCGGCGGGGTGCGCTCCCGCTGCTCGGTCCCAGCGCCTGCCAACCTAGCAGTTCGAAAGCACCTCTGGGTGCAAGTAGATAAATAGGGACCGCTTACCAGCGGGAAGGTAAACGGCGTTTCCGTGTGCGGCTCTGGCTCGCCAGAGCAGCGATGTCACGCTGGCCACGTGACCCGGAAGTGTCTCCGGACAGCGCTGGCCCCTGGCCTCTTAAGTGAGATGGGCGCACAACCCCAGAGTCTGTCAAGACTGGCCCCTATGGGCAGGGGTACCTTTACCTTTACCTTTTCCCAGGTCCTAGTCCAACACTCTGGGTATGTCTCTGTATCCAAGGAACTAACAAGTTCTCATAAGGGCCCATTCCATAGAGAAGGCCCCTGTGGTAGCCCAGCGTATGGAGTTTCAGACTTGAATCCCACATATGTGAATTCAGGTATCACCAGACTCATGGGCTTGTGGTTCCTTGGACCTTCATTTCCCATTTTCAACATGGGAGCAGAAGAGAGCCAGTATGGTGTAGTGGTTAAGAGCGGTAGTCTCGTAATCTGGTGAACTGGGTTCGATTCCCCGCTCCTCCACATGCAGCTGCTGGGTGACCTTGGGCTAGTCACACTTCTTTGAAGTCTCTCAGCCCCACTCACCTCACAAGAGTGTTTGTTGTGGGGGAGGAATTAAAAAACAAACAAAAAACCCTAAAAAAACCCATGGGAGCAGAAAAGACTTCCCTTGTGGGGTAGTTTTGAGCGTATTTAAAAGATGTTCATTTAAATAGTGTTGCATAAATTATATCCCATTCAGAGAAGGTGCCTTCAGTCTCATCTGATTGGTTAACATTCTGGCACATCAGGACCAGAGGCCAAATGTGGTCCTCCAGACCTCCCTGTCTGGTCCTTGGGATTTTCCCCAGGCCACACTCCTCAGTGGCTCTGTGTCTTGGCCTCCAGAAGTGTTTTTGCCTGGCCAGAATGTGACCTTGAACTCTCATAATGCCTCTTGCTCGCCTTGGTGGACAATATAGAGGGGTGTATTTTGAAACAAATTTATTGCACAGATGTCATATTTAGATTGACTCATGCATACTCTTGCTTCTTTTCAAAATTGGCATGTGACCCATTTTGACTCCTATGTAAAAGAGTAAGAATGGCTAACGAAAGTTAGAAGACAGGATAGTTACGTTAGGTCGGAAAATTAGAACTCTTTACAAATTCTGCTATTGGTTCTGCAGATTATGCTCTCTAATAAAAATGTATGTTTATGTTTAAATCTGTTCTAGTCTGGATGGATTCTATGGCAAGTATATCTCACCCAACATGCTTTGTGTGGATGTACTTGAGTATGATGATAAAACCAGAGTCCTACTCCTTTCTATAAGTCAGAAGGTAGCAGTGGCAGGTAGTTTTAAGGGAAGTCTAGACTCAGCAGAATAGCTGAGTGACTGTCCTGGTGACCATCCAGGGATACACCTGGAAATGTCACAAAACAGGTACCGAAAACAGTGTTCTGTCATTGTGCATGCTAATAAAAAACTATGTGGTTTTAAGTTAAATCTGAACTTTAGAACATTGAAGCTCGATGACAAAGTCCCTGCGCTCAAAGAACCAACTAAATTTGGGTTAGAATTTGAACTTCTAACCCTTGTCTTTAGTCACTGACATGAGCTCTGGTAGCAAAGAGTAATGCTACAGTTCTGCAATCTGTCTTCATCAGTGAAAGATGAAGTATTCTAGGACAGAGTTCAAAAGTTTGCTGTCACTAAAGGATAGTATCCTCTTACTGTGTTGAATTAGGAGGGCCATTGTCCATTGTACACCACATTAAACCCTTGGAGACAGGCAGGATAGAAATGAAAGAATGCCCTTGGATACACCCCCCAAAAGGTGCTAACTATGCATAGCTGGAATTCTGCATATGAAGAGATTCTTAGTTTTTACACATTTTTCTTCCAGTGAATGCAACAGTAACCGGGACTCTGTGCTTTCCTACACCAGCGTACGGAGTAACAGCTCTTACTTGGGCAGTGATGAGATGGGATCAGGTGAGTGAATGCTGTGCTTCTATAATGAAACCATGAATAAAGAAGGCTTCAACAATGAATGGACCATAAGCCAATTCTCCAGTAGATGCCAGTCTATTATTCAGCTCCTCACTTGTGTTTTCTTAGTGTTCCCATAGCAACCACCCTCCTTGCAGACTTATGGAACTAAAAAAGCCCATGTCATACGCTATGTCCAAGTGGAAAGAGAAACTTCAAAAATCAGTTGGGTCATTTTGTTCATCTTGGTTCTTAAAGCACTTTCAGTTCTCCTTTTTTCCTTTTCGCCCCTTCAGAAAGATAGAAAGAGGGTGGTTGATCACAGCCTAAAGTAGTTGCTGTTGTCATTATATATTAAATTTCTAGATAGCTATTTGCTCCTGACATTCTTTCCATTGGAATATATTTGCATGAGAACAAGCCCAAAGTTTTACTGTTCCCACCATTAGGTGATGAACTCCCCAGTGACATGAGGATACCTTCAGACAAACAAGACAAGCTGCACGGCTGCCTTGAGCATCTATTTAACCAGGTGAGTGACACAAACGCTTATGATGTAGAACAGGGAACTTAACTGCTTTTGCCATACTCTCTTAGAGTGCGTGCTCTTCCAGATGTTTAGGAACCAGTAATGTTGGCTAGCAATTGGATGCTCTTTTCTTGACATTCTCTGTGATGGGGTTCAACAAATATTCTGTTGCTCATTCAGGCCATGGCTCATCGACTTGGCTTCATCTGGAGTGCCTCAAAGCATGACGGTTGTCTTTGGTTGTTTGCCCCCAGCATTTGGTGTTCAAGAATATACTCCCTCTGGTCTTGGAGGCTTCATTTAGCTATTGTGATTTGGGGAGAGCATGGGGCACACATGGGGGAAGGAGCTGTGTAAGCAGAAATTATTGCACTGATGGGATGTGTTACCATCCATGGTTTCCCCTAGGAAAACAAAAACAAAAAACATCTCTTTGGAAGACTCACTAAATGTGCTTCTTTGCAGGTGGATGCTATCAATGCGCTTCTCAAAGGACCAGTAATAAACAAGGCTTTTGAAGAAACAAAACATTTTCCAATGGACCACAGTTTACAAGGTAAACTTGCCAGAACATCATGTGCCCAGGATAATCTTGCTTTTCTCAGCTAGGTCCAGACGCAACTTGCTCAATCTCTAGCTGTTCCCCTCCTTCCTCCTTCCTTCCTTCTGATGTGTGAATTCGCTCCTCCTTTCTTGAGAGCGGGGATAGGAAAACCTGGAATGTGACTGACATCACATCATGTTACAGGGGACATATAGAAGGAAAAGACACTGTGCTGCTGCTCTCAGTGGTAGCCGTTAATTCCTCATAAGATCCAGTTTCCAGCCCTGTTGTATATTTGACTTCTTTAATATATCTATATGTTTGCATTGCTTCACCTCAGGTTAGTTTTGCTGCTCTGTACAGGCTCCCAGTTATGTTGTATTTTAATAAAATAAAATAACAATAATAATTTTATTATTTGTACTCCACCCATCTGACTGGGTTTCCCCAGCCACTCTGGGCAGCTTTAATTTTTCACCAGACCCAACTTTTCTGAGGGCTTGGTTGGGATCAGCACAGTATGCAGTCAGGTGCTGTTTTGAACTACTCTGGCATTGCTAAATTGTCTGGCCTAAAGTCCCTCTTCTTATGCAGAATTTAAGCAGAAAGAAGAAACCACAATTCGGAGCAGGAACAAGATTCAAATCAGCATCCAAGAAGATCCCTGGAACCTTCCGCTCCGCATCAAGAACCTTGTGGAGACCATACAGAAATATGTGGAAGGTCTGTGAAAAGGGTTGCTAGGGGAAAGCTCTTTGGTTTATTCTAGTATTATGAAAAGGGTAGTAGAGGGACTGGGGGTTGATCTGGGCTACTTTTATTGCAATTCTGGGTTTCTACTCATTGGACTGGATCAGTTTTGGGTGGGTTTACCCTTTGTATTGACATGAGCTGAAAACATTTCTGATGAGACATAATTGGCCTGTGTTTAGCAAATGAGATTTCTAACAGATGAGATTTGTTACCTATGGGCAATCCAAATAGAGATCATTTGACATCCCTCAGGAGGTTGTGAACTCTTCTTCCTTGGAGATTTTTAAGCAGAGGTTGGATAGCCATCTGTCATGGATGCTTTAGCTGAGATTCCTGCATTGCAGGGGGTGGACTAGATGACCCTTGGGATCCCTTCCAATTTATACAATGGTGGCACTGTGGGTTAAACCACAGAGCCTAGGAATTGCCCATCAGAAGGTCGGCAGTTCGAATCCCTGCGATGGGGTGAGCTCCCGTTGCTTGGTCCCTGCTCCTACCAACCTAGCAGTTCGAAAGCACGTCAGAGTACAAGTAGATAAATAGGTACCACTCTGGCGGAAAGGTAAACGGCATTTCCGGGCGCTTCTCTGGTTTGCCAGAAGAGGCTTAGTCATGCTGGCCACATGACCCAGAAGCTGTACGCCGGCTCCCTTGGCCAATAAAGCAAGATGAGCACCGCAACCCCAGAGTCGGCCATGACTGGACCTAATGGTCAGGGGTCCCTTTACCTTTATGATTCTATATGTGAAACTGAGACACCTCATAAGTCAGGCTCACAAGAATTCCTTTGTTAGATTCCATCTAATTTTTCATTGGAATATGCTTCTCAAACTTGACTATGTGAATTTCCCCAGAGAAATCCTCCATCAGAGGAGGAAGTGCTAGGGCAGTTCTGGACAAGCACCCTGGCTGCCGAATAATGTCATAATCCCTTGACTACATTTGTTTTTTGCTTTTGTGAAGTAAACTTGGGGAGTTCCCATGTTGAGCCATTTCACTGACATGGAAATGTTCTGTACTTTAGTTTGAATAAGGAGAGTAGTTCTGATCTACTTTCATTAAGAAACACAAAGATTTCTTCAAGCTGAAGAGTTTACTGAGTCTAGAACCCCCTTGAGTCACCCAAATGAATGTGTTGACGGCGTGAACTGTTATTGGGGGCTGGGTATGCAGACATGTCTTGCCCCCAACATCCTGTCTTTAACACTTTATGGGTGAGAACTAGGTAAGAGACATAAATCAGAATACAGAGTAGCTTCAGGTGTGTTTGATTCCAAAATATTAGTGCAATCTGTACTTATGATGGGATGTTTAACCTTTGGACCACCAAATGTTGTCCAGGTCTCATCACACCCAACTTGCATGGCCAATGGTCAGGGGTGTTGGGAGTTGTAGTTCAATGTCTGGAGGACGAAAGATAGGCACCGCTGACTTATAGCACCACTTCCCCAAGTTTCTTAAGTCTCCTCAAACATTACATAAGCGCTTAAACAGGGGAGGGGTCTGGGGTGTCCTGGCCAGAGGCAGAGGCAGCATGGAGCCTGCACGTGCTCAAGCCACTGGGTCTCTCCCAGGAGAGATGTGTGGCTCGGGCATTCTGCAGGCCCCGTAGTAAGTGCTGCCTGGCCTTTTGTCACCGCCTTCAGTGGTGACAACCGGGGTAGCCTGCACCCACCTCACCCCCCTTCCTCCGCCCCTGGTCCTGGTACACTGACTCCACTTCACACATTGAGCTGAACATGCTTAGAAGCTTCCCCATGATCAGGAACTTGTAATGCACAAAGATCTAAAGTGCCACCAGCATGCATAGGGACATTGAGGGTGGGGCTCATAGGTACAGTTTGCTACAGTATTTTAGATTTAATTAAGCACACTTGGAGCTGCCCATGATGTCTGACTTTTGCCTCCTTCCTAGTTTGTGCACGTGAACAATTGTTTTCTTGGGGCCAGGATTTGTCAGGGCTCCAACCTGGAACTTGTTTTTGGTGCAGTTGCTGAATGCTGGAAACTTACAAAGTAATTTCAAAGAGTATGTGCAGTATCTAGCCCATGCATAGCTGAGAAAATGGGCAAGGCCTTCTAGATCAGTGGTCCCCAAACTTTCATCCTCATGGTCTGCTTGAAAATTGCTGGGACTTTTGATGGACCACATAAAAGTTTTTTCCTGCCTGCTGTAGCAATTGCAATGTGCTACGCTAAATTGCTGCATGATTTTTAATTGCATTTTCATTGCTTCTTTAATTTAGTACGTTGTATTTTATCGTATTGGGACACAGGTGGCGCTGTGGGTTAAAGCCTCAGCGCCTAGGACTTGCCGATCGAAAGGTCGGCGGTTCGAATCCCTGCGGCGGGGTGCGCTCCCACTGCTCGGTCCCAGCGCCTGCCAACCTAGCAGTTCGAAAGCACCTCCGGGTGCAAGTAGATAAATAGGGACCGCTTACCAGCGGGAAGGTAAACGGTGTTTCCGTGTGCGGCTCTGGCTCGCCAAATGCAGCTTTGTCACGCTGGCCACGTGACCCGGAAGTGTCTCCGGACAGCGCTGGCCTCTTAAGTGAGATGGGCGCACAACCCCAGAGTCTGTCAAGACTGGCTCGTACGGGCAGGGGTACCTTTACCTTTACCTTTATTCTATCGTATTACAATTGGAATACAGTGGTACCTCGCAAGACGAATGCCTCGTAAGACGAAAAACTCGCAAGACAAAAGAGTTTTTCGTTTTTTGAGTTGCTTTGCAAGACGAAAACGTCTTGCAAGTTTGTTTCCTTATTCTTAAAACCGTTAATACCTATGGGAATCCGTGCTTCGCAAGACGAAAAATTCGCAAGACGAAAAAACTTGCAGAACGAATTAATTTCGTCTTGCGAGGTACCACTGTATATGGAATTCAACAGAATTCAGTTTATAAGTGCTCTTCACTGACGCGCTGCAGACCAACTAAATGAAGCCTCAGTTTGGGAACTCCTGTTCTAGGCTAAGGGGTGCCATTCCCAAGTCTGCTTGTATTTCAACATCTCTTACAGCCAGTGTTGTGTAGTGATTAAGAGTGGTAGACTCGTAATCTGGTGAACCGGGTTCACTTCCCTGCTCCTCCACATGCAGCTGCTGGGTGACCTTGGGCCAGTCACACTTCTCTGAAGTCTCTCAGCCCCACTCACCTCACAGAGTGTTTGTTGTGGGGGAGGAAGGGAAAGGAGAATGTTAGCCGCTTTGAGACTCCTCAGGGTAGTGATAAAGCGGGATATCAAATCCAAACTCTTCATACTGGGACTTAGCACTTAGCTAAGTGGAATGTGATTATGCTCACTTGTTTTTAAAACATGTTTTATCTTTTTCTTTCCTTTCTAGATGGCAAGAACCAGCTGCTTTTGGCATTGCTGAAATGTACAGGTAAAGCAGCTCCTTGATTTGCTGCTGTTTGCAAATGACCCCTTAGGTGCTATAGGGACAGGTGTGCAGAGAAAAAGTCATTAAACGTTAAACACTGTAAATTTGATAGTGCTGTGGTGTTGGCAGAACAACAGTTATTATCCTTGCATATCACGTCAGTGATAACTGGACACCCCTTTTATAGGCCAACAGTCCTTCTGTTCCCATGTGCTCTGTGTTGTTGTGGGAAACTGAGCATTCCTTTGGGGGAAAACATGGATGTAGATTGGAAGCTTTTGTTGCTTGGGTTACTATGGTGCACCTTACACAGTGCACATGAAGGGAATAGGAAATATGGGACCGTTGCTGGGCATTGGGCTCATGCCATGAAGCAAATGATAACTCCTGATTCCTGTGTGTTCTCCTTTCTCTCTCCCAGACACTGAGCTGCAGCTGAGACGAGACGCGATTTTCTGCCAGGCTCTGGTGGCTGCCATTTGCACGTTCTCCGAGCAGTTACTGGGGGCTCTCAACTACAGATACAATAACAACGGGGAGTATGAAGAGAGCAGCAGGGAAGCCAGCAAGAAGTGGTTGGAGCAGATAGCAGCCACGGGGGTGTTGCTCAACTACCAGTCTTTGCTCTCCCCCTCTGTGGTAAGGGAGGACTACAGTTTGCTAGCTAAATAAATAAGGAACTTTACAGTCTTCTTTTTACCCATCTCCTGACCAAGTTGTTTTGCCTGCCCTGGATACATTTTAAGGCTGTGAGAAATTTGAACTGCCTTTATTTGCTGTATATTATTGTTTCCTTTAAACATAAATGGGCCCTGGGAATGTTCTCTTATGCTACTGTGAAGGAGGCCGGGGCCAACTTTCGGTTCAAAATCTGTGTCAACTCGCTTTAGTGCTCATAAGATGTGAGAAATATAATGGGCATGTACACGCCCTGTGAATTTGTTTTGACGGGTTGCATGTTGCTTAGTCACGTGGTTCTTCAGAACCCACGTGCATTCCAATCTGAGGTGGGTGGTATTGCGACAGTTTTATTGCGACCATTTTATTTGTCCAGGATTTGTCTCAGAGATGACCAGCTGCAAAGTAGAAGAGAGTTAACTTTTCATAGTTAGGAGGGAATTTTAGTAAATGCAGATCAGTGGAAGAGTGTCCTTTGCATGCAGAATGTCCCAGATTCAATACCTGACATTTTGAGGCAAGTCTGGAAGACCTCTGTTTGAAATCCACGAGAGCCACCAGTCACATGGACCAATGGTCTGATTAAGAATATGTCAGTTCTTACATTCCAAACCTTTTAAAAACAAAAACAACCCCTCTCTGCATTACATACTCCCATAATTCCCTATTCCATGAAACTATTAAAAGTACAGGAGGCCTGTCTTGTCTGGCTTTGGGACAAAAGTAAGATAGATGTACATGTGTGGTTAGACTAAAAGTGAACCCCATGTTGCAGGTAGTACTAAACGGTGGGCCCTGCGTCTGAAAAGGTTGAATACTGGTGCTGCGTAGAGAGCACTGCAGGAAAGGCAATGATGGGTGGCAAATTGTGTGGTGTCTTCTGTCCTCTGCTGGCGAGAAGCTGTATCTTGCGTTGCATCAAATGTGTGTGCAAAAAAAAAAAAGTGTGTACACATCAAAAGCAGGAAGAAGGAAGAGGGAAGCATGGTTAGGCTATATAGATGGGATATATTGAAATGGAATACCTTGAAAAATGATGCTAAAATTATGGCTGGAAGGATATTCATCATGTTTTTTGCACAGAGATTGGTACTTCCTTTTTTCCTGGAATATTTTTCATTTTAAAAGAACAGTGAGGTAGGGGAATTAAATATGCAGTGTAAAAGATGGGATGAGATGCAGCCTTAACCAAAATCATGTGACCCTTTAGCTGATACTTGTGTTGCTTAAGTTGGGGGGGGGGGAATCTATCTTTCGTCTCACGATTCCTTCGGAAAAGGGGCGTGTGTGTTCTTATTTGCAGCCCGTCTAACTTTCCCTATTTATTTATTTTCTCAATCAGAAAGAGGAACGAACCATGCTGGAAGATATTCAAGCCACTTTGTCAGAGCTGGACAAAGTTGCTTTTTATTTCAGGCAACTGGATGAGTGTTTCGTTGCAAGTGAGTTCACACCTTTTCTTTGTGCCTTATTTTCCTGTATTTTTTCCTGCAGTGCACTGACATATCACCTGTGTGTCCCATTGACTTAATCCACAAAGACTGTGGACTTGCACTAAAAACTGCAAAAGTTGCAATTTTGGCTGAAACCCAGCAAGAGCGTTGCTAATCTTTTAAATGTAATTTATTTTTATTTATTTATTAAATTTCATTAAATACAAAAAAGAAAAGAATATCAAATAAGAAAAGAAATAAAGAAACTGATTTCATATATATACACATGAACACAATTATTTATACATCTGTAAAGCATATTTAAAAAAGAAGGAAAAAAAGAGAAAAAAAGAAGAAAGAAAAGTTAAAAATAGAAATTTAGAGAATAGAAAAGTGTTCACCATAAACAACAATTTCAGATCTATACTTGCATACAATTTTATATTTCCATCTTGCAAAATATCAGTCTTAATTAAAATGTTTTAAAAGACTTCCACCGTTTACGCTGCACGTCTTTTATACATCAGTCACCATAAAACTCTGTTCTTCATATCCTTTCTGTAAGTTTTCCTTAATTTCTCACTTTACGTTCTTTATATTCTTCACAAGATTAGTCCAAACACAACCAAATTTTGGTAGTTGAGCCCTGGTTTTGTAAGTATTCATTTAGACAATCCCACTGTTTCTTGACCATGTTCTTGGGTTTTCTCTTTATTAAATCCGGCAGTTTAGCTAACTCCAGATAATCTTTTAAATGTAATTTAATTCAACTCTTTGCTTTGTTTTGTTGCTGGTTGTTTTATAATGTTGGTACTATAGTAATGAAGTAGAGCGTGAACAGGGCATGTTTTTCTCACCAGTAACATCCCTCTCATATGAGCTGGATTAGGAGGCAAGAGTTATAAGAAAGAGGATGGAACTTTCAGGAGAGCTTAAGCTTCAGTACCTCTTATTGCACAGTCTCCAACACCTGTCTTTTTGTTCCCCCAGATACCCATGTCTTCTACCATGTTGAAGGCAACAGGCAGGTTTTGAAGGTTTTCTTTTACTTAGACAGCTACTACTTCTCCAAACTGCCTTCCCGGTTTCAGAACGGAGGGAGCCTGAAGCTACATGCTGTGCTCTTCACAAAAGGTACAGGCGAAATTCTGTTTGTTCAGTTTTTTCCTTTAAGCCACTGACTATAATGTAATTGGGGTGGATGATGCTCGTAATCGAGCTTTATGTGATAAAGATGAATGTTGCCCTCAGCTCTTGGCTCTTTGGCAGCTTATTAAATCTGCAAGGCAAAGTCTGAGACAGTATAAATTAAATTTAAGGAAGCTTAAACCTAATCTGAAGCAGGTAAAATATGCCAGTTAGAAAACCGTTTCACAATACTGACAGGATGAGGGTAAGCATAAGGTCAGGCACATTGAGCTTATTTTGTAATCTGCACATATGCATGGGCCTTCCATGTTATTGGACTCTCAGTCTCAGCACACCATCTGTGAAATGGGTGCAATGGCAACATGCCTCATGGGGCCATGGTGAGGGAGAATAAAGATCAGGATTGTAAACCACTTAGCATTCTAAGAAGTCTAGTGTACTTTCACATTGTATAATAGTGGTGGTGACAGAAGAAATAAAAGAAACGGGTGAGCTTTATAAGGAATACATGATGTTTTTCATGAAAATCATTACAGCCCTTGAAAATCTGGAAGGCCAGTCCCAGCCAAATGGTTCCTCTCTAGAAGAGCTCCAGCAGCAAATTAATTCCACCTCTCTTGAGAAGGTGCAGCAGTATTATCGCAAACTCAGGTATTGTGGCATAAAAAGAATGCTGTTTGTACTCAACATTATTATTGCTATTAAGATTTTATCAGTCTGGGTGGTTCTTTACATGGTAGCATACATGAAGGCCGGTCCCTGCCCCAGGGTGCTTGCCATCTGAGCCTGTTCATTTGAGAGAAAATCCATACATTTGAATTGAGATTTTCTTAATTCAAGTTTTGTTTGGGTGTTAAATAAAAGAAAGAGAACCTTTTAAATGTACATAGTACAAAAAGAAAGAGAGAAAGCAATTGGAGACAGGACGCAAATGTTCTAGTAACTGATTCTGGTTTCATATGCTGGTTTGTAAACAGCACTTTAAACCATCATTTCTGAATTTGGATGGCATGCCATAGTGTGGATTAACAAGGCCAGGATATAAGCATGAGAGCCATATGCCAGAAGGGAGAATGAAAAGTGAGGGCAAAGCTCATTCTCAGGCCAATAAAACATGATTTATTGGTCCCAAGATTGTAATGTGCGAATGGGGTCATAGTTGTTTACCTGACATTTTGTGTGGGGAATCCCTACACTATGAACCCTTTAAAATAGTAGGAGAAGCCAGTAACAGCTTCTGACTATGAGCTGGACCATGTTTAATAGAAGTAAAGAGTCTTATAATTCTGGCACCATTCCTTGGGCCACAGAAACATATTTGATAGGCCACATCTAGCCTTCCGTTGACTTGTTCCTCAGCCATGCCCCTTAGGAAGAAACATCTAGGATTGCTTGAAACTTGAAGACCACAAGCTAATACAGCTTATTTCTTATTTTCAGGACTTTTTACCTTGAGAGATCCAACCTGCCTACAGATTCCAACACCACAGCTGTGAAGATTGATCAGGTACAGAAACCACAGTTCTGGCATATGTGCAATACAGTGGTACCTCAGTTTACATACGCTTCAGGTTACATACACTTCAAGTTACAGACTCCGCTAACCCAGAAATAGTGCTTCAGGTTAAGAACTTTGCTTCAGGATGAGAACAGAAATCGTGCTCCGGTGGTGCAGCAGCAGCGGGAGCCCCCATTAGCTAAAGTGGTGCTTCAGGTTAAGAACAGTTTCAGGTTAAGAACGGACCTCCGGAACGAATTAAGTACGTAACCCGAGGTACCGCTGTAAGTGCAAACTTCCAAACCGAGCTGAGGTCAGGAGCAACCAGTGCTCCTTATTTCTAGGAGAAGCTGGCTGTGCACAGCGCTGGTTGGCCGGCCCATGTGGCAGTCATAAAGCCACTTCTCTCTTGGCTGCCTATCCTTCTGTGTAGAGTTGGGGTGAGCAGGCTGCGGGAGTATGGGGTCTGCTAGCTGTTTTACTAGAACCGTGAGATTATGCTTGGCTGAAGCATGGAGAAGGGTCATAGGAATCCACATTGGAGTCAGAGCCTGGAATATATATATGATGGTAGAGGAGCAAGGAAAGAGGGAAGCAGACTTCACACGGCAAAAGCCACGCCTGACGGAGGTCCATCTGCCTTCAGCAGCCCTAAATCTAATACGAACCCCATCAGTTCATATCTGCAGTTTCTCAAACGTCCTCTGGACCTCCTCACACATTTAAGTTTTTCAAGTGTACATTTAAAAAGGTAAAAGGTAAATTTGACAAACGAACAGTAGCTACAGATCCCTGTTGAGTGTAGACTCAATTGCCAGTTTAGGTTTGTTGCAGTGCCTCTGTAAAATGCCGCCCCGAGTCCCCATTAACCCATTTATAAGGAGCAAACTATATTTACTTAAGACTGCCATGTTTGGACCTCCCCACGTAACTTTCTTTTTTGTGAACGAACCTACAAGGCCTCCTGATTTGGACTGGGGGCAGAGGCTTAACCCTTGCTGCAGCCCCAATCTAGATTTCCTCCTGAAGCTACTAATAGCTATGGGAAATAAAGCTTACAGGCTTAACATTTTAAGCTTGTAAATTTTCCCTTATGTCTCTAATAATGTAAACAAGGGGTGTAATTTTTTTTTAAAAAAAATAGTTTTTGATAAAAATGAATAAATAAACAAGGAAAAGTGTATTTAGCGTCTGATGTTGCACAAGGAAAGATTTAGACACCATCCCCAACTCACCCCCATGCTCTGGCCCTGATATAGTTGCTTTTACAAAAAAGAAAACTATTCTGGGAGTGCCAGTGTAATGTATAGTTTGGCCTTAAATCCCCTATGGCAAACAACAATTTCGACTTACCATTTTGGAAGCTGCTCTGATGAATGGTTGTTGGCATAAGCATTTAGACTGGGTATAACTGAGGGCAGGGGAGCGTGTAGGTACAGATGCTTCACTGTTGCATTCTTCCTTTGTATTCTTTTGTAGCTTATCCGTCCCATCAATGCAATGGATGAGCTTTGCAGACTAATGAAATCTTTTGTCAGCACAAAAGGCAGCCAGCCGGGATATTCCAGTAGTTACGTGGCAGGGGCTGGACTGCTGCCTATATCCTCTGAGCTCTGTTATCGCCTCGGAGCCTGCCAGATTGTAATGTGCGGCACTGGAATGCAAAGGTGAGAGCTTTTAAATCAAAACAAATGTTGTGTTCCTCTGGAATGAACATTTTTTGAAAGTGACCTACTGGTAGAGATCCCTGGGCTCTGCCATTGCAAGTAGGGATTTACATGACTGAATGCTTCGTCATTCAAAAATAGAAACAATCCCTCTGTATATAAAACTTGGATGTCAAGGAGAATATAGCATCCCGTTTTCTGTGTTGTTTGCTGGTTTGTTGTTTTTGCATGGAGAAATCATGTGAGTCACCATCTACAGACACATGTTTCAGCACTGGACCTAAGTTATTTAGGTTCATTTTCTGCTTCTCAGAGGAGGTGACTCTGGAATAAATTAGTTTATACCTTCACCTTTGGCCTGCTTGAACTTTGAATGCATGGAGTACCTTTAACATACTTACATGATTACAGTGGTGCCCCGCAAGACGAACGCCTCGCAAGACGAAAAACCCACTAGACGAAAGGGTTTTCCGTTTTGGAGGCGCTTCGCAAGACGAATTTCCCTATGGGCTTGCTTCGCAAGACGACAGCCCATAGGGAAATCTCCGGGACAGCGGGGAAGCGCAGCGCGTCTTCCCCGCTGTCCTCAGACCTCCTCCGAAGCCTGGCGGCGGGGCGGGGACACCTCCTCCCGCCGCCGGGCTTCGGAAGGATGCCCCGATGCCGGGCGGCGGGGCGGGAAATCCTCCCTCCGCCGCCCGGCATCGGAACGATGCCCCGATGCCGGGCGGCGAGGCGGGAACGCCTCCCCCCGCCGCCCGGCTTCGGGGCGGGAAAGCCTCCCCCCGCCGCCCGGCATCGGAACGATGTCCCGAAGCCGAGCGGCGGGGCGGGAAAGCCTCCCCCCGCCGCCCGGCTTCGGGGCATCGTCCCGATGCCGGGCGGCGGGGCGGGAACGCCTCCCCCCGCCGCCCGGCTTCGGGGCATCGTCCCGATGCTGGGCGGCGGTACGGGAACGCCTCCCCCCCGCCGCCCGGCTTCGGGGCATCGTCCCGATGCCGGGCGGCGGGGCGAGAAAGCCTCCCCCCGCCGCCCGGCATCGGAACGATGTCCCGAAGCCGGGCGGCGGGGCGGAAACCTCAGATGGAACAATCCAAAGGGACAGGGAGGAATGAGGTGCAGCTCCTTGTCCTTTGAAAATAAACTGTACCAGCTACAGGGTTTGCATAGCTTTTCTCCCACACTCGGGAAGAACAGGGAGCTGTTGAAACCTGCAGATCCACAGCCCATCCTGACATGCCTCCTTTTTGTTCTATCTGACATCAGAGTGGAGAGTGGAGATGTCCTGGATGTAGAAGAGGGTTTGTAGGTAGGCACCTTGCAAGGTCAAATCTCCCTGTCTGAGAGTGGACCTTTCTATCCACCCTCAGATAGGGGGATCCAAAAGTCCAGTAGCCCAGGGACAATAGGATCGCCACTTTATATGAATAGGCATTTGACTCCTGGAAGTGACATTCTTTATGTTCTGTTTTTAGGAGTACGTTGAGTGTGTCCTTGGAGCAAGCAGCTATATTGGCTCGAAGTCACGGACTCCTGCCTAAGTGTATCATGCAGGCAACAGACATCATGAGAAAACAAGTAAGCCTTTATGAAGGGTTGAATGCGAAATAATAATAGTAATAATAATAATAATAATAATAATAATAATAATAATAATAATAATAATTTATTATTTGTACCCCGCCACTCTGGGCGGCTTCCAACAAAGATGAAAGATACACTAAAATGTCACATATTAAAAACTTCCCTGAACAGGGCTGCCTTCAGATGTCTTCTGAATGTCAGGTAGATGTTTATCACTTTGACATCTGATGGGAGGACGTTCCACAGGGCGGGTGCCACTACCGAGAAGGCCCTCTGCCTGGTTCCCTGTAACTTGGCCTCTCGCAGTGAGGGAACCGCCAGAAGGCCCTCGGAGCTGGACCTCAGTGTCCAGGCAGAACGATGGGGGAGGAGACGCTCCTTCAGATATACAGATATACAGGAGCTGCAAATATTTAAAACGGGGCATTTTTGTGTTTATCCAAAGGATGTAGATAGTGCTCGAGTCCTAAACCCTTAGATTTTCACATGCAGAATGTCAGTATGTTCCATTACATTAATGGTATCCAAAAACAGGAAAAGTAGAAAAATTAGCCCGTTGCAAATATTTATGCTTAAAGAGGTAGTGCTCCATACCACGTTTGTACTCAAAGTCCCGTGCATGGTGTCCATATTCTTGTTTTCATTCTGTTTAATAATACTAATAATACTAATAATAAATAAAAATAAATACCCCGCCACTCTGGGCGGCTTACGGCTTATTGTGATAATCTTACAGTGTGGGGCTGGAGCAGTTGCAGAGTGCTTTGGGAATCCTTTCATCTTAAGTAAACACAGATGACTAATGGACTACCTTGGTGCTTTCCAAAGTTGGTAGCTGAAGCTAGAGTGCTTTCAAAGAAAAGTAATATATTTGTCTTTCAGGGTTTTTCTCCAGGGCTGCACTCTCTCGCTCGTACTGCCAACACACCACCTAATGTTTTTTGTTTCTTTAGGGACCAAGAGTTGAAATCTCTGCAAAAAATCTGAAAGTGATGGATCAGATGCCACAGTCTGCACCCCGGTAGGCGACTCTATACAGCAAGGATTTCACCTGAAGAAATGCATCTTCAGGTTTTTGTATATACACACATATGATTCTGTGATATTAGGGAAAGGGGAAACGTTCATTCAGTTCCCTTTTTACGGCAGGCGAACCCCAACAAATACTCCCAGACTTGCCTGGGGATCAAAATACAAATCCCAGTTGGATTGCTCTTCCATATTTTGCTGTGTAGTTTCAGTGCAAAAAGAAAAGAAAAGTATTTTTCATTAGGAAGCACACAAAATGTGTGCTTTACAAATGAATGCATTGAAAAATGTGCTTCTTACATATGTACAAAATGCATGCAGCTTAAATGAAGGGCTTTGTACTTTAAAAAAAGAAAAGAAAGAAAACTGCAGAAACCGGGAAGGAAAGGATCTCTGAGTTGAGCACAAGTGACATGGATTGTTGCAACTCAGTCCATCCCTAATATTACATAGGCATTTAACACTGCTCCGATCTAGTGTATACTGTGCTTTACAGATTGCAGCAGGGTTTTTATAGCTGTTCTTCAAGTCATCTCACACTCCTCCTAGCCCTTTTGGGTAGTTCCAGGGCTTGTTTTCAGCCAGAACTCAGTTCTGGCACCTCTGTTTCTAGAAAAATAGCAACGGGTAGCTCCATTTTGTGTAAAATAAATTTGTAATGGTTATCTTTCGGCTGTCAGGGCATTGTCAGCTGCCTGAGGAATGGCGAGATGCTGCAGTAGCAGAACTGACAACTGATAAGCAAAGATAATTCATAAGCTAATGCTTTGGCTATGGGCTACAGCAAGTGTTTTAAAAAGCAGTCTGATCATTAAAATGATTTATGTCAAAATGCGTTTTAAGAAGTAAGAAGCACGTGGATTTTGGACTTAGAGATGTTTAAGCGCTGAAGGAAGGTTACCCAAAACAGTATCAGAGGACTGAAGAATGGTTTATCCAAAGCCACCACTCATGGCATACAGACCCAGGGGATCTGGAGTGGAGAGGCTTGTCTGTCATACTCTTCCTGTCACCAGTCCCACCCTCCTCTTTATGTTGGCAGTGTCACTGTTGCCCTTAGATGGAAATCACTTGAAATTATTTTAACTACTTTTGGTCGTACCTTGGAACCTGAACGCCTTGGTACTCAGATGTTTTGGCTCCCGAACACCACAAACCCAGAAGTTTGCAAACATTCTTTGGAAGCCGAACGTCCGACGGAGCTTCTGCGCCTTCCGATTGGTTGCAGGAGCTTCCTGCAACCAATCAGAAGCGGCGCTTAGGTTTCCGAAAGTTTTGGAAGTCGAATGGACTTCCGGAACGGATTCTGTTCGACTTCCAAGGTATGACTGTATTCCACTGGCCATTAGCATCCCTTTTGTAACATCAACTTTTTTTATGTCACGCCTTTACAGAATCTACAAGTTGTGTCAACCCCCTGCAGATGGAGATTTATAGAAGTGAAGGAAACTCCCATGTCCCGGAATCACAGAAGCGTTCAGCAGAGAGCGATGCTTCCTGAGCACTGATCCTACCTTTTGCCCATGGTGCTGAGTCCAGAAGAGAGAGGAGGGTTGTGGGTTCTGTGCTTCTAGGCAGTCTGGTGCACTAAAACTGCCTTTCCACGCATCTCCTGCCTTTTTATATAGGCAGGCCTGGTTGTCCTGTTTTGCGGTTGGTTGCTGCAGGAGTTCTGAAACTGAGGAATGACTTCTGCCCAGTACCAGGAAGGATATCACAGGAGGACAAAACGCTGGGATAAGGAATTGATTGCGTTGCTGACTGGACATTGTGGACTTAGCAAATCTAAGTGAAGCACATCATCTACCTGTCATGCTGTTTTGGACTCTCATCCAGTTTCCTGCACAGTGTTGGCTAGTGGCCTTGAACAAGAGCCTCACAAACACTCTTTTAAAAAAGAAAAACACACCAACTTGCACTTTGAAATTGTGAATAGCACACATTTTGTTCAAAGGAGCCATTTTCCACTTCAGCCCCCTATGAACCAGACTCTACTCCGCAGAGTGCACATTCCATAGGACTTTCTACGAGAATTTCCTTTTAACTTTTACTGTAAAGTTCAGGGTTTGCAATTAACACTTTTTACTAATGGTCCATTATGTATTCTGGAAATACAACAATATTTTACAAGGGAGATTTAGCAATGAAGGATTCTTTCTGAAATGGAAAGATATGATGAAAGGGGAAGCAACCACAGCTCTGTTTTCCAGTAATTTGAACAGCTGAGCATTTTTGAAGCAAGGACAAAACTATACTTATTTATGTGGAATGGAGTATCTGTTTTGGAACTTTTTCCTTATACACAAGGTTTAAATTTAAGAAGTATTTGTTTCAAATGGGGCCAATAATGCTGGCAGATACGTAGTAGATCTCAGTTCACTGAAAATATTGTTACGTTATTTAAAACCTTGCAGTATTTAAGTAGTCTTTAATACATTTTTTTAAAGAAAAGAAAAGAAAATAGATTACAGTGGGTTGTAAGTTAAAATGAAATCATGGTTGTATATATAATGTACTTTATTTTCCCCTGTTTTAGAATTGTTTTCTGTTTGATCAGTATTATCATCAGCAGAGTAATTTGCTTCCAAATTACTTGCTACAATGTAATGAAAAATATCAGCAATCTCAGGCCAGAAGTAACTTTATTTTGGAGTGAGTGCCTTAAATGAATCATCCATGTTGACCCAGATACAAAAAAATAAGGGGCATAAAGACAAAACTAACATTCTTCTATATCATAATAGACTAAAAAGCCATAGTCTCCTCTGAAATGCTTTTCGCTGGGCATGCATAGAAGTTCCTTAGAGTGGCTTCTGTATCTAGCACACAGAAGAGGGATATTTTGATTTTGGCTTAAAATAGGGCATTTAATAAACTCCAATGTTTCCTAACAGTCCAATCCTTCATTTATTGTGTTACATTGAAAACTGTATGTTCCTACTCTGGTTGAGGAAGGCATTTAAAGCAGCAGCAGCCTTGACTTTTAAATGATGGAGAATGGTTACTGGGAAAAATGAACATTCAACAATAAATGAGCCTGAGACCCTGGCTTATTCTGGCAATCTCGTTGATTCCAAATAATACAGTGCATTAAAAATAAAATAAAAAGGACTGGAGTGGCATCAGCAACCACTAGGTGGCAGCCGTAGGCTTGCCAGTGGAAATTTCTGCACAACTCTTCTAGCAAGGCTGAATTAACAAATATATTTAGCAAACTACCGTTTGAGGCCCAGCTGAAACTAGTAGAATTATATGCTGCATTTCCCCAGCGAAAGTACCCATCCTGCTTGTCGCATCTTGGACGCTACAGCTTAAAAATTGTGGTTTAAAATAGCTTCAGCGGCAGGAGAACAAATGTAATAGAGAAGATATCACAGGGAGCGTGTATTTAGATGCAAAGCGGAGATGGAAGCTGTCTTTGAATGCTGGGATGGGAAAAAGCATGATCTGAATCAGAGATTTGCATCCATCTTCAATATTGCTTTGTTGTTGTTGTTGTTTAGTTATTTAGTCGTGTCCGACTCTTCATGACCCCATGAACCAGAGCACGGCAGGCACTCCTGTCTTCCACTGCCTCCCGCAGTTTGGTCAAACTCATGATGGTAACTTCGAGAACACTGTCCAACCATCTTGTCCTCTGTCGTCCCCTTCTCCTTGTGCCCTCCATCTTTCCCAACACCAGGGTCTTTTCCAGGGAGTCTTCTCTTCTCACGAGGGGCCAAAGTATTGGAGCCTCAGCTTCAGGATCTGTCCTTCCAGTGAGCACCATTAATTGACCTCAGCTCTTTCCATTTCATTTAGACCTCTGTGAAGACTTGAGTCATATATTTAAGTTCAGGATTTTATTTTCAACCCGTGCTGATGGTTTGTCACGCCAAGCATAGTTTGTCATGTTTCTCAGCAACTAGACCCATTTCTGTCGCTCTTTGTTATGATTAAAAGCAAATACTCCAAGATGGGCTCCTAGATGCAGCATTGCTGTTGCATCTCCCAAGAAAACAAGCTCTGCCTCTCCTTAACCCTATGCAATCATTCTTTGATCCAATGTCAGTTCAAGGCATAGGAGCCAACTCCTATGGGGCTGTGTGGGCTTTGGCCCCCACAATAAAATATTTGTAAGGCTGATGGGCATTCCCATTCAATTGGGGTGTGTGCACTGCATCATGTGATCGATTATGGGGGGCAGGGCTTACCTGGGCTCCTGCAATATTTTATTGTCACCACTGGCTCAAGGAGTGTTTTTCTTTTTGTGTGTGTGGGGGGGAGTCCTCTTGGTCAAAACGTCCGTGGGACCCCCCCACCCTTGACACCAATATTGCTGCCTGTCTATTTGCTAATAAACGCCACATCTTGGGGAGTGAGGACAAGGGGCCACACTCATCCTTGTTCCTTTCAATGTTTGTTTACTCAGGGCGCAGGTGAACTGGCAGCAAGAGCGAAGCACGGAGGAAGCTGCCTTATATTGAATCATGCTTAGCAATATCTGCACTAACTAGCGGTGACTCTCCAGAATATCAGTCAGGGATCTCTTCCAGCCCTACCTGGAAATGACACGGATGAAGCCTGTTATTCCAGTGAGAAGGAGGAGCAGAGAGGGTCAGGATGCTCCAGGGATTGGCACTGAGTCCCTTACTGGTCTTGACAGAGTCCCAGTGGCGTAGCGTGGGTTGTCAGCACCCGGGGCAAGGCAAGTTATTTGCGCCCCCTAACCCGTGGATTTTAGTAGGGGCAGAGAGCTGCAAGTGTGAGCGCCCCCCCAGATGTTGCGCCCGCCCCCCCTGCACCCCCATGCTACGCCATTGCAGAGTCCCAACTATGCCAGATCCTGACACCAACCTTACTTTGGCTCCTCAAGAAGTACAGAAAT
The DNA here is from genome assembly GCF_964234715.1 of Podarcis melisellensis. Lineage (NCBI taxonomy): Eukaryota > Metazoa > Chordata > Lepidosauria > Squamata > Lacertidae > Podarcis > Podarcis melisellensis. The sequence continues at coordinate 20,295,853 of NC_138538.1, forward strand.
AATGGAAGACTTCACACACAGCCAATCTCACAATAAGCTACATGGGAAATGGATGAAACCTTTTTCTTTACATCTCAAGCCAGGTGTTCCACTGCTATCAAAAAGCAGTTCCTATATAATAATCCACTTTAGGATTGCTGGCCTTTTCACATTTTCACTCCCTTATTCTTCTACGAGCATGAGGAGAGAACAAAAACTAGCCTGCCAAAACCTCTGTGTGGAAAAGAATGATATGCTGGAAGCAAAAAAAAAAAAAAAAAATTCACATTAGGAAAAGAATTGCCAACCCAACAGAAAAGTTATCAGTGATTGAATGCAGATTGGGTGCATTAAAAATCAGCTCTGCTTCAGCAGCTCAATGGGCCTTCAACATCTCACTGTGTGAGATCTGGCATTTGGTTCAGAAGCTGTATTACTGAGATTTAAGCTTTATTTTGAAAAGCCCTTCTCACCAGATCTGCAAGTATCTTTATCACTCACGGCAGGAGAGCTACATTGAAAATCTACAGCTATTTGCCTAGATCAGGGGGCTGTGTGCAATTATATGCACACCTTGTACATTATTCTTGCACATTAATGTCATCCCCATTCAGCTCAATGGAGAGACCTGCAGTGGCACATGGCTACTTAAAAGTGAGTCCCATTGAGCTTAGTGGTAAGTAAGTATAGGATTGCAGCTCTGAGCATGAATGTACAGTAAGTTTCAACCCCCAATTTAAGCAAAACTTACCCAACTATTAAAATTTATTGATTTAATAATTAAATGCTAATGGCATCACCGAGCCAAGGCGAATTAAGCATCTGATTTAAAGAAGCAAACACAATTTCCTCTCTCAGAAATGTAGTTCTACACCAAGCATTTGGATATTTTCATCATTGTTGTAATAAGCAGAGCTGAGAAGAACATTTTTTGACCATTAAACAACAGTCTGCATCCTCCTGCCAGGTGGTTGTTTGTTGCCTGCCCTTCACCCTCAGGTCTCAGGATGGGTTACAACATCAAAACACAATATTAAAAAGTTTAAAACTACTTACAATCACAAAAATAAGGTGGGTCCTAAAAAATGTACTCCTCAAGTGTCAAAAGACACTGCAATTCACTCAGGACAGTTGCTTCCCACCTGTGCAGAGGTATTTGAAATGAATAAATATGTGCAGATCCCTCTAAATGTTTGATTTTCAAAAAAAATAAGTGTGTAAGTCAATGCTTGGATGATTTCTGGACGCCACTTAAAACGAAGCTTGCTTTAGAAGCACTCTGAGGCCTGAGCAGAGGGAATCAGGATTATTTCATTAGTTTCAAATTACTTACATGACATCTCCAGTAATTGCTATTTTGATAATTAAAAAAACCCAACAGTTTGATGTGGCTATATATCACTTGCCAGATGTAGATATTAAAACAGTATGTACAGGGTATGTTAATTTACTTCAGCTGCGAGAAGCTCTCCCAGCCTGATTCCTGTTGGGAAACAAACACAGTTTGTGGCAGAGGGTGGCTTCTGTCTGTGTGGGAACCTCTGAGCTGTCAGAAGCCATTTGCTTGTGAAGGCTTGGCACCCTCACAACATCTTCCTTCCATCACCAAACCAGATTCTAGCTTGGCCCCAAAACATGGTGTTGCAGAAGCGGAATGAGGGCTGTGGGCAGGGTAACACACTCTGTTTTCCATTAGTTATCCTCACACCCAGTTTTCCATTACTTAACCACAACTTTTTAAAGGGCGTGCGAAAAAAAAGAAAGATGCCCTTGTTGTCATAATGGGGATGTTGTCCCCAAATTCATGAAGGCAAAGGCTGTCAGTGTCTACTATAATAATGATGATGATGATTGATGATGATAACAATACAGTCATACCTCAGATTACAGCAGCTTCAGGTTGCGTTTTTTTGGGTTACGCACCCGCCGAAACCCGGAAGTACCGGAACGGGTTACTTCCAGGTTTCGGCAGTTGTGCATGTGCAGAAGTGCACTTTGCGCATGTGCAGAAGCGCTGAATCACAACCCGTGCATGCGCATATGCGCTGCTGCAGGTTGCGAACGCGCATCCCGCACGGATCACGTTCGCAACCCAAGCATCCACTGTAATTTATTATTTATACCCCACCCATCTGGCTGGATTTCCCCAGCCACTCTGGGCAGCTCCCAACAGACTATTAAAAACGATAAAACATCAGTCATTAAAAACTTCCCTAAACAGGGTTGCCTTCAGATGTCTTCTAAAAGTCAGAAGGTTGTTTATTTCATTGACATCTGATGGGAGGGTGTTCCACAGGGAGGGTGCCACTACCAAGAAGGCCCTAGCCACAATGGCTACGCTCCGCCTCTGGTCAGAGGCGGCAATGCTTCTAAATACCATTTGCTGGACTCTGAAGGAGGGGAGGGTGCTCTTGTGCTTGGGTCCTACCTTGGGGTTTTCCATTGGCGTCTGCTTGGCAGCTTTGAGTACAGGATGTTGGGCCCTGGGCCTGATCCAGCAAGGTCTTCTTACCCTCTTATTGCACTGTGGGATACAGTGTTTGGATTTCATAGTTTCTTTAGAACCCCACATGGTATTAATGCCCCAAGGAAACGCTTGGGTTCCTCATCCAGCTTTTCCACTCAATGAAGTGTTACATTGTTCAAGCAAAGATGGAAGGACAGTGTGTGGGTCTCTTCCTGGAAAGGTCTCTCAGACATTATGCACAAACACCCAATGTTAAGATGCTTTTTTGCAAAGCCTAACCGTGGTAGAGTCACAACTGAGTAACTCAATACTAATTTCAATACCTACTTCCAGTGCTTTTTTTCTAAAAAATGTTTAGGGGTACTCTCATTTTGACTCAAGAAAATCACCATTTTATAGTTCAAATCGGTAAAAATAAATACAATAAATGGACAAAAGTACAAAGATTCACAAAATGTTTGCAGTCCTTAACAGTCGTCAACAGGTTTACCATGCCCATTGAGTCAATCACCTATCTCCTACTACTATTCTGAGAAAAACAGCACCCCACCCTCCCACTATATATAAGGATCTTCTGTTTCAGTGTATCTGAAGAAGTGTGCGTGCACATGAAAGCTTGTACCCAGAACAAACTTAGTTGGTCTCTAAGGTGCTACTGGACAATGTTTTATTTATTTTGACTGTGTCAGACCAACACGGCTACCTACCTGAATCTAAAATGTTTAGTGGTATGCGTACCCCTGCATCCTCTCAGAAAAAAACACTGCCTACTTCCTTCCATATTAAAACTCAGATGATGCAGCGCTTAGGAGGCTATTGCATTCCTCTCCTCTACTTTTGCTGAACTGTTCCTTTGAGAAGAATATAATACCGTACATCATCAGAAAGGTGACAGGTGCCCTTCCACTTCCAAGTCCTGCCCCTTTCCCCAGATGTCCAACCTTTTAATATAAATTTTATATGGCTTGGTATCAAATCAATATAAATGTGATATCAATTTTATGTTGTTGTTTTGAATAAGTTTATTTTAGGGTATTATGTGACTGTCTTATTACTGTTAATGTGGTGCAGTGAGTTTCAAAGTCACCCCAGTCTAAGGTATGGGTGCTACTCCTAAATGTTTGGGGTTGTCTCCCTGTATGCAAATGTATAGAGAGCCGTTCTGTAGATTTAGCCTCTTTGACATCCAGGCTAGTGTTCGAAATTTCTTTGGTTTTTCCTATTGCGCCCACCTCCCTTTCCCTTGCACCTGTAGCTTTTTCAATTACATAAAGTAGTTTACAGTCTTCTAATCTAGGCCTCAAGATTAATCAGAAGTGCTGAGATGGGGTTTCTTCTGACGTCCTATCACAGTGAAATACAATCATATTCATATTCATGTTGTTGTTGTTGTTGTTGTTGTTGTTGTTGTTGTATTGAATGTATATCCTGCCCTTAGTCTCAAAGGCACCCAGAACAAAAAACAACAAGTGATAAAGCTTTAAAACAGTAAACATGTCTTGAAAGGATCTGGGGGAGAAATGATTCCATTACAGATGTAGACCAGAAAAGATATCAACTTAAAATGGTAAAAGAAGGTCTCCACTAGATGCCGAAAAGGCAACAGAGATGGCACCTGTGTGGTGTTCAAAGAGAGGGAATTCAAAAGAGAAGGCGCAATGACACTGAATTCCTACATTGTGCTGAATTGACCTCCTGATAAGATGGTATCTGTAGGAGGCTATCACCTGGACAGCGCAGTGATTGATTTAATACATAAGGGGTGAGATGATCTTACTCAATTACTTAAGGAGACATAAATGTCAATTAGCTAGAAATGACTCCCCTTTTCCAGTCCTACATCTCCGGGTAAGAGAATGAAAGTTGCAATTCAGTGTACAGTTACACATGATGAGGCCAATCCAAAAGCAATCTGACTTGTGTATGTGGTTCTGCGCTGGATTGTGGCCAATGGCTTTGCTAATGGAACTCGATACCAGCAAACATTAGCCATGTAATTCCTTTTCCATTCACTCCCGTTGGCAGCAACGGTTTTGGGAATTATCTTATTATACATTAATTGATTCGCCTTTCAATAGACTTCAACTGCTTTCCAAGTTTTTCACATTAATTTTGCCTCCTGGGGCGGCCTATAAAGTCACTATTCTGGATAAAAGGCTCCTTCATGGTTTATCACACAGTAAATCTAACCACACAACACATTCTCCCCGCCCCCTGTTGGCATCACTAACACCTCATCAAACCTCGCAATAAAAACTTTAGCCTGTGAAACGTCTCACTAAGGCATGAGTTTAATGCAATGTGATTATGTCCTGATGCCGTTGTGTATTCTCCCCCACCCCGCCGACATAGCAGAAGAGATTCTATGGGCTCACACAAAAACCTTAGAATAGCGCTTTCTGTACAAGAGCAGTTCTAATTGTTCCGTCAAAGTTATCATTTCTTCCTTGTCTAATTTCTTTTCAAGAAATATGAATAGGTAAGGTGACAAAGATCCATGCAGCGCTACAGAGGACGGTAATCTCTTTGAAAGACATCCTTGTTTGAAGGGCTGTCTGGTCCAAGTCTGGCTTCAAGATAGAGCCGTATGTAGAGAGAGTAGGGGGAAGCCTTGAAGTTGCCCATCATCTGGACAGCAGACTGAGCAGGCAGACCAACAGGTGACCCCACCTGCATGAGATGTATCAGATTTCTATTTACATTGCAACATGCAGTATAAATACTGCATGTAATTTTGCAGTAATTATTGTGCAGCAATTTTTTTCTGCAGTTGCATCTATACGTATACCTTAGCCTATGCTTATTATATACAAATCCCATGTCATTTTTCGTCCTGTTTCGGTGATAACATTCTCCACATTCTCTTTTGACAGTACATAACTGGCCACTTTCAATTTCAATTTTAAATTTTATAATTTTTAAAAATGTTTTAAATTTGTTGTTAGCCGCTCTGAGCCCAGTTTTCTGAACCGGGAAGGGTGGGGTATAAATAAAATTTATTATTATTATTATTATTATTATTATTATTATTATTATTATTATTATTTCAGCACTACTGCTGAGCAGGGTGGGTGGAATTTAACATGTTCCATCCAAAGTTAAGCACTATTATGATCCCACAATAGTTCACCATCAATTGTAATTACTCCTTGGTTATCTTTCTCAACCCCCTCTCCGCCCACAGCAGTCAATATCTGTGTGATTATTTTCAGCCTGCAGAGGTACAGAAACTCTGAAGCTAAATATCTCAAATTGGCCAAAGGTTACAGGGTGGAATCAAGCGTCTTTGAAAAATGCACACATTGAGTATATAAAAGGCACAGTTACAACATATGCCAAAATTCCGGATTTTTGAAAAATTCTCCTGATGGTTGGAGTAGCCATTTCCAAACATTCCATAACTGAGTCTCCCCGCGTATAAATGATAAATGAAAAGCCCAAATTCAGTGGGCCTATGACTTAGAATCATGTGGTTTTTTTAAAAAAAATAATATTTATTAAAGTTTCAAAAAAGTTACAAAAATGAGAAAAGAAAGAAAGAAAGAAAGAAAGAAAGAAAGAAAGAAAGAAAGAAAGAAAGAAAATAAAAAGAGGACAGAAATACAAAATACAGGAAAGTAAAAACAATTAAAAACATTTCCATCTTTCCATGTCTTGTCTTTCATTTACTTGTTTCCCTGATCTCCTCACACCTCCCTTTTTCGTATTCTAGTTCAATTAAATATTTCAGCAAATCCTTTCCAGCTTGGTTTTTATCCTAATAATTTATCTTAGTGTACTACAATTTTACATTCTCGTTTCACCAATTAAAAAATTAAAAAATCAATTTTTACCTAATCTTTTATGTCGTTTCTGCTAAAACCACATTACTTCATTCCAATATCCTTCTAACATTCCTGGATCTTACAGTGTTTCTGTAAATAAATTTTAAATTTTTTCCAGTCTTCTTCCACCAACTCTTCACCTTGGTCTCGGATTCTGCCAGTCATCTCCGCCAGTTCCATATAGTCCATCACTTTCATCTGCCATTCTTCCCGGGTGGGTAAATCTTGTGTTTTCCAGTATTTTGCGATGAGTATTCTTGCTGCTGTTGTTGCAGAATCATGTGGTTTTTTAAGCACCCTGGGAGGCATGCACATATTTTAACTAAATTAATAACAAATATAGCGCACCAGCCAGGGTGGACACTCAGGCAAAGGGACTTTTTACCGCTTTTCTGGCAAGGTATTTGTTAAAGATTTGGAGAGGATGTGATGACATTTTTCTCCCAGAATGGCCAGAAGATGGTGCTAACCATCTGTGTATGTCAAAGTTTCCCAAACTAGCGCACAGCCCCTGGAATTTGCCACTCTGCAGTCCCATGGACAAAATCCAGCTTTTCCCCCACTCAGTTAAAGGAATATGGGGAGATGTGGAATAATTTTGTTCTTCTGGCTATTTCTGTAAGAATTGCTTTACAAATCAGAGAGTAGAACTGACAGGCCCAGAACATAAGAGGGCTCCAGTACTTTCAAAACGTACAAGGGGGAAACTGCACCAGCTACAGCTTCTCTCATCACACGACACCCCCTTAGAAACAATGACACTAATAATATGAAGGGTCCTTGCACAATGATTAGGAGACTGGAGAGTCCTCTCTCCTTCCAGGCTTACAATCGCAACTAGAGAACACCACAGTGTAGTACAGTGGTACCTCTGGATGCGAACAGGATCCATTCCAGAGCCCTGTTCGCATCATGAAGCGAATGCAACCCACGTCAGCGCGTGCGCAGGTTGCCGCTTCCGCGCATGACGCCTTTTTGAGCGTCTGTGCATGCACGAGCGTCGAAACCTGGAAGTAACGCGCTCCGTTACTTCCGGGTCACCGCAGCTTGCAACACGAAAATACTTATCCCGAAGCTACTTCAACCCGAGGTATGACTGTACAGAATACTGTAGTGGCTAAAAGACGGGGCTAAAAGAAACTCGGGCACAAGGAGGACCCTCCATGTTTGGATCAAAGGTCCGTTTAGTTCAGCATCCTGCTCCTCACTCCAGCCACAGTCAAGCACTATACAGGGCTATTTTCCATGGTTGTTTTGAGGATTACTTAGACAATGCCGCATTAAATAATGCTGGTGATCTAAGGATGAATTCTGTGCACACAGAAATCAAGCCATCTAGTCATAGGGCTACAAAGCCTAGATAGCGGTCCAAACTAGACTGAACTCTGTTGATAACCTCCACCTCATCCATGGATTTACCTGGCTAAAAACAACAACAATAGGCTGTCTTCTTCCCAAGATTAAAGGTAAAGGTACCCCTGACCATTAGGTCCAGTTGCGAACAACTCTGGGGTTGTGTGCTCATCTCGCTCTATAGGCCGAGGGAGCCAGCGTTTGTCCGCAGACAGCTTCCAGGTCATGTGGCCAGCATGACCAAGATTACCATGGACACAAATAGTCACCTGCAGAGACCGTCACACGGAGAAGTCTTGAGATGCATGTGGGCTGGGCCAGCCTTAGGCATTTTGCTGCCTGAAGTCAACCAGGAAATGGCGCTCCCCCAGGAATTGTCCTTTGTTAAGGGCACTGGGTTTAGAGTACGGATAGGGAGTATCAGGCTCAGGAATCAAAAGCAGCCTTCCAGCCCTCTCTGTTGGGACTCGGGACACCTTGTCTTCATTCTTGCTTTGCACCATCCTTAAGTGTTTTTGATTGGCTGAAATGCATCTTTGGATGGATAGGAGAGAACACTTGGTGGTGGGAGAGCACTCATCTCACCCTTCCCCGAAACAAGCCTCCTTTTCCAGATCCACCACCTGACCTCTCTTTGGCCTCTACGTCATGGCTTCTTAGGTGGAAGCTAAAGTCGCTGTCTTACAAAGCTGGGATCCTGCCTGTCAGGAGGCAGCGGCACACGCAGTGCAGTACTTGAGCGGCACTCCGGGAGTTAGTGGTTTGATAACGCTGCTGAAAGGGAGGGAAAGTAAGATGCTGTGATGAAGCAAGGAGGATGAAATGGAGAAGGAAAACCAGGGACAGAGTGTGTGGGTGTGTGGAGGGCAGCAGGGAAACCGGGGGGGGGGGAGTGGGGGAATAAATGAAGAACATAAAATCTAAATGGAGTGAAATGTGTGTAGATGGAGGCTTCTTTTTTCCAGGGAGATTATAATCTCATTATATCAGAATATGGAGAAGAAGGGTCTGCATGGATATTTGCCTGCACAGTGTCCCAGTGAATGAATGTGTGTAATACTGGTTTTCATTCTTTTAAAATTTTCATTCCATTAAAGTGTGCCTCTTTTCAAAGGACTTTCTTTCAAAACGTCTTTTCCATTTGCTGTGTATACACTTAATACTGCTCCTTTCTTAGTTATTGATTCCCAGCAGGCTTTTGTTGTCAAGTTGTGGCAATTTAATTTTGTTGACACGAATATAGTAATTTTTCTCCTCAGTTTATTTTCTCACCTTTAAAGTGTTCTTTATCCTTGTTGATTCCGGGAAAATTTTATTTGTCTCTATTTTTGAAGGGCACAAGAGTTCACAGAAGCAGTAGGTGGAGATGAAATACTAAAGAGCTGAAATTGTGGTTTCAAAATATGGTTTATTGAAATTTGACTGAGGATTGTATTTCCATTCTTTTGCTGTGGCACTCTGCTCATAAAAACTGCATTAATTTCTCCCTTTCAAGGCTGGAAGGAATAATAGCAATAATATTGCACCTTAAATTGCTAGCTGCTGTACAAAAATTAAAAATAAAACAGGCCCTGCCCACAGGCTTATAATGTAAAGCCTTACGATTTAAAGAATCATTTCAAAAGGAGTTTGTCTCTCAGAGTTAAATCAACTGTTCCTTCAAGCAAGTCTTAATTTGAACCAAGGTTTGTGTACTTTGCAATCTTCTGAGCATTATGTTAGCTGGCGCGGGGTGGGGGGGGGACTGTATAAAAGTTTTTTATGTGATTTTTAAAAAGTGACTTCATTCCTGAACCTGTTTTGGAATACCCAGTAATAATTAAAAACAGAGTGGCTGAACATGTGCAGAGTACCATGCACTTAACCTTGGAGGATCATCTGGGACAGATGTTTAGCTAAGCAGCCTGCAATTTACCATAGACCCTGATCTGTTTTCTTCCTTTGACAGTGAGATGGCCTCCTTCAGAAAGTGGTGGGCTCGCCTTCATTAGAGGTTTCTAAGTAGAGACTTCACCTTGCCAACAAAGGTCCATATAGTTAAAGTTATGGTTTTCCCAGTAGTGATGCATGGAAGTGAGAGTGGGACCATCAAGAAGGCTGATCGCCGAAGAATTGATGCTTTTGAATTATGGTGCTGGAGGAGACTCTTAAGAGTCCCATGGACTGCAAGAAGATCAAACCTATCCATTCTTAAGGAAATCAGCCCTGAGTGCTCCCTCGAAGGACAGATCGTGAAGCTGAGGCTCCAATACTTTGGCCACCTCATGAGAAGAGAAGACTCCCTGGAAAAGACCCTGATGTTGGGAAAGATGGAGGGCACAAGGAGAAGGGGACGACAGAGGACGAGATGGTTGGACAGTGTTCTCGAAGCTACCAACATGAGTTTGACCAAACTGCGGGAGGCAGTGGAAGACAGGAGGGCCTGGGGTGCTCTGGTCCATGGGGTCACGAAGAGTCGGACATGACTAAACGACTAAACAACAACAAAGCAGAGATTGGGGAGGTCATCTGTCATGGATGCCTGTGGTGAACCTTGGGGTCTCAAACTTCAGCAGTGCCTGGTGAGATGCCAAAATCTGGCACCCCCGCCTCTTACCTTCCATTCTACATCATAGTTGTTGCTTCTCCCGGCTCTGTGCCCCATGTGACTGAACTGGTTGTGCTCCCCGAAATCTGCCTCTGATGCTTAGTTGAGATTCCTGCATTGCAAGAGGTTGGGCTAGAAGACAGGGTGTCTTCCAGCTCTGCAATTCTACAATTCCAGAAGCCCTGTGCTCTGGCAACTGTATGCTTTGTCCCTCATGCTCCAAGGTCAGCTGATGAAGTCTGCAGACCTGTTCATTGTCTATATTAGATCCTTAAAAAAAACAACAACCTTGTTCCTCTGCCACAGGATGTTGAAAGAAGTTGCCGATAAATATAGCCTTTGCTATATAAGCCCGTCTATAATTCTCGTCCCAGTCAACATGAGGAGATTGCAGTGCCCTATGATCAATGCTCTAGTCCTCCAGCAGAATAGATATTCCCCCTGTTTTTTTCTGCCTCACCTTGCCCTAGGAGATCAGTAATTGCTTTGTTATCGTTATTTTCCCATTTTTGTTTTTTGCCTGGAGTACAAGGTACCCGTCCCTTAACTACCCTCTGTGAATGTCAACATTCCTCTTTGTTTATAACTTTATGTAGAATCTGTAGGGAAACACAGTGCGGGCAGAGCTCTGGAAATGAACGTCAAAAATTGCCACTATGGATAGTTTTAAATCCAATTATTGTAAATAAACAAAACAAAAAGCAATAAATAAATAAATGCAAAGGTATAAATAACCTTGCTTTCACCATTCTCTACTGGATAATGCTTTCTGGAAACACATTACAAATCTTTCATAGTAGTGAGTCCTAATAGTTAATGGGGAATTTCAGGTATCCGGATATCTACTGGAAATCTAGATCTGCTAAGAATGGAACATCCAGCTAATTATTGACCTTTCCTTGCTGGCAACTACATCAACAGGGAGGAAGGAACAGGAGGACCTGATATCCTGGACTTAACTCAGTTGAACCGGGAAGAACTTATTGATAAAGTGAGAAAGGTGGGAAACTTGGGAGAAAGTGACCACGCTCCAACCCATGTGAGTGTTTTTCTTCTTCTTCTTCTTCCTGATATTGCTGCTACGGTATTTCCTGCTTGCTCACAAGGCACATGCCCCAAACTGCAGTATTTCTTCCGCACCTGACCCTTTTATTCTCTGAATTCTCTGGCTGGTTTTTACAATGGTGATGACTTTTAAAAATATTGTCTCTTTCTCTTGCCACATCCCTCCTAACTCTCTTGGAGGCAGAAGGGAAGAGAGGGGGCAGGCGTGGGGAGCCTGGTGTGGTTTTGATGGTGGGAACATTGGGTTGTCACACACTGAACCATGTCAAGGTTCCCATGCCTTGCCCCCCCCTCTTGCTATGTACCAGTGGCCCCCTGTCTTGGGAAGCCAGGAGAGCAACTGTGCCCAACCAGTGCCATCTCACTGCTCACTACTGCAGTGGTACCTTGGGTTAAGAACTTAATTTGTTCTGGAGGTCCGTTCTTAACCTGAAACTGTTCTTAACCTGAGGTACCACTTTAGATAATGGGACCTCCCTCTGCCACCGCACGATTTCTGTTCTCATCCTGAAGCAAAGTTCTTAACCCGAGGTACTATTTCTGGGTTAGCGGAGTCTGTAACCTGAAGCGTCTGTAACCTGAAGCGTCTGTAACCCAAGGTACCGCTGTACATCAACACCATACATTTAGGGCACATATAAAGCACATGACTTGCCCCCCCCCCAATCCTGGGTATTGTAGTTCACCCACTGCAGAGCTGCAATTCCCAGCATCCTTGACAAACTACAGTTCCCAGGCTTCCTTGGGGAGAAGCCATGTGCTTTGAATGTGTGGTGATCTCGTTGAAGCCTATGGGGTTACCCAGGCCCAAGTGGTTCTCAGCTGCTGATTAACATCAAACATATTTCTAGAGAGAAGATGCTGCTTCTGATTAGTGAATGTATCAAGTACGTTCAGTGCCATATGGCCCTGATAATATGCCTGTCACATCTGAGAAACTAATTGCTTCAGCTTTGGCACAGGGAACCTACAATATTTGCGGTTTCTTTGCATGAACTTGGAACGTTATAGAGAAAGTGATCGGCAACCCTGTGCAGGGAGGGAGACTGCAGTTCAATTCCAGAGAGAGAGAAAGAAAGAAAGATGAGATACAGGAGCAAGCTATAAAACAGGAGCCACGACTACCTCACTAAGTGCCTTAAATGTCATATCTCATTTACCCTAACAAAATTTTTGCAAGGTTGATTTTGACAGGCTTATTCTGAACTCTGTGACTGAGCAGAATTTGAGCCTCAGCCATCCCTATTTAAACCTGAAATGCTTACAGTGACAGATTCTGCTTTCCTGCTCTCCATTATGCCTAGAGAATAAGGTAACATCTGCATTGACATTGCTATTCTGTTTGGTAGCGAGAAGCACGTGGAAAAATGCAGTCCTTGTATCGCTTGCATGTGTAAGTCTGGATAATTCAGCATGCCATTTGCACATAAAAGGCACCACCTGGGCATCTCTCAAAATATTATTTGACCTGTTCCGTGCCTCTTAAGGATTGTCCCTAGCTCTGGCTGCCTCCATGACAAAGGGTCTTTGTTCCAGCTTGAAGAGGTACAGTGCATGAAAGGAGAGCCTTGCTTCCTACACCACTGTACCTTGACCGCTGTATGATCTGATGAGGGGCTGCACCGGGTTGGTGTCATACTTGTTCCTGTGCCAGTCTTCATTAGGTAATGTCATTTCACTTGCTTGCCAAATCACAATTGCCCTCTGCAACCTAAACTTCCGATACAACGTTTAGAAAAAACCTGTCTTATGCAGCACTACTAGAAAAGGACAAACTTTAGCCAAGTGTGTGCATGATATACTGAAAGCACATTTAAAATGCTCTCCCCAAGAATTCTGGGAACTGTAGTTTGTTAAGAGTGCTGGGAATTATCAACCCCAAACGCTAAAGTACAGTTCCCAGGATTCTTTGGGGCAGGAGAGGATGTGCTTTAAATGTGTGGTGTGCACACAGCTTGAGTAGCTTCAAATAAGCAATTAGTTATAAACATTTAATTGTATCATGCAGCATGTATTGATATATTTTCAGTTTCAGCCTGAAGTCCCCTAGATGTCACTGCACTGCAGCTCCCCTCAGCTAATGTTGCAAGTTGTCAGGGATGATGGGATCTGCAGCCAATGGACCCTTGAGGGTCAAAGGGCCTGCACCCCTGCTGTAGAGGGAAGAGATCTTTCTCTATACTCTGGTAACTGAGCCCAGAATATCAGCTGGCTGTGTAGCTCAATGGACAGGTACATTTTCTTTATGTTGCCACTTGAGTCATTGCCGGCAAAGCTAAAAAGACAGCTCACTGGATATTTTGGAGATGACAATCAGTTAATTTCATGAGCAAGGAAATGTAGTGCAGCCATGTGCATGAATCAAGCATTGATCACCATGTATCATTTATCAGAAGACACCATGGACAGAATCATTTTCTTCTGTGACAGTGAAGAAGACGGTGAACATGGTGAATGTATCACCCATCAAAGATACAGGCCCTTTGAATTCACTATTTGTGCACCCATTTTTTTAGGCGTGTATAGAAGCCAAGGGTACTGAATAAGACTAGTACATAAGCTGGGTGCAAACTATGGGCACCACTTTGGCTCCTGGGTTAGAGTCAGAATACCCCCACACCATACACCTAAAGCACATGATTTCCTCAGGAATCCCAGAAACTGTACTTTACCCCCTCAAAGAGGTACAATTCTCAGCATCCTTAATGACCTACAGTTACCAGTCTTCCTCTTCTTAACTCCCTCCTGAAGCACAAACAGTCCATAGCTACAGAGGATCACAGCCCAGCCCAACAGCCACTATATAAAATATGAGGTTCATGTACACCTCTGTTGTACTCGTCCTATCCCTCTTTTGCCTGGTTAAGTTATTTTTGCCTGAGCAGCATATCCAAGTCAGCTCAAAATGCTTGCCTCCTTTTGCCCTGATTGCTGGACATTAGTCACTAAGGTGTTCTTTTGCCCTTCCTTGCCCCTCCGAAGCTCCAAATATTTCCTTCCCAGTGATGAGAAGCCCAACCTCCATGCACCTTGTGCAAAGCTGAGCTGAGAAGGCAGCTTCCTGCAGGAGAATGTGCTCCCTCAGTAGGATATTGTGTCTACCTAGTAACATGAACCTCCTTGGCAATTAGTCAGAGGATGTTACTTGATTGTTCAATTATGGCTTGGAGGTTTTTCTTACACATCTTATGAAAATGGAGAGGTGCATAAAGTCTCTTTGCAATAGCACCACAAATTGCTGCTTAATGCTTCCAGGATAGGAAGGGGAGATTATTACCAGAATCAATACAAAGAATGCGGTGGACTCTGCAGATCTGGCAGATGTCACCACTGCATAGACGTTGCTTTATGAAACACCCTTTGCAGTAAAGTTGAGTCCAAGGACTCAGTTGCTCTTTTCAGAAAAATGAGAGAGAAAAAAAAGCATATTTATTTCCAATGGATTATTTTCTGGTTGCTTAAACCAAAAAATAGCTTTGACTTAGTACAATCATTCAGCAAAGAATAGCTCTTAAATGGTCAACACAGCCCTGACTTGGCACCATCATTCAGTGATAGTCCTCCTGGCTTGGTCCATTCATTCATCAATTTTATATTCAACACGTCTTGCCAAATGTTCTATCAACATAATAGGCACTGCCAAACATAATAGATACTGGCGAAAAGAAACCTTTCAAACCCCTGCCCCTTCTTGGATGCCCAAGTGTACAGAGGAGATGCCCTGCAAAATTTCATTTTTATTTGCTAACCAGGTGATGGCAGCAGTTGATTAATGATCATAGGATTTACTCGAGAAATAGGTTCGTTTTCCTGATGGAGAAAGAGTGGAGTTGAAAGGCAGGCTCCAAATCCATTTCATCATGGCATTGCAACCTTTCCTGGGAAATTGCTCTTTAACGCCATCAGTGCAGATACAGAGCTGCCTTAATGCAGACAAATTAATTTGAGGCCACAAAAGCAAGTATGACAACACTCTGCTCCAGATCCAAATGCCTGAGTGTGCTCTAATCAAACAAGATGTTGCACTCCGGTAAAATGTGTTTACATTGTACTGCATGTTTAAATAACAGCAACTTATAAATATTTCTGTTGTTAGTTGCTTGATAGGTAAAGGTAATGTTCTGTAGGCAATTCACAACGTTTCAAAAGCATGCAAAATTTTAAAATACGAAACATCATTATAACAGTAAAGAATATTATGAGCAGCTCATATCTGCAATAATTAAGATATATCAACCAGCATATCACATGCTGTCAAATGCCTGGGAGAAGAGGATAGTTTTAACCTGGTGCCAAAAGGATATTAATGTTGGCGCCAGGTGGACTTCATAGCACGCCTTCCAGATTCCACACACCCCTCCCTTGCCTTGGGCCCCCTCTGTCCTTCCTTAGATTATCAGAAGCCTAGTTTTGCGTTTTTATTAAAGGGAGGCTACTGGGAGGCTGCATGCAACCCTGTTAAATAAGTGCATTTGTTACCAACACTCGGAACCCAATAAATCAGAAATGGGGAACCATCTTCAGCCCAAGGACCTCATTCCCTCCTTGGCAATTTTCTGGGGGTCCTGTGCAAGTGGCAAGTGGAGCCAGAGACAAAACTGGGCAAGGCAATGAAGGTTAATTTTACCTTTGTATTGTAGGCTAGTTTCTGCCCATGCTTACACAGCCCCTTTCTATTCTCCATCCAGGCAAGGAAGGAGCATTATATATACAGTGGTACCTCGGGTTACAGACGCTTCAGGTTACAGACTCACCATGAACTGGCCCAAGCCACAAAAATTTTGCTGACCCCTGCTATAGAGGATCACCTTCAGACAGCTCCAGGGGTGGATAACTCCATATCCTCCAGCATTTCTCCAATGAAAATAGAGACATCCTAAGGAAAAGTGGTGGGGTGCTGTAGGAGTGCAAATATCCAGAGATGTAGTGATCAGGTGGGATTGCTATGAGGAATTATAACAAATATAGAGTAGGCCATCTGTGTCAGCAATGAAAGCATTGCGTTGACTGGGTTTAAGCTATTTTGATATGATTCTTGATCAATCTACACCTCTGCATCTCTGGCCATTTCTCTACTGTTCATCTCTCTTGCTTCATAAGTCACATACACAGCCCAGTTGCTTCTTGCTTAGCCAGGCAGGCATCCCGGGCCATAAAGATAGTGGGCGAGTTCTTTTATGTAGTTTTCTTATATATAATCTTAAAATGTTAATCTTGGAGCCAGGAAACAGATCTCACATGAAGGTGGTAGTGATCTGGTCTTTCTGGCCATCCTTCTTATCATATTTATTTCTCACCTCTGGGGTTGCCAGATGCAACCCTTTGTAGTTCTCAACTTATTTACCCCAAAATGTATGCATGCTAATTAGTGTTGTAGTGTTACTTTTTCCCCACGTGGGGTTTGATGAAATGCTCAGAGGAAATATGATTGGTTCTTACGAGCACTGTGTAAAAGATTCTTTTGCTAATAAAATGGCCTGGTGAGGGGTGTGGTTGACGCACTTTTCTCCGAGAGCCTTGCTGGTCAAAGCCTTGTGTCTTGTTTTTAATCAGGGTCCAGTCCTTACTTTACTTTGCAAACGCAACAGGGCGCGGGTGGCGCTCTGAGTTAAACCACAGAGCCTAGGACTTGCCGATCAGAAGGTTGGCGGTTCGAAACCCCGCGACGGGGTGAGCTCCCGTTGCTCGGTCCCTGCTCCTGCCAACTTAGCAGTTTCGAAAGCATATCAAAGTGCAAGTAGATAAATAGGTACCACTCCGGCGGGAAGGTAAACGGCGTTTCTGTGCGCTGCTCTGGTTCGCCAGAAGCGGCTTAGTCATGCTGGCCACATGACTCGGAAGCTGTACGCCGGCTCCCTTGGCCAATAAAGCGAGATGAGTGCCGGAACCCCAGAGTCGGTCACGACTGGACCTAATGGTCAGGGGTCCCTTTACCTTTACCTTAGACATATTGATTTGTATGCTGTTGGTGGTTTCATGTTGTTGTCTTGTTGGGCTGTGTATGTAATAAAGGGGAGCCATACCGGGGTGAGGGCATCCTCTTTTATTTGACCCCATGTCAGTTTCAGTCTGCCGGTTAGCTTTTCTAGTAAGGCTGTTTCTCATAAGATTTGGTACCAGCGGTCAATGTTCACTCATGACAGGTCTCTCCAGTGTCCGGCTACAATGCTGAAAGAATCATTCTTGGAGATCAAGGGCATATTCCAGCCAGGCAAAAACCCTCAAGGAGGATGTCAAGCAAAACTGGTGAGGGGTGTGGCCTGGGGAGAGGGGGCCATGGCTGGGGAGTAGCTCAACAGACAGACAGAGAGCTTTGGAAGGCCACACCTGGTCTCTGGTCCTGAGGTTTCCTGTCCCTGTCAAGAGACTACCTCTTGTTCCGACACCTATTGCAATCATGACTCTCTCACACACAAGCCAACCCCCACTTCTTGCTCAATGGATATTTTGACATTTCTCCAGGATATGGTTGCCTGCAATCTCAACAACTGATAAAACATAACAATGCCTTTGCCGCAGTTCCACCCTGCAAGAAAAGGATAAGAAGAGGAAAATTCCCTTACTCTGTCATACATCCTACGTACTCGCTTGGCAACTCTGCAGCCACACAGCTTCCAAGAAATTATTGTGGTGTTCCCGCCCACTGAGAAATTATTCCTCTTTGAGCTCCTTCTGCCCTAATTTGAATTCTGTTTTGTGCAGACACCCTCCATGTAACTTCTGTTTTCAAAGAGCTTCACGAACAGTGCACTAATGAAAGAGAATTTATAGTGTTTATAGGGCTACAGTATAAATGGAATTTAATAGCCAAATGTCGGCAGGGAACTATCTAACCTTTATCAAGCACTCATTAGCGGCCAAGGATTTCTGGTGGAATAATGAGCTCCTGTCTGGCTTCTTTCCAGTTTTTTGACAGTGGCACCCATGTAAATCTGCTAACAGCTAGAGGAATACACGCATTAACTCAACTGCAGCTAATTAGTGGCATTTTTCTAACTGAGGAAGTTTGTGTCTTTGAAATGGGCAAAAACATCCAAATCAAGAATGACCACAGGCATTCAGGGAGTGTCCAGAGCTTCACGGTGCTAATAAATTGAGGTGGGGGACACACACACGCGACTAAAAAGCGAGACCACCTAGCCTGAATTTCAGTATGTTAGATTAAGGGTAGCCAATGTGGTCGTCCCCCTCCCCTCGGTGTTGCTGGACTGAAATTCTCACCATCCCTGACCATTGGCCAAGCAATCTGTTGATCTGGAGGGCATCATGTTTTCTACCCCTGCCTTAGATTTTTGGTATAGTGCCGTCCTGTGAATGAGAGAGGCTTCTTCCTCTTCTATGTTTGCAAAATGTCTCCTATAATTTCCTGTGTCTCCCAAAATATAGTCATTTTCTTTGAGTTAGGGTCTCATCTAGCTGTGGCTGAACCTTCCATTGGAAAAGCTGAGCATTTGTCCTGGGTTCTGAAATTAGGAATCTGGTATGCCACAAATGTGGCACTTCACAGAGAAGCAACTGTCTTAGCAACGGAACTACCATTGTGTTTGCTTTAATGGAACTGACATGGTGATTGCAAAAGTCAGCAAGAACGGCAGATAGCCTAGGGTGATAGCCTATGGACTGGGGAAGATGGAGATGGTGCACTGGGGGTAATGGGAACCAAGGCTGACTCCAAAGGATGGAAATGGTTGGGTGGATATTTGCCAGGCCCCCAAGATCAGCAGAGAGTCTATTGCTCTCACAGTCCTACAATTTTCACTTGGCACAGAGTATCCAAGAAGACCAGATGCAGCCTAAGAGAATTCTCAGTTTACATTACCCACCTCTTCCTGCTGTGCCCAGGGCCCCCCAAATCTTAGAGACAGGGCTGCCAGCATTAGTAGGTACCTTCAGACAACCTTGAGAATATCCGCAATTACCCTAATAGGGAGGAATTTGGAGACTGCACTAGCTGCTTTCTTGAGAAGCATGCCTCTCTCTCCCTCTCCCCATATTGACAGCCACCTTTGGGAGTTTTATTCAGTAGGCATCTTTCTTGCACCAGCTCTTGCAATCATTGTCATTACGATGGTAGAAATCCTAGTTCATTTCTCCTGTCCATAACACCAGCCAAGAAAATGATTCTGGGCTTCCTGCATTTCTTTTCCTTTGCAGAGCAGTGTGATGGGAGACTCTTTTGAAGCTAGATCGAAAATAACCAATTATTTCTATGCCCTGAAATATATTCTTCCAAGGTTCACAGTGGAATTTAGCTCTCATAAATGCAGATCCCCTGAAACCCAAGCTGGAGTTCAGAAGGCGTCCGCATAAATTCATCCTCTTCTTTTTTTTTAACCGTTTAGTCATATACAACGTGTGCTCCAGGCACACATGAATATACATTGGTCATGCTGCACATATCTAACAAATTATTTTGAATGAGTTGATTTATGCATGAGTTCAGTTGGCAAGGTGCGCAGCGCTGAGTTGTCTCACTTTCTCTCTGTGTTTTTAAAAGTATTATCTGATTAGTGTTCCTCTGGCTACTCAGACTTTTAGAATATGAATATATATATGAGAGAGATAAGGGACTTAACATAAAATATAACTGACTATGACTTTTTTAAAGAGTCAGAATGTGATCAAACCATCCTTTATTAGCTTAGCAAAATGTCCACCATTATTGTGTGAGAGATGGGGAGGGGGAAGAGAGAGAGAGATAGATGATAGATAGATAGATAGATATAGATAGATAGATAGATAGATGATAGATAGATAGATAGATAGATGATAGACAGAAAGAGAGGGAGAGATGATTGCAAGGGCCCAAGCTCATGGACAAAGAGTACATTTCACTCTACTTTGCACTCGTGTTTCTGGAGAACTTTGCTAGGCTCAGGCCTTGATGGGCTTGATTGTAACCAAAGGTTCACAATCTGAGCCGCAGAAGAATTTCTGGCTCACCCTTCCTTTGAAGTGCTGCCCATGGGGAAACTGGATCTAGGTGCAAATGCCGACCCTCTCATCCCACAGGCTGTGCATAAAATGGTGGC
This sequence comes from Podarcis melisellensis, assembly GCF_964234715.1. Lineage (NCBI taxonomy): Eukaryota > Metazoa > Chordata > Lepidosauria > Squamata > Lacertidae > Podarcis > Podarcis melisellensis. The sequence continues at coordinate 20,316,160 of NC_138538.1, forward strand.
CTTTTCCACCACGGTTTTCCTGGGGTGGAGAAACATCTCTCTTGTCCTCCCTGAGGAGATGCTTGTGATTCTAATTGGCTTGGCAATTAACTGAGTGATTTCCTGACTTTGCGGGGGGCAGTGAGAATAGTCTGGTGGGGTTCATTTCCAAGATGGCCTTGGATGTGCTCACTCAACAGAGATGCACACATACTGCATGTGCCCTACAGGAACACCACCAATGAGAGCCAGGCCATCCAGCACACACAAATGCAGTCCTTTACTTTTCCCAATAAAACTGAACAGAAATCACTCTTTTTGTGGGAGGAAGCAAAAAGAAAGACAAGAGGACATAAACAGGGTGGAGGCCACTGAATGAATAAAGCCTCCCTCCCTCTGTGCAGTTCCATCCTGAGTTGTGTTGCTTCATTATGCTGTTATGTGATGAAAAGTTGGGAGCTGGATTTATTTTTTCCTCTCCTTCCTAGATGCACCTGTTTAATTTCAGCCTAGGCATTTACATGGTATGATAGGGAACACTGTGCAGTTTATGGATGTGCTAGGCAAAAATCCATTAGGCGTGTATGCAGCAAGTGTTTGGCACTGCCGTATCTGTTGAGTTTTTGCCTCCATATGTCCTCCCCTCCCCACTAAATGATGAACTGCAAAATGAAGGCAAAATGTGAGTGCAAGGAGTCTAATTTGTAAGTAGTGTTATATGTGAACCTGTCAAAAGCCTGTATGATGTGGAGGTGTCTTAACTTGCATTCCTTGTTTTCTGAAGCATGGGTGAAATTAAAAGCACCTTAATTCCTTTATGATATTGAAGGTTTTAAAATAATAGAATGCATTTAGAATTATCCTTTTTGCATTCTGAATAATTTACTCTGGTGGTCTGGCTGGGCAGTTCAAACATCAGTGCAATGGCACACTGGCGGAGGAAGAGGGGGGCAGAGGGAGCGCACCACCCCCAGCACCACGATCCCAGTAGGGTGTCATTGTGGCTGCCACCCCTGCACTGGGTGCCACGCCCTTGCCTACTCTCTGCCCCCGGTGCTGGAGCATGAAGCTCCACCACTGCAATGGCAATGCTGTTATTTTAGTAACCTTGGTTGCTCCTGAGTGGGCTGACCTGCTCACTTGAGGTCACAAGGGTGATTCAGAATCTTTCTGCATTTTGGGGGATGTCTGATCCACCCAGTGGTTTTTTCCAGGAACAAAGCAGCACAGCTGCAGACAAGAACGTAAGTCCTCTTATTAAGAAAAGGAAGGAGGGTATTAAGGAAGGAGGAAAGAATGGATGGGACAGTATTCAGCTGCATTTGAAGGTTCCTGCCACAATGAGTCACTTTGGGCTGATCTAAACAATCTGAATTCAGCCCTAACCCTAAGGCAAATTCCAAGCATGTTACAGCTGGGCAGGGATGAGCAATTCAGTCCATTTTTCTTTCTCTTAGTTTTCCCTTTTTCCAGGTTTTTTTCTTTTCTTTGTAAGTCCTCTTGAAAATTCATCAGCATCTTTGTGCAAATTTCTCTTGACATACACATTTTTGTATGCAATGTTGCATAATATTTGCATTTTTATACACATTTCTAGGCCGGAGAACTGCATTGCAAAAACTGAAGAAGTGTAAACTTCAAAGGCTGGCTTTGCTTTATTGTGTGTATTGTTTTGGAAAGGGCAAATTGGGCAGGTTCACCTTTAAATGGGAATCGAATTTCTCCTGAATCTCTAAGCTGGACACAAGTAAAACAAACAATAGGGTATCTTGTAGATTCACTGTGCAGTGTGCAGTCTTGTCCTCCAAATATTTGTCTACTCCTCTTTTAAAGCCATCCAAGTTGGTGGACATCATTACCTTCTGTGGGAGAGAATTCCATAGTTTAACTACAAGCTGTGTGAAAAAGTACTTTAAAAAACCTATCTTTCCAACATTCCGCTTCATTGGACCTCCACAAGTTCTAGTGCTATGTGAGAGGGAGAAAAGAGGTCAATACTCTCAGCAAAAAACAGTTCCCAGGATTCTCCATAACTGTTAAAGTGGTATAAGGGTGCTTTAAATGTGTGGCATGGATGTGATCTCTAAATGGGCCTATCTTCTAGGCCTCTGCTACTCTCCCTTCGTAGAGTCATTTATCTTTAAATGGAACTTGGACCAGACACTCCTTCAAATAGAGGACTGGTGTCAATAAAAGAGGACACAAGGCCACCCTATTTGCTGTACGTAGTAAAACACTTCTGTTTCGCCCAAGCTACAGGGTGTGAGGGCCTGTTGGTGTCTGAAACAGTTTGATTGCCAATGACATCTGCTCCTTGGCACAGTCTTTTCATTGGCAACCAACGTTGGTCATGAGCCATAGCGTACCTAACTTGCTCTGCAAGGAGTTTGAGGGCTCTTCGCCAACCTGAGTCATACCTTTGGGTATACCTTACACCTAATCAAACCATCTCAATGCATTCATGGCAAGGTTGCTTTCCATCAGTGCTGAGTGAAAGCTATGTGCCAAGAACATGGAAAAATGTGTGTAATACAGTGGAGCAACAGAGATGTTTCAAACTGGACTTTTTGGTAATGGAACATTGGAAGCCAACTGTGTTACTCATGCCACTAGGAACACTTTGGTGTTGTCCAAATTAAGGAGTTTCTGGCGGCAACTGGAGTGGTGTTTCTCTTCATGGCACCTCTTAGAGCTTCTGCGAGACTCCAGATCACCTGTTGATTGCCAGAACTTATTGCTGTCGAATGACCGGCTGGTCCATTCCTGACTTTTCACCCTCCCACTTCTTCCTCGGTGCCCACTTAGCTATCAGGCCACGACGATGCTAATTGCTCATTTCATTTCTGATTCAGTAGCTGCATTCCCTTGCCTATACAATTTCCCCCTTATTCAGCAGGAATTTATTCTTCGTGTGGCAGCGGGAGCCCATAGAGCATCTTGTGCTCATTGATTATTTGACATGAGAAGGATTTCAGTCAATTGGATGCCGGGGGTGAGTTGTGGTGGCCATAGCAGAGCTGAAGAACTTCATTAGCATTTGGCTGGTAGCATTATTATTAAGTTCTTCTTTCCTCCTCTTTTCTTTTTGCAGCTATGACTGGGATGAATGCAACTTGTTTTCTGTGGTCACAGGGTGGCTAGATGGCAGCTCATGTTAGAAACTGGGAGGTGGAGTTCTGACAAAAGTAGGTGGCACCCCTCTTCCCTTCTCCTCTCATCTCCTCTCTGCCCCCATCTATACTATACATTTAAAGCAGCATAGTTCCATTTTAAAGAGCCATGGCTTCCCTCAAAGAGTCCTGGGAACTGTGGTTTGTTGAAAATACTGAGAGTTATTAGGAGACTGCTGTTCCCTCCCCAAAGCTGTAATTCTGAGAGAAACTCTGAGCAGAGGGCTTAACAATTGAGCCACTGTGAGAATTGTACCAGATCCTCAGGGTCCCTTCCAACTCTGCAATTCTAGGATTCTGTGAGGGGAATAGGCCATGAATGACTATGCTGACTGGGGCTGAAGGGAGTTGGAATCCTCAACATCTGGAGCAACAGCTTCAAGGTACAAGAAAGGAGGTTCTGGCTAAACATCAGGAAAATATTCTGATAGTAAGAGCTCATTTGACAGTGGAATGGTCTCCCTTGGAAGGTTGTGGACTCTCCTTCCTTGGAGGATATATAATGGAGATGTATAATGAAGGTGCCAGGAGGGTCTCGCTGGGGAAAGCATTCCACAAATAAGAAGCCACCACAGAAAAGGCCTCCTCTTGTGTTGACATGCATGTATAACATCATCAGTTGAATCCATAGCCTCTCCAGTTAAAGGTTATTGGGTAGTTGCAGGGTTTGGCACAACATCTGACTCTGGATAGGGAACCTGTGGACCTCCAGAGCTTGTTGGACTCCAACTCCCATCAGCTTCAGTCAGTATGGCCAATGGTCAGACTTATTGGTAAAACCTATTTGGTGTTTCGCAACTTTCTGACTAGTTGCAGGACCTTAGCCAGACCTAGCAGAGTAAACGCAGAATCCACGGAAGCAATTGGCGACTTGGCTGCAGACAGGATAGACGAAGCAGGAACCAGAAACTTGTAGTTAGGTGTTTATTATATACAGTGGACTATTTACAGGAACAGAACACGGATCTTTTGCTAGCTCTCTCTGACACGACTCACAACTCCTACACTGACACACAGAACTCTGAACCTCTGAAATACTGAACTAACACACTCCAGTTAGTAGGCCATTAATTATCACTCCCTTGAGAGAACTTGGCCAATCAGGGAGCTGTCTCCATGCCTCTGTTATCACCAGGCAGACTTACGCCTTCAGATTGCCTTCTGGCTGTCTGCCAAACATTAATTGACTCTGTGTGAGTAGCTGCACATACACAGTTTCCCAACAAGAGTTTGCCAATAAGTGTTGAGCTCAAAGCAGCCTGATGGGAATTGTAGTCCAGCAGCTTCTGAACATCCACTGGCTGCCCCACCCCACTCTGCTCTGCAGAGTCCTAAATGAAAAACCAAGGGCCAGAAAGACAAATGGTGTGATTCCAAATAAGGTAGCTTCATATTTTTGTTCCTCCATGCAAAGAGTTCCACAGATACATGAGGGGGCCTAAAACCCAAATTTGTTTGCCTCTCTCCCCCCTTCCACTTTTATTAAGCAATGAGACACTTAGCATCTTGTCCTGTACAGCCAAGTGCATTCCTGTCTTTCTTCCTTTATTTGATTAATGCAAATGAGTTGCCTGGAGCAATCAGACTCTGTTTGCCAAGATAGTCATTATACGGTGACAGAGATTAGTGTGGTACCTAATCAAAAGAAGCAGTGATTGATACTCTGTCAGCTTTGGTCTTTAATCAGGGAAGCTTTCTTCCAATCATCAGCTATTAAAGAGCCTCATTTATCTGATTACTTTTGGGGCACCGCGCATGGGAAAAGGTGCTAAATTAAAATATTCTGAAACACGTTCTGCAGTGACTAATATTATATTTTACTATGCTGTTTGTTGGGAAGTCCTTGTGTACATGTACAGGTGTGTACACAAGTGTGTGAAAGAGGGAGGGAAAAGGAGAGTCCTTCTTGCGGACACACCCAGTCTTCCACTGCCATCCTTCCTGTGAAAAGGAGCTGAATGGGGTTCAGAGCCCTTGTCACGGGAAATTCTGCTCCCACCCCTGAGATGTTACAAACCATTGCCTAAATTCTTTCGCAGCCTCAAGAGTAATAAAGTGGCTGATCTGTCAAATGGAAGCTACAAGAAAACTGAATTCCATGACCATTTTTAGGGCTTTTCATATTTCACTGTGGAAGTGCAGAAATTTCTGCACTTCCACAGTGAAATATGAAAAGCCCTAAAAATGTCATTCATTACTTTATCAAGGCACCTGAACATCCCAAGTCTGTTAAGGAAAAGACAGCTTGGAGCCCACATTGAACAGACAACACTGTCATCATATATAGAGGTCTTATGGTGCAGACCTCTACCAGACCCTCCAAGTGCCCATATTTTCCAGGGTTGTCCCTGATTTAGAGAAGCTGTCCCAGTTTCTGATTTGATCCCAGAATGTGCCACTTTCCCTTAAAGGTAAAGGGTAAAGGGACCCCTGACCATTAGGTCCAGTTGTGGCCGACTCTGGGGTTGCGGCTCTCATCTCGCTTTATTGGCCGAGGGAGCCGGCGTACAGCTTCCAGGTCATGTGGCCAGCATGACTAAGCCACTTCTGGCGAACCAGAGCAGCACACGAAAACGCCGTTTACCTTCCCGCCAGAGTAGTACCTATTTATCTACTTGCACTTGCCATGCTTTCGAACCGCTAGGTTGGCAGGAGCAGGGACTGAGCAACGGGAGCTCACCCCGTTGTGGGGATTTGAACCGCTGACCTTCTGATCGGTAAGTCCTAGGCTCTGTGGTTTAACCCACAGCGCCACCCGAGTCCCGCCACTTTTCCTTAGGATGTCTCTATTTTCATTGGAGAAATGCTGGAGGGTATGGAGTTATCCAACCCTGGAGCTGTCTGAAGGTGATTCTCTATAGCAGGGGTCAGCAAAATTTTTGTGGCTTGGACCAGTTCATGGTGGGCCTGTGTGTGTGTGTGTGTGTGCATGCATGCATGCATGCATGCACGTGCAAACGCTATTTCCACGCTCTTTCCAGCGTGGAGGAGGCATGCACAACTTCCCATTGGCTGCAGGAGGGATTTCGGCTGGAGTGAACCGGCCCAGGCGAGGTAAACCTTGCCAACCCCTGGGCTAAAATGTTTTAAAATGTTTCAAACAGTTCTAATTTTGGTTCCTTTCTTTCATTTTTGTCAGGTTGGTGTTGGTTAAATGTTTAGTTGGGGGTTGGCGGTTACTTTAATTTGGGTATAACTGTAAACTGTTTATTATTGCTGTTGTTGTTGTTGTTGTTGTTATTATTATTGCTATTATTGGTTTTTATTGATTTATTGGTTTGTTTGTTGCTTGTATATGATATCTTTTTTTTAATGTTTGATGTTTTGTTGTGTTTTTTAAGTTGTAAGCAGCCCAGAGTGGCTGGGGCAACCACTGGATATAAAATAACAACAACAACAACAACAACAACAACAATGTTTTTATATATGTTGGAGTGGCTGGGGCAACCCAGTAAGATGTGTGGGGTATAAATTATCATTATGGAATGGGACGTCCCTATTTTCATCAGAGAAATGTTGGAGATTTGCTCATCAGTTCCCACAGTTTGCAAAGGATTGTGAATGTAGAGATGAGAAGAGAACAGATTCCCATTCAAATGCTTTGTTTGTTTCCTTGCCTGTGGGCCAGTTCATTTCACAGACATAATGGAGATGGTCTTCTCAGTAGTGATCCCACAACTGTGGGACTCTGTTTCTGCAGTGATGCATCAGGCTCCATCACACTTATACAAATCTGGCAATGCAGTTCTCCAACCTAAAGTGTTAGAGTATATGCAACAAAACACATATAGCAAAGTCTTCATTAATAGCACACATTATTGAAAATAACATACACAAATTGTTAGGGAAAATTTCTTTTTGAAAAATGTGCATATTAGTCAAAATTGCATAAAAATGTGTATATTCGGAGATTAGGGTGCTAAAAAAAACCTGATGAATTTTCATGAGCATATTTTTTATTGCAAACTGATGTGGAAATGTTGATAACTAAACTTAAGACTGAAAAAACTGAGAAATGGAGAGAAACCAAACCTGAAAGATTCAGTCATCCTTAGTTAATTCCTGATCATTAGTAAAAATAAAAAGGACCTGTTCTATTTCTAGTCCTTTGAGGAAATTATACTCTGGAACATCATTTCCTACTAATATTCTTCTCGATTTCTTGATGCTGTTGTAGAAAAGCCTACAAACAAAACCTTTACTCTGTTAGAGGCCACTAACTAAATCTGCGAATTCACCACAAGCAAAATAAATTATGCAAATAACACACATTATGGAAATCCTATTTGGTTATGTGTTCTAATAGAACCAGTCAAATCTGATTTAAAACACACACAAACTCCAATCAGTGTATGGTCACAGCACGTTCAAGGTTGTGGAAAGGAGTTTGCGGTTGAAGCAGGGAGGGCTAGGTTTCAAGATAGACAGATGAACAGGAGGCAGTAGAAACTGGCAAGTCTGGGCCTAGGATCCGTGAGTGAATCAAAGAGTGGCTTGAAATGCAGATATCTTGCTACCTGAAAGTCACCAAGGGAGTCTCTAGCCTGTTTTCAACACCTTATGCTTTTTTTACCACCAGTACTCTGGTTCCTCAGGAGATCGTGCAACCTTGAATGTGCCCCAGAGGACACTGGACCTGTAGTCACAAACATCCTCCTTTTATGGCAATGGTGGCATGCACCCATTGGACAAGTGGGGAAGAAGGCACTGAAAGTAGCCACTGGTGGAGCCACAGCCAATCATAGGCAGGGCCAACCAATTTTAGTTTTGTCCCCCATCCCACCTTTCCAACAAGGGCGACACTGAGACTGAAGAGGAGGAAGCTCACAGCCAGTGGGGTGCCCCCTATCACCCCTGCTATTTATTTCGGTCCTGGAGGTACTGCTGAATTTGATTAGGAAGGACCGGGTGGTACAAGGAATACAGGTCGGAGGTAAACAATACAAGTTGAAGGCTTTTGCAGATGATCTAGTTTTAACACTACAGGAGCCAGAGTCTAGTACCAAAAGAGCTTTAGAATTAATTCAAGAGTTTGGTCGGGTGGCGGGATTCAGGCTGAATAAACAAAAAACAAAGGTTTTGGCGAAAAACCTGACCTCTTTAGAAATAGATGGGTTTCAGAAGGAAACGGAGTTAATGGTGGTTAAAAAAGTGAAATACCTGGGGGTTAACTTGACTGGGAAAAATTTGAACTTATTCAAAGACAATTATGAAAAATGTTGGATTGAAATAAAAAAGGATTTAGAAATTTGGTCAAGATTAAAACTTTCCTTGTTGGGAAGAATTGCAGCTGTAAAGATGAATGTATTGCCAAAGATGCTATTTTTGTTTCAAGCCCTGCAGATCGTGGACAGAGTGGAGTGTTTTGGAAAGTGGCAGAAGGATATCACGAAATTTGTCTGGCAGGGCAAAAGGCCCCGGATAAAACTTAAAATACTAATAGATGCTAAAGAAAGAGGGGGATTTGCCCTGCCGGACTTAAGGTTATATTATGAGGCAGCATCCTTCTGCTGGCTGAAGGATTGGTTTCTACTAGAAAACACTGATGTCCTAGATCTGGAAGGGTTCAACAACGCTTTTGGATGGCATGCATACTTGTGGTACGACAAGGTAAAGGTCCATAAATTATTTAAGAGTCATATTGTCAGGAAAGCTTTGTTTAATGTCTGGACTAAATATAAGGACTTACTTGAAAATAAGACGCCGAGGTGGTTATCACCAACGGAGGCTAAGGCCACTAAACTACTTAATACGGAGAGTGGTTGGGCAAAATATTGTGAGATAATAGAAAAAGTTGGAGACAATTGGAGGTTGCAGAGCTTAGAAAAAATAAAGGACAAGGTGCGAGATTGGTTTCTCTATGCCCAAATTCAAGAGATGTTTAAAAAAGATAAAAAGATTGGTTTCCAGGTGGAAAAATCAAAATTAGAGACAGAACTACTCGAACCTAAGACGAAAGTGCTCTCAAGAATGTATAACTTGCTGCTTAAATGGAATACACAAGACGAGCTAGTTAAATCAGCTATGATAAAATGGGCTCAAGACATTGGATACAACATCATGTTTGAAGACTGGGAAAGGTTATGGAACACCGGTATGAAATTCACGGCATGTAGTGCCTTGAAAGAAAACATTATGAAAATGATATATAGGTGGTACATGACCCCAGTCAAACTTGCAAAGATTTATCATTTGTCTGATAAAAGGTGTTGGAAATGTAAGGAAGCTGAAGGAACATTCTTTCACCTCTGGTGGACATGCCCGAAGGTGAAGGCATTCTGGGAAATGGTTTATAATGAGTTGAAAAAGGTATTTAAGTATACCTTCCACAAGAAACCAGAGGCCTTCCTCCTGGGCATTGTGGGCCAGAGAGTGACAAAGAAGGATAGAACTTTTTTTTTATATGCAACCACAGCAGCAAGAATTCTTTTAGCTAAATATTGGAAGGTACAGGAGCTACCCACGCTGGAAGAGTGGCATACACAGCTGATGGACTATATGGAACTGGCCGAAATGACTGGCAGAATCCGAGACCTGGGAGAAGAGGCAGTGGAAGAGGACTGGAAAAAATTTAAGGACTATTTACAAAAACATTATAAGTTATGTGAATGTTGAGAATTTGTTAAGTTTTTAGACAACAAGCTTCAGATATCAAATTTTGATTTTGTTGGAACTTAAGTTATGATTGTGAAATGACTAAAATCTAGGGCAAAGATTATATTTTGAGGACCGTTGGAATTGTGAACTAATAATATCTCCCCTAAATCCAAAATACAATTGAGGAAAGTATAAAAACACAGGAAACAAGGTATTAATTTGCTGTAAACTTTTTTTATTGAAAAAGATGCAGGGGATGGAGGATGTGGGGAAGTCCAGTAGATCATGAAAAATTGTTCGTAAAGTATGATTTCTTTTTTGTCTAATAACCTCTCTTCTTTTCTTCTGTAAAACCGCTTTTGTTGGATCTCTGACGATGTATTTGACCTTGGAAAAAAAGCAAATAAAAATATTATTAAAAAAAAAAAAGGAAGCTCACAGCCAGTGCACTGGTTGTAAGCAGGAAAACAGGCAGGTGAGGGATAGCTAAGGGCAGACTGAGGTTGGTTTGGGCAGAGTCCTGTTTGCCCTAAACACATAGAATTTTAGATGGAGCCACCTGTACTGTTTTAAGTCTTATCAACCTTTGCTTTTCTTATCTCCTGATGGTTTCCAAAGGGATACAGTCTAGAGGAATAAGGGCCGGTGCAAAAATTGTGGTTTTGTGTTTGTTCCTGAAAGAGCTTTGATGAATTACTGCATCACGCTGGTCTAAATTAGATTGTCAGGCAAGGGAGAATAATTACATAGAAGAGCCTAATGCTCAATCTGAAGCACTGAAACTGGTTAAGAAGAAGAAGAAGTAGGAAGTAATTCTGCAAAGGGTCAAGTGACTGGAGAGGGCAGAAAAAGAATCAGAAGCAAATAAGCTAAAGAGCAGAGTCTCTGCTCTTTCTCTTGCTTTTCATACTTGCTTTTCTGTTTCACATACCTGCACATAGGAACACTCTTGGGCACTTGCAATGCACCTATTCTAACACCAAGGAGATTGAACCTCCAACACATTATTACCCACTGCACAAACCAGTGGTGGCTGGTATCTATTGGGACCGGTGGAGTGGAAGGCAGGGAGACCAACAGAACGTGCAACTAGAGCCAACTAATTCTAGCTTTGTCCCTGTCATCCTCCCTGCTGAGTTCTACAAGGGTCTTACCCTATGGTTACCAGATGTTCCTGTTTCCCAGGGACAAATATAGTTTTTTAGGCTTCAGCCTGGCTGGCTAGAACCCTGAATACAACCACTCTACACTGTAGGTCGCCTTTGTACGCACCATATACACTTGACAGGGGAATGACAACAGATGCATGGGAGGAAGAGGCTGATGAGAGTCAACAGAGGAACAGAGTGTTATACATGCCTGGCCTTCAGCAGCAGATGAGAATTAAGGCTTTTTGCCAAAAGCTTTGGTCTCCATTCATGTAGAACAGAGGAAGCTGCTTTAAACTGATTAGGATCATTGCTCCATTTAGCTCAGCAATTTATATACTGATTTGGCAGTGGCTCACCAAAGTTTCGGGCAGGTAATTTCTCCAGCCCTACACCAACAGACCAGAGACTTTTGTACACAGGTTGTTCACAGTAAACTAAGATAAGTTAGAAAGTCTGGTTTAACAATCTATGGGCTGTTAAACTGTAACTGTGATGGTGTTGTTTTTGTTTTAATTTGTTATTATGTTATGCAGTGCTTTTTTCTGGGGGTACGCATACCCCTAAACATTTTGTGAATCTAAGTTTGGACTCATTGAGGGGCAGTATTTTTAAAGAAAAAAAGCACTGATGTTATGTACTTTTGTGTTTTTATATTGTAAACCACCCTGTGAACCTTGGATGAAGGGCAATACAGTGGTACCTCAAGTTACAAACACTTTGGGTTACAAACTCCACTAACCTGGAAGTAATACCTCAGGTTGAGAACTTTGCCCCAGGATGAGAACGGAAATCATGTGCTGGTGGCGCAGCGGCAGGCCCCATTAGTGAAAGCGTGCCTCAGGTTAAGAATGGTTTGGGTTAAGAACGGACCTCCGGAATGAATTAAGTTCGTAACCTGAGGTACCACTGTATAGAGTTTTAGCAAATAAATAAAAGTGAATAGAAACTTGATGTTCTTGGATGGTTTTAAAAGAGGATTGGGAAAACTAACGGAAGATACAGCTATCAATGGCTACTAGCAATGATGCCTATCTCCACAACGAGAGGCTATAATGCTTCTGAACACCAGTTGCTGGAAGCCACAGATGGGGAGGCTCCTCTTGTGCTCTGGTCCCGCTTGCTGGTTCCCCACGTGCATCTGATTGGCTATGGTGAGAACAGGATGTCAGACTAGATGGGATGTTGGCCCAGTCAAACAAGTTCTCCTTATGTCCTACCAATGAGCTGTGGCCCTTATCCTTGCTGTGCAACTTCTCTTCTCTGTCACAACAATTTGAGGCCACCCACCATGTTCCTGTTGTGGAAAAGGTACCTTACTCTGGGGCTATTTCTTGGTCAAGCATAAGCTCCTGCACTGGAAAATGTGGCAAACAATTCTGAGACAGGTGAAACATTTCAGTTCTACAAAGGAGGGAGGGAGGGAGGAAGGAAGGGAGAGAGAGAGGACTTGATGGCTGACAGGTCGAAATGAGACAATCAGAGCCAATAATTTTGAGTTGATGTATTATAGATAGCAGAATTTATTCACACCAATTATAGTCCCACGGTTGGGATAAAAAGGTGATTCTATTTGGAGGGGGAAACATGATGGTCCCATCATTACAGTCCCTCCAAGACAATGAATATAAATTGCCTTGAAGAAACCCGCAATATTTTTCCTAACTCGATCAGAAAAAATAATACAGGGCTATGTGAGTTTCCACGGCCCTGTCATATGGAATTAAGCAGAGCCACAACGAAGACTGAAAGGAGCTCTGATGAATGGTTATGGAGAAGGAGGCACAGAGACTGGTAGTTTGCTGTGCAAAAACCCCCCTAAAAACCACCCCAGCCTGAAGGGAAGAATGACTAATGTCTGTTTCCGCTTAACTGAAAGAAAGCATTGCTGGGAATGAGTTCAGGGGAAGCCTGCAGCAATGGAGAAAATTCTGCATTAGGCATCAGCCTCATGCTGTATTATAAGATATTCAACATCAAATATTTTGCTATTAATTTCCTTAGCAAATCTAAACCAACCAGCAGAATTGGCTTACTGTGCCGGCATTAGCGTGAAAGGTGCTCTTACTTCTTTCTTTTCCTGTCTTCTTCCAAGGAGCCTAGGATAACATACATGAAAATTATCCGATTTCACCCTCAGTAAACCTGGGAGATCTATCCTGAGTATTACAGAAACTTAGGAAGGTGCCTCACATGGGTTCCACATAGCTCAGAATAATATACAATGGCTGGCAGAAGATCATCAGAATTTCAGGCAGGGAATTTCTTCCAGACTTCTCTGGATATGCCAGAGACTGCAGCTGGGACCTTGTACATAGAAAGCAGGTGCTCTAACACTAACTATAGCCGATCTATGAATCAATTCAAATGTGCATATGCATCATTTTATAACACCTTGATGACTTTCTTTTCTTTTCTTTTTAAGTTTAACAAATCAATTTATAAATCAATATAACCAATTACATTTCCCCCTCCCTCCCTCTCCCACCATCCAGAGACTTCCCTCAGCTCCTCTCTCTGATTTGTTTATACATATTTTTCTCTGCATGTTGTAAAATTGTACACATCATTGCCTTATCTATCACGTTCTACTAATAAATTTGTGGATGTTTATGCAAAACTTGCCAAGGAGTCCAAATCCTTTTGTTGTCTTTTTAGACAGCTTGTAAATAGTTCCCATTCTTCCTTGAAATCACGATTGTCCTTCTCACGCAATTTATATGTCAACTTTGCCAACTCCGCATAGCTCATCGTTTTTTCTTACCATTGTTCTTTTGGTGGGATTTCCTCATTCTTCCATCCTTGTGCTAACAAGACTCTTGCCGCTGTTGTAGCATACATACATAAGTTATTTATTTTCTTTGGCAGGTCTTGTCCTAAAATCCCTAGCAAAAATGCTTCAGGTTTTTTTTTTACAAATGTCATTTTAAACATTTTTTTCAATTCATTATATATCATCTCCCAATTTTTTTTTACTTCTCTACATTCCCACCACATATGATACAAAGTACCTTCTTTTTCTTTACACTTCCAACATGTATTTGACCCGGCTTTATACATTTTTGCCATTTTTACTGGTGTAATGTACCATCTATACATCATTTTCATATAATTTTATTTCAAAAGAGAACAGTTTGTAAATTTCAAATTTACCTTCCACAACTTTCCCCAGTCCTCAAATTGTATATTATGTCCTACATCTTGTGCCCATTTGATCATAACTGATTTGACCTCCTCATCTTTCGTTTCCCATTCTAGCAGAATACTATAGGCTTTCTTCAACAGCTTTGCTTCTTCTTCTATAACCTCCTTTTGAAATCTTGAGGTTGTATAACTAAACCCTTTTTTGTTGTCTTCCTTGTACATCTCATATAACTTTCTATAATGCAACCAACTCTGGACATGATCTTTGATTTGCTCGTAATCTTTTAATTTCCATTTTCCTTCTTAACCCCTCAGTAAATCTCTGTATTTACACTTTGATTATTTTCAGTGTGTGAACAGTTTCCTTTGAAAACTGTTGCATTTGATGAACTTGGGATGAAAGCTCTTGTCTGTGGCAGCTGTTTTGTGGCAGCTGTTTCACACATGCAAATCATCACCTATATATTTATAAAGAACCCAGGATCATGTGGTTTGTATCACTTCTGCAGTCAAAGTGCACATGCTATCAAAGTGCCAAATAATTGGTTAGGTGGTATGGTAAACTGAGGTGAGACTTGAATTTTGGACTTCTATTCCCAGACTTTATTTGGACTGCATTTGATGATGACGATGATTGACTCATATATTATTTGTATAGGTTCCTTGGATTACCTTCCCTGTTCTACCTCCCCTGTCAGAGGCAGTATGCTTCTGAATACCAGTTGCTGGAAATCGCAGGAAAGGAAAGTGTTGTTGTGCTCAGGTCCTAGTTACAATTTTTCTGAGGATATGCGCTATGCCAGTAAGTAAGTCTAACTGTATTCAACAGGGTTTCCTCCAAGGTAACTGTACATAGGATTGCACTTTGCTTCCTTTCTCTCACAACATTGGTCCCCATTCACAAAGGAGAAATGGAGGATGAGAAAAGCTGGAACCTCCAAGGCAAGGTAGACAATAGATGACCCACTAATTTCATTTTCAACAATACTCTTACTAAGGCTGCAATCCTTTGTGTACTCAGAATTAAGCCCCATTGAATTTGATGCGACTTACTCTGCTGGTAAGTGGGGTTACAATTGCAGCCTAAGTCTGGATCCAAGCCTTTGTCTCCTGAACGAGAATGGCTCTTCTGATACACTTGAAACACAAGTGTTTCAAGTGTATCAGAAGTGTATTTTTATATCTTTATTAAAAACGACCTTGATGAAACAAAGGTTCCAACAAATCATATGAATAATAAATTTTAAAAGTTTTTTTACATTTAAAAATGAATACTTTGCCTTTGTGTAAAGCCAAGGCACCTAAACATAAAATGGAGTCTCTAACATCTTTGATCCTACATAATAAGAGTTACAGTGTTTGTTGAGAACAGTAGAGACCACATCCATTGGGGCGAATGGTGACCTGCCTCACCAACCTCAGTC
The DNA here is from genome assembly GCF_964234715.1 of Podarcis melisellensis. Classification (NCBI taxonomy): domain Eukaryota; kingdom Metazoa; phylum Chordata; class Lepidosauria; order Squamata; family Lacertidae; genus Podarcis; species Podarcis melisellensis. The sequence goes on from NC_138538.1 coordinate 20,331,622, forward strand.
TGCCCTCCTTGCTTGTCAGCTTCCTCTTCCTTGGTCTTGGTGTTGCCCTTCTAGAAGTCAGCAGGGAAAAGAGTGGGAATTAAACTAGAATGAGTTGGCTCCACCTACCATTGGGGTCCCTGCATTCAGCCTCTACCAAACTTATTGGGGACCTGGTCCTTGCAAGTGATGAGTGCCGAGAGAAACTGAGCAAACATAGAGGCAGCAAGAAACAAAGAGAAGTTATCAGCATGCTCTGGGATACCTCAAGGTAAGGGGGCAACCCCCAACATGCCCAGTAGCCACTGAATGCTAAGTGTTAGTTGGAAAAGGAAATTGCATGTAATAGAATGACCGGTTGGAGGATGTCAGACGTGGGGGAGCTATTCCATTAGGAAGTGAGAAAGCTCATACTATTGGCACAAAAATGGAAGAAAGAAAAATTAGCGACGAAAGAAGAGTGGCAGATGAAATTGATGGACTATGAAGAATTGGATAAATTAACAGGAAGGATTCGAAACCTGTGGGACCAGAGATTCTTAGAAGACTGGAGTAAATATACGAACTATTTGAAAAGCAATTGTGATGAACAGATTGTGCTAGTAGGATTACAAGAAGTTCTGTAAGGAGGACTATTTGAAATATTGCAAGAAAGACTATGAGGAGAATTATTAGTTAATGATAATTAGGAGTAATAGAGAAATGAAGAAATGCAGAATAAGTGATAAAGAACGAAAAATCATCAGAGGTGTTGACGGTAATTTAAAACATTGTATAAGATAAGAAGTTATGTTGGAAATGATATGTTAAAAACCCCAATAAAAATGTATATAAAAAAAGGACGTGAGAAAGCTCTGTGACATCTTGTTGCATGTCTCATTTGTCTCTATGTAAAAGGCACCTTGCCTTGCCGTCCCCTGTCCCAGCAAGTGAAAATGACATTGCTGTTTGGAAGGTGGTGGCCCCACCCAGCCAGACGCTGCTGGCAATATGTCTATGAATGCAGTATAACAGAGATGCACTGCCTTCCACTGGTCCTCAATGACATTCCATTCACATCTGGCCTTTCCTAATGACAGCATTTTGTTAGTTGTCTATAAGAAAGGTTGTGTCTTAATTAAGGAGTGGATAAGAAATTATAGTTTGCTTCTTACACTCCAGTAGTTGCTAGAGGTTCCTGTAAGATTAGAGTATATATCTCAGCGATCTTCACACCCTGAAGATTCACTGCATACATGGCTATTAGCTACCATGTGAGTAGGATTTACGGATCACCAGTAATGTGCCATTTGCAATGCTGCACAAAAAAGAAGGAGGATTTTGCCTAGGCGAGGCTCCTTCTCATTCATGAATTCAAGACCATGCTCAGAGCCTAACACCTCAATATGTGCCAGTCTGAAGAAGTACAGCCTCAGCATATTTCTTCAGGCATTAAATATAAGGAACTCCAGGAGAAAAATCAGTTGCTCAGAATCTCTGCAAAGCAGATAAATTATAACAGGATGGGAGAAATTGTAACTTAAAGGAAAAGGGGGGAAAATACAGAACTCTCTGTGACATACACTGAGCAGACAAGAGTGTCTGTCATATTTAAGCAAATAAAAATGTGTATGCAAGCTCAAGCATGCAAGCATGAGAGATGCAATAACGTGTCTAAAACATAGATATACAGAAGCATTGTGAAATGCATTAATCAGCCATAGTTTCCTGCTACATCCAACCCAGAAAACTAAAGTTATTAACATCTTCACAAGTAAGTATTTTTATTTACTCTTTTAAAAGTTAAAAAAATCACCCCCATATTCCATGCCATCTAGTCATTAAAGAGATAATAATAATAATAATAATAATAATAAACTATACTTTTTCATAATTGTGTAATGCAGTCTACAAAATGCCCATTGCTATAATTCAGTGGGTAATTTCATGAATCACCTCACGGGGGCACCAAGGCAAGGCTGTTGCATGAGACATATTGTACCCGAAGGGGCTCCCATTACCACGCAACATAGAGAGCAAGTACGTCTTCCTCCCACAAGGTGCTCCCCTTCACATTTCCACAGATGGGATAAATGGCAGGTTGAATGGACTGAAGAAAAAGCAGGTAAGGGAACGGGGCCGTCTTCTTTACACAGCCAGTCCTAAGGACAGGGGTAGGTAAACCTGTTTCAGCCCAAGAGGTGCATACATTCCATTCTGGGCAACCTTCTGAGACCCACATGGAAGTAGGACCAGAGGTAAAAGTGGGCAGGGCAACAAATGTGGATTTTACCAGTGTATAATAAACTAGTTTCGACACATTCTCCTCTCTGTCTTCCATCCAGGCATGTCATAGGCATGATCAGAATTCAAGGACACACACATTCCAGCCAGGGGAAAACACTTCAGGAAGTTGCAAAGCAGGGTTAGGGAGGGGATTTGTCATTTGCCCAAGAAGGGGATGTTGTCAACCAGTTGATTGATTTCCAATTCAGTGAAGCTTTCATCTGCGCATATGCTACCACCTACGTGTGCCTGAATGGCATTCCCACCTCCATGAGGAGGTGAACAGCAGCAGAAGAAAGCGACTTCGAAATACGGCAAAGCAAAATGGCCTTGCACAGTTTCAAGCTGCTATTGTGAACATAACCCAAGTTTCACCTCCTTTTATCCCGCCTTTTCCCTTGTTTTGGAGATTGTGAGCCTGCATACAGGCACTGTTTTCACATTCAGTGCCTATTGTATGCAGAGCAATTTTAATAAATGATGGTGGTGGTGAAAGGTGATGGAATTAATTAATTTCCCCCCAGAGTTTTGTTTCCCACAAATACATTCCTTAAGTGCACACTCCCTTGTTATGAACAATAGTGGGCATGGAAGAATCAAGGTTAAACGAGAGGCTTTTGGCATGAATGAAATGTCAAAAAGTGGTGTGTGTGTGTGTGTGTGTGTGTGTGTGTGTGTGTGTGGAAAGGCGAGGCGACCTAATGGATTAAAACTGTGTAAACATGATAGAAGAGACTAATACTGAGAAGGGAAGGAAGCCAGTGTATTCGCACACAGATGTGAACTTTTTGGCATTTGTCAAGGGTGTTAAGAATGAAATGTCAGCGAAGGGAGAGGGAACACTTAAGAGCAGGTAATTTATTGGCACAACAGGAAGACACTTAAAAAAATAATGTGTGGCTGCAATCCTGTCCAGAGTTACACATTATTCACAGGAGGGGGGCGGAATGCCAAAGGCCAGGGGTCTGAATGTGGCTTCTCTATTTGGCATGAGGGAGTCTATCCAGGCAAACACCTCCTCCCCATAGGCCACACCCACTCATGCCCTGCTTCAGACATCTGTGCATTTTTCCCTTGCTGGAATGCGCCCTTGAAGTCTGATAATGCCTTCTGTTTGTCTGGATGGAGGGTAGAGAGGTGTGTCTAAATAAAACTAGCCTAATGTTCACTTGGGACGCAGGTGGCGCTGTGGGTTAAACCATAGAGCCTAGGACTTGCCGATCAGAAGGTTGGTGGTTTGAATCCCTGGGACAGGGTTTAGCTCGGTCCCTGCTCCTGCCAACCTAGCAGTTCGAAAACACGTCAACGTGGAAGTAGATAAATAGGTACCGCTCCAGCGGGAAGGTAAACGGCGTTTCCGTGCACTGCTCTGGTTTGCCAGAAGTGGCTTAGTCCTGCTGGCCACATGACCCAGAAGCTGTACGCTGGCTCCCTCAGACAATAAAGCGAGATGAGCACCACAACCCCCGAGTTGGCCATGACTGGACCAAATGGTCAGGGGTCCCTTTACCTTTAATGTTCACTTAGGTAAAGTTTACACTTGTTGCCCCACCCACTTTTGTTTCTGGCCCCACCCACCACTGGCATGTGTCGCTCAGACGGGCACATATTTACACAACTGCTGGTGTCTGTTTTGTACTGCTGTAAAAGCTGCCCCGTCGTGCTATCTCCAGTTACACCGCAGTGAAGGGAAGTAACGAAACGCTAATTTTGTGTTGCTACAAGATAAACTATGATGGCTGCAATCAGAATGATAAGAGGATATTATATTTGGCTGGGGTTTCTTCCCCTCCCGTTACCACCCAAACACTTTGCACCACTTAGTCTGCATGAAGATAGCTGTTACTTATCAGGTTGGGCTTTCAAGACTTGTCATACTCTCCTCTGTTGTCCACCCCCCCCCCCAGGATGTAAATAAATGCAGTATTTTCCCATCAACCTGCTGCTTTCTGCCCCACTGACTAGCGGATTGTAAAAGCTTTATTCTTGTGCCCTCCTCACCTTCTTCGTTATTGAAAAACCTATATAGGACGCCCAGAAAACAGGACACTCCTCTTCATTAGAAAGCACAACGTTTGGAGTGAATGGGAAAGTCAGCAAGCAAAGGCTGTCCCCTCTGGCAAGGAGAACTCCTCAAATGCATCTCAGTAGGGAATGGAACATCTTTGACCTTCAACTGTCCAATGCTGCTTTGATGAGAACTCTGGCTCTGCCAAATGATCAAAAGATGACAATTAATGCAAGGAGCTGAATGGGCTGCCTCTTTATTAATAGATCGTTCACTTTCATTGAGATCCTAGTCAGGTGAATGCACACAGAATCAAGATAAGAGAACCTGTCTCTTGACTCTGAAACTCTGTTTTATGGAAAACACACTATGCCAATTTTATGCTACAATTATGTTTTAAATTCTATTCCTCTTATATCTCTAGACCAGCAGTGGGGAACTTGCCATGTATTGTTGAGGTACCACTCTCATAATCCCTGACCCTGTGGAATGCCCTCCCATCACATGATAAATAACTATACAACTATTAGAAGACATCTGAAGGCAGCCCTGGACAGGGAAGTTTTTAATGTTTGATGTTTTATTACGATTTATATCTGTTGGAAGTCACTCAGAGTGGCTGGGGCA